>NW_024062542.1:0-1221931 GCF_006381635.1 Hibiscus syriacus | reverse complement strand
CTAGAGTCGTAGTTACAACAACAAATACAAACGATCAGTGGGTTATAAGTAAGTCTGATCATAAACATAATCATGCATTGTGCACATCTGCTATGACACCATTTATGCGTTCTAATAGAGCTGTAAGTAAGGTTGATATCGATGAGGCAACAACATTGAAAGAGGTCGGTGTTGGCACGTCACAAGTAATACGATTTAACGCAGCAGGCAGGGGCTATCATAAGTTGGATTTACACATAAAGACCTCTACAATCACTTCAAAGAGGTAAGCAAAGGAAATCGTCGATGGGGATGTGAATGCGCTTATTGCCTACTTTGATTATAAGAAACATGATCCCGGGTTTTTATGACATACTCGTAGACGAATCGGGGCATTGTATAATCTTATTTGGTCGGATTCTATATCGAGATCGGATTACACATGCTTCGGTGATGTAATTGCGTTCGACACACGTACAAAGATAATTTGTATGGTCGACCAATTATGCCTATTGTTGGTGTCAATCATCACCATAACACAATTGTGTTTGCCACTGCCATAATCGCTGACGAGACGTCTCAATCTTTCGAGTGGTGCTACAGAATTTTTTTAGAAGCCATGATGAATAAATCACCTATTTCTATTGTAACCGATGGGATAGGGCAATGCAGAGGCTATCAAATCTGTTATCCCTTATGCTAAGCACAGATTATGTTCTTGGCATCTTTCTCGCAATGCACAAGCTAACATTGGTGACCCCAAAATTTACAGCAGCATTCTCAAAATGCATGGCTTCCTGGTGGACAACCAGGAATTTTGATATCAATGGCGTTCGATTGTTTCAGAATTCAACGTCCAAAAGCATCCATGGGTGATTGAGAAGGGAAATACACGACACTTATGGGCACAAGCATATCTAACCGTCATTTCTTTGCCAATATTCGCTCAACACAAAGGTGCGAGTCTATGAATGCTTCACTAGCTATTGCACTGAAACAAGAAGACATATTAGATTTGTTCGTGCAATTGAAGATGGAATTAGTAGAATGCGTATGAACGAGTTGAAAGCGGATTACTTAAGTTCCCATACGAAGCCCTCCAGATCACAAAACTGGTCGACCTTGAAAGCCATGCCGCTGCGATTTTTACCCGCGAATCTTTTCGTGTGTTCCAAGATGACTTACGGGAGACATTGTACCGGATTGAGGCAGAGATTAAGTCCTTATCAGATGAATGTCAACATTATATTTTGTCAAAGTACGCAGAAAAAATAGGAAATTTGAAATTAGTTTGATTCTCGTACGAAACTCTAATTTGCTCCTGCAAAAATTCGAGACCGTGGACTCCGTGTCGCCATCAACTTCACATTTTGAAGCAATTGGACTACACATATTTGCCCGGGACTTTGATTCAAAGTAGGTGGACTAATGATGCGAAGGCTTCTGCACCCAGCTATGTTGATTTGAATGTGTCTCCAGAATGATGCAAATGGCAAGGTTCGCTGCTCTACGTTCAACGTCAAGTAGGTAGCTACATTGCATCAAAGACAGAGTCTTTCAAACCGCAAGAGATGATGAAAAAACTAATAGAAGAGAAAACTCGTTTGGTTTGAACATTCAGTCAACCAGAGCATTGTAGTAAACAATGTTCGTGACCCTCAACGAAAACAACGCAAGCGAAAAAAGTGCCGAAGAACAAGGTCGAGAAGAAATTAGGCGATGTGGGTACTGCAACGTGAGGGCATAACAAACTAACATGTCCTCAAGTCAAGCTCAGTTTGAGTACAAGCACACAGCCTACATCAACTGATTTTTTCGAAGACGGAATGGAATGACAACGATCTCCATATAATATATCGTAAGTATCAACATGACTCCTATTGTATGTACATATAAATATTTTGAATGAAGGAAGAAAAAAACCGCGTACTTAAAATTACCGACACTTTTTTAAATGGTATCGACACATTTTCTTCCAATCTGGACATAAAGTACCGACACAATATTATAAAGTGTCGATATAGGTTGTAGACCTATTCGCTCATAAAACCGGTATATTTATACCGGTTATATTACAAAATTATCTATTACATTATAAATCTGGGTTCCGATGTGTAAATGTCGATACTTTTTTAAATCGTATCGACATATTTTTCTTCCAATATGGACATAAAGTACCGACACAATATTAAAAAGTGTCGATATAGGTTGTAGACCTATTCGCGCATAAAACCGGTATATTTATACCGGTTATATTACAAAATTATCTATTACATTATAATTGGGTTCCGATGTGTAAATGTCGATACTTTTTTAAATCGTATCGACATTTTTCTTCCAATATGGACATAAAGTACCGACACAATATTAAAAAGTGTCGATATAGGTTGTAGACCTATTCGCGCATAAAACCGGTATATTTATACCGGTTATATTACAAAATTATCTATTACATTATAATTATGGGTTCCGATGTGTAAATGTCGACACTTTTTTAAATCGTATCGACACATTTTTCTTCCAATATGGACATAAAGTACCGACACAATATTAAAAAGTGTCGATATAGGTTGTAGACCTATTCGCGCATAAAACCGGTATATTTATACCGGTTATATTGCAAATTTACCTATTTTATTATAATATGTTGAAAGTGTCCATACTTTTTATAAAAAGGATCGATACTTTTTTTTAAAGATATGTAATTTATGTTTCAATATTTTTTAAGTATGTTTCATGTTTTCCACCTACAATATTAATTTAATAATTTCATTTGCACAAAAAATTAGTTGATTGTTTTGATATTTTATAAAATAATATTAAGAATTTTTAATTTAATAATAATATATACCGTAACGTAAAAAATAAATCATTAGACATATATAATTACTAAATTAATATCTTAAAACTCACTCAAAAGATAACCTTAAATTAATGTTTTCCACAGTGGAAAAAGTATAGACACTTTTATAAAAAGGATAGATACTTTACAATATATTAAAAAAGTATAGACACTCAAATGTATGTACACATATAAGCAAATATGGAATAATTAATGAAATATACACAATATAATCACACCAAAATATAAATACACAAGAATGTTCAAATAATGTACCGACAAACAAAATTAATCCGATGAAAAAGGGTTGTTTCTAACGAAGTCCGGAACTTAGAGGCCTTCAACAATTTTTCAAATACTCTCGTATGTTTCCGCCTTTTTCTGAGGAATACATAAATAATTTCAATTATCAAACTAATGAGGTGCAATTTTACTAACAATAAATTAAATTCGCATAAGCATGAATAAATTTGTGTCATACCTAGAGCTTTGTCGTTCGAATGGGAAGCAGCGTCAAAGGTATGTGGACATATGTAATTGTATTTCTATAAACACATAAGTTGTTAAAATAATCAATGTCTGAACACCTGTTCAACTGGAAAAACATATTGCATAAATGCAACTTACCGATTATAAATCATTTTTTCCGCTGAATCATCGACCAAAAGTGTATTTAGCTCGTTAAATCTGGACACGCGTTCCAAACATCATTGAGATCTTTACAGTAGGTAACATAATCGTATGTTTTGCATTTTTTTTGATCCTGTTCACAAACAATCGAACATAAATATGTAGGAATCATAGACAACGAAAGTCAGCAAACTGTAATGACATTCATCTTACCCACACGAATAGAAAATGCTCGGAAAATACAGGTAGTTTCTCAAGTACACGGTCGACGTTATGCCTGAGATTGTAATCAAGTTTGAATGTTAACATTCAAATGTATATTAACGATTTTGACTACAGTAATTCAATTGCCTCAAACATGTTCTAACCTCATCTTTGAAGACCAAGGGCAACAACAAATTGTCGACACAAAATTGCATAAATTCAAATAATCCTCTTCTGAGGACAACATCTACAACATGAAGAAATGAGATTAAAGTTCTACGCTTATATGTTAAAATAATGGATACAAAAGAATAGAATTAAAACCTGCCGGCAGTCTTGGGATGTAGGCAAGGACACCATTGAGATCAAAAATTAAAAGTTTTCTTGAAGGCGGCGTTGCAGACACGATATACTTGTTTGGATCATCATCTTCATCATCATCATCATCATCGTCATCATCTTCATCGCCAGCTTCATCGTCATCGTCATCGTCATCTTCATCGTCAGCTTCATCTTCTGCGACCGCTTGGTTGTCCACATCTGTTAAAGAAAATAAAATAAAGTTCAGAACGTGTAAATGTTAAGAAACATAGATAATGAATTACCTAACTCGTTTGATGTCGTTGACGTAATTCGTTACGCAACATGGAGACTTCACGTTGTAATGATGAAATATCGGATCGCATTCCACTCACAAGGGAATCAATATGCTCCCAAAATTGACCATGTATTCCATCACGGTCTTAATTGTGACATCCTCTGCAACTGGAGCTTCTTCCATCATTGCGTCTCCACTTGGTTGCTCTTCTTCATGGCCAACGGGGTCCATTTCCTCCCTCTCTTGATCTAATCCGACCTCCTTGACACGCTTCCAACCGAGTTTTTCAACAAAATATATCCCGCTTTTTTAATAAATACCATGTCAATCTTGCGGGTTAATCGAACAGGGGCGTCATGCGAAAAATCAACTTCCTTCTTCTTCAACAGATGGGTGATGACACATCCATATGGTAGTGTAGTTGAAATTGTTGCTCCCTTTGTGACCATATATACAATTGTATTAAATATGAGTTTTGCAATGTTTGGAGCCGTTTGGATTTATACTTTGCTATCCACCAATAATCGCTG
This sequence comes from Hibiscus syriacus, assembly GCF_006381635.1. Lineage (NCBI taxonomy): Eukaryota > Viridiplantae > Streptophyta > Magnoliopsida > Malvales > Malvaceae > Hibiscus > Hibiscus syriacus. The sequence goes on along the minus strand of NW_024062542.1, from coordinate 1,217,148 downwards.
TCTCGAAGCGTTGAATGTTTTCCCCCACTAGGCCGGATATACCATGTGAGCATTTTGTGAAACACTCTCGACTCTACATCAAGGTGAATTGGGCTATTTCTAGTAACCCGTTTAATTGTAGACCAATCTACACCATTTTCATCTGAATCCCCTGTATTCGCTACACCTAAACCCTCCGCAATAGTTTCTGGAGATATATATATCCTTCCCCATGACATGTGTATTAATTCCTATTATATTAGTCTTATTAGGCTCGTGCTGTAAGGAAGCATTGTTGTAGAAGACTCTAACTAGGTTGGGATAATATCTTGGTTCTACACCAAGGAATTCAAGCCAACCCCAAGATGTAAATGTGGATTTAAAACTAAATGCATATTTATCATCAAACAAGAAACCCAGGTCAATGACACGTTCGGGACGAATCTTCCTTACTTTAAAACTTGTCTGCCATCTTTGTTTCTCCATGTCGGATCTAAAGTTCAGAGTTTCGAAGGACCTGATTTCCTCAGAAGAATCGTTTGTTACAGAAGGAGGTGGTTGAGAAGAACTGGATTGAGAAGAGCTTTGAGAAAGACCTCGCTTCTGACGCTGACGTTTTGGAGCCATTTTGGTTGGATGCTACCCCTATTACAATGGAACACAAACACATTCAGGATAAAAACTCCAATATAGAAATCAATCAAACCCATAAATATCGATAAATTTACCTGAATATCTGATCGTCACTTATGATAACGGTAGAAGAAAGAGGAAGATCTGCCTGCTTGCCTTTATGTTTAGGGTTTCTCGATTAAGAGTACTATATATCGTAAACGGTGGAAAACACTTGATATTTAAATTAGTATCGACACAAACTATATTAGTGTCGACACATTATTTAGACATATTCTCTCATAAAACCGGTATAATTGTACCGGTTAGATTGAAAAATTACATATTACATTATACTTTTGGGTTCGATGATTTTGGGATCGACACTTTTTATATATGGATCGACACTTTATGGGTGCACCCTGTTTTCCATTCATTCTGGAAAAAAATATCGACACAAACTATATTAGTGTCGACACATTATTTAGACATATTCTCTCATAAAACCGGTATAATTGTACCGGTTAGATTGAAAAATTACATATTACATTATACTTTTGGGTTCGATGATTTTGGGATCGACACTTTTTATATATGGATCGACACTTTATGGGTGCACCCTGTTTTCCATTCATTCTGGAAAAAAATATCGACACAAACTATATTAGTGTCGACACATTATTTATACATATTCTCTCATAAAACCGGTATAATTGTACCGGTTAGATTGAAAAATTACATATTACATTATACTTTTGGGTTCGATGATTTTGGGATCGACACTTTTTATATATGGATCGACACTTTATGGGTGCACCCTGTTTTCCATTCATTCTGGAAAAAAAATATCGACACAAACTATATTAGTGTCGACACATTATTTAGACATATTCTCTCATAAAACCGATATAATTGTACCGGTTAGATTGAAAAATTACATATTACATTATACTTTTGGGTTCGATGATTTTGGGATCGACACTTTTTATATATGGATCGACACTTTATGGGTGCACCCTGTTTTCCATTCATTCTGGAAAAAAATATCGACACAAACTATATTAGTGTCGACACATTATTTATACATATTCTCTCATAAAACCGGTATAATTGTACCGGTTAGATTGAAAAATTACATATTACATTATACTTTTGGGTTCGATGATTTTGGGATCGACACTTTTTATATGGATCGACACTTTATGGGTGCACCCTGTTTTCCATTCATTCTGGAAAAAAATATCGACACAAACTATATTAGTGTCGACACATTATTTAGACATATTCTCTCATAAAACCGGTATAATTGTACCAGTTAGATTGAAAAATTACATATTACATTATACTTTTGGTTTTCGATGTTTTTGGGATTGACACTTTTTTATATATGGATCGACACTTTATGGGTGCACCCTGTTGGCCATATTGTAAATTTGCCTTTTACTTCCAAGTATCAACATGACCCTTAATGTGTATAAGAAACATGTACAACAACATACTGCTAACTTTTCTCATCTCATTCATAATTATATTCACATACAAAAATATAAATCGTATACAAAATTATAAATCTTATACAAAATTAACCCTACATTTACATCATTGCATCCTTTTGTTATTCTTATGTAATATTGCAGCTTTTGTTATCTCCTGTCTTCGTTCATTTTGATTGTGGCTTACGAGATCGTTTAATACTCGCGATCGATCCCAGTCTCCAACAACCTATATTCAAATTGTCAGAACGTTAAGTATTGTCAACTACAGCATTCAATCTACGACTTTTAACAATTTTACCACAAACGATTTTTTCTATCCACTTACAAAATCACCAGTTGCCCCTGTAGAACCGATCGATTCCATCCACATCATCACATACATGCCGCAATCATATCTGTTACAAAATTTGAAAACCACACATGTCAATTATGATGAATACTACATAAATTAAGCTTTCTATTTGTGATAACATCTCATACCCATTCAATTGCTTATTCTTCTTATGCTCCACAAATTTGAAATTTTTCAAGGGATACTTTCCTAGATATCCACAGGACTCAACCCAAATGCGTTTCTTATTATAAGAATCTAATATTTTAATCTGCATTAAAATAGAAGAAGTTATGCACCAAAAAAATTATGCATTATAATTTACATAACGTCCTTTCATAACAAACTAACATACATACCAATCTCTTAGCATCCTTCACTCTCTGTTTAGCTGCTTCAGTTGTAAACATACTATCATATATTGTTACAACATGATCTACCATATCCAACACCAACAGATACCAATGTGAATTATGGTAGTTTATTGTGATCATGATCTGCAACAAATTTCACACCCAATTTGACAAAATTCAACATTCTATATCCGAAAACATCATTTGCAATTGGTATGGTGTCTTACCTTCTCACAGTCGGTGAATTTCACATAGTTATCCAATATGACACCCCAGAAGGTAGAAATACTCTCAACACTTTCTTTGTTGTTGGCTTCCAACGCCTGTTGCTGTAATTACGCAACAAACATTATTAATTTACCGTCTATAACTACTTTTCAATATTTATTAATTTAACTCACCACTAAGAGGTATGGAAGGTAGCCAATCCTCCGGAGTGACTTTTGAGAATCGTAGCATATGGTCCAGGCGAGCAAATCGATAACCTAACAAAATTAATTACACAATCAGAACATATTCAATAAGTTTTAACATTTTCTACTTTCTACTTACCACACCGCCAACCCATTCCGTAGGCTTCAACGTTGCAACGTCGTATACAGTAGCGAATTGATTTCTCATTGAGATTACAGAATATCTGTATGAATCATTAGGATTAATATGTTGTCATGAAATATTTAAATATCACTCACAAAACAATATATTTCACTTACCCCGATTCTAACTCGCTATTCCATAAATAATCACAAATTGCAGCTTCGATGTCATCAATTCCGCTTGGAATATCCGCTTTTTCAACCTACAATTTTGCATACAAATTTTTGTCACAACAACATAATAAAAATCAAATTAAGTATTCTTTTATTAAACTTACCTTCTGCTTCTTCTTCTGGGGTGCAGGACATTCCGAATCCAAAACTGCTGCTATAACACTCTCCGGTGTATAAATGACATCGACTTCCTTCCTCCTCATTTCTTCCATCTCTTCTTCTTCCTCCTCCCTCTTTTCTTCTTCATATTTTTTCAGTTCATCGTACTTTTTTTCTACATAGCTCTTCATCTCTTTTATTTCACCCTTCAATTGAGCTCCTTCATCCGAGTATTTATCAACCACCCCCTTCACCCCCGTAAGTTCACTCCTCAAATCCACAACCTCCTTCACCACTCCCTCAAATTTTTCTCCCGTCACCATCTTAATATCACCCCTTAACACCCCAACTTCTTTCACCACTTCACCCCTCAACACCTCTACTTCTTTCACCACTCCATCTATTTTTCCTTCCACTACCCCCTTATGCCTCTCGAGTGTATCTTCGACTCTCTCGAGTTTCTCTACGACTTGATCAAGTTTCTCTTCGACTCTTGATTGTCTTTGCATGATTTCAAATTGGATTTTTTTGATATCAGCCAATTCAGACATCAAAATGTCGAAGTTACTCTGTTTTGCTTCACCGTCATCCCCCAATACAACCGTCCCTCCTTTCTTCTCCTCTGCCTCCTCTACATCCTTGCCAATAACCTTCAAAATTAAATTACAATATTAAGACATTGATTATATTCTTAATATTATTTAATTACATTTATTACCATTTCTTGCTTCTTCCCTCTATCCAACTTCAACTTCACCATCACTCTAACCACCTCTTCCTTCCCCCATGCACGGATGCGTGCCACTCCGGTTCTTTCATAAGCCGGCACTGCCTCACAGCCCAACCAAAAATCGAACAGTGCAACCTGCATTTATAATAAAATTTATATTTTTATATAAAACACAAAAAAGTGATTCAACTCATTTACCTCTAAGATTGCTATGCACCCTTTGAGGTATCTCTGGCTGCCCTTTTTAAAGGTGATTATTGATTCAATCAATCTCGAATGGATATATTCAGCCCAATTGAATTCACCCTTCAAGCCTTCATCGCAAATGAGCTTCATATATTCCTTGTTCGTTGAAGTATCACCCGTTGGACAAAGAAATATCCCGACAAGGTACAATAGAACTCGGGCCTTCAGCTCATCCCCCCAGTAAGATCCACTTTTGATATCCTCTTCAACTTCAGCATATGTCACCTTATGATTCAAACCATATTTGGAGGCAAGTGCTTTCCAGTTCTTACTCCTACAGACTTCTATAACACTTTTGCCTTTGTTTTGTACCCCCAATACGGCTGCAGCAGTCGATACCCCCAGAGGGAATGAATAATCACCATACTTAGCCATACATTGACTGACGTCAAATTGTGCCATCAAGGATCGACACAATTCCCTCCGAATAGGTCGATCCCTTACTCCGATCAACGATCCAAAACCTATTTCTCCCAGCACATTCAACTGACCCTTCTCCTTAAGGTGTTTAATTAATAAATTCACCCTTTTAATGCTGCATCTTGTCGACACTTCCTACATTTTTTAACAATATATAATGTTATAGTTCTTATATATTTTGTATCAACGTATTTACAAGTTTAATGAATACCTTATTTTCATGTGCTTTCCTCCGTTCTTTGTATTCTTTACTATCATTCCTTGACTGTGTGATGTAAGGTTCCTTTTCAGCATCACTCATTGAATTCCATTTGGACCTCACATCTTTTTTCACCTAATATTAAACATAAACGTTTCTTAATCAATACATTAACACTAAATACTAATACTACTCAATGTCAATTTCATTTTACATACCGAACCGCTCTGTGTGCCATCTCCCTTCATCCTTTTGCATTCGGCCATACTGTTAACATTTCAAATTTGTAATCAATTTAAAGTTTATCGATACTTTAATCCAATTACCATTTCAACAATAATAACAAAAAGACATTGATACTTACTAGAAGTACATATATCCACCCTTTGGTTGCTTTCGAGTCTCGGCCTCAATTTCAAAGTCACCTGCTCCACCAACAATTTTCCAACCCATTGACTCCATTTTTCCTTCATATATCAGTTTACGCAAATCAAATTATTTTGTTACATACACTTTTCAATATACAAATATAGATAACTACTCGTGTGGTAAAACGGTTTTCTTCAAAAGAATTTGAATGGCCACACCAAAATGTGTCGGCACATTTATACAACCTATAATATCATTTTCTACCTATAATATTTAATAAAAGTATCGACATTTATATTTTTCCTTGAATATCTATTTCTACCTGCAATCGGTCCCAAATGCTTCCTTACTCCAAAACTCCAAACAACACATAAAAAACCCTATCGCGATTACTGTAATAATAAAAAATTAGAGTTTCGACAACATACTTTTCGATTCGACTGCAGCAACAAACAAACAAACTTCGCTTTAGAAACGCCTTCTGAAATGCAGCAACAATTACTCTTCGATTTCAAAAACTCGTCTGTTCTATCTTTTTTCAGAGGATATTTAGCTATGGCCTTTATATTTTCATCGGATATGTTATTTATATTTAATCGATACAAATACAAAAGTGTCGATACTTTTATGTCAGGTGTCGATACTTTCGAAAGGATAATTACCTATTTCTTTGAAAGTGTCGATAATTTATTACACGTACTTACGAAAGTATCGACACTTTCAATATATCCGGTATCATTTTACCGGTTTTATCATTTTGATACCGGTTTTATCATATTTTTACCTGTTATATCGTTGTGGATCGATATATTTTTTAAAGTATCGACACATTATAGGCGCTATAACTGCTTCTCTTTTAAATTCACAAAGTGTCGATCCTTATATAACGTATCGACACTTTTAAATTTACCGGTTTTATCATTTTGTTACCGGTTTTATCATATTTTTACCTGGTATATCGTTTTGGATCGATATATTTTTTAAAAGTATCGACACTTTTTAGGATTTAAAACTGCTTTTAAAGTTATGTAATTTATGTTTCAATTTATTTAATAGTGTTTCATGTTTTCCACCTACAATATTAATTTAATAATTTCATTTACACAAAAAATTATTTGATTGTTTTGATATTTTATAAAATATTATTTAGATTTTAAATTTAACAATATTAACTAAAGATAATAATAAATATATTTTCACAGTGAAATAAGTATGGACACTTTTATAAAAAGGATAGATAATTTACAATATAACAGGTAAAAATATGACAAAACCAGATTCATTATGACAAAACCGGTAAAATTTACTTGATATGTTAAAGGGTATGGACATTTTATAAAAAGGATAGATACTTACCGATAACCAAAGTTTACCGGTTACCAAATTTTTTAATAGTTTTTCATATTTTCTACCTAAAACATTATTAGTTGTCAACATAATAGGTACCACTAAACCGAATTTATTAAATACATTTTAATGTATCCGGTAATGATGTATATTAACCGTATATTAACCCGCCTTTCCTGAGACATTCCCGTTCTTGAATGGCCACAACCTACATAACTTTTTCCCTATTTTCAAGGAAGTTAGTCTCATACCGTATGTAGTTATCAGTCTTTTTTTATGCAATTTCTATCAGGTGCTTTTGTGAATCTTCACTCCAGCCCTAAAGTGTTTTGTGTTCCCAATCTGTTTAATGTGAATCTTTTATGAGATTGAAGTAACTCACAATCTTGATCCATTGATGTGTCGCCAAATTTAACAATGAAAAAATACATAAAAAATGGTTAAACAATTGAAAATGTGTCGAGAAAAAAAACGTCATAAAAACATATGAAAATGTGCCATAGAGGCAGGGTTATTGAAAACTAAAAAATAAATAAAACAAAAAAATGTGATATAAAAAATAAAGAAAAAATAAAAAATGCAGACAGTTAACGATCAACACCAAGATTGGTGTCGTTATTTGCTAAAAAAATAAGAAAAGAGAAAAATAATTTCAACACTTAATTTACTAGGTGACTTTATCGAATTATTTAATATAAAACCTAAAAAAATCGGTTAAAAATTTTCATTGATCGATGATCGAAAAATATTTTGAGGATTTATTTGATTGTTATAAGCCTTTGAATGTGTTTTTTATAATGATATTTTAGTTCGATTGAAATGCGATTCAATTTGATTTTCAATTAAGGATAAATCATAAATAATTAAAGTTTAAGGACTAAAGTGTAATCATTAAAAATTGATTGCCTAAGTGGACACTAAAAAGCAATGAAATGATTAATTATATGACTATCCCATTTCTTTCGGATAATATATTTTGATGAATAAATGACTTAGGTGTCATATTCTTATAATTTAGTCTACATTTCTTTTTGCCATTAATTAGAGAAATCAGAAACACTTTAGTGAGGTTTTCTCCTACCCTACGTTTTGGTTAACTAAGGAAAGATGAAGCATCGTCTTCTCCAATTAATCAAATATTTATAGGGATGGATATGCGTCATCAAGTTTTCGACCAACCCAACCCAATTCGATTCGAAAGATATATATACCCTTCATCTAAAACTTAATCCGATTCAAGTTTAGGATGACTTCACCTGAACCTGATCTATCTTTTTGAGATAAAAATTGAACCCGACTAGAAATAAATAAATTTATAAAAAAAATATTAATTATATTCGATAAAAATAAGGATCTAACGGGAAAAAATAATATAGAGAGTTGTATTATTACAATTATTTCTAAATATATAAAGTATAAATTACTTTGATCTTAGGTTAATTTTAGATATGTTAAATTATGCTTTGGAAATGAAATGATCATATGTTGTGTAAAAATACAAGTTCAGTGTATGAAATCAAACTAATTTATGTGCTCCTATCTTGTGCTAACGTGAACTTTGTGAAAGCATAATATGAGTTGGTTTTGAAAATAATGTAATTCTTAGTCATTTAGTTGATAATCAACGTGTCATAGAGTTTATAACTCTTGTATACATGCTTTATACAAACTTTGATCTTTGGCGAAGCAGAACATTTAATACTTAGATTATAATCCCGACGAGATAGGAAGATTTTTTGTGTGTTATTGATGATGTGATGAGATTCAAGTATCCCTATTCCACTAATGTTCTATTGAATTATACTTTGTATATTATAAACATAAGTGTTAGGCTCGATCGATCAACCGAAAACCGTTAAGAGGGGGTGAATTGGCTTTGATAGAGTTTGATGGAAACTTGAGCGAAAAATAAAACTTTTTGGCACAAATTCATTTATAGTGGTTCAACTTTCTCAACCAAAGTCTACATTCAATATCTTAGCTTTCCACCACTAAGGATTTCAACAAATTCACTAATTTGTTCTTACCTTTAAGGATAAGATGTAACCTTACAACTCTATATTTTCAATGGCTAAGATAGAATCACTCTAGTTTTTCTAAGGCTAAACTAGAATCACTCCCCTTTTTCGAGGTTTGATTTGTTTAAATAAGAAGACCTCTCAAGGTGGGTGTTTACAAAGATTAAACTCACAAGAATAAAACAAAGGATATGCAATTAAGCTCTATACACTTATTTACAAGAGAAAATGAATGAAATAAGAATGAAACTCTTTTCTCTTGATCTCTAAGCCTGGATTGGTGTAGTAACATTCTTCAAGTGTCCTTGAGTTGTTTTTTTATGATGGAATGAGTTTTGACCATTTCTAGCCGATAGAGATGTTTTGGAGCCGATAGAGATGGAAAATCTGCAATTATGCACAGGGGTTTCAAAACCACCAAGGGGGTTTCGAAACTGCCTTTAAAAATTCGACCGTTGGAACATGAGGGTGGGGTTTCAAAACCTATGAGGGGGTTTCGAAACCTTTAGGCCAATTTTGGCCACTAAATTAGGGGTTTCGAAACCACCTAAATTGCCTAATTTCACCTTTTAAAATCTTAAAATCTTGAATTATTTTTACAATGTTTGAACAAATTCAATTAAGTCCATAAACATTTTGCCCTTATTTGTTATATTAACATATTGGTTCAACAATCTTCCTCTTTTTTATATAACAAAATCTTTGAAAAATGGTTTTTGGCAAAGCTCCCCCTCAATAAAACAATTCATGAAAAAGAGAAATATTTTGGAAAATATTTTAACTCCCACTTTTTCATTCTTGAAATTGAATTTTTCAAACCTATATTTATGTCCCTTTTTTGTTATATAAAAAATAATTCAAAAACTTTAAGGTTCACAATAATAGTGAAGAGTAAGATGAAACAAAATAGAATTTAAGCACAAAACCCGTTTGAAAAACAAAAGTTCCTCCTTAATAAAAGCGTCACATATAACATTTAAAAAAAAACTTTGACACTTTAAAGAATATTGAATTTCAATAAGATAAGACAGAAAACATAATTTAAAAATGACATATTAAATCTCATATGCATAAAGTACTACACAATGTCATGCATTTAACATGAATATCAATTGTTAATGAGAGCATATGCATAAACATTTAACAATTTGCATTTGCATATTAAAGATGTAAAAGCTAAACATATATATGCAAATACACAAAAAGTAAAAGAATGAATTTCATCAAAATATCTAGATTCAATCATTTAAAATCAATTGATGAACATTCAAACTAATTACTATATAATCATGCAATATAAAATGCATTTCATAAATCACATTTTGCATGATTTAGATCTGCATTCATGCAAATCTATTAAAATCATTTTCTATAACTCCCCTTTTTTAGACATTCCAAGAAAACTTTTTAAAGATAAAACTCATGGGATACTAATATGTAAATAAAATTGATATTTAAAAAATATGATATCAATTGTAGGTACAGAGAATGTTAAAGAAGGCATCTGCAAGTTAATTTTTAAAAATTTCTTACATATGCAACATTTAAATGATACCAATGGAAAGAGATTTTAAAATATTATCAAGCTTGGCATCATAAGCTTTAAGTGGTTTGAAATGTTAAAAAATATTCAATGAATCAAGGACATCACTTGTTTCGAAAATAGTTTTCAATAAAAGCACAAATTAGGGTTAATGTATTTTGAAAGAATCATTTAAAAACATAGAAATATAACTTGATCAAAAATCATTATGATGAACTAAAAATTGATAAAAACATTTAACTTTAAAATATGTCTATCATAACATATTTTCAACATACATGAGACTATAAACAATATGTAATCATTCATGCTCAATACTCATGCATGCATAAAACTCAATAGGCAAACAATATACAAAATCAATAAAAGTTAAGTTTAGAGGTTACCCATCATTCTTTTGTGTGACTAGAGCATTCAAATAACTTGGCATTTCACTTTATTTGCTCCAACACACCTACAAGAGACATTTATTTGGATTTTGGTATCCAAATTGTTTTAGATCCTTGATTGTTAGTGATAAAGTCCCTTGTTCCCTTAGGAACCCATACTTGTCTAATTTTAAAATGTTTTCTAAGTTTTAAAGGACAAGTATGTTCCATGTGACCATGAAAATGACAATGTGAGCATTTTTCTATTCTTAAAATATATGAATTGTTTTAAGAAATTGTTTCTTTTTCTTTTGTTAAGCAATCAAGCTTAACTTTTAAATCAAGAATTTCCTTTTCTAAATTATTTATTTTGATATTTGAAACATCAAAATCGTTTTTCTAAATTTTATTTTACTTTTCAAAATCCAATTTTGCTTAAAAGAAAATCATTTTCAACTTTAAATTTAGAAATCAATTTCTTATATTTGGAATTCATGGTCTCAAATTCCAAATATAATTCATCATATGCATCTTGTAACTCATTAAAAGAATATGAATTGAGTTCATGTGAGTTAGAAGATACCTCAGGCTCTTTAACAACCATTAAGCACACCACCTTTGAATTAGGAATGAGATTTGAGCTTGATGGTTATTCTTTCTTGTCACCACGAAGTTCTTCAAGTTATCCCATAAATCTTTGGCATTTGAACATGAAGAAAATTTTACATACTCATCGGGACCAAATGCACAAAATAAAATGTGCATGGCCATGGCGTTTTGTTGAAATTTCTTTCATTCTTGGTCATTCCACTCCTTCATATTCTTCGTTGGTGAAGAATAGCCATTTGTGATCATCTCCCATGATCCAAGATTAGTAGATTGAATGAATAGCTTCATTAAGTTCTTCTAATGACCATAGTCAGCTCCATTGAAGTATGGAGACTTGTTGATCAATTGTGAGTCCTCCATGTAGAATAAGTCGGATGTGGAAGTCATCTTTTCGGTTGTGTCAAAACTTGATAGAGAGCCTTCAAGGATCTTCACAAGGTTGATAGACCATCGATTTGTAACCCGCTCTGATGTCAATTGTTAGGCTCGATCGATCAACCGAAAACCACCAAAAGGGGGTGATTTGGCTTTGATAGAGTTTGGTGGAAACTTGAGCAAAAAATAAAACTTTTTGGCACAAATCGATTTATAGTGGTTCGGCTTTCTCAACCAAAGTCTACATCCACTACCTTAGCTTTCCACCACTAAGGATTTCAACAAATTCACTAATTTGTTCTTACCTTTAAGGATAAGGTGTAATCTTACAAATCTATCTTTTCAATGGCTAAGATAGAACCACTCTAGTTTTTCTAAGGCTAAACTAGAACCACTCCTATTTTTCAAGGTTTGATTTGTGTAAACAAGAAGACCTCTCAAGGTGGGTGTTTACAAAGATTAAGCTCACAAGAATAAAACAAATGATATACAATTAAGCTCTATACACTTATGTACAAGAGAAAATGAATGAAATATGAATGAAAACTCTTTTCTCTTGATCTCTACGCTTGGATTGGTGTAGTAACCTTCTTCAAGTGTCATTGGGTTGTTTTTGTATGATGGAATGAGTTTGTGGCAGTTTATAGCCGATGGAGATGCTTCGAAGCCGTTGGAAGCTAAAAAATCTGCAATTTTGCACAGGGGTTTTGAAACCACCAAGGAGGTTTTGAAACTGCCTTTAAAAATTTTATTGTTGGAACATGGAGGGTTTCGAAACCTATGAGGGGGTTTTGAAACCTATGAGGGGGGTTTCGAAACCTTTAGGCCAATTTTGGCTACTGCCTTAAGGGTTTCGAAACCGCCTAAGGGGTTTCAAAACTAGGCCCAAAATTACCTAATTTCAGCTTTTAAAATCTTGAATTATTTTTGCAATGTTTAAACAAATTCAATTAAGTCCATAAACATTTTGTCCTTATTTGTTATATCAAAATATTGGTTCTACAATTAGAATTAAAAGCATGTTAATCTTTGATTTAAATGTGCCTTTAGAAAATGTTGAAATAATTTTTAAGGTTATTCTTTGCATATATATATAACTTGTTACGGTGATTGCCAGCATTTAATTCTTTTTTATTAGTATCAAATTCTTAGGTTCTTTGGAACCTATAGCTCCATAACAAATGACTCAGACATCTTAATTGGATTCTCAATTTTTGTTACGGAACCAAAGGTTCCAAATAGGATGTGCCAATCTTTTGTAACGGAGTCATAGGTTTCAAAGAATTTGATATTAATAAAAAAGAATTAAATGGTTCCGAATAGGTTCCAAATAGGATGTGCCCACTACTGCAAAATAGATTTATAGCGGCTGTTTTAGTGGTGTTTTTAGAGAAAATGTCGTTAATATTTTACATATAGCGACTTTTTTAGACAAATGACAGGATATCCTAATATATAGTGTCATTTTTGGGAAAACGCCGCTACAAACGCATACTTTAGTGGTGTTTATGTAAAAACGTGCTGCGATAGCTAGACATATAGTGGCATTTTTGTCAAAACACCGCTAAAAACACGTACTTTAGTGGCGTTTATGTAAAAAAATGCCGCGATAGCCAGATATATAGTGGTGTTTTTGTTAAAATGCCGCCACAAACACATACTTTAGTGTTTTTATGTAAAAAACGCTACAATAGCCCAATATATAGAGGCGTTTGCTATAAACGCATACTTTGGTGGCGTTGTTAATGGAACGCCGCAATAGACTTGTACAATAGTGGCGTTTTTCATACACGCGCCACAATAGACGCGTAAATAGTGGCGTTTGTTATACAAACGTCGAAATAAACGTGTACATTAGTGGCGTTTTTTGTGAAAATGACGCCAAATGATGAATATATCTCCAACCATTCTCCTACCCGATCCCTAAAATCTTTTGAACCTCTTCTTTAAAACTTCTTCTTCATCCATTCTCTGGTACAACATCTTCTCCAACTCAGTGCGCCAATCATCATCATCGCACCGCCAGTCACCATTGTCGCACCTCCAGTGACCACCATCGCACCGTCAGTCACTCCTCAAGGCTCAATATTTAGGTACTCTTTTAGTCTCTTCTCTCTTTTACTCTCAAGACTCTTGCTTCATAAAAACCCATTTCCTAAGAACGCCATTCACCATTGATTCTGCTTCCTTGAAATAAAAATTCATTTCCTAAGAAGAATCCTAGCTTTGCTTCATAAAACCCCATAGGATTAGGAACTTGAGTCACTTTTTTTCATAATTAAAATTGGATTAGGATTCTGATTTGAAATTCACTCTTGCTATATTTGCTGATGTTTGCTGCGGTTTGAAATTTAATGTTGTTGGATTAGGATTCTGATTTTAACTTTTAATTTTTTCTACTGTTTTTGCTGTTGTGTTTCTGATTTTAACTTTTTTTCTCTTAATACTTTCGTTCTTTTTGTTGCTTTTTGTGATTCAAGTCCATTACAAGGTGTCGGACTACTGTTGTTTTATATTAGGTTAAACTGCATCAAACAGCATGCAGAGGGTAGTTTCACACAGAAATTCACTATCACCTACACACCCACAAACCAAAGTTAAAAAATGAAAAAAAAAGCAATTTAAGTACAATAATATCATATAAAAGAAAATACACGAGAAAAAGAATAAAATTCAAACCTTAGATAATTCCATAATATGAAGAACCTTTCTCTGTATATTTTCAGCTTCTGAAATACGATTGGATTTTATATATATCTAGAAAAACAGCAACGTAAGTGGGTATGTTGTAGTACAAGAGTCTAAATAGTAGAAGAAAATCAGGACAGCAAAGGAAACCATAATTAATGCTACAATGATGAAAATTGAAGTTCGAAGAAGAAAAATTATGGTTGTTTGTGGAACCATTAACAATAACATACAAGTGTAATAAGATGACAACGTGCCCTACAGGTTTTTATCCTAGGGTCAAGGCAGCGTTGGATCCTATCCCTTGGATACATATAAACCCCATGTAAACCAATTTAGATAACTAGCATGGACATGGACCTAATATAATGTTTTTACAGATAAACTATAATTTAATGGTTGTCTAAACTTTGTAACTAGCATGATAAGCATATGAATTTCTTTTCTCCAAATGATTACATGGACTCAAAACCTGAAAAATATAAAGTCAACTTCCATCAGGATTGTATCCACCCTTTAATGACCAAATGCCAACAGAAAACTACAAAGCAGCGAGATTTTGCCTCAAGAGATCCTCCAATGAAGTATAACTGAGCCTTTTTATTTTTCTAACCAGGTAAGCCTCCTATTATTTTAACCAGATATCGTAATCTCCTGATGCATGCCATCGATTCCCCTTGACCACTTTCCTATATGGTTGAATACATTAATAACATTGGAAAAGACCAAACTCATTACCATAGAACATCATGATTATGCTAGATTTGACTAAAATAGACATGTACCTCTAGTATTCTCACAGAATCCTGAATAAGGACCTCAGAATCGTTTAGTTTACCATTAGCATTAGACACCATTTATTCAGTGAAGTCGAAGGAGGTTGATCATTTTTTTAAGGGGTTGGGTATTAGGATCATAATTTAAGTATTAGGAAGATGTATGTGGATGTGATTTATATGCAGGATAAGCTACTTTGTTCGAGGTGAATGGTGCTTAAGCTGATAATTTGGCACAGGTAAACTTTTTAGTTGTAGTCACAGGTAAAGTTTCAAATACTGCTTGTTTGTAATTGCCCTTACTGCAATTTTTTATTGATTGACGCTGTTTTGGAAGTCTTTTTTTTTACTTGGTATGATATTTGATTGACACTCCCTGGAAATTAAGTAAAATGTAATATTTGATAAGTGATGGAAGGCAGTAAGTTTGAGTGAAAATTATGTTTTTAGAAAAATAAATAAGATAATAATTAGATGGGTCAAACCCAAATAAGCATGCATCTTCATTTGCAGTTACTTGTCCAAATTGTCGTACCAAATTGCCCTAAAAACATTGAAATTGGGATCTGCTGAGGTGATGCAATTAGATTTGCGTATATAGAATGATTTGTGTCTTTGTCTCGCACATGAGCCATTCCAACAACAATTGATTGTGATATTCGTTCACAACATTAGATTTTCTGTTCTTATAATTGTTTTGGTATTGCATATTCATTCACATTTGATTGTGATTGTCCTCTGATTACATCACGATAGCATATTCTTCGCCTCTTTGGTTCTATCTTCAATTCTAAGTTACAATACTTAACTGTTTCACTTTTTTTTTTTTTGCAGTGAGAATTACCTTGTAAAGCTTTTGTTTCCGAGAAGCATGATTCATTTGGATGTGGTGTAGAGAAGAAAGTTGCTTCATCCTGAGAAAGTGAAATTTCAAAATCAACTTCAAGCTATGATACAGATGGTACGAAAAAATCAACACCAGAGTCTACCATCTTAGGTGTTATTTTAGATATATACTTTGTTTATTATAGTTAACAATGTTGCACTACGTTATATTTCACTTTAATGTAAACTTTGATTTATTATTATGGATTTCAAATTTGTTGTTATGGATTTCAAAATGTAAACTTTAATTTTAAATTTGGGTAATAAAAGAGCAGGGAAGGGCGTTTGAAAAATCAGTTTTAATTAGTGGCGTTTGTTTAATAAAATGCCACTAAATTCATAGTCAATACCGATGTTTATAAACAAAACGCCACTAAAGTTCAAGATCTTTTGCGACGCTTATATAGAAAATGCCACTATATAAGTAGTCAATAATGCGTTTTATATCCACAGATGTCACTATGTGTCAGAACATTTAGCGGCATTTTTTTGAACAAACACCACTAAAGAAAAGATAAATAGCTTGTTTCTAAAAATGTCGCTAAAGATCATAACCTTTAGCGGCGTTTAACGTTCATAAACGCCGCAAACTTTTGCGGCGGCGTTTGTTTTTGCGCTAGAAAGATTTTTAGCAGCGCTTAAAAACGTCGTTATATGACTAAAAAACGCCGCTAAAAACTTATTTTGCTGTAGTGAGTCTTTTGTTATAGTAGTAATCTCAACTGAACTTTTTATCTGGTTCAACTCGTTACTTGTGCAAATCGTTTAGAGGTTTTGATTTCTCTTCAAAATGGTTGTGTTCCTCTACTAGTGCATCGAAAGCTGCAGCATTCCTCGCAAATCATAGGCTCTAATGAATAGATTCAAATAGGATGTCTCAGTCTTTTCTTGCAGTGGTATTATTATCAAATGGTTCCGTGTTCCACCACTACTGGTTCATCGACACGAACTTTAGGCATGACAAATGGATCGACGGAATAGATCCGCTTATATCATATGTCCCAGCGCACGTAATACCAACCTTAGCGAAGGTAACAGTCGCGGAAATGGTAGATAATGATGGTAACTGGGCATGGAGTAAATTCGAACACCTCATCCCTATAACCATCCTCTTACGGGTAGCTGCAACTAAGGAACCAATGGGAACACTCGCAGACGACTCAGCTGGCTGGTATGACAATCCAAACCACCTGTTCTCCGTTAAGTCTACATACAGAGTTCGTCGCAGGCCAACAGTTGATAATAAGGAAATCCTATGGAAGACCATTCATATGTTCAAGGGCATACATAGAGTGAAATTGTTCATTTGGATCACATGCAATAACAAAGCCATGACAAATGCAGAGAAATTACGTTGACACCTCTTGCTCGACGACAGATATCCAATATGCGCAGCATCTTTGAAGGATATTAATCACATATTTTGTTGGTGCCCCCAAGCCATGAGTGTATGGTCCTCGATAATTAAACTTGAGAGACTCGACGACTTCATGTCCATGAAATTTCAGACATGGATCTTGACAAACCTATCCGAGCCAAACTCTTTTGCTAAGTTAACAAAAGACTGGGACATTCTATTTGGATCAATTCTTTGGAACCTCTATGACTTGCGAGGAATGCTGCAGCTTTCGATGCACCAGTAAAGGAACACAGAACCATTTTGGAGAGAAGTCGAAACCTCCAAGTTATTTGCACAAGTAAGGAGTCGAACCAGATAAAACGCTCAGTTGGGATTCTTATTGCACAAAATCAGAAACCAGTCTTATGGTCTTGCCCATCAACAGGATGGCACAAAATTAACACGGACGCTAGTCAAACCCCTCAAACGGCAGCACAATGTGTAGAGGCTTGATAAGAAACCACGAAGACAAGTGGATCATGAGACTCTACAAATATATTGGAATATGCTCGGTGCCTGTAGTAGAACTTTGGGGAGTGTACATGGGTATGAGAATTACATGGGAACTAGGACACACACAGGTCGAGGTCGAACTGGACAGCAAGGATGCCATTCGGTAAATGGAAAATAAGATTGACCAACAAAGCAAGCTTGCAATCTTATCTCACATCCGGGAACTGAAGAACAAAGACAGGAATGTACACTTTAACTATATATTTTGGGATGACAACCGAGTAGCCGACTGCCTATCCAAGTATCTATCACCAGCGGACTTAGAGGTTCATCTTATACAAAACCCACCAGATGAAGTATCGAGCCTGCTCCATGAATAGGGACGGAGCTCTGTTATGGCCCAAAGGCCCGACCTGCTAAAAATTTTATATTCGATAGAATTTTAGTTTACCAGTATTTTGGTTTATATAGAATAAATATTTAAATTTAAAAAATAAAAAAATTATAAATATTTAATCAAGTAAGGACATAATTAAAGAATGATAAGTTTGTATTCTCAAATATTTGGTCTAATTACAATTTAGGCTATGAAAAACTTTAGACTCATAAGCCTTTGCTAATCGCCTTAAGCCTTAAATGCCAAAATGTATTGCAGTCGATCAATGTGCTTTTGTTTATGGTAGAAGAATCTATAAAAAAAAATTTATTTCCCTTGAACTTATTCAATACCTAAAAGGTTAAAAAAATAGTGCTAACAAAGGAGCATCCCTTAAATTAGACATGAAGAAAGCTTATGACAAAGATTGAATGACACTTTATGTTTTCTATTATAGAACAAATGAGATTTAGATACAATTTTATTGAAATTATAAAGAAATACATCTGCAATGTTTCGTTCCAAATTGGGATCAATGGTCACCTTTCCGATTCTTTCACTCTGGGGAAGGGGTTAAGACAATGAGACCCCCTCCTCCCGTACATGTTTCTTTTCTATGCACAGGGGTTATCGACGCTTCTCAATGATGCACAACAAAAAGGTTTAATCAAATAAGTCCATGCTAGCATCATAGGCCCGAGGATTACACACCTCTACGTTGATGATTACATTATTTTCTTTAAGAATTCAGAAGAGGAAGCCAGAACGGTGAAAAATGTTCTCAGAGCTTATGAAGAGGCTTTGGGTTAGAAGATCAACTATGACAAGTCGATTATTTATTTCAGTAATAATACTCGGCAAGAGCATCGGGATAACGTCCTTGGAATTTTTGAAGTTGCCGAACAAGAAGATCTGAGATCCTATCTCGGCTTGTCTTTTTCGGTCGGTAAAGGAAAGATAAGCACCTTTAGCTTTATCCGGAATATAACCGCTAAACGTTTATAGGGCTTGAACTAAAAATCTTCTCTACGTGAGGTTTTCCTTAAGTCTGTTTCTCAAGCCCTCCCCACTTATGCTATGTCCTGTTATTTACTACCGGAAAGCATTATAGATGAGATAACTTCTCATATACGATCTTTTTTATGGTAAGGAAAGTAGGACAAAAGAGGTTGGGAAATGGTCTCTTGGGAGAATATTTGTAGAGCTAAGAGAGAAGGGGGCCTATGCATCAAAGACCTCAAATTATTTAATTTAACGCTGTTGGGTACCCAAGTATAGAAGATTTTATAGGACGCTGATTATTTAGTGGGGAAAGTGTTAGATTTGTCTAGAAATTAAGTTGACAAGTTGGAAATTTCATCTTGGTTGGTGGCCAACTTATTGGAAATTTCATCTTGGTTGGTGGCCAAACTTTGAACATGTGAATTTCATTTTTGGTGGCTAACTTGTACACATTGGAAAATTCTTTGGTAGGTGGCCAAACTTTGAACATATTGTTCTTGAAACTCAACTATAAATAGGCCTAAGTATTTCCATTAGAAATCATCCCAAAAACAAGTTCTCTCTTCCTATTGTATTCTTCATTCTCCCACTTTGGGAATTCCAAAGAATTCCATTTGTTGTAATATTGGCGATATAGTGAAGTTATCATCCGGTGTGGTGCCCGAGGAGTAGACGATATTCTCGTCGAACCTCGTAAATTTGGTGTGTTCTCTCCTTTATTGTTTTTTATTCGGTTCTTTTCCATTGTGTTTCAATATTCAATAGTTTGACAGGTTTATCCGCTGTACAACCTTTGGTGGTTTTAATCTTGACATTTTAGGTCAATTTTAAAACTACGTTCGTGTGGGAAATAACCTGTTTTCCCCAACAATTGGCATCAGAGCTTCAGTTGAGGTTATCCTGGTGGTTCCGTTGCTGAAAAGATACAGTTCATGATATTGAATATTGTTCGTTAGAATTAAAATGCCAAAATACGGATCAGTTGAGACATCAAGCTCTTCATCTGGACCGGTGAGGAGGGTGATGTCAAATGCAAATTTCTCGGTGGAGTTGTTCGATGGATCCGGTTATTTTGGCATGTGGCAAGGCGAGGTGTTAGACGCTTTATTCCAACAAGGTCTAGACATCGCCATTGAGGAAGAAAAGCCCGAATATATGGAGGAGAAAGAATGGAGAACAATCAATCATTTTACGTGCAGCACGATTCGATCTTGTCTTTCCAGGGAGCAGAAGTATGGCTACAAGAACGAGACTTCTGCAAGTAAGATGTGGAAAGCTTTGGAGGAAAAATTCCTGAAGAAAAGCTCTCAGAATCGTCTCCACATGAAGAAAATATTGTTCAGATTTGATTATCAACCAGGCACCAGTATGAATGAACACATCACTACGTTCAATGAGCTAGTGGAAGACTTATTGGGCATGGATGAAACCTTCAAAGATGAAGATTTGGCTTTGATGTTGTTGTCATCTCTTCCAGATGAATTTGAGCACCTTGAGACAACGTTACTTCATGGTAAGGATAATGTTACCCTTAAAGATGTAACTGCTGCTTTGTATAGTTATGAACTCAGGAAGAAAACCAAGAAGGAGAGCAAGTACGAAGCAGCAGAGGCCATGGTGGCAAGAGGTCGCTCGAAAAGTCAAAAGCCAAAGTGGAGAGGGAGATCAAAGTCGAAGTCCAGACTGGGAAAAGATGAATGTGCCTTTTGTCATGAGAAAGGCCATTGGAAGAAAGATTGTCCGAAGCTGAAGAAGAAAGGAAAAGCTGCTCCAGATGCATGTGTTGCAGAGCATGATGCACATGACTCTGACATATCATTGGTTGCTTCATCAACAACATTTCATTCCGATGAGTGGATATTAGATTCGGGTTGCACCTATCATATGTCCCCTAATCGGGAGTGGTTCTCTGATTTAGTGGAACTAAATGCAGGAGTTGTTTATATGGGCAATGACAATGCCTGTAAAACTGTTGGGATAGGTTCAATTCGATTGAAGAATCAAGATGGATCAACCAGAGTTCTGACGGATGTCGATACGTGCCCAGTTTGAAGAAAAATCTCATCTCGTTGGGAGCCTTAGAATCCAAAGGCTCAGTAGTCACTATGAGAGATGGAGTTTTAAAAGTCACATATGGCGCACTTGTGATGATGAAGGGCATCAGGAAAAATAATTTGTATTACTACCAAGGTAGTACAATTATTGGAGCAGTTACAGCAGCTTCCGGAGGTGATGATTTGGACGCAACCCAGTTGTGGCATATGCGGTTGGGACATGCTGGAGATAAATCCTTGCAAATTCTGGCAAATAAAGGATTGTTGAAAGGTGCAAAGGCTTGCAAATTGAACTTTTGCGAGCATTTGTGTTCTGGGAAAGCAGAAGAGAGTGAAGTTTGGCACCACTATACATAATACAAAAGGTATTGTAGATTATATTCACTCAGATGTATGGGGTCCTTCAAAGACATCGTCATTGGGAGGAAACCATTATTTTGTAACTTTTGTAGATGACTTTTCCAGAAGAGTTTGGGTGTATCCGATGAAGTCTAAAGATGAAGTGCTTCAAATTTTCCTGAAATGGAAAAATATGATCGAGAACCAGACTGGTAGAAAGATCAAACGTCTTAGGACGGACAATGGAGGGGAATATAAAAGTGACCCATTCTTTGACGTTTGCCATGAGTATGGTATTGTTCAACACTTCACTGTTAGACATACACCACAACAGAATGGGGTGGCAGAGCGTATGAATCAAACACTATTGGAGAAAGTTCGATGTATGTTGTCTAATGCTGGGTTAGGCAAGGCATTTTGGGTTGAGGCTGTGACATATGCTGGCCATCTCATTAATCGTTTGTCGTCATCAGCGATAGGAGGAAAAACACCATTGGAGGTATGGTCTGGAAAACCTTCTACTGATTATGATTCCTTACATGTATTTGGATCCACTGCTTATTATCATGTGAAGGAATCCAAGCTTGATCCGATAACAAAGAAGGCTTTCTTTATGGGAATCACCCATGGAGTGAAGGGATTTCGCCTTTGGTGTTTAGACACTAAGAAGATAATTTGTAGCACAGATGTTACCTTTGATGAATCTGCCCTAGTAAAGAAGGTAACAAGTGAAGCTGTCCAGACAAGTAGTACTCCGCAGCAGGTGGAGCATACTCCAAAGCAGGTGGAGTTTCAACAGATGATGATCCCAGAAGTTGATGTAGCTGATTCTTCAACTCCAATAGAAGAATCAGAAGATGAAGAGGTTCAAACCCAAGAACCATTGGAGACACCAGAAACACTTGCAGTTACAAGGCCAAGGAGAGAAATTCGTAGACCTGCTCGATTTGTTGATATGGTGGCCTATGCTCTTTCAGTTGTTAATGATGATATCCCTATCACTTATCAAGAAGCAATACAAAGTTTGGAAAGTGACAAATGGAAAAGTTCCATGGATGAAGAAATACAGTCTCTCCAAAAGAACGACACTTGGAAACTGGCACAACTACCGAAAGGTAAAAGAGCCATTGGATGCAAGTGGGTATTTGTAAAGAAAGATGGATCTCATAACAAGAAAGATGTTCGCTACAAGGCACGGTTGGTAGCTAAAGGCTACGCTCAAAAGGAAGGAATCGACTACAATGAAGTATTTTCCCCTGTTGTGAAGCATTCCTCCATTAGAATATTGTTGGCCTTGGTAGCACAGTTGAATTTGGAGCTAGCTCAACTTGATGTAAAGACGGGCTTTCTTGCACGGTGATTTAGAAGAGGAGATCTATATGACTCAGCCAGAAGGATACAAAGATGGTGGTCGTGAGAAATGGGTTTGTAAGCTGAACAAATCGCTATATGGATTGAAGCAATCTTTCGATGCAGTGGTACAAGCGATTTGATAGCTTTATGAGGAGGCAAAAGTATACTAGAAGCAAATATGATCATTGTGTGTATTTGCAAAAGCTCAAAGATGGATCTTTCATTTATCTTCTCTTGTACGTTGACGATATGTTGATCGCTTTGAAGAGTCAAAAGGAGATAGACAAATTAAAGGCTCAGTTGAATCAAGAGTTTGAGATGAAAGATCTAGGTGAGGCCAAGAAGATTCTTGGTATGGAGATAAGCAGAGATAGACAGAGAGGGAAGCTTTGTTTAACACAGAAGCAGTATCTGAGAAAGGTATTACAATGTTTTGGCATGAATGAAAATACCAAACATGTAAGTATCCCATTGGCTTCTCATTTGAAACTTAGTTATCAATTATCTCCTAAAACTAACGAAGAACGAGTGTATATGGCAAAAGTTCCATATGCTAATACAGTTGGGAGCTTGATGTATGCAATGGTGTGTACGCGTCCTGACATTTCACAAGCAGTTGGAGTTGTGAGCAGGTACATGCATGATCCTGGAGAAGGACATTGGCAAGATGTAAAATGGATTCTATGGTATCTCCAACAAACCGTGGATGTTGGTTTAGTTTTTGAACAGGATGAAACACTTGGTCAGTATATGGTTGGATATGTTGATTCCGATTATGCTGGTGATTTGGATAAGCGTCGATCAACTACTGGGTATTTGTTTACTCTTGCTAAAGCCCCAGTAAGTTGGAAGTCTACATTGCAATCTACGGTGGCCTTGTCTACTACAGAGGCAGAATACATGGCAGTTTCAGAGGCTATAAAGAAAGCAATTTGGCTTAATGGGTTGATGGAAGACTTGGGAGTTGTTCAAAGTCACATTAGTCTCTATTGTGACAGTCAGAGCGCTATTCACTTAGCAAAAAATCAAGTCTACCATTCAAGGACTAAGCATATCGACGTGAGGTATCACTTTGTGCGGGAGATCTTTGAAGAAGGAAAGATTCTACTTCAGAAAATTGCGACATCAGAAAATCCTGCAGATATGATGACCAAGGTGGTAACAGTAATCAAGTTCAATCATTGTTTGAACTTGATTAACATCCTGAAAGTATGAACACCTTCGGGTGTGTGGCGCTTGTGAGCGCAATTAGAGGCACTACAAATTTGGGGAGTTGAAGAAGTTGAGTAGGCTTGGTAATTTCAAGCCAAGGTGGAGATTTGTTAGATTTGTCTAGAAATTAAATTGACAAGTTGGAAATTTCATCTTGGTTGGTGGCCAACTTATTGGAAATTTCATCTTGGTTGGTGGCCAAACTTTGAACATGTGAATTTCATATTTGGTGGCTAACTTGTACACATTGGAAAATTCTTTGGTAGGTGGCCAAACTTTGAACATATTGTTCTTGAAACTCAACTATAAATAGGCCTAAGTATTTCCATTAGAAATCATCCCAAAAACAAGTTCTCTCTTCCTATTGTATTCTTCATTCTCCCACTTTGGGAATTCCAAAGAATTCCATTTGTTGTAATATTGGCGATATAGTGAAGTTATCATTCGGTGTGGTGCCCGAGGAGTAGACGATATTCTCGTCGAACCTCGTAAATTTGGTGTGTTCTCTCCTTTATTGTTTTTTATTCGGTTCTTTTCCATTGTGTTTCAATATTCAATAGTTTGACAGGTTTATCCGCTGTACAACCTTTGGTGGTTTTAATCTTGACATTTTAGGTCAATTTTAAAACTACGTTCGTGTGGGAAATAACCCGTTTTCCCCAACAGAAAGTCTTGAAAGCAAAGTATTTTCTTCAACAGGATTTCTTTGATGCCAAATTGGGAGATCAATCATCTCATGCCTGGGCTATCATTTCAAAGCAAATGAAGCCCTTAAGGACGGTTTCTTCTGGAGGATTGGCTTCGATGGCCATGAAAAATGTTTGGCGATGCGTAGGGAAATTCCTCCCCAATTCATTGGATAAATTCCTATCTTGACAATGCGAATAACCCGATCAAATGTTTAGATTTTATGATTCCATGAGTGCCATGATGGGATGAAGGAAATACAATGAGTGTACTTGTAGCTGAAGATGCAGATAAAGTTCTGGGGACCCTTATTGCTCCTTTCGGGTCCGATAAGCTCATATGGAGTCATCATTCTTCAGGATTTTTTCGGCTAAATTGGGGTACAACTAGTTGTTTCTTCAGAATGAAAGAATATGGAATATCTTTCCCATTCTGTCAAAAAACAAAATCTTCAGTAGATAATTTGTCACAATGATATTATGACAAGAGAAAAACTGAAGAATGTATGCCTTTCTAAAGGAAGGTGCAATTTCTTCGGTGACATTATGGAAACGTTGCTGCATGCTATTAAGGATTGCCCAAAATAAAAAATATAAAAAAACCATTATGTAGCTCTCCGGCCTTAAGACGGACATCATCGAGTGGCAAAGAGAATCCTGCAAAACTTGGCTGGATTGGTATGCATCCCAGTTGGATCAAATTGGGATGGAGAGACTTTATCGTTCTCGAATAGAACGTTTGGAACATGCGAAACAAGTTTGTTCATGATGAAGATAAGATTAGTTGATATTAGTGATGCCGGAGAAGCTCCTCTTCTATTAATAAATAATTAGGTATTATAGTCGCACGTTACACGTTGAGAAATTAGAGAAAGATACTAGTCTTTAATGTTTTATTTCGTAATTTGCCTGTCATAAAAATGGTTATATTTCATAGATGAGTTCTTCAAACTTTGATTTTTTTTTAATTTTTTATCTAGTTTTTCATTAGGTACTAATTTTTAAAAGTTGGGGTCTTAATTTCATTTTCACATAGATGAATTTTCGATGCTGAAGTATTTTGACACTAAAAAACCAATTTTCAAAATTTTTATTAATTTTCATAAAAAATCAAATAAAAAACATCACGTGTCATACATATATATATTTATTGGACAACTTTTCTTTTATGACAGCCTAAAAATGACTATAAAACAAAACATGAAACACTTATTTTGATGCAAATTAAATACCTAAAATAAAAAATAATATAATTTAAATAATTTTTTATAGAAAACAATTTAAAAATAAAGATTTTTTTTTATTAATATGGTACAATACAATACATTTTGAAAGATAATTCTCAATTATTTAACATTGAAAGCTCACACTCCTGACATTCATGGTGCTCAAACCTGAGACCTTAAGAAATAACAACAATTCATTTATTACTGAGATCGTTTGGTTCGTAAATAAACAAAGAAATTAAATTCTTAAAAAAATAAATATGCAAATGGTATAAACACGTGTGTCATGTTTTAAATTATTTAAATTGGGTGTGAGATTAAATAACTGAAATTTAATAATGTAATCGATCACATCTCTATTCTATTCCTATTTTATTTATTTAAATAAACTTTGTTGTTGTTGTTTTTTGTTTTGTTTTTTGTTTATCTATGAAAGAAGATGACTCTTGTGATTAACAGAAAATGCTTGGCAAAATTTTCAGAGTAGAAACGTTGAAGCTTGAAACTAACATGTTAGTTTAAAAATTCTACCTAGGAGCGGTTAAAATACCTGAATTCGACAAGCCTCATTGTAACCCTTGGATTTTTAAATTAGGGGCTATTTGTTTGCCTTTTAATAGAATCATTCAGCGCTAAATGTTGAACCGTTCAGTATTCAGCGCATTTGTTTCGCACTTCTGAATGATTCAATGCTGATTGATTCAGCAAAACAGTGTTGAATGATTCAACACAGAAGTACATTCTGAATGATTCAGAGCCATTATCAAACATCATGTCACATTCAGAGCTAATTCATACAGAGTCTCT
Organism: Hibiscus syriacus; assembly: GCF_006381635.1. Taxonomy (NCBI): domain Eukaryota; kingdom Viridiplantae; phylum Streptophyta; class Magnoliopsida; order Malvales; family Malvaceae; genus Hibiscus; species Hibiscus syriacus. The sequence continues at coordinate 1,190,028 of NW_024062542.1, read as the reverse complement.
GAATCATTCAACGCTTAATCATTCTGAAGTAAACAAATAGTCTCTTAATAATTTTGGATTAACCCCGAGAAGATTTTGGGTAAACCCAATACTCATATAAAGCCATTGTCCAAATATGAATTGTTTTGGGTTTGGGTTGGGCCCAAATCGAGATATAAAGGATATATTTTTATATTGAAGTTAAATGAGGAGGGATTTAAGCTGTAAATATCCCATAAAATCTTTCAAAGACTGAATCCTATTTATGTGAATGAGGTCACACGTTGGGAAGAGTTCATCTTCCTTGTCTTCTTCCTCCTTTCAAAATTCTTATTCTTCTTCCTCTTCTTGATCAAAGGTTGAATCTTGCTAAGCCATTGAAATTGACACGAAATCTTCAAGGTAAGATCATCTTTACATCTAGAGTTTCATTTCAAACCCACCTTCTTATATTTTTTGGCTCTGGTGGTCGAGGCGGGGGGTCTTAGAGAGATTTTAAGTTTTAGAATTCAATAGTGATTCTAGTCCGTCTCTAATGGTTAGAAATCATGTTTCTATCTCTCGTAAGTTTGTATATGGCTTAGTGATACCTTCATTTGCTTATGATAGTGAGACAAGTGGGAGAAAGCTTTAAAGTGAAGGGTGATAACTTTGCCATATAATCGACTGCACGGTTCTGTTCTCTTGGAGCAAAATTCAAGTATACCTCTCAATTACGAATCAGCATCTTTTAATTTAGTTTATATTTGATATGCATTAATATTATATTTTTATTATAAATTAAAATAATTTTGTGTTATAAAACTTTTATTATTTTATATTTACAAAATCCGTATGTTAAATTTATGTAATAATTTTTTTAATAATTATATTTTAATTTAATTATTTAATAAATATTTATTCATCTCTATCTTAAAAAATTAGATACTAAATATATTCATTATTTTTATTTTTAAATTCAAGTTTTTACTAAAAATGTTTTTAATTTTTTTTAAAAAAATATAAAAAACTATTTTTTAAAAATAAAATAAAAATAATTTTGAGAACCAAACAGACATGTCTCCAAAGCCCAAACTATAGGTCAGTTTGTACTTACCAACGAGAATAACGAGGTTCGGCTCTCTCGCTTGTTAGTTGAAGTAGCTATTGCAGGAGCTGCTGCATGCCAAAGAGAAGCTGCTCGAGAACGGTGACCGATCGGAGAATCTCAGCTTCGAAAACCTTTTCGGCAATGTTGCCCCTCTATTTCCCTCTTTTCTAGGAACAACAGTTGCTGCTTTCTTATTTTCTCTAAACGAAAATATATAAGCATTCTCTTTGTTCAGGGAACAAAATGTCACCGTCATATATTCAATACATACACGGTGCACAATCCCACTAATATACACAAAACCTTTGTTCCTAGATGAAATTTCATTATTATCGACAGAATCAGATCACTGAGTTCTTCAAACTCGTTACGACAACCTCCCTGGCAAATCCTCGCTCCAAGAATATCGATTTCTCATCTGTCCCCTCTTTTGAAAACTCGTTTTCATTGGCTGCATGAGCTACAACTATCAGTCTTCCCCGAGGTACCTTCGGCTGTTTGAGAACAAGACAGTGCATTTTCCATGAGACCAGATTCAAACCTTCGCCTCCTTTCAACCTTATCCGCAACCCTTTCATTGAACTCTTCATCGGTGCAGGCCAACGTGTAACGAAGTTTGAAGTTAACCCGATTCTCCACCATGATTTTGTGCCTTGGAATTATTCGCTCTTCAAGAGAATAGCTGAAAACCCTGCTTAACGTTCACTACGTTAGAACCCTGAGTGAAAAAGGAGGCTTGGATTATGAAGAGAAATGTCTGATGCCCATAGAGACGAAAACAGGGATTCATATTTTCCTGGTTAAGAAATAATAAATTCGATAAGTGACTCGAGAAATTACAGTTTCCAAGTTTAGATGAAAATAGGGATGCATATTCTCCTGATTAAGAAATAATAAATTTGATAAATAACACTTTCCAAGTCTCATTAGGATTCAAGAACCTCTCGACTCATCTCCCAGGACCTGGCTCTCAGCAATCATAATTTTGCCTTGATCATAACTACTTTCAATGAAATAGATAAACAGTATTGCTTACCTTGGAAACTCGATCAAATCCTGCAAGGGACTGGACCATCGTTCTTCATAAATATCGATACTTGGGATAGAGAAGATCTACTTTATATCGAAGAAGTTTAGGGAAACCAGCAACCATCTCACCCAGCTGTCTAACTCGTATGCCAAGTGAAAGAAAATATTTTACATTAACATCTAGGGTCTTTGTTATACTGCAACCAAATAGCTCTGGTCCCAAAGCTACAACCTTTCTGGTATCCTTCTCGGTGACTCCGGCTTTGATCATCAAAAATATGACCTGTATGATATTCTGATGTTACGAATAAGATTATATTAGATCAACTTAAAACCTTAAACAGTACATAGATGGTAGACTACCAACATAAATAACACTAATGGTAATACCAAAAGTAGAACTATATATAACCAGAATCATATCCAATTTAATGCCTGGTTGAATAATCTCATCCAACTAAAAAGGTGAACTACTACAAACTTTTAGATGATCCACAAAAATCAAAATGTAACAATGCAGGCTGTATGTTAGTAGGGGAGGGAACTTAACAAGCACGTTACCATTGGCATCCTCTCGGACACCAAGGTCCCGGAAGAATTGTACCTGAAAAGGCAAAGACCAAACCAATGCTAATGTCAACATTATACAGAATAATATCGCAACAATTCGATGTAGCAGATTTCAGGTTCATGTGAGCTGAAGCATTGTCTTCGTGACATATTCTATTATCTAAATGTACACAATAAAAATTGGAGGATCACAAAGGGAAAATATAAGATTAATGAAATGGGAAAGACAACATTAGGTAATTAAGATCACATTGAGGAAGTAAAGCGACAACAACGACCGTTGGTGCAATTGTAGTCTCGAAATCAAAACAGAAAATCATTGCCTTAATGATAAGCATTCTCCTCATTCCATCTCGGGTGATTCCGAGGAAATATAAGTACTTACAAGCGGCTTCCACCTTTCTTCAGTGCTACAGCCCATCAACAGTGGCCTGAATGCTAGTAATTTCCCAACATATTCGGTATCGAGGCCAAATTCTTTCAGATAATTAACCTAGATTAACAACAGCAACATATTAACTTAAATCATTGATCATATTAAAAATTAGGTAAAAGGAAACCCCATAGCATTGTAATCCATGTGCCGTGTTCAAGGAACAAGCAAATTAGACAGCTTACCTTTTCATTCATCTCTTCAAGAGTGAAGTAGCCGAGTAAACCCGTATAATCAAATGCCATTGTCCCGAAATCATTCTCATTCATATCCATACTCAAGTAAATCTCAACTCGAGCTTTCACTTCCTCCATTCTATAGGACAACAACCTCGGACATCGGCTAATAACAAAACCAATTCAATTCCTCCTAACTCCATTACTCTCCAAATACTCAACGATCTCATCCAATTCTTCGATTCTCTGTTGCAAAATATCATCTCCGGATTTCAAAAGCGTTGCGCCTATAAACTCTCCTTTCACATGAACCGTCTTCAACCACTCACAAGCCGTCTTATAGAGTAAAGATTTCCTTTAGACATGCATATCAGCTTAGCAATTTTGGGGTATGAGAGGCTATTGTGTTTCAGCCACCTATACAATTGATCAATCAGATATTATTTCTATTTCATTCAAATAATAATGTTATTAACATCAGCAATTAAAAGCAATGGCTGACCTTGCAAGGGGAACAACGTTGGAGTCATCAATAACAACCTTAGCTCATAAATTGAAGGTCGAATCTTTAAACTCAGGCAACCTTTTCAAGGCGGCCGCTTCAATCATCGTTATCAATGAACTCCGGCAGCCTATTAACCAAATTCATCGAATAAGTAATCCCAAACTTTCCCTTTTTCATTGCTCCTTTAAAAACCTCAGCTGTTACCTTTCGTCTAATCTCAAGCGCCCGCCTTATCATCACTTCTTCATCCTCATCGTCGTCGTTTTCTAGACGTTGGGCGTCGTTTTGGGTTCGAACGACGGATTGGAGAGAAGGGAGGGAATTTGAGTAAATGGAGCCTGGGAATTGCGGGGGACGTTTGGTGACGAGCTAGGATGTTTTGTTTTTCTTGAGGTGGAAGTGTAAGTTGTGGGGTTTGGGGATTGTCTTCGGTGGTTTGCAAGGAATCTCGGTGCTTGGGGCGGTCGTTTTCGTTTCCATGGGGTGGATTCCCTGTTTTGTTGGTGGTGGAGGAGGGAGGTGGTTTTTGAGTTATGAATACGGACGACGGGGTCAGGTGATTGAGTAGTGGGATGATTAAGGTGGCGGTCGAGGGAGGAGGAAACGGTGGTGGAATGAGGATAACGTTGGAGATGAAGGTGGAGGCATGGCGGAGCAGGGTAAGAAAGCATATTTGGTTATGGTGGGAATTGCAAATGGATAAAGTAACCATAGGTTCTCTGGAACATTATTTTTAAATAATAAATAGAAATCATGTATCCAGCTCGGTTCCATGGTCTAGTGGTTAGGACATTGGACTCTGAATCCAGTAACCCGAGTTCAAATCTCGGTGGAACCTTCAACTTTTCTAATTTCCATTTAGGAATTGATCTAATTATTGTTTTGGTCCTTTATTATACTTTAATTTGAGATTTAATCCTTCTATTTCAAATGAAGTATAATTTGATCATGTTATGCGATTCTTAGACCTCAACAATACGTCCTCTTTGGGAAAAAAATTATTTCCTTTTTTTTTCACACAATATCACCATATCTACATGGATTTGCTAAGAAAAATTTTCATGTATAGATGGATTTGTTTTTAACGGTATAAACCCTAGGTGTCATAATAGTGTATCGAATGATAGTTTAAGTACTATTTTAGACATTTTATCAAAGTATATACATTGTATTAGACATCTTAAAAGTGCATGTTTTATATTAAATATTTTATTAAAGTACATGCATCGTACTGAATATTTTGTTGAAGCATAGATATTGTATTGAACATTTTAAGTACCAAACTGATCACTTTTGTCAAAATACAAGTATCAAATGTGACATTATCCCTTTTCATAATGTTAATTCTATACAATCATTTTGTAATGTTATTAGCATATCCAAATCACTACAATTTGATCACACAATAATAATATTCAATCAATCAATGTTTAAGGCTTTTTCTTTTAAAAAAGTTATCACTTAACAATGTTATCTAAACCATCCATGCATACATGCATCCATGCATACATGCATCCATGCATACATGCATCCATGCATGCATGCATACATACATACATACATTGTCACTCTCACAATTAGTACCATATTTCCCATAGAAATGGCAACAAAACAAAAATCAGTGCAATCTCTTCTCTTGATTTTCATGTAATTTTTAATTTTTACTGAACAGCTGAAAATCTGCAAAGAATCAAGGAATCCTACAATTTTTACATTTCACAAAAGGACCACAAACACAAGATCAAATCACTTATAAAAATTGTAGCTTTTTTTTACCCTCAAACAAATATGAACCGGCAATTGTCAATGGCACCCCTTTCACTGTCCACGGCACCAACTCTAAGCATCTTAAAAAGATCAGTGCATCCTCGGAGCCGTTCCGATTCGATGCAAAATATCACCTCGGAAATCCCATTTACCCATGGAGAGCTCCATCCGGTGCAGTCACTAGAATGGGAAGCCTGATGTCTTATTAAGAAAAAATTGTATGAACAAATCTAACCTCTTTGCTAGTTGCGATCCTGTCGTTCTATATCCCGTTGTGGTTCCGGTGGCTCGGGGAATATCTCCCTTGAATGCCGCCTACGTGAGGATGAATGGACACCTCCACCGTTCTGAGTGCTGCCCTGCGAACCCGTTGTTCCCGAGCGTTTTAAACTACTTCCCCCTTCGGCTCTAGTACTGGAGGCTGCGGGATTAACGACTACGTCCATAGAGCTTTGACGCCAGCTACCAAAGAAAGAAGCATTCCAAGATCCTCTCGAGGACGTTGTTCTAAGCCTTGCTGAACTTGAAGTATCTTCCCTAACCACCCTCAAAGGATTTTCCAGAGCTTTTAGAATATATCTCATCTGCGGTCGTCTTGAAGGTTTTGAATTAAGACAAGACCTCGCAACAATGGCCATGGCCCAGACTTCCTCCAATAGATCATCGTCCACAAGAAGAGACGGGTCCAGAATTTTCGTCACGAGTTCCTTTTCATATATACTGATGCATAGTAGTGTTTGTTCTAACCATTCCTTCATCTGAGTATCACTCGATACACCGATGTGCATCTTACCAGTTACCAACCCAAGTAAAACTTTCCCGAAGCAGTAAACATCGTAGGCACATATTGCTGTAGTTGAACCTGCCCGTTTTACAAATAAAAAGGAAATTTCAGAAAAGCTTGCAGATCAAATGAAAAAGCGTTTTAATGTCGATTCTATGCTCTCAAGCTTTGCTCATATTCTGGAAATCTCCCTGGGAGGTAATATCAGGCAAATTTATGAACATCCACTGGCACAATGGTAGCCGGACATGAACCTTGAATGACAATGGTTACTTATTTGTAAACCGGCCGAATTAATGCAATGAACATGTTGGAGCTAAAGTACATCATACGATAAATCAACAAATAAACTGCTTGAGATAACAATTGAGATCTAAATATTTGTGAAACTTTGCAAGCGGAACGTGCACATACCTAAAGAACCTTGTTCAGATGACCTGTGAGCAACAGAGAATAAAACCGTATTAAAACCATTATCAATAAAACAAGCATAAAAAGCATGAAATACGACTCGAATATTTTGTTCAGAACAGCAATATAATCCGTAAAATGAAATTGAAGACAGAAAAATGCTATTTGCTAACTACTACTAAAATGTTAAAACGTCCAATGTATCAGGCAACAGGCTAAAAAGCGATATATCAGAATCAGCATGCAAGAACTTGTTCACCAAACATCTCATGTGGGCAAAAATGTTCATCTATGTATATAATTCACAATCTGAAAAAATCAAAATAGACACAATTCTACAGAATACTCACTGTGGCAACCGCAGTAATCTCGTGATCCTATTTTGATGACCATCTTCATGGGCGCAGACCTCGGTCAGGCTCCCGAGTCTCACTTCAAATTTATCATCTAGTAGTATACTGGTGGCTTGAACATCTCTTCAAAGATAGAAAGAAAACATGTGAATGCGAGTTTTTTTTCAGTTTCTCAATATTATAGTTCATTAAGAAATTACGATATGCAGGAGAAAAAACATCATGCAATTGAAGGCGGTTTAAGCATAAAACGAGAAGCTGCAAAAATACCTGTGGACAAAGGGTGGCGTGCATTCATGATGCAGATAAGAAAGGCCTTCTGCTGCTCCTATAGCAATTTTCAATCTCGTTATCCAATCTAATGACTGTAAACTATCGTCTTCCGAATTGTTTTTCCAGTACAAGGAACTTGACAAGTCCCCATTCGGCATATATTTATAAACCAAGAATTTTACGTTCTCTCTCTCTAAACAATGTCCCAATAAGGGAACGATTCGTGGATGTGAAACTTTACTAAAGAAATCCAATTCCGAAAGGTACGCTTCCTTTTTGATAGACTGCAAATCAATCCTTTTAACGACGACAGGAAACCCGCCTTCTAAGATACCCCTGAAGAGATCACCAGAATGACCATGCTTGATGAGGTTTGAATCATTAAAATCACCAGTGGCTTCAAGAAGTTGCTGGTAGGCAAATAAATCACCTAGACCTGAAAAATTAATTTGTACTCCAGGTGAAGGGTGTGTTTCTCTAGCAGCAACTGCTCCAGCATCGATCCCTCTATGGTTCCTTGTGTTCCTCCTTTTACGGAGACATAGGACAAGAACTAGCAACAAGATTAGTAGCACAACAAGCCCGGCTCCTCCTAAGACTGCAGCCAATACGATTGTCCTTCTGTTGCTGTCTCCTCTTTCGGGTGCAGGAGGTCCTGTGTAATTGGGGCGCCCGAAATTGTCAAAATCCAGGCCCCTCTCGGTGTAGAATGATTCACACTGCGTCAAATTCCTCTGTCTTGACACATTTTGGAGACAGTTAGTGCTAAGAAATGCATTGTCTTGCACATAGTCCGGAACTGTGCCTTCAAAATAGTTTCCAGACAAGTCAGTAAAGCTAAACCTTCGTAGCACTGTGGTGAGACCTCCATAAAACTTGTTATGGGAAATGTTAAGTACGGCGGCGGCGGCATTATCATTCAAAGTAGAATTAGGAAGCTGCCCTGTGAAATTATTGTGAGAGATATCAAGCAGGTTCAACTCAGGTATTGACCATAATACCTCAGGAATGTTGCCATTGAAACTATTGTTCTTCAGAACTATGACCTGCAACTGATTTGGGGAAGGGAACAACCCAACCGGCAGAGCCCCTCCCAGACCATTGTTCCCGAAGACCATTCTCCGCAAATTCCTTAGCCCTCTAAGATCTAGTGGCACTGACCCTGACAAACCATTGCTGCTGATATCAAGGTCAACCAAGCTATCAAGAACCCCGAGTTGTGCAGGTATTGAAGAAGTTAAACGATTGCTCGAAAGATTCAGACTTTGTAGCATTGAAAGGGATCCAAGGCCAGGAGGAATTGACCCCGCTAAATTATTCGAGGAAATGTCAATAACTGTTACATTCCTTAGTGAAAAAAGTGATGATGGAATAGATCCGGTGAGGGAATTCTTTGAAAGATCAAGAATTAAAAGGCTTAATAATCCACCCAAAGTCGAAGGAATTCGCCCAGTCAGCCGATTATCCGACAAATATAGACTGGTTAAATTAGTCAAATTACCAATACTCAAAGGTATAACACCCGAGACATTACAAGACCTGAGATCCAACACTTGCAATGTCAACAGCCTTTGGCCAAACCAATCAGGGATAGAACCAGGGAGCAAGAATCTAGAGGCATTAAACGAAACAAGACGGGTAAAATTCGCAAGCGAATCGACGGCAAACCGAAGGATTTGTCTGCCGAGCCTTGTTCTTCTAAACCCAGAAATGTTAATGGAAGTAACACTGCCATTTTCACATCTTATACCGTTCCAATTCGTACAAGGGTCAACTTTTCTAGGCCAATCTCTTCTTCTAAGACCCAAAGAGGATCTGAGTTCAAACAGAGCTGCGAACTCGATGCCTGAACTCAGCCGAGTCTGCTGCACTTGTTGCTCAAATGTAAACTCAAATAGCATCAACAACAACAAGAGATATAACAATCCTATGCTACGCTGATCCACCATGTCTCATGAAGGTCTAACTCTGAACCCAAGCATCAAATCATTTTAATTTCTTCTCTTTGTTTTCCTCCCACTTTAGAAGGAACAAAAATAAAACTACTACTTTCTTTCTCTTTTGAAGACCCAAAAAAAAATTGTCCGGAAAAGCTCGTACCTTGATGCTCCAAAGCTCTAATTTTTTTTTATAAAAAATAATCTTCAAAACTGTTGGTAACCAATCTGTATCAACTTCTATTCTCCTTCTTGGCTGTCCCTTTTTTCTCTCACTACCAACTTTTGTTTTCTCTCTCTAAATCCTTCAGTTTGTTCAGTTGACAAAATGGAGTAAGAAAGAGAGAAAAGAAAACATAAAAGAAAGAGAAACAAATAAAAAAGTTGTAGTTAATGAAAAGGAACTAATCTTGATTTAACTAATCAATAATTCTATAAAGATGGGAGGGGGAGGCTGGTCAAATGCTAAAGTGATGCACTTTTCACTGTCTCTTCCCCTTCCTTCTGTTGTGGCTTATTTAGAGAGAGATAAGAAAAGTAAGGATCTTCAAAATTAATTGATGCAATAAGTGATATTTTTTATTTCCTTGATTAGTTTTTTTTTTTCTCTTTTTCTTTTATTTTGGTTATGAATATCATCGATCCTTATTTTATCCTCTATAAGATGATTTTGATCATTAATGTTCAATATAATTGATTTTTTTATATCTTTATTTTCTTATTCTTTTAATTTTCTTATTATTTCCTAAAAAAAAGCCTTTCCTTGTTATAAAAAACTTAATTGAGACTTGAGGTAAAAAAAATCGTATTAACGTGCATGAAGCAGTGGGGTAAAATTCAGACCGGTGGCCCCGGGGTTCTCATCTGAAAACAGACAGGTACGGCGCCGGTACCGCCGGTTTTTGTCTGAACTCCGGCAAAGTAAAGCTTTAGAAAGAGAAAAACGAAAACTCACTGTGCTGCCCTATAATTTATCTTCCTTTATTTCATTGTCTTCGGGGGTTTCTCATGTCTAGGGCCGTAAATGAGACGAGACAGATCGTGAGTTATTCGAGATCGACTCGATCAAGGTTCGATAAATACTCGGATCGAATGGACTCGACTCGAGCTCGAGCTTGACTCGAGTTCTTAACGAGCTGAAATGAGCTACTCGATATTCGACTCGAAAAGCTCGTGAGCAGCTCGAAAATATAATATATTAAAATTTTATTTAAAAAAATAAATTAATAATAATAATTATTATTATGTATTGATTTTTTTAAAAAAATACAGTAAGATTTCATGTATTTAAGGTTCATGTTCAAGTTCGAGTTCGAGTTTGAGGCTTCAATCGAATTAAGTTTAAGATTTTTTTTTTCATTTCAAGCCTTTTCGAGCTGCTCACGAGCTTCAGTTCAGGATTTCGAGTCGAGCTTGAAAATTTTAAATTCGCGAATTTTCGAATCGAGTCGAGCTCTATTTCAGAATTTTCGAATCGAATCAAACACCACAATACTCAAACTCGACTCGACTCGTTTACACCCCTACTCATGTCTATTGTCCTTTTTATATATTTAGTTTACGTTGTCTTGTTTGGGATTTTTGGGTGACACACTGTTATTTAAGGAAAGTTACAGTACTGGTGTACTGCTTGATTGGAGGGTAAATATCAATAACTAGGAAGATAATATATATCCTTAGATATTCGAATTTGATCTTATCAAATTTTGATCACTATTCTAATTGAATAGATTTGATTCGAGCTCAAATTTTTTATTCGAATTTTTAATGAGCTAAAATAAGCTATTTGTTATTGAACTTAAAAAGCTCGCGAGCAACTAAAAAATAATATATTAAAATTTTAAATTAAATTATTAATAGTATTAATATTTATATGTTGTTTTTCAAAAATATTATATAAGGATTTCATGTATTTAAAGTTTAAACTTGAACTTGAGTTCGAACTTAAATTGAGTTTGAACCTGATTTATATGTTCTTTCTTTCTTTTTCTTTTGTTGAATAAAACGATAAAGGAATTTAATTTTCAACTTTTTTAAATACATAGATGAAATGTTAAACTTTGTCACGATGCAGGACTAATACCATGATTTGACCATAATTTTCTTATCGAAAAGGTTTTGTTCAAACTTTTTTTTTTAACTTTCACGTGTAACATTGACATTCAGTTTTTTATATGAAACGATTAGCCAAAGATGTTACTTTAAGGCCACAAATACAAACACAGTGCAGAAAATATCAGCTTTGCAAACTCACATTTGATAAATCCACCGAGCAACTTCGTGCCTACCTTTTCGATTCATTGAATCCATACCAATTTTTTATTATTTGTAATTTAAAAGGAAAAACAATAGCATGGGATGCAATATTATATACATCTAGGGATGGGTATGGGTCGAGTTTTTGGTTTATCCGACCCGATTCGAGAACAAAGAGTTCTCCACCTGAGACCCAATCCGATCTGACCAAAATAAGTTTTTACCCGATCAGATATATAACTTAAAAATCCGACCCGAAATAATAAAAAAATATTCTTATTCAATAAAATCAGCGACTTAATTGAAAAAATAATATATAGAGAGGTATTATTGTAATTATTTCTAACTATTTAAGGTAAAATTATATATTTTTCGGGTCGAGTTAGGTCAGGTCGGTTATTTTTCACCCTAAATCCAAACCCAACCCAACACGAATATCACATTTAAAAAAACTCGACCCGACCTGAACCCGAATTTTTTTTTAAAAAAATCTGACTCAATCGAGTCGGGTCAAATCGGAACCCGTCGGATTTGGATCTCATGCCCATCCCTATATACATATTTGGTTTATTTAGGTAAATAATGTAAAAATAAAAGAAACATAACTTTTATAATTAACGAAACGATTATGATATATTATTTATTCAAGTAAAATAAATCGTTAACAAGCACGTCATACAGACGTAATTATTTAAATTTAAAATCTTTAAGTATAACGATATTCCCTTATACTACTGATTTCGTTTAATAGATTCAAAGAAATAAAATATTTTAAAGATTAATAACATCAAAGACTTTAGGGTAAACTATAGAAATGATCACTTTCGTTTGAGTTTTATAAACTTTTCCCCACTCGATTGAAAAGACATAAGATTTTGTCACATTCGTTTCGTTTTAATTAATATGTGGTCACTGGAAGTTAACGGTCGTTAAACCTTTAATGTTTGATGGCGTGGTATGATAAATATGTAAAATTAGAATTACATAATTTTCCGTAGAAAATATGGAATTAAGTTTTGGTCACTTTCCTTTCATATTTGTACACTTTTGGTCATTTATGTTATCGTTTTATTAAGTTTTGGTCACTTACGTTACCATTTTATTAAGTTTTGGTCAGATGAATGTAGTATGTTTGATGGCGTGGCTCGTTAGTAAAATGATTTAATTTTTATTTTAACCCCCTACACTTTAGACAAAATACATATCACACTGATAGTGGGGATTAACGGTAATTCATAGGGATCTAGAATAAAAAAAAAGTGTTTGTTCTTGAGCAAAAACAAATATTCGACATTAAAGATCACAGATTTTAGATTGTGTTCAGTGGATGAATTCATGGATCCAGTTATCGGGTTGTTTAGATCCATTGATTATGTTTCACTGGAGGCGCTTTTTCAAGAGAAAATCACCACAAAGATTGTTATCCAGTTATCAAGTTATTTAGATTCATTGATTTGTCTTATTGTTTTTGTTAGATTTGGCATTCTGTAATTTCAATCTTTGAAAATTGAATTTTAGTTTGTATAATTGAGATTACCCAACTTTATTTTATCTCTATATGTCTATTCTCTCATTTTTCTCTGAACATGTAGTGTTATATGTTATTGGAAGTTGGATATCTTTCATTATTCTTGAAATGTAGCATGAGTCCTTGAAAGAAGACAAATGGAGCAATAGAGTAGAAATGTATGAAGAAGAAGCATAAATAAGGTTGGGAAGAAAACCTATTAAAAATTGATAAATTAAAATGTTGTCCCTAAACTAATTTGAATTTACAAAAAAAAATTATAATCAATATTTTGTCTAAAGTGTAGGGGTTAAAATAAAAATAAATCGTTTTACTAATAGGGCATGTCATCAAACTAACGACATTCAATGTCCAAGTGACCAAAACTTATAAAATTTATAACGTAAGTGACCAAAAGTGTAAAAATATGAAAGAAAAGTGAACAAAACTTAAACTATGTATTATCTACGTGGAAATGATATAATTTTAATTTTATATATTTACCGAATCATGTCAACAAATTATCAAAGGTTTAACTACATTTAACCTTCACTGACCACATCTTAAGTAAAATGAAACGAAAACAACTAAATCTTAATTAAAATGAAACAAAAGTGACTAAATCTTATATTTTTTTAATTGGTGTTTTTAAAGTAGGTGGTTCAAGTTCTCCCAACCTATGACATATCTTGCTACCTTATTTCGGATGGAGTGCTTGATCCAATCACTTCACGAATGAAAATCGTATTGATGGTCTGGAAAGTATGACACTCGAGGATGGGCTCACCTATCATGGAATAAGGTTTCTCGAACAAAACAAGATGAGGAAATTAGGTTTTGATATCTTAAACTCTTTAACTTTGCCTTGTTTGGGAAAAAAGTTTGGAGGATCCTTCATTGTCAAGACTCACTTTTGTTTAGAGTGCTTGCAGCCAAGTATTTTGCTAGGTTCACCTTTCTCGAAGTAAAGCTTTGAGACAGAGCATCTTATGCTTGGATGTGCATTTACGAAGCGAAGGAGAGGTTCAAGGCATGTTACTTTCGGAGAACCGGTATCGACAGCCCCACTCGGATGCATTTTAGCCTATGGGAGGAACAAAGCCTGTGGTTTTGAACAGCCCATTCTTAGACAACGTTGATCACCCTTTCACCGTAGAGACTTTATGATCCAACGAACTCCACGATGGGATGAGGACAAAGTTCAAAGGGTGTATCCGGATTTTGATGTAGAACATATTTCAAGAACCATCATTTCCCCACATCGTGGATATCATTTTATATGGGAACACCACAGTACCAGATATTACTCTTTAAAATCGGGATATAATTGGCTATTGATAGAGACTGGAATAGAGAGGGGCCACTGCCCTTTATGGAAGCTGATCATGGAACTTCCCACGCTGCCGAAAATCAAGCTGTTTGGTTGGCGGGTCTATTACGATGCTTTGCCCACTAAAGCAAAATAGGCAGCTGCTGGGCCTAAAACGAGAATATGCCCTATATGCAGTCTTGAGATGGAATCCGGTGTTCATGCACTTAAGGACTATGCTAAGGCTAAAGAAATTTTATTTCTGTCGGGCTGGGCATAACCGGAAATTGCTTTGAAGCAATGACTTCCTGTTGCAAAGTTTGGCTTGAAGGGGCGGCTACTAAGTTTGACCGTGAGGGCTTTTCCAAGCTGCTCACCCTCCTTTGGAGCATTTGGAACCGGAGGAACAAGTGGGTGCATGAAGGAGAGCTTCAAAACATCTTACGATGTTGTCAATACAACATGTACTCTTGGAGCATAAATTAAAGAAACATATGGAGCAAGCTACGAGGTGGAACAAAACGGGGGTCGGAACACTTAAAATTAACGTCAATGGAGCTTTTATCTCTAGCACCGGTGAAGCTGCAATAGGTGTTGTTTTCTGGAACCACTATGGAATGGTTGTTGGCGGTGTTGCACGACGACTTGAAGGAACACACACTGCTGAATCAGTTGAAGCTTACGGCTTCACGGAAGATTTATGAATGGCGCTCGAGAGTGGATGGGATCGTGTGATTATTGAGGGTGACGCTATCTCTATTTTTAACCGTCTAACGAATCCACAAAAAGACATTTCGGTGATCGGATTGATGCTCAACGAGGCACGAACGATTCTTACAAAAAGTACCATCCATCCAAGTTCATTATGTGAATAGAGAGGCAAATCAGGTTGCTCATTCTCTCGCTCATTGGGCTTTGTGTCGAGAACTAATCTTTTTTTTGTTTGTGTTTGATGAACCGGAATATATTAAAAACGATGTAATCCTTGACGCCATTCGCATTTGAACAAGAATCCTGCTTATCTTTGACCAAACTATAATAATGTTCCATCAATGTCGACCCTCCCAAGCAAAATTAGACTCAACCCCGATGCATTTTTTTAAAATATCCGATTTCTCCGTTGCGGATTTAATTTTGCTTGATATAGTAACTTTATAAAATATTTTATTTAGATCATTAGATTATGATTGGCATTTTTATGGTTATTTAAATTTAAATTTTTGTTAAAAGTTTATATTATTATTATGTATAATATATATTTTCATTACTTATCATATTTAATTTATAATTTAAATTAAATATTATCAAAATATTCTCTTAATTAAATATATTTCATTCATAAGGTCATAATTTAAATTCTAATTTTATTTAAAACATCTAATACAAATAAAAAATCAAATCAAAAACCCTTCCATATCAAATCCATATAAAAAATGTTGGAATCAAAATCTAATTGATATAAAATCTAAAGTGATAATATAAACACGCATTGAATCACATTTAATCACTCATCAGACCTCAATTCATATAAAATATATTAGAATCAAAATCTAATTGATATAAAATCAAAACACAAGATCTAATCATATTAAATCACTAAGAATAAAATTCTAGACGCATAAGTGTACATGAATTAATTAGTAGATTGAAATCTTTGAGTCTTTCTTTGGTTGCGATCTTTCAAGAAGATAGTGTAATACATATTAATTTATTTCTTTGGGACCACTACCTCTTTATATAGACCAAATATTAGGTCAATCAATTAAATATTTATAATTATGTCACTCATCAAATTATAAATACAACTTATGATATCTACTCTTTAATATCTATGACACATGTAACATAATGATAACTTGATTTTGTGTTATACTTTATGATAGCATTAATTGTACATTATACAATTATGTCCACAACTATGAATTTTAATCCAACAATCTCTCACTTGGATAACATATATTTTTTGACATATGTACAACCTTATAGACTCAAAATTTACTACAATATAATAGGTTTTCTATAACAATCTCGTCCATCATTTATGTTCATATAAGATCAAAGGATCCTCGTCGTATCAATAATGACTAGACCCGTCAATGATCATGTATACAAACATAGTCAAATAACATATATCAACATGAAATGTAACATAAAAATTACATGCAATGTGAACCATACATGCTTATTTTCAATGGGTCCTCTTTATACATTAGTACGTCCAAATTTTATCAAATTCAAAGTGTGAATAAATCAAAAAAAAACTTTATTTATTTTACAGGAGTGATTGGAATTGTGTCTATAATAAATGAACATTTTAAAATTATGAACTCATTCGAAAAATAAATATCCTTAAATTATATTACACTCGTATAAGTAGTATGCTCATGAAAAATCTAGGATGAGAATGCAATCATGAGTTATACCAAAATACTCTATAAACGTATAATCATTCTAAATTTTCTTTAACAACTAAAAGTTTAATTTTTACACAAATAGTTAGAACTCAAAAACTCTTGTTCATTCAAGTCTGGAATATTAACTTGAAAATTAGAATGGTTATATAACACTTTTGAAGACAAATATCACTTTTAACGCGATTTAAAACCTTAATACGATTAGTCTAAAGTAAATATAAGATAATATTTATTTTAAAACTTTTAACTATTTGACATTATATATTTATATCCCTGAATGTGAGATGCTCAAACTCGATGTTTCAAATAATAACAATAATTCCTTAACTAAAAAACTAATGTGAAAGGTCTTAGCAGCACCAACAACACTGAAATATTGCCGCCGTAGTTGTGTGTATTTTTATTGATTATTATTAAGTTATTTTCGACATCCATAAAAGGTCAACAAACAAATTAACTATTGGCTAAAGAGAGGATAACAAATCTAATTTTAGACCAAAATAAAAGATATTTGTACACATGAACTAAAAGAAATTGACCGATTGAATAGATTTAATATCACGTTTTAATGATTTATAAAATTATTATATTAAATTTATTGGACGGTTTTAATAATAAAAAAAATATTTTATTTAAAGGATTTATTTTTAAATAAATACGTTGTTAATAGTTATGAAAACTTTAAAGGAAATTAATTTTTTAATAATTTAAGATTAATAATTATTAGGATTTGAAAATGACATTGATATTTAGAGACATACTGGACGCAGACTGATTCCTCGCTGCTTTACTTGTGTAACTTAAAGACGTTAAACAAGAGCTTGATTTTAGTCAATCTATAATAATGCAAATGGTCAAATTTATACTTTGAAACAACAATAATTATTAAATCATAGTCAAACCACAAACCGCCCACTATAGTTGTTGTCGATCGATTACGATGTGTGTTCATGTGAGTTAATTGCTTCATATGTCTCTAAATTATAACTCTTATTTTAAATTGATCTTTAAACTTTTGAATAATTCAATTTCATTCTTAAATTATGAATTTTATTCTAAATTAGTCCTTAAACTTTTGAATATTCTAATTTTATCCCTAAACTATGACCTATCTTTTTAATATGGTCCCCAAATTTTTGAATCTTCCAATTTCATCCCTATAACATGCCTATCTTCTTAATTTGGTCCCCAAACTCTTGAATATTTCAATTTCATCCCTAAATTCATCCAAATATATAATTAGTTTCAACCATGGTTTAACTTAAATTTTGTTTTTTAAACATATAATAAATTAACTTGACCTAATGATTTTATTAACAATGGAGGTGATTAGTATATATGTATAGTTTGGGATGAAATTGTAATGTTCAAAAAGTTTAGAGACCAATTTAGAATGAAAGTCATAATTTGGGAATGAAATTGAAATGTTCAACGTTCGAGGACTAATTTAAAATGATAGTCACGATTTAGGGATGAAATTAAAATATTTAAAAGTTTAAGGACCAATTTAAAATGTGAATCATACTTTTAAGGCATATAATGTAATATTTTTAATTATTTCACAAATTGTGATATATTCCATTTACTGGAATAAATTTTTTTGGGCGGTTTTACATGGATTTCTTTTTTGTTGTTATTCACTTAATTTTTCGAGAGATATGAGAAGTTAATTTGAATTCGATATATAACACATTTTATTTTCTATTGTTATTTTTTTTATCTTCAATAAGTCTGCTTGTATAACATAATTTCATCTGCCTTTATATCACGTTTTCTTCTACATTTTGACATATTTTTTGTCGTTTAACAATTGTTTTCACTTATCTTTTTTAAAGGGTTGATTTGACATCGTCACGACTGATTAAGATGACATGTATATGTTATATTGGTTATCTTTCCTAGTGATGTTTAAAGTTCAGTTTTAATCGAATTAATCGATCGAACCAAAGTTTTTTCGGTTAATCGATCGATTAACAGTTAAGAATTTTTTCAAACTTCGATTATCGGTTTATTCAGTTCAAAATCGGTTAATTAACCGAATTAACTGAACTTTTAACTATTTAATATATTATATATATTATTTAGCCTTAAGAGTATTTAAACTTTGGTTTTAATCGAATTAACGGTTCGAATTAACTCAATTAATGAAAAATATTAAATATATAATATATATTCTTTATATATTATTTATAAATTCCAGTTAATTTGGTTAACCGACCAATTAACCGAAATTTATATGTTTGTGGATAACTTTTTATGTCGCTCGAGTCTGATTTACGGTTTGCCGGTAGTTTTTCAGTAGCTTGATTCCCTTTTATGATTTGTTTGCTGATGTGATTATATCTGTTTGTATCTATCTTTATTCAAGTTTCTTGGTTAAGTTCGAATATCTCCTTGTATAGTCCTTATGTGATATTGAGTTGTCAGTTTTATTTTAATTATTGTAAGAAAATGTCATAATTATATGCTTAATTTACGAATATAATTGTAAAAATTTATTGTAATTGAGATACTTCCTATTTTAAATAAAAGGCTTAAAGGATACTTTTGTCCTGTAGTAAACTCAAATTATCATTTTCGTCCTCGTGGTTTTTTTTTTGCCTCAATTTAGCAATCTAAGTTGTTTATGGTATTCATCCTAGCACTTAAAGTCCGTTGACCGTTTTGACTAACAGAACTGTGAGTCTTCTGCGTCGTGTATTAAGGAATTAGGTTAAAATATTTATTAAACATGATGACTAGAACAAATTCTCAAAAAAAATTATTATTTATTTCAGTGAGATTAAAAGATTGAGTCAAATTTTTGATGATTTTTTCTAACCGTTGCATTTAGTAAATATTTTAAGTATTTATTATTTATTTTTTTAATAAATATCACATCATCATCATCATGTCATATCAGTAATATTGGTTGGTCTGAAAACTGTTGGCGTTGATAAATGTAAAAAATAACATTTACGTTGGTTAAAATAGACTTCGATGGCTAAGGTAACTACCATGTAGACACCTATTTTCGTTCGATTTAATTGATCTATATTATGCATTATAATAGTATTATAATATAATTTATTTATTTATGTTGTAGGACCAATGTAACTAATCAAATATTAAATCCAACAAGAAAGCCCTACTAAGCCCAACAATCTAAGTCCAGTTTATGAAAAGCCCACATGTCATGACATATGGGCGTTAGGGCTTTTTAGTTTATGCATCAGCGTCACACAATTCTATTCATTAGATTAGAGTGCAATCTGACGGTCTAGATTAAGAGAATTTTTTAGGGCTCACGGAGAGTCCTCTTTCCAGTCGCACCAAGCTTCATTCCCAGATTCTTCGGGGCATTTTGGAAAAGGGAACGTCATTTCAAAATGGGACTTCTTCACTTGCATGCACGGTCGTTTGGACTTCTATTTTCTTTGTTTTACGGTTTTGAAAACCCATCGATAAAGAAGGGTCGAGGATCAGAGGAGAGAACCCTGAGTTTCTTTTCCAGATCTCACTCTCCTCGAGGTTCTTCGATAAAAACCATGGAGATATTTGAAAAGAGGAGAGAAAGGGCTTTTAAACGTTCTAAAAATCGTTTGATCTCACCGTCGATAAGCGACGACCGATGCCGATACGACCGACGAGGCAGAGCACCACCGAAATCTGGCTTACGTTAGAACTCTGGTTGAATGTTCTTCAACATATGAAGAACATGTTCAAAGAAAAATGAAAAAGTGATTTTGATCCATTTGAGTGGGGGATGTGAAAAAAGAACTTTGTTTTTTGAAATTTGGCGTTTATACTGACCCGAGGACTCGTTTGGAAGCCACGGGATCCGGTTTTTTTTAATGGGTAGGGTCTAATTGCCATCACAGTCCTCGTAGTATTTGTTAAAAATTCATTTCCGTCCTTTTTAATTAATTTCACCGATATTTCTTTTTAAATTTTTCCCAAACTTTGTTTTTATTTTAATTTAATCTTTTAGAGAAAAAAAATTATTCCATTTAATCAGATTTAAGATGTTTCCTTTTTTCATATTCACGTGATTCAAGTTTTCATTTATTATTATTTTTACTTTTTTATTTACTTATTTTTCTAAAAATTATTTTTTTCGTCTCATTCCACTTTAATCTATGATTTTATGTATTTTTTTTAACTTTATTTCCTTTTACTAGTTTTATATCTTGGTATTTTATATGTGTTTGTTTATTTACTTGTGTTTTTTATATATATTTTCTAGATTTGTTCTTTTTCATCTGAGTCCATTTATTTGTTTAATTTAATTTTGAATCAGGTCATTTGACTTAGATTGGACCTTTAGATTATTCCTTAAAGATTAGGGTCTCACTTAGTAATTAGGAGATTTTTTTTAATAGTTTCCGTTTGTGCTCGAGGTTTTATTCTAATTATTTGTTTAAAATATTAAAATTTACTTAAGATTAATACTTAGAGCCTCAAGTTCATATTTGGATTTCTTAATTAAATAATTTATTCTCAACTTAAATGAAGCTTTAATTCAGGTTTACTCTCTCTTAAATCTTAAATTAACTAAACCAGGAGGACAACTAAATCCCCGATTGTGTATGGAGTTCTAATTTAATTATTCGATTTTTTTAAAATATGTTAGATTTAATATTATAGACTCAATCTTAGGATTAGTTTTAATAATTCTTTTAAAATCCATAATTTGACACTTTAGTTAGATAAAACCTTAATTAATCCATTAGCATAATTAGGTTTAAAAATTGGCTATTTGATTGCATAATTTGTTTTCATAAATTAAAGGCAATGTTCATTTATTAGAGTTTTAATAATGTATCCTCTGCTTGTGCTCGGGGGTGACCATTATTATCTCTCGAAATAAGTCGATATCATTTTTAAATTCTTACATCATGGTTTTCAAAATTAAGGGAATATTTATTTAACGGGATTAATGGTAAACCTTCACTTGTGCTCAGGGGTAATTATTATTAATATTTAATTACATAAATTCCCTTTTCAAATCCACATACGTAACGGGTCAGAAATTAAATAAAACCTCGAACTCTAGATACCAATTTTGGGCATTGTGGGGTGCTAATCATTCCTCATACGTAATTGACTTAAGAACCCATTTCAAATACCACAACTTGGTCTTTTTTTTATAAAATAAAATATTTTATTTAAATTATCTGATTTTATATGTTCTAATTTCACTTTAAAAATGATTGGTAGCGACTATATTTTTTTACAAAATTTTTTAAAACCTGTTATCGATTCGCATAATGTCATTATGATGCTTGACGAAACTGCTGGGGATATTTTTTAATTTTAAAAATAGAGAGTTAAACCACAAGTTATTTACCTTTTTTACTTTAAAAATTACGAGTTTGAGTTTATTTAATTAATGATACATTATTTTGGTTTTTTAAAATTTTAAAAATATATTTTCTCCATGGTTATAAACTTTCATTATCGTGGTGAATTAGAAGTTATTGCATATCATAAGTTAAACCCAAGCTTTGTCCCAATTCAACTAAGTAGAGGGAAATGCTACACCACCGGAGAATATTGTTTTTCTTCGTGTAGGCCTAGCAAATTACTTTTGGAACACATTTTTTATGTCTTCAAGGATATTGTTTTCCTTGTTTATACGTATAGCAACGTATTCCCTTGAATTGAATTCAATCCGTTGAGTCTGTAGTGGGCTAAGATTGAAGTCTTTATTTACCTTAGTAGGTTATAAGGATTATTTGAGTACCTTTTTTTATAACTAAACTGTCATATAGAAAATTTAGTAACCTACCCTATTAGAGTCGTGCGGAAACCTTAAGAGAACTAGAATGTATGCAGTTAGGATTTAAACTTTCTTTTGTATAATTTTTTATTTGTCTTATATTATATTATTCTCTTTATGACGTTTATTTATCGCTTTGTTAATTTTTTTTATTTACACGCTTTAATTAACTATTATTTTTATCCTACTAACTTATTTCATTTGTTTGATTGTTTGTTTTGCTTCATTTTTTTTGCGTAAACATGACAGATCATAGAAGATATTGATTCCTGGTAAATTTTTTGCATTAGAAAGCTTCCAATAGGATAATGTCACAAGAAAAGGCAGATGGGCTCATAAAGGTTCAGTGCTGGTTCGAGTGGAAACAACAACATAAAGGGAATAGTTTGATTATCAATAAAGAATCGGGATTACCAGAAAGCATAATAATTAGTCTATAACATAATCGAGTTTAAGAGTTGAAAGGAATTTGGGATAATTGGGATAAGGATGAGAAGAAATTATTTCAATTTACTTATGGTTATATCGCCATTTAATGAACGTAAAAATTGATGGGGCTATGTTTTGAGCTATGGTACAATTCTAGAATCCAACTTATCGACGTTTCACTTTCAACAGAAAAGATATGACTCCCACTATTAAAGAGTACACTGTTCTTTTGAACATACCTAATGTTCAAAATGACATGATTTTTACAAAGTCTATCAGACCCAAGAGTTTTGTTACGAAGATCATTCTACTTACAGGAAAAGAGGAAGAATGAATGGCTAAACATATAAAAAACAAGTCTGGTTGTAAATGTATTACATGGCTTAGCCTGAAGAGTGTGATTCGTAGTCAACCGATATAAAAAAGGATGAGGGATTTGTTTGCGGTGGCCATTTATGGTTTGGTCATCTTTCCGAGAGTATTGGGTTACATTGATCCAACAATAATAGAGTTTTGCGAGATTCTGGGGAAATGTATGAATCCTGCACTAGTAATTTTGGCATAGACCTTTCTTTCTTTGAGTTACTGTCGACAATTCGATGGGAGTTGATTTTCAGGATATGCACATTTGCTTATGGTATGGATCCAAAGGCACTTCTGGAAAGTAAAGGAGCCTTGCATGCAAAGATTCAAAGTCAATTACTATAACAACCATATTCCCTATACCTTTCCGTACACAAAATACAGAGGTTACATCACGTTATAAAAAAAAATTTCATTTGAAAACCCATAAAAAATTTTTATATTTTGATCAACTACAAAATATGTTGTTTTTAAAGACAACATACTAAAACTATCACTTTAGTACATTACAAAATATTTACTATAGTTTAATTACATGCCAACTAAGTTCTCAAAATGAATAAGATTGTCATAATGTTCTGGTGAGTCAACCTTTAATTGATGAAAGTATTATACATGTATTGCACCAAGGTGCTAATTGATCATGTATCTTTTATAATCATTAAGGCGACACTTTAAATACTATTAATACACCATTTTATATTTTCATTTGGGTATCTTTTCATGCCCATTATGTTCTGTTTATGTTTTCCTTTATAACATCCATTCATTCTAGTCATGCATTGTTGTACCTTATATATATATATATATATATATATATATATATATATCATCCCTTCATATCACTTATATGTCATTCATATCACATTTTAATTTATTTATTCTTTTACCCCAAAGTATTTAGCTTTTCATTTAACTTGTTTATTTGACACTTTTCTGTCAAATGAACAGCTAATCCATCACTTCTTTATTCAACAGTGTTTAACATTTCATTTTTACTCAAAAGTGTTTAACCTTTCATCTAACTGGCATAAATGGTACTTTTTTTACCAATTGCACAGTTAGGCCATTATTATTTTACTCAACATTATTTAACCGTTCATCTAACTGTCATAATTGGCATCTTTCTACCAATTGCACAGTTAGGCCATTATTCTTTTACTCAACAGTATTTAACCGTTCATCTAACTGGCATAATTGGCACATTTCTACCAATTGCACAATTAGGCCATTATTCTTTTACTCAACGGTATTTAACCGTTCATCTAACTACATAATTGGCACCTTTTTACCAATTGTACAGTTAGGCCATTATTCTTTTACTCAACGGTATTTAACCGTTCACCTAACTGGCATAATTGACACCTTTCTACCAATTGTACAATCAGGCCATTATTCTTTACTCAACGGTATTTAATAGTTCATCTAACTGGCATAATTGTCACCTTTCTACCAATTGCACAGTTAGGCCTCAAAGGCAGTTAGCCTTTCATCTAACTGGCTTAAATGACACCTTTCTGTCATAATCACAGTTAGGCCTCAAAGGCACTTACCTTTCGTCTAACTGGCATAAATGACACATTTCTGATAAATGCACAGTTAGACCTATTAATCTTTTATTTTAGAGCAGTCTCTACTATAATAATCATTCATAATATCAATTAACCCCTTTCAATCATTATACATTCTATGATTTATAACCATATTGCCATGCAATAATACCACAATTTTACTATAATTTACATGGATTACTCATTCACTACAATTACGACAATTCACCTTCCTATTATGAACTTCTGACAATTTCACATATATTTTCCCATACGAACATTCATACACTTGGTATGAATTTATTAGTTAGCACACATAGTGCCCATACGAAAATTCATACACTTAGTATGAATTTTCTTATTTTTGCACACAAAGTGCCCATATAGAAATTTATACACTTAGTATGAATATCTTACATTTTTTGCACACTTAGTGTCATTTGGTAATCATCATACTTACATTAATAGATCATACAGAAATTTACTTGTGGTTATATCGCCAATTAATGAATGTAAAAATTGATGGGGCCATGTTTTGAGTTATGGTACAATTCTAGAATCCAACTTATCGACGTTTCACTTTCAACAGAAAAGATATGACTCCCACTATTAAAGAGTACACTGTTCTTTTGAACATACCTAATGTTCAAAATGACATGATTTTTACAAAGTCTATCAGTCCCAAGAGTTTTGTTACGAAGATCATTCTACTTACAGGAAAAGAGGAAGAATGAATGGCTAAACATATAAAAAAACAAGTCTGGTTGTAAATGTATTACATGGCTTAGCCTGAAGAGTGTGATTCGTAGTCAACCGATATAAAAAAGGATGAGGGATTTGTTTGCGGTGGCCATTTATGGTCTGGTCATCTTTCTGAGAGTATTGGGTTACATTGATCCAACAATAACAGAGTTCTGCGAGATTATGGGGAAATGTATGAATCCTGCACTAGTAATTTTGGCATAGACCTTTCGTTCCTTGAGTTACTGTCGACAATTCGATGGGAGTTGATTTTCAGGATATGCACATTTGCTTATGGTATGGATCCAAAGGCACTTCTGGAAAGTAAAGGGGCCTTGCATGCAAATATTCAAAGTCAATTACTCTTATTTAAGATATTTTCTCACCAAAAGGAAGATTCTAAAACAATATCCAATGAAGGTTTGGGAAGATGTTTTCAGAAGCCTTAAACCTACTGATATCGTCTGGAAGGTTCACTGGCTAACTCAGAAAGATATTCTATACAAATGTGAAAGCTTAGATTAGGTGATGTTATATGGTCTTTAGGGTGCAACTGGATATGCTCCACTTCTGCTTTTGTGGCAGTTTAGTACAAGGTAATTTGTTCCAGTGACATACGGTTTAAATGAGCCAAATTTTACTTTTACAGAAGCAGATTACAGAGATTGGATTTTGTATATACTAAAAGCTTGGCAACAACCAATAAGATTGACAATTTCAGAAACCTAACCTTTAGTGACTTCGAGTTATGAAGATTGAAGAAGTAGATGGGTAAATGATAGTGTTTCAAAGTCAAACCAAGAAGACAATATGACCATGGAAGATCGTTTGAAGGAAGTTTCATCTGAGGCCGATCTTTTGAGAGATGAAAATGAGAAACAAAGAAAGAAATGGAAGACGCACTAAGCCATTTTTGGTGATAAAAAGTTCATGCTAGACCTTGAGATAATCAAGTAGAACAAAATGATCGAACAATTCAAGAAGAGGAAGAGAAAGATTGAAGAAGAACTCGAAGAATCGAAGGATAAATCTAAGAGGCAAGCAAAGAAGCAGATTGAGGATGAAAAGCGACTAGCGAGAGTCCGACTTAAAAAGTGACAGATCAACACAATGAAACTAAGCAAGAGTTAGACCAGATGAAAGCCCAGATTGAGGAGTTAGAGACTCATATCATGCGCTTAGAGCAAGCCTTTCAAGATGATGCGATCGTTAGAGAAAAGAATCTGATGCTGATAGAGAAAATAGTTGAAATAGAGAAAGAAAATCGGGTTTGCCAAGTAGCGTTGAAGGTAGCTCAAGATGAGAATAATGCTTTACAAGAAAAGGTGATATAATTAGGAGCCAACCTTCAAGACTGCAAGGAACGACTTGATACAACTATGAATACAATTGATGATACTTTAACAAAGATACTTCAACAAGGGAATCGATTCGGAGTCAACTTGAAGCAATGACTGATGTTGTTGTTCAGGGTAATACGATAGCTCAGAAAATGTATCATCTGGGTAGGGAAGCTGAAACCTTAAGGATGTATGTTAGGTTAGAATCAGAGGAAGAACGACGTATAATCCAACTACTCGTGGAAATTAAAAGATAGGGTATATGTGTAGTTTCTATCTATCTTGAAGCATTGAGATATTATTTAATCATTGGAAGTTATATTATGATGTTTATTTTGGGATCAATATCTTCATTGCATTTATGCTTTTCATTTTATTCATTTTTATATTTTTAAAAGTTATTAATTCATAAAAATTATTCTCAGAAAAATATGGAAAAATCTTCTAGTCACAATATCCTGAACCATTATTATACTTGAAGAAAATCTAAGAATATGGATAAAATATTGACTAATATCGAGAAGGCACAAAATAACCTTGAAACTCGATTGAGAGACATTGAGTAGAACGTAAATAACCAAATTGCTCAATCTCAACGGGGGATAGTGAGTCAAATTTCTACTTTGTTAGGATTTCACGATAATGGAAAAGAGAAAATACAAGAATGCACTTCTAATACTGAAGATCAAGGGATTATTTTATCTCATACAAAATGTAACCCAAAATAGTAATACCCAAACAGAAAGTCCACTGCAATTCTATTGGATTATCTGTAAACGATGCATAAAATGCATTCGATGTTTTAAAATAGCCTGAGTGCATCGATGCATAAAATGCATTCGATGTTTTTATAAAATCCTGAGTGCATCGATGCATGCAATATGCATCGATACATAAAATGCATTCGATGTTCAATTTATTCAATGGTGCATCGATGCATGGATTGGTGCATCGGTACACTCTTTTGAAAAATTGATTTTAGGCTCTTTTTTGTTCGAAATACTTTGTGAAAATTGTTTCAAAAATATTTTAAGATTAAAACACAATTTTACACTTTAGTAAGGATTGAAATTGATCTTTGAAAGACTTGGAGTAATATTTTGATATTCGAGTAATTAAATCGAATATACTTAGAAAATCATTTGTAAAATTTTAAAATTCATTTATACTTAATTTGTTATATCGAAACATCAAAATGTTCAACAATCTCCCCCTTTTTGATATAACAAAATATTTAAGTAATTTTAAGATTTTCTTTGAACATAATTTTTGTAAACAATTTTGAAAATTTAATTTACTCCCCCTTACTATATTCTCCCCCTTTTTGTTAAATCAAAAAGACTCTAAAACATTTTTAAACAAGATTTAAAAAAAATAAGCCAATTGTTCTTTATAAAATTAAAGCTTAAGCTGCTAAGATTAGAAACAAAAGAGAGATTAGCCATTAGTTTTCATAATCAATATTCATAAACATGTAATGGATAATTGGTCATATATGTCTAATGATGCAAAAATAAGTATTAATAACAAAAAGAAAATTCAAACCAAACATATATATATATTAAGATCTAATATCCAAAGCAACCAAAATATAAATTCAAACAAATTCAAACATCCAACAATCAAAGTATGACAATTCAAAAGCATTCAAAATGTTTTAACAAGTAAAATTCTAAGTTGATCCAAAACAAAAACAAAGCAAGGTCTACTCGTCCATAGAAGGATCGGGGGGAGGAGGAAATCGTGCTTGCATCTCAAGAGTAAGAGCATCCATACGTGCAAGTATCTCCCTTTGAAACTCCATTTGTTGAGCTTCCAAAGTGTCTAAGCGATGATTCACCGCTTCGTTGTTTGCAGTTAAATGGGATTCGATGGAAGCAAACTGTAGATCAAATGTCTCCAAAAGCGAACGGAAATATGGAGGCACTTGATCCTCTTGTTCGTCAATATCTTGAAATAGCCCTTGAAGCTCGGGATCATTGTTTGCAGCCAGTACCGATGGAGGTGGAGTACGAGAGGAGCTAGGAGCAGGAGGTGCTCGTGAAGAACTCGCTCCCGGAGTTTGCTTAGAGGGTCGATAAACCCATTGACCAACTTCTTTATCCTGTTTCCAATCAGCTTTCTTCAAGGAGGTGAGATTGATTTGGTTTTGAAGAGGAATGAGATTGTCAAGAGAGACGTTAAGACCGAGTTTGATAAAAAGATTACTAAGTAGACACCCATAAACTAAAGTTTCGACATGTTTAGAAGGGACATCATTTATGGTATCTACTAGTTCACTAAAAATGATTTGTGGCAAATTGATTTTCCTGTTATGTTGGATACAATGTATCTACCATAAATCCCTAATACGAAGAGTGGAGTACCTACCTCCGGATGGTCTAAACCACCAAGAGATCATCAAATGGAGAAATCGATAGTGATGAGATCGTAGAGTACTAACACTAGCATTAGGAAGATAGGGATATGCCATAGTTTCTTTCTCATTGTATAAACCATTGTCATCTAGCCCAAATTACTTAGCGATAGACTCAGAGTCAATATGAATATATTGTCCTAAAAGGTAGGATCTAATTCCTATAGTCCTACATTGCGTCTGGTTTTGAATAAATACCGCATTAGAGTAGAAAATGCGGACTAACTGATGATAAACGATTGGTTTTAGGTGAAACAATTTATCAAACTTCCAGGATTTGAGAGTTGGAAGGTATTTGAAGTTGATATCTATCATGGCTTGAACAGAAGGAATATGCACTTCCCGGATTTTATAAGATTGGAAAGAATTCATGTACCTATGGTAGAGTTCTTCTCTACGATGTTCATGCATATTAAAACAGGAACTTATAATGGTCATATTGGGATTGTTTGGATTTGAAGGTTGAGGAGGAATGGGAGGTCGATTTGAACGACTCGATGAAGAGGACCTAGGTCGTTTTGGATTAGACATGGTTTAAGGAATGGAACAAGATGAACAACCTGCAAATATAAAACACATGTATGCAATATAATCAATCCCAAAACTCAATTTAGTCCGCAATAATTCAAGTTTCTCTAAACCGAGTCCTAATGGGCAAAGTTTTTGAAAAAATAGTTAGAAAACAATGTTTGAAAATTATAATATGTATAGTTTTTCATGAAAGCAACATAATTGAATCAAAAACATCAAATTTAAAATTAAATTAGGGTTTTCAAAATTTTTTATTATTATTATTTCGAAAATTCAAAAATTCATTGAAAAATTGTGAGTTTTTGATGAAATTAATTGTAAAATATAGTTTAGAAACATCATAAAAGCAATGCCCGATATTTTATTCAACCTAGAACTAATCAAAACTAGTTCTAAATTCAAAAATCAATAAAATAGAGGTTTTTAAAATATTACCTTGAAAAAAATCGGATTGAGTGGAATATGATGATGTTTTGCATGATTTAATGATGTTTTGCATGATTTAATGATGTTAGCAGAATTTGGAAATGTAATGCTCGAAGATTTCAACTATTTTTCATTGATTTTGAGCAAATGGTGAGTATAGGGAAAGAGATGGACGAACGGCGACAAGGGAGTGTTTTTAAGGGTTTTGAGAAAAAGAAGAAGAAACGGGGTTTTTATTCAAAACCCGACGGGTGCATCGATGCATGGCAGTGTGCATCGATGCATGGCAGTGTGCATCGATGCACATTCAAGGAGTGCATCAGTGGATCTTCATGATGTATCTTTACACATTTAAAGGGATGCATCGATGCACTATTCGGTGTATCGATGCATTATGCACAAAAATGTAAAAAAGTCCATTTTAAACACTTAAAATGCTAAATTATTTAGCTCTAGTGGTATTGGCAACTCATATATTGAAAATTAATTATGTTCAATCAATTTTATCCTTAAACATTATTTGAACATATAATAAATTTCCACTAAGAATCATAAACTCCCCCTAGCTATTAGCAAAGAATGCAATCAAAAGAGTTATTTTTATAAGCATTTTCTTAAAACTAATTAAAAGTGCTAAAATTATTTTAAACACTAAGTGAAGATATGTCAGTTAAACCTAATTCTCTCCTAAGTGTCCAAAATCTTTCTTTGTATAAAGGTTTTGTAAAAATATCCGCTAATTGGTGCAAAATATCAACAAATTCTAGAACTATATCTTCTTTAGCGACATGGTCTCTAATGAAGTGATGTCTAATTTCAATGTGCTTAGTTCTAGAGTGTTAGATGGGATTTTTAGTGAGACAAATAACACTAGTATTGTCGTACTTGATAAGATTGCTACCTACTTCAATTCCATAATAAAAAAAGTTTTTGTTTCATCCATAAAACTTGTGCACAACAACTAATGGTTGAAATGTATTCCGCTTCAGTGGTCGATAATGCAACACAATTTTGTTTCTTTGAAAACCAAGAAATCAACATATTTCCAAGGAATTGACAAGTATCGGATGTGCTTTTCCTATCTAATTTGCATCCTCCATAATCCGCATCAGAGAAGGCATGCAAGCTAAAATTAGAGTCTCTAGGATACCAAAGTCCTAAACTAGGAGTGTCCTTAAGGTATCTAAAGATCCTCTTAACGGCTAGTAAATGTGATTCTTTAGGAAATAATTGAAATCTAGCACATAAGCAAACACTAAACATAATGTTCGGTCTACTTGCGGTTAAATAAAGCAAAGAGCCAATCATTGACCTATATAATTTAACATCCACACATTTACCTCCTTCATCTATGTCAAGCTTTGTTGATGAGCTCATTGGAGTGTCATGAGGTTTCCCATTTTCCAGTCCAAACTTCTTGAGCATATCTTTGACGTACTTAGCTTGATTGATGAAGATGTCATCTTTTCTTTGCTTGATTTGGAGTCGCAAGAAAAATGAGAGCTCCCCCATCATGGTCATCTTAAATTCACTTTGCATTAGCTTAGAAAATTCTTGGCAAAGAACATCATTAGTAGAACCAAATATTATATCATTAACATAAATTTGAACTACTAATAAATCTTTACCTTTATGCTTTAAAAACAATGTAGTGTCAACCTTCCCTTTTGAAAAACCTTTTTCAATTAAAAAGTTTGACAATCTTTCATACCAAGCTCTAGGAGCTTGTTTTAAACCATAAAATGCTTTTGTCAATTTAAGAACATGATCTGGAAATTTTGAATCTTCAAAACCAAGAGGTTGTTCCACATACACTTCTTCTTTTATAAAACTATTTAAAATGCACTTTTAACATCCATTTGATATAGTTTAAACATGCAAATGCTAATAACATTCTAATTGCTTCCATCCTAGCTACGGAAGCGTATGTTTCATCATAGTCTATGCCCTCTTCTTGAGTATACCCTTGAACAACAAGTCTAGCCTTGCTATATTACTACTTTCATCAAGCTTATTCCTAAATACTCATCTAGTATCTACAACAGATTTATTACTAGGCCTTTCAACTAATGTCCATACTTTACTTCTCTCAAATTGATTTAATTCTTCTTGCATAGCCATAATCCAATGTTCATCATTTAATGCTTCTTTGATGTTCTTAGGCTCTATGCATGAAATAAATGTAACATTATTACAAATATTTCTAAGAGAAGATCGAGTAGTTACCCCTTTGGATGGATCACTTATAATCTCACCATCCTTGACATATTTGTACTCTCTTGGATAAGATACTTCCCTTTCTTCAATGGTTGGATTCTCAAGAGGATCATGAGTTTCCTCATCTTTTGTTTCTTTCTTTGATGATGATTCTCCAACGTCATGTCTAACGTCATTTGCTTGCGTAATACCTACACCATCATCAACACAAGAATCCTTCCTTGGAAGGGGATTATCATCGAAAAAAACATGTATAGACTCTTCTACGACTAAATTTCTTTTATTAAATACTCGATAATCTTTAGAATTTAAGGAATAACCCAGAAAAATTCCTTCATCACTTTTAGCATCAAATTTACCAAGGTTTTCTTTACCGTTGTTTAAAACAAAACATTTACATCCAAAATGATGAAAATAGCTAATGTTAGGCTTTTTATTTTTGAAATTTTCATATGTAGTTTTCTTTAAAATTGGCCTAATCATTACTCGATTTACAACATAACAAGTGGTATTTGTGGCTTCCGCCTAAAAATATTTTGGCAAATTATTTTCACAAAGTATGGTTCTAGCCATTTCTTCTAAAGTTCGATTTTTCCTCTCAACAACTCTAGGGGTTCTAGGTGCTAAAAAATTATGGCTAACCATTAGAGTTACAAAATTCAGTAAATCCAAGATTTTCAAATTCAGTTCCATGATCACTTCTAACACTAGTGATAGAGTAACCCTTTTCGTCTTGGATTATTTTTGAAAATGCGATAAAATGTTCTAATGCTTCATCTTTAGTACTTAAAAATATAACCCAAGTATATCTAGAATAGTCATCTACCAAGACAAATGCATATTGTTTTCCACCCAAGCTAGTAGTCCTAGTTGGCCCAAAAAGATCTATATGAATCAATTGTAATACTCTACTAGTTGATACATCATTAATGGATTTAAAAAAAACTCGCTTTTGTTTTCCTTTAGCACAAGCATCACATATTTTATCATTATCAAATTTCAGTTTAGGCAGCCCTCTTACTAAGTCTCCTTGGATTAACCGTTGCAAAACACTCATGCTAGCATGTCCTAGTCTCCTATGCCATAACCAACTATCATGCTCATCTTTAGCAACAAGGCATAAATTAGTCATATCTATGGAATCTAAATGCACAATGTAAATGTTTTCTATTCTATGACCAACAAGCATAATTCGATTAGATGCAATGCCAATGACTTTACAACCATTAATATCAAACATGACATTGAATCCTTTATCGCACAATTGACTAATACTCAATAGATTATGCTTTAATCCATTCACATATAAAACATTCTTAATTTGCATGGAAGAGGTATTATATATAGTACCTATACCTTCAATGTGACCTTTTGAATCATTACCAAAAGTCACTTATCCTCCATTTTTAGTGTTAAGCTCAATGAACCAGTTTTTGTCTTCGGTCATGTGTCTCGAGCATCCACTATCAAGGTACCATGAATTTGAATTTGTTTCCCGTGCCTTGTAGCAATGCTCCTTTTCCTACAAACATAGATTAATTTTTTATTTTTGGTACCAAAATTCTTTTGGGTCCATATTCATTAGTTTCCAAAATCCTAGTCCCCTTAGGTATCAATTTGTGTAACATAACCTTATCTTTAATAGTAATGAGTTCTTTAGGAACCCATATACTTTTAATGATTTTTCCATTAGAGGTTCTTTGGGGACCTCTATGATTGTAGTTTCTAAAACTTTTTCTAACAAAGTTGGTTTTTTGAATTTTCTCATTTTTCAAAACGTTTTGATCCAACTTTATCAAAAGAAGCTTTAAGATCATCAATTTCCTTTTGATGATCATCATTGACTCTTGAAAGTAAATTTTGCAAATCAGAAATTTTCTTTTCAAACTCTTCTAGTTTGATTTGTAAATCTTTGATTTTACTTTCAAGATCATTGTTAGTCTTGGATATGAGATTATTTTCATTTTTAAATTTTGAAATATCATTTTTGTATTTTAAAAATAATTTCTCATAATCCGAAGCCAACCCATTATATTCCTCTAATAACTCATCATAAGATAAATCATCTAAATTAAATGAGTTAGAGGTTACCTTAGAATCTTCCCCCAACACCATCAAGCACAAGTTTGCTACTTCTTGTTCCTCTTCATCACTCCATGTAGCTACGTGAGCATTGTCCCTTTCTCTTTAATTGTGGGCAATCATATTTGACATGTCCCAGTTTTTTGCATTCATAGCAAATGATCGGGTCCTTTTCTTTTGGTTCATTCTTGAAGTCTTCATTTCATTTTTTTTCTTCCTCGATTTGGCCTCATCATTTTTCTAAACCGTTTGGCAAACAATGTCATCTCCTCGTCATCGTCATCTTCATCCGAATCACTCTCATCTTTTGTTGATTTGTGAGCAACTCCCATGTTCTTCTTCTTCTTATCCTTCTCTTTTGGTGTCTCGTCAATCTTATCGAGGTCCACCTCATCTTCAAGCATCATTTCATGAGTGAGGAGGGAACCGATTAGCTCTTCAAGAGTTAAGGACTTTAGGTTCTTAGCCTTGATGATTGTCGTCGTCTTTGATTGCCACGATTTTGGAAGTGAGTAAACTAACTTCCTCACAAGATTTTTGTTTGGAATGATCTCTCCATGTGATTTGAGACCATTGACAATCGTTGGTAATATATCTGTCATAGCTTTGATATCTTCATTTGGTTTTATCCTAAAATTTTCATAGCTATGTGTTAGAAGACTAATTTTAGATTCTTTTACCTCGTCCGTGCCTTCATGAGTAACTTGTAGTTTATCCCATATTTCTTTGCCAGTTGTACAAGATGAAACTCTTCCGTATTCATCTGGTTCAAGAGCACAAAATATGATATGGATGACTTTGGAGTTGAGCTGGAACATTCTTGTCTCTCATTCACTCTACAATCTTGAATGAGTGAGAGGCTTGATATATCAGTCTTCTACAATATTCCATGATCCCATGTCACTTGCTTGAAAGAAATACATCATCCTATTCTTCCAATAGGCATAGTTAGCTCAATTGAAGAAATGAGGCTTGTTGACGGGTCTCGAATCGAGACCAAAGTCGAAGTTTGAAGGGGATGCCATTGATGACTTGATTATCGATGTAACTCTTCCCGAATCGACTCAAGAGGTGATTAAACCTTCAAATGAGTGAGGCTCTGATACCAATTGTTGAGTTAATCGATCGATGGAATCGGCCAAGAGATGGATGAATTGGCAATTAAAATTTCGGTAGAAGCTTTTGCAGAAAATTTAAAAGATTTACACAACGATTTAGAGTGGTTCGACTTTCTTAACCAAAGTCTAGGTCCACTACCTTAGCTATCCACACTAAGGATTTTCCAACAAATTCATTAATTTGTTCTTTCTTTTGAGGCTAAAGAGATAACCTTACAACTCCCTCAAGAATATACCCTAATTCTTGAGAATACTCTTTCTCAAAGAGAATATTACAAATTTGCAAACTTAATGAAAAACCTCACAAGGAAAATGTGTTTGCACAATTCTAGAACAAAGAAAAGAACACTAAAAAATGAATACAATTGAGTACAAGTAGTGTTCTTGAAAGCAAAATGAATATTGAATGAAAAATAGGCTTGAAATGCTCAAACTTGAGGTTTGATGTTTTATCTTTGATTAACTCTTGATTCTTGTTTCTTGTTGTTGATCAATGGCTTCTAAGCTTGTTTAAATACTCTTTGAATCACTTCTAAATGTTGGGGATCATTAATGAAGTCATTAGAGCCGTTATTGTGTGAAAACAATTAATAAAATCAGTTGGGAGCGTGTGTGCATCGATGCATAGGGCTAATGCATTGGTACACTATGTGTAAAATTCAAATATTTCAACCGTTGGAACACTTAGTGCATCGGTGCACTTGCACTAAGGGTGCATCGATGCATAAAATGCATTCGATGTTTTCATAAAAACCTGAGTGCATCGATGTGTGGTATGTGCATCGATGCATAAAATGCATTCGATGTTCAACTTATTCAATGGTGCATCGATACATGGATTGGTGCATCGGTACACTCTTTTGAAAAATTGATTTTAGGCTCGTTTTTGGTTTGAAATACTTTGTGAAAATTGTTTCAAAAATATTTTAAGATTAAAACACAATTTTACACTTTAGTAAGGATTGAAATTGATCTTTGAATGACTTGGAGTAATATTTTGATATTCGAGTAATTAAATCGAATATACTTAGAAAATCATTTGTAAAATCTAAAAATTCATTTATACTTAATTTGTTATATCGAAACATCAAAATGTTTTCAACAAAAGTATATGAAGATTCTTTGTTAGTAATTTATCAGCTCAAAGGAGAATGGGAAACAAAAGATCTAAAACAAATTGAATATCACAAATTGATCAAAATTAGTGAAGGGATTCGAAGAAGTTACTTTCTCTTACCTCCCCAGAGAAGAAAACTAAATAGCATATGCTTTAGCCACTTTGGTTGGAACGTTCCAAGCTAACAAGTGAACTGACATGATGCCAATCAGAATACATATCTATAAAACCCATGTGTATTGTTATAGCATTGAAGAAGAATTAGATGGTCACCCATGGTATTTTGATATTTTGAAGTACATCAAATTTCATACATACATGCAACATGCAACTGAGAATGATAAGAGAATAATCAAAAGAATTGCTTTAGGATATGCCCTTGATGGAGAAATCTTATATAAAATAGGAAAAAATCAAATGTTTTTTAGATGTGTGTTACTGCTCAAGAAGTGAAGAACATACTTGAAGAAGTGCATGATGAAGTGTGTGGCATGCTTGTAAATGGCTTCTCTATGGCTAGAAAAATCATGAGATATGGGTACTATTAGTCTACCATGGAAGGTGATTGCATTGATTATGTAAGGAAATATCATAAATGCCAAATATATAGATAAAATCCATGCATCGCCTTTACCTCTACACGTAATGATTGTACCATTATCATCTATATGGGGCATGGATATCATCGAACCAATTACACCTAAAACTTCCAATGGACATCACTTCATTTTTGTGGTCCTTGATTACTTCACTAAATGGGTGGAGGCTACTTAATATGTTAGTATCACAAGATCTACAGTTTACAAGTTTTTGAAGAAAGAGGTTATTTATCGGTATGGGATGCTTGAGATAATTATTTTGGATAATGCTTTTAATCTGAACAATGAAATTATGATAGAAGTTTGTGAACGGTTCAAGATAAGACATTTCAATTCAATAACATATTGCCAAAAAATGAACGGGATAGTTGAAGCTGCAAATAAAAATATCAAGAATATTATCTCTAATAAAATTTATACTTATAGAGACTGGCATGGGAGGTTTTATTTTTCCTTGTACGCATACCAAACTACAATGTATACTTCAATAGGGGCAACACATTTTTCTCTAGTTTATAAAATGGAAGCGGTGTTAGTTATTGAGGTCGAGATTCCTTCACTTCGGGTCTTGAGAGAAGTAAAGTTGGATGAAGTTGAATGGGTTCAATCTCGATATGATCAGTTGAATCTTATCGAAGAAAATCGATTAAAAACTATTTATCGTGGACAGATGTACCAGAGGCGGATGATACGAGCTTATGACAAGAAAGTTCATCCAAGAGAATTATGAGAGGGTGATATTGTGTTTAAAAAGATATTATCAATTCATAAAGATTCCCGTGGGAAATTGATGCCTAATTGGGAATGGCCATATGTCGTTAAGAAGACATTTTCCGAAAGAGCGTTGATCTTAACAGAGATGGATAGAGAGGAGTTGAAATAACCAGTAAACTCAGATTTTGTCATGAAATACTATGCTTGAAGAAAAGGAAAAAAAGAAAAAGAGAAAAATAAAATAAAAAAGGGTTCAAGATGAAAACCCGTAAAAGGTATCTTGAAACCAAAGAAAGATTTTGGTTAGAAACCAAAAAGGGCAGTTCAAATGCATTTTTTGATTAGACATCCAAAAAGTAAACCTTCTCGAGAAGCTTAGTATTTTGGGAGGAACTTCACATCTACAAACATTTTAGCAAACATTTGAGATCTTTTAGATACAAGCTTACCTCTACGCTCGGAAATGTATTTGGTTGATGAGTTTAGAAACATTCATGCAATGAATAATTGGTGCATCTAACTTTATTTATTGACTTTTTGTTTCTTTCAATTGTCATAACTCTGTAAACATTCTCAAAGTTCTTATAAATATCACTTGAATTTTGGTTTCTTTCATTTTAAGCCTTGATTTGTGTTCATTTGCAAGTAAGGCAACATAATTTTAAGGAGTATGAAAGATTTCTTGGTAGTACTTCAAACTAACCTTTTAAGTGCAGGGGATCCAAAGTAGGAAGTGTCTCGATCCTTATTTTTGAAGGGTTTGTATTGAAATATGAAAAGTTTTCCATGAGTCGAAGTTATGGAAAGGGCAAATAAGGATAGTGTCACAAGTAATCTTTGATGACGATTGATTTCACCAGGATACTATTTGGGGAAACTAAATTGAAAAAAAGAGAAAAAGAAGAAGAGAAAATGTAAAGAAAGAAAAACAAAGTAAAAATCCAAAAGGAAGTTTTGAAAAAAAAAATCTAAAGTGAAAACTTTAAAGGGCGCCATAGGCTGAACAAATCTAAAAAAAGGTTGAACCTAAGTGTGAGATGGGGTACTAAAGGAATTCCAAGATAAAGACCTAGCAAAGATCTACAAGACATTGGAACTTGTAAAATTAACATGAAATTACACATGTATAATTACGCATTCATGAAATATGGACATATTCATCCATTCATTTACATCAAGGCATCTTGTGCACTTTTGACATTTTTTTACAATAATTCAAAAGGAAACAAATATTTTAATTCACAAATTTGAGTCTGAAGGAGGATATTTCAACGAACATTTCAATTTGAATTTTAAAAAAAGGGATCAAATTCATCATAGAAGGAGTTAGATCAACATTTCCATTGGAGAGTTCATAATGAGAAGAACCCATCCAAGAGGGAGAAGAAGATCATAATGAGAAGAACTTGTTCGACCTTTCGCTCAAATCTATCATAGAATAAGGTGGATTAACATTTCAATGAGGAGTTCATAATGAGAATAACTCATTCACGAAGTGAGAAGAAGTTCATAATGAAAAGAATCTATTCGATCTTTTTACTCAAATCCATCACAGAATGAGATGGATTAATATTTCCAAATGGTGAGTTCATAATGAGAAGAACTCATCTACGGAGGGAAAAACAGGTTCATAATGAGAAGAACATATTCAACCTTTTGCTCAAATCCATCACAGAAAGAGGTGGATCAACATTTCTAAACGGTGAATTCATAATGAGAAGAACTCGTCGACAGAGGGATAAAAAGTTCACAATGAGAAGAATTTGTTCGACTTTTATTTAAACCATCACAGAAGAAGGTGGATTAATAGGGAGTTCATAACAGGAAGAATTTGTTTAATCTTTTCAGATTGGTGGAAGCAAAGTCTTTTTGGAAGAATGACAGTTCATAATGAGAAGAATGTGTTCAATCTTTTAAGGGAAGACAACGCGGATCATTTCATGCAAGGGAGTAAAAGTTCCTAAGAGAAGAATTTGTAGTTCCATGACCCAACACCTTTGGACGAGACTTCGAACGAAAATTTATGTCTTTTTTCATCTTTGTCCTATTCTCGTTACATGTTTTCATCCAGGTTTAATTAATTTATATTATGCATTATAATAGTATTATAAAATAATTTATTTATTTATTTATGTTGTAGGACCAATGTAACTAATCCAATATTAAATCCTACAAGCAAGCCCTACTAGGCCTAGCAGTCTATGTCCAACATATGGGAAGCCCACATGTTAAGACCCTATTGAAGAACATGTTCAGAGAAAAAAAAAAAAAGTGATTTTAATCCATTTGAGTGAGGATGTGAAAAATGAACTTTGATAAAAAATGTGATTATGATCCATAAATAAGCTAGGCCACTTCCTGTCATCTTGTCTTCCTTTTGTTGATTTAGATTCCTCTTAAAAACTACTAATTTATTCTAGCTGGCCATTTATTTAATTTTGAACTTTGATTTGACTTTCTTTCCTAAACTTGCATGAGTTGTACGTCCTTTTCCATGTTTTTAATGTATTTTTTGTATTTTTTTTTACTTTGTTTCCTTTCATTAGTTTTATATCTTGGTATTTTATATGTGTTTGTTTATTTATTTGTGTTTTATATATATATATATATTCTAGACATGTTCTTTTCCATCTATGAGTCCATTTGTTTGTATAATTTAGTTTTGAATCAGGTCATTTGACTTAGATCGGACCTTTAAATTTTCCTTAAAGATTAGGTTCTCACTTAGTAATTAGGAGAATTTTCTTTAATAATTTTCGTTTGTGCTCGAGGTTTTATTCTAATTATTTGTTTAATATATTAAAATTTATTTAAGATTAATACTTAGAGCCTCAAGCTCATATTTAGATTTTTTAATTAAATAATTTATTCTAGACTTAGATGAAGCATTAATTTAAGTTTAGTATATTTTAAATCTTTAATTAACTAAATTAGGAGGATAGCTAAATCTCCGCTAGTGCATTGGGGGTTCTAATTTAATTATTCAAATAAAATTTTAAAATATATTAGATTTAATATTAGAGACTCAATTTTAGAATTAGTTTTATTAAGTCTTTTAAAATTCATAATTTGGCGCTTTAGTTAGGTAAAACTTTAACTAACCCATTAGCATAATTAGGTTTTAAGAGTGGTTGTTTAATTGCATAATTAGTTTTTGAAAATTAAAGGTAATTTTATTTATTAGAGTTTTGATAGTGTATCCTCCGTTTGTGTTCGAGGTAACCATTATTATCTTTCGAAATAAATCGATATATTTTTCAAATTCTTGCATCATTGTTTTCAAAATTAAGACAATATTTATTTAATGGGATTAATGATAAACCTCCACTCGTGCTCAAGGTAATTATTATTAATTTTTAATTACATAAATACCCTTTTCAAATTTGCGTACGTAACGGGTTACAGATTAAATAAAACCTTAAATTCATAATTTTAAATTTTAGAACGATGGGTAATCAACTATATATCAATTTTGGGTATTGTGGGGTGCTAATCTTTTCTCATATATAACCG
Organism: Hibiscus syriacus; assembly: GCF_006381635.1. Lineage (NCBI taxonomy): Eukaryota > Viridiplantae > Streptophyta > Magnoliopsida > Malvales > Malvaceae > Hibiscus > Hibiscus syriacus. Next base: position 1,148,318 of record NW_024062542.1, on the reverse strand, counting down.
ACTCTCGAATCCATTTTTTGATTTTGTAGACCAAAACTTAGTATTTTTTATGAAACAAAATATTTTATTTAAATTACATAACTTTACGTGATCCAATCCCACTTTAAAAATAATTGGTGATGATTCTCTTTTTTTACAATATTTTTTAAAACCCGTCATCAATTCACAAAAAGTCCTTATGACATACTTTAAATAATTTTGAAAGTTAAATTAATAAAAAAATACTATGAATAAAAATTATAAATTGAATCCGGTGGAAGGATAAAAGTAAATTTTAAGCCTGAATAAAATTAGTTAGTTATATAAAAAAAAAAAATATGTGTTGATGGCAATCAGAACGTGTCCGCTAATGAAGAATGGATATATTTAAGGGAGTAAGTAGAAAGCATAGTTGTCTCCTTTTTATATTGCTATTCGTATTTAGAAATTAAAATTTATGAGATATTATTGGAATCTGGTACCACTTGCATACATCACACGACTTATTATCATTTGCCCATTGATGGCAGGGGCTAAGACAAATCTCACTTATTATTAGTTTTTTTTTATTAATTTTAGATAAGTATGAGACAATATCTATTCAAAGATAATTTTTAATGATTTAACATTAAACATTTATATTTTTTATATTTAAGATACTCAAATTTATATCTTTAAAAAATAATAATAATTCATTTACCACAAAGACTACTTAGTTCGTGTCTCATTTATTACCGGGATAGGATCATGATGATTAAGGTTATTATAGAAGAGGAAGTGGTGAATGTCCTTTCAGTGTACGCCCCACACGTTGGCCTAGGGGAGGGAGAGAAATGTTGCTTCTGGGATCAGTTAGATGATGTACTTAGGAACATTCCGGAGGACCAAAGAGTTTTCATAGGGGGAGACTTCAATGGCCATATAGGTAGTGTAACCGACGGGTTTGACGGTGTTCATGGGGGTTTCGGTTATGGTAGTAGGAATGATGAGGGACGTACGTTGCTTGAATTTGCTACTGCACACGATTTAGTGGTCACTAACTCCTTATTTAATAAGAGAGATGCGAACTTGATTACGTTTCATAGCGGGGGGCATTGTACCCAAATCGACTACATCCTGGCTCGAAATCGGGATCGATGGGCTTGCATTGACTGTAAGGTGTACCCTGAAGAGGCATGTGCATCACAACACAAATTGTTGGTTTTGGTGTTCCGCGTACAGCATGGGCGGAGCACTCATAGGAGAGCTAAACTGGGTAAACCTAGGATCCTTTGGAAGAAGTTACATGGAGCAACAGCTGATGTCTTTAAGAGTAAGGTTTTGTCTAATACAGGTTTTGGAACTACAATCTCAAATAATGCAGATTTGTTATGGAAAAATATGGCAAATTCCATTAGAGAGATGGGCAGAAACACCCTTGGGTTGTCGACGGGGAAGGCCAAGGAACATAAAAAATCATGGTGGTGGAACGACGAAGTCCAAACTAAGGTGAAGACAAAGCAAACTTGCTTCAAGGAGTTTCTACAATGCAATGACGACGAAGAAAGGTCGAGACCTAAACAAAGATACAAGGAGGCAAAGCGGGAAGCCAAGAAATCGGTGGCTAAAGCAAAGGATAAGACATACGAGGAAATGTACAAGAGATTAGACACCAAGGAAGGACAAAACGGCATCTTCAGGCTTGCAAAATCTAGGGAGAATAGGAAAAAGGATCTAGGTAGCATTAGGTTTATTAAGGACAACAATGGTGTTCTGCTAGCGAAAGATCATGATATTAAGAGGGTTTGGGGTAGTTACTTCTTTGGCTTATTTAATGAGGGTGCCTCTCCCTATAGAGATAGTACCGTTGAGGGGTCAGCCGACCATTATACTACGGCCAATGACTGCCCTACAAGTAAGATTGGGTTTGAGGAAGTCAAAATGGCTATTAGAAAGATGGGAAGAGACAAAGCTGTCGGTCCTGATCAAATTCCTATCACTGTGTGGTTGGCCCTAGGAGAAGAGGGAGTTAAGTGGTTGACCAACATCTTTAATATTATTTTAGAGACTGCCAAGATGCCAGAGGAGTGGAGAGAGTCCACGGTGATACCAATCTATAAGAATAAAGGAGATCCCCAACGTTGTGGTAACTACAGAGGTATTAAACTACTCAGTCATACCATGAAGCTATGGGAAAGGGTGATAGAGGCTAGGTTGAGACAAGTTACTAGGGTTTCGAAAAACCAATTTGGATTTATGCCAGGCAGGTCTACCACGGAGGCGATTCATCTACTTCGACGACTCATGGAGAAATATAGGGAAAAGTCTAGAGATCTTCACATGGCGTTCATTGACCTTGAGAAGGCTTATGATAGCGTTCCCCGAGATACAATTTGGAAGACTTTAGAAACGAGACGGATCCCAACTGCTTATATCTGGGCGATTCGTGATATGTATTGTAGATCTACTACACACGTCAGGACTACAGTTGGCGACACCGAGGCATTCCCGGTGGAAATCGGAGTACACCAGGGGTTGGCTCTTAGTCCTTATATCTTCGCCTTGATTATGGACGACATCTATTGTGCAACACCAGACGGTGTACCATGGTGTATGCTTTTCGCTGACGACATTGTCCTAGTTGCTGAAACAAAATCTGAGTTGAATAATAGACTGACTACCTGGAAGACTGCTTTGGAAGAAAAAAGGTCTAAGGATCAATATTGAAAAGACAGAGTATTTATGTTCAAACTTCAGTGGGGACCAAAACGATGAAGAAGTAGAAGTATGCATAGAAGGACACGTTCTCCCCTCAAAGGATTGTTTCAAGTATCTAGGGTCTATGATACATAAAGATGGGGTGTAGATGATGATGTAACACATCGTATAAAGGCGGGATGGTTAAAGTGGAGGGCTGCTACTGGAGTTTTGTGTGACAAGAAGGTGCCTCTAAAACTTAAGGGAAAAATTTTATAGAATGACAATAAGACCAGCGTTGTTGTATGGATCAGAATGTTGGGCAACCAAGAAGGATCATGTAAGGAGGATAGAGGCTGCAGAAATGAGAATGCTTCGATGGACATGCGGTAGGACTCTGTGGGATATGACAACAAACTCTACTATTAGGATGTCATTGGGGGTGGTGCATGTTTCTGAAAAATTGAGGGAGGGAAGACTACGGTGGTTTGGGCATGTCCTTAGGCGACTACTGTCGGATGCGGTCGGGAGGGTAGAGTCGAATACAGTCGATGGTACCAGAAGGAGAGGACGACCAAGGCGGAAGTGGGAAGACTGCTTGAGATCTGATTTGATGGATTTAGCCCTTACCGAGGGCATGACCTCTGATAGAAAAGTATGGAGACTAAAGACTAGGGTAGTCGAGTAGTGTGGGTCACATCTCTAGGGTGTATCATCTCTGTCTTCTTTTAATGCCTTTGTAGTAATTTCCATGAATTCTACTTTTTATACGTTTCTGTTATTGGTATTTATGTAGGCTTAGAACTGGGCTTGCTATCATGGACTTCTGTGTAATATTCTCTTCACTTTTAAATTTAGTCGGGTCTTACGTTTCTGTCTATATGCAGATATTTTTTCGCAGGGGATTTATTCGCAGGGATTACTTCCCTTTTCAAACGCGCATATAATATTAATGATATTTATGACTGCATATGAATATTGTTCAACTATGTATTTATGTATTTATTTATACATGCTTTGCATTTTATCTATATTTTTAATTTTCTGACTGCCGGAGGTCTTCCACGGAAGCTACTCTCAACCTGGCGTTGGGGGCAGCCTACTACCCTACCTCCCCTTACCCCATTGCATATGAGAATTGGGTTTTGTTGTTGTTGTTGTTGTAGTTTTGATAACTTTTAAAAATAGAAGTTAGAGACAACTGGACACAATGGTGAACCTTTGCAGTTACTCTTAAGTGTGGGAGTCTTGGAGTAAAAATAAACCCAGTGGAAACAATAATATGCGTGTGATTAAAGGTTCATAACAATGGAATGGTGACGAGCATAAAGGAAAGCTAAACTTTGTCTCTTCAAAAAGACACAAACGTTGTTGGATGTGCAGGGATGGATATATAATTTTAGATTAAGAAAGATGAATTTGAATTTAAATTTATAAAATTTTAGAAAATGAAAATAAATTTTCAATAAAAAATACATATAAAAAGTCTAAAATATATAATAATTTTAAATTTTTAGGGGACACCCCACCTGTCCTATCTAGATCCATCCCTGGGCGTGTGACTTCAATGATAAAAAGGAATGTTATTCTCCTTGGAGGTATTGTATTTGAGTAGTAACATTTCTAGGGTATATGCATGATTGATGATTAAAAAATTATAAGCAAATATTACCTTGTAATAACTTCACATTATTTAATATACATGTGTGTGATTTAGTTAAATTTTTTAATATTATATTTAAAAGTAAAATAAAAAACAAGAAGCAATGTAAATAGGGATGGCATGAGTTTGGTCGGGTTAGATTTTCGGTCCACCAGACTCGGACTAAAAATTGTAAATCCTCTACCTGACCCGACCCAACATGAAATAATATATTTATTAAATATATCAATTTTATTCAATAAAAATAGAGATTTTATTGAAAGAAATAATATATAGATATGTATTATTGTAAATTATATATAAATATATAAGATAAAATTATATTTTTTTGGATCTGATCAAGTCAAGTCGGATATTTTTTCACTCTAAATCTGAACCTAAACCGGCGTAACTTGAATATAATTTAAAAAAACCGACCCGAATTCATTTTAAAAAAAAAACTGATTTGTCAAGTTCGAGTTTAATGTACATCCCTAAATGTAAATGTAAGATAGTGGACAAAATAGTATAGTTTTTTAGGTTGAACTACTAACCATCTTTAGAAAGCTAAAGGCTCTGCATAACTTAGGCCCAACCCAGTTCAGATTAATAGCTTGCCCACTAGTCTAAATGTTCTCCTTTTATTTATTTATTTTTACAATACAACTAAAATATGTATTCCCCAGAATTAATATTTTTTTCATAAAACAATACCACTTTTTTTTAACAATCACAATTTGATTTCGTTAATAATAGAAGGAATCAAAATTACAACTCATCAAAATATAGAGAAAATTTGAAAATAATAATCACCAAAATACACGTAAAAAAGTAAAATATTAATCCTAAAGCTAAAAATAAATATAAAACATTCTATTGAGAATGACGATGAAATCAAAAGTCAATAAGTTTCATAAAACCTCATTGTCTCTGTCGAATTAGAAGTTTTACAAAGTGATAAAGGAGTAGAGAGCGAATCAAACAATTTGGTAGACTGTTTCGCTACACAATTCCAATTGCATCGGCAAACAATCTTTTACCAAAATAGGGGATCTGACTATATGTAACCACTGAAAAAATTAATTAGAAAATAAATGTTGTTATGATTTTTGCGCGAGAACAAAAGCAACTGCAAAGGTATGCGAAAAACGTACCAAAACTATAAGGACCGTACCACAATAATAGAGAAAATGCGTGCAACAAGAGCAGATAAAACACGTACTACAAGAGTAGAGAAAAATGAATCATAATGACAAAAATTCTTATTTAAAATTAAAAAGCCTAAAGAAAATAAATGGCATAGTACAAAAAACAAGAGAACTAATAATCTTCGACGTTCGGTAAATAATATTAAGATTAGTGTCGTCGTCGGTTAAACAAACACAAACACTCAATTTTACCTTTAAATAACATGTCTCACGTTCATGTAAGCTTAAAATTTTCAATTTTTTAAAATATATTTTTTGGAAATTTTTATAAAGAAGATACATATTGTTTAACGATATAATTTAACGATGATTACGATTAAAACACTTAAAAATGTAATCTTAAAAATGTTAAACATTTAAATGAATAAAAAATAATTTAAACAAAAATATATATAATTTAAACTTTTATTTTTTTTAATCCCTAGATTTTAACCATGGTTAAACTAGCCATAATCCGCTGCATTAAGATCCAAGTAACCCTAATTTTAACCCTCACACCCTCTTTATAAAAAGGATAAACTACACGGGAGATCACCAAACTATGGTCATTAATCAATCTTACCACCAAAATATTTTTTGTCTCAAATCGACCACCAAACTTTTTAATTAATTCAATCAGACTACTCTCCGTTAAAAAAATAACGATGCGTCCGACGTGGCTGTTAATAAATTGGCATAATTATATATTTGGTCCTTAATATTTATATATTTTATCAATTTAGTCACTATTTTAATTCAATTAAATAATTTTTCTATCCAATCATGTGGTGACACGTGTCACCACCCAATTGAAATGAAAATATATATGGACAAACTTGTGCCCAAGGTGATTAGAACCAGGGAAAGGGGGATAAGCTTGGTAAGCCATTGGGCCAAAGATCACCAATGGTTCAAAGTTACAACAAATTTTATTTGACTTGTAAAAGTTTGTTAAGGATAAAAAAATTGAACAAATTATATGTTTAAACAAATTATTACTTAATTAAATAAATTATTCACAACTAATAATTTTCAAATAAATTTTGGTTCGATTAACGGTTAAAGAAAAAAATTCGGTTAATCGAACCAAAATTTATTTGAAAATTATTAACCTAACCAAATTAATTTGAAAATTATTAACCGAACCGAATTAACCAATTTTTTTTAAATTATTAACCGAATTAATCGAAGAAAAAATTCGGTTAATTCGATTTGGTTAATCGAACCAAAATTTATTTGAAAATTATTAACCGAACTGAATTAATTTGAAAATTATTAACCAAACCGAATTAACTTATTTTTTTAATTATTAATCGAACCAAAATTTTTTTGAAAATTATTAACCGAACCGAATTAACCGATTTTTTTTAAAATTATTAACCGAATTAATCGAAGCAAAAATTCGGTTAATTCAGTTTGGTTAATCGAACCAAAATTTATTAGAAATTTATTAACCGAACTGAATTATTTTAAAAATTATTAACCAAACCGAATTAACCGATTTTTTTAATTATTAATCGAATTAATCGAAGAAAAAATTCGGTTAATTCGACTCTGTTAATCGAACCAAAATTTATTTGAAAATTATTAACCGAACCGAATTAATTTGAAAATTATTAACCGATTTTTAATTATTAATTGAATTAATCGAAGCAAAAATTCGGCTAATTCGGTTCGGTTAATGGAACCAAAATTTATTTGTAAATTATTAACCGAATTAATTTGAAAATTATTCACCGAACCGAATTAACCGTTTTTTTTTCTTTAACCATGAATCAAACCGAAATTTATTTGAAAATTATTAACCAAACCGAATAAATTTCGTTTAATTTGGTCGATTTTTGAATTAATGATTTTTTTTAAAATTTTCTAATTTATATAAAAATTATTAGTTGTGAATAATTTATTTAATTAAATAATAATTCGTTTAAACAAATAATTTGTTTAATTTTTAAAACTTAACAAACATTTACAAGTCAAATAAAACTTGTTGTAACTTTGAATCATTGGTGACCTTTGACCTAATGGTTTGTGCCTGGAAGCTTATCCCTTTGTCTCTGGTTCGAGGCACCTAGGGGTGTTCATTCGGTTAAAACGGTGGCCGACCGAACCGAATTAACCATAACCGAATTAACCAAACTTTTTTTCTTTAACCGTTAACCGAACATAATTTTTTTTTCGAACATATTAACCGAACCGAATAAATTTCGGTTAATTCGGTTAATTTCGAATTAATCGATTTTTTTTTAAAATTTTCTAATTTATATAAAAATTAAATATTTTTTAATTCAAAAAAAGTTTATAATTAATTTAAATAATATATAATTATAAAATAAAAATTTTAGATAAGTTTTTAATTAATTAATATTGATTTAAGTTTAAAAGTTATTGGATCTTAAATTATTAATTGGGTTTTAAATGGTTTGGGCTTAGCCCATATGTTATATATAATATATTTAATATTTTTTAATTAAAAAACAGTTTACAAATAATTTAAATAATATATAATTATAAAATAAAAAATGTATATAATTTTTTAATTAATTAATATTGATTTAAGTTTAAAAGTTATTGGATCTTAAATTATTAATTGGGTTTTAAATGATTTGGGTTGAGCCCATATGTTATATATAATATATTTAAAATTTAAAATTTAATTTCGGTTAATTCGGTTAATTAACTGAATTCGAACCGAATTAACCGTTAACCGAATTCTAAAAATTTTCTTAACCGTTAACCGACCGAACTAATTCGGTAACCGAACCGAATTAACCTAACTAATTCGATTCGGTCGATTAACCGAATTAGTTTGGTTATTTGAACACCCCTAGAGGCACCTTGGGTACAAGTTTATCCACATATATTTTCATTTCAATTGGGTGGTGACACGTGTCACCACCTGATTGGATAGAAAAATTATTTAATTAAATAATTTGAAATTCATAAATAAAACATTCAATCATATATTGACATGTTTTAATTAGATAATTAAATTTATTTAATTGAATTAAAATAGTGACTAAATTGATAGAATATATAAATATTAAGGACTAAATATATAATTATGCCAATATTACAGACCAAATATATAATTATGCAAATTTATTAACGGACACGTCGTACTCTCCGTTATTTTTTTAACGGAGTGTGGTCTGATTGAATTAATTAAAAAGTGTGGTGGTCGAATTGAGACAAACAATAGTTCGGTGGTAATATTGATTAATGACCATAGTTTGGTGGTCTCCCGTGTAGTTTACCCTTATAAAAATCATGGTTTAGCGGTTTTCATTCACAGTTAGCTTTTAGTACTAGATATCTGGCCCTAATGGTTTTCGTTGAAAATTCTCTTATGGCCGCCGCTGATGTTGAGTTCCGGTGCTTCGTCGGAGGGCCTGCATTGGCCACCGACGACGGTCCCTTGAAGAAGCTTTCGGTAGCTTTGGTGAAATCGTCGAATCGAAGGTCCGTTTGTTGCTGAGATTGGTCTCCAGATCTGACTCGATCCGACCCGATCTGGGCTTTCATGTCTACGATCTGTGATGCTTGATCTGTTCTTTTGTTACTGTTACTTGTTACTCTTCTTGTTACTATTCTCTTTTATTTATCTAACCGGTACGTTCTTTCTTCATTGCCTTGGGCCGAAGATCGATCGATTGTAATAAATTCATTTGTTTTTTTCATTTCTCTTTGTGATGTTTTCCGTTTAATTGCTTATTTGATTGCTTTTTTGTTTAGATCATTAATGATCGTGAGACTGGAAGATCAAGAGGCTTCGGATTCGTTACTTTCCGTGATGAGAAATCCATGAAGGACGCTATCGAAGGAAGGAACGGTCAAAATCTTGACGGAAGGAATATCACCGTCAATGAAGCTCAGTCCCGTAAGAGCGGAGGAGGTTGCGGTGGTTTTGGAGGTGTAAACGGTGGATATAACCGTGGATGCGGTGGATATAGTGGTCGTCAAGGAGGCTATGGTGGTGGTGGACGCCGGGAAGGTGGATATGGAAACGGTGGAGGATATGGTGGTGGGCGACGAGAAGGAGGTTATGGTGACGGTGGTTCCCGATTCTCGAGAGGTGGCGGTGACTCCGAAGGCAACTGGAGGTCTTAAGTGTCGGGGTTTAAATTGGGCTTGGGCCTTGGAGTAGGAATGGAACGGGCTATAGTAGTTGGTGATGTGGTTTGATGCTGTTTCTGCGGTTGTCTGATAGGGTTCTGGGTTGGTTGGGTCTATGCATACGCTTTTCTGTCTAATCCCTTAAAACATGAAGAATCAATGTAGTTCAATTTCTTCTCTACAGTTTCCTTATGTGCTTATTAGTTTCCCTGTCATTTAAATAATATCAACACGAAATCCTTTGCTAAACTAATTAAAAACATCATTCAAGTGTATAGTTTCATTTAGCTAAGACATTTTAACAAGCCCTTGGTTTTTTTATAGGAGACTTTTTTTTCATGGACTATTTAAGGAACTTTTTGTTGAAACTCCAAGATGCTTTCGGTGCATTAATTGCACATAATGGTGAAGTCAAAAGCGGTAGTTTTTGTTGAAAATATGGTAAAGGGAAATTATCAAATTTAGATTATGTACTTTAGGGTATTTATAAGATTAGTCCTTAAATTTTAACTATAAATGCTATAATTCATTTATCTTTAAAACCATTCCAAATCATTCTAGCTTTCACCAAATATTAAAGAATTTAAAGATTTTCTTGAGAGCTGTTTTCTCCTTATTAAATTGAGAGAAGTTGTAATTCATATTTTCTCATAGTGAAATTATTCCACATTTGCCTGTGGTTTTTACCCTATATTATTTAGAGGGTTTTCACGTAATATTTGTGTCTTTTTTATCTTTATCTTTATTTTATCAAATTATCAGTTGCGATTTTGATCTATCCGATAGTCGTATTCCGTAATAATTGGCATCAGAGCCAAATTAAATGTGTAATATCTACTTATTGTCTTTGTAGTTGCCACCAAAAGGTGGATCATCCAATATAAGAAAGTAAGAAGGTATTACCCATTCTTTGAAGGTTCCAGAGAACTATTCACGATAGTAAAATAGTGGAAGTTATCTGTAATAGAAGCTTTGACAATGAAATTTGATATTGAAAAGTTCAATGAGAGAAATTTCTCATTTGTGGAAATTGAAGATGAAAGCCATCCTTAGGAAAGATGATTGTCTAGCAGCTATAAGTGAAAGGCCGGTAGATTTCACAGATGACAACAAATGGATCGAAATGGACGGGAATACTATGACAAACTTTCATCTAGCATTAGAAGATGAAGTATTGTCAAGCATCGAGGAGAAGAAGACAACTAAGGAGATATGAGATCATCTCACCAAACTGTACGAGGCCACATCGTTGCATAATAAAATTTTCCTTAAGAGGAAATTATACATTCTCCGTATGCCAAAATCTACTTCAGTGACGGAGCACTTAAACACATTGAACACTTTATTTTCTCAGCTTACATCCTCAAGATGTACAATAGGAGAATAAGAACGTGCTGAACTTCTACTTCAAAGTCTACCTGATTCGTATGATCAACTCATCATCAACTTGACAAACATTTATGTCACCGGTCTAGTCTTCGATGACATTGCAGCTGCTGTTATACAAAAAGAAAATCGGTGCAAGAGCAAGAAAGACAGACAAGTAAATCTGCAACAAGCAGAAGTGTTGACAACGATGAGAGGGAGATCAACAGAATATGGCCAAAGCAGCAGTCACAAATATGGTAGATCAAAGTCGATAAGAAAGAATAATTTAAAGTGCTACAATATTGGAAAGAAGGGTCACTTGAAGAAGGATTGTTGGAGTCTAGGTAAAAACTCCAATCCACAAGGCAATACCGCAAACACTTCAGATGATGTAGATGCTCTATGTTTTGAAGCGACAACCATCGTGGAAGGCCATTGAAGATCTGTGTATAGTTACAATGATCATGCCTTAGAGATCGTTGGCGTTGGAACCATTGAAGATTTATGATGGAACAATTAAAGTTGTTCGAGATGTGCGGCATGTGAAAGGCCAGAAGAAAAATTTATTATCTTATAGATTATTGGATAATAATGCAAGCAAGATTGAAACACATAAATGAATCATGAAGGTGTTTCGTGGATCGCTTGTGGTGATGAAAGGCAAAAAGATAGCAGCAAACTTGTACATACTGAAGGGAAAGACTTTGCTAGAAGCAGAAGCCTCTGTTGCCTCATGTAGTTCAGATTCTGTAATGCTATGACATTAGAAACTTGGACACATGTCAGAACAAGGAATGAAAGTCATTGTGGAGCAAAAGCTACTTCCATGCTTAACAAAAATATCACTTACTTTGTGTGAGCATTATATAACAAGTAAGCATCATCGGTTAAAATTCAAAACGTCAAATTCTACAGGCAAAAGTATTCTAGAATTGGTTCATTCTGACGTATGGCATGCACCAGTTACATCCCTAGGCGGAGCAAAATACTTTGTCTCATTTATTGATAATTACTCCAGGAGATGTTGGGTGTACCCTATTAAGAAGAAGTCATATGTGTTTTCAACTTTCAAAAACTTCAAAGCGCGAGTGGAACTTGATTATGGAAATAAGATCAAGTGTTTCAGGACAGATAATGGAGAAGAATACACAAGTGAAGAATTTGATGACTTTTACAAGAAAGAATACATCAAAAGACAGCTCACAGTGGCGAACACTCCTCAATAAAATGGAGTGGTAGAGCGGATGAACAAAACCTTGTTAGAAAGAACAAGAGCAATGTTGAGGGTTGCAGGCCTAAAAAAATCATTTTAGGCAGAAACAACCAATACCACCTGTTATTTGGAGAATCGAGCTCCATCAACTGCAATAGAGCTAAAGACACCAATAGAGATGTAGACTGGTAAACCAACTGATTATTTAAACCTCCATGTATTTGGAAGTATTGTGTATGTGATGTACAAATCCCAAGAAATTTCAAAGTTGGGTCCAAAATCCAGAAAATGCAAATTCTTGGGGTATGCTGATGGTGTAAAGGGGTATCGCTTGTGGGATCCCACTGCCCACAAAGTGATCATCAGCAGGGATGTTATCTTTGTAGAAGATAAACTAAAAAGAAAAAAAAGATGATGATAGCGCTGAAAAGTCAGAGACTACACAGATACATGTGGAAAAGAGTTTGAACAAGGAGATTCTTCTAAAGCAGAACTAGTACATGATGAACAAGAACCAGAGAGTTCTGAAGCTCTAACAACTCGTCAACCAGATCGTGTGAAAAGACGTCCCAATTAACACTCAGATTATGTTATAGAAGAAAATATTGCATATTGCCTTTTTAATAGAGGACAGTGATCCATCAACACACCAGGAGGTAATAAATAACTCAGATGTTTCACTGTGGATGATGGCGATACAAGAAGAAATTGAAGCCCTTCATAAAAATAATACATGAGACCTTGTGCCACTACCACAAGGAAGGAAGCCAATTGGTAACAAATGGGTCTTTAAAATCAACCAAAACGGTAACGATCAAGTTGAGAGATATCGTGCAAGACTGGTGGTCAAAGGATATGATCAAAAAGAAAGTATTGATTTCAATGAAATATTTTATCATGTGGTTCGACTAACAACAGTTCGAGTAGTCTTGGCAATGTGTGCTACATTAAACTTACATCTAGAACAGCTAGATGTTAAAACAATTTTTCTTCATGGAAATCTTGAAGAAGAGATTTATATGCTCCAACCTGAAGATTTTGAAGAAAAAGAAAAGTAGAACTTGGTTTGCAGGTTGAACAAATCTCTGTAAGGTCTAAAACAGGTGCCAAGATGTTGGTATAAGAGATTTGATTCCTTCATTATGTGTCTTGGATACAACAGACTTAATGCATACCTTTGTGCTTATTTCAAGAGGTTTGTTGATAATGATTTTGTTATATTGCTGTTTTATGTAGATAACATGTTGGTTGTAGGACCCAACAAAGATCATATTGAAGAATTGAAGGCCTAGTAAATTTGAAATGAAGGACTTGAGATCAGCAAACAAGATTCTAGGGATGTGAATTCACCGAGACAGAAGTAATCGAAAGATTTGGCTTTCACAAAAGAATTATTTGAAGAAGATCTTGTCACAATTCAACATGCAAGATTGTAAGCTAATTTCTATCTCTCTTCCTATTAACTTCAAATTATTCTCCAATATGAGTTCTAGTAGTGAAGAATAGAGGATGGAGATGTCTCGAGTACCATATGTATCGACAGTGGGAGTGGTTTGTCGGTACATGGAGATTCCAGGCAAAGAGCATTAGAATATAGTAAAGAGGATTTTGAGATACATCAAAGGGACCTCAAATATTGCATTATGTTATAGATGATCAAATTTACTTATCAATGGGTATGTTGATTCTGATTATGCAGGGGATTTGGATAAAAGCAAATCTACTACATGATATGTGTTTAAAGTTGCTGGTGAAGCTGTAAGCTGGGTTTTAAAATTGCAGTCACTTGTGGCTACGTCCACAACAGAGGCAGAATATGTAGCAGTTACACAAGCTAGTAAAGAAACAATTTGGTTGAAGATGCTATTGGAGAAGCTTGGGCACAATCAAGAGTATGTCTCTTTGTTTTGTGACAGTCAAAGCGCCTTGAATTTAGCAAGGAATCTAACATTTCATTCAAGGACAAAACACATACGAGTTCAGTACCATTTCATTCGTGAAAAGGTGGAAGAAGGGACAATAGATATGCATAAAATCCATACCAAAGACAACATATGAATGTACAGGGTAGAAAGAATGGTGTTAAGATATGATTGTTCCAATCAAATATTCAAGTGAGAGATTTTTGAAAATCCAAGATGCTTTCGGTGCATTAATGCACCGAATGGTGAAGTCAAAAGCGGCAGTTTTTATTGAAAATATGGTAAGGGGTATTGAATACATTTTGATATTTCGATATAACAAATTAAGATAAATGAATTTTAAGATTTTCCTAAAGATTTTCTAAGTATATTCGATATAATTATTCGAATATCAAAATATTACTCCAAATCTTTCAAAAGTCATTTTTAATTCTTACTCAAGTGTAAAATTAAGTTTTAATCTTAAAATAATTTCAAAATAATTTTACAAAGTATTTCGAACCATTTCAAAGCCAAAAATTCCAGTATGTCCAGAGGGAACCGATTCCCCCCTGAATGGTTTGGCTCCGAGAAAAACAGAATGCTCGGAGGGAACCGATTCCCCCCAGGGGGTACCGATTCCCCCTGTTTAACGGTCGAAATATTTGAATTTTACACTTAGGGAACCGATTCCCTATGAGGGGAACCGATTCCCCCCACGCTCCTAGCTATTTTATTAATTGATTTCACACTAAAACAGATCTATTATCTCCACTAATCATCCCCAACATTCAGAATTGATTCAAGGAGTATTTAAACAAGCTTAGAAGCCATTGATCAATAACAAGAAACAACAAGCAACTAGAATTAAGAGAGAATCAAAGAGAAAGCATCAAACCTCAAGTTTGAGCATTTCAAGCCTATTTTTCATTCAATATTCATTTTACTTTCAAGAACACTTATTGTGCTCAATTGTATTATTCTTGAGTGTTCTTTTCTTTGTTCTAGAATTGTGCAAACAACCTATCTTGTGAGGATTTCCTTGTAAGTTTGCAAATTTGTATTGTTCTCTTTGGGAGAGAGTGTTCTCAAGAATTTGGGGTATAATTCTTGAGGGTTTGTAAGGTTACTCTTTGTCCTCAAAACAAAGACAAATTAGTGAATTTGTGGAAAATTCTTAGTGTGGATAGCTAAGGTAGTGGACGTAGATTTTCATTGAGAAAGTCGAACCACTCTAAATCGTTGTGCAATTACTTTCAATTTTCTGCAAAAGCTTCCACCAAAATTTTAATTGCCAATTCACCCCCCTCTTGGCCATATTCATCGATCGATTAACTCAACAATTGGTATCAGAGCCTAACTCATTTGAAGGTTTAATCGCCTCTTGAGTCAATTCGGGAAAAGTTACATCGATAATCAAAGTCATCAATGGCCTCCACTTCAAACTTCGACTCCGGTCTCGATTCGATGCCCGTCAACAAGCCTCCTTTCTTCAATGGAGTTAACTATGCCTATTGGAAGAATATGATGATGTACTTTATTCAAGCAAGTGACATGGGAGTATGAAATGCCGTAGAAGAAGAATACATCAAGCCTCTCACTCATCCAAGATGTTGGAGTGAAGGAGAGACAAGAATGTTCCACCTCAACTCCAAAGCCATTCATATCATATTTTGTGCTCTTGGACCAGATGAATACGGAAGAGTTTCATCTTGTACTACCGTCAAAGAAATATGGGACAAGCTTCAAGTCACTAATGAAGGTACAGATGAGGTAAAAAATTATAAAATTAGTATTCTAACGCATAGCTATGAAAATTTCAGGATAAAACCAAATAAAGATATCAAAGCTATGACGGATAGATTCTCAACGATTGTCAATGGTCTCAAATCATATGGAGAGATCATTTCAAATGAAAAGCTTGTGAGGAAGTTAGTTTACTCCCTTCCAAAATCATGGCAATCAAAGAAGACGACAATCATCGAGTCTAAGGACCTAACGTCCTTAACTCTTGAAGAGCTAATCGATTCACTCCTCACTCATGAAATGATGCTTGAAGATGAGGTGGACCTCGATAAGATTGAAGAGACACCAAAGGAGAAGAAGAAGAAGAAAAACATTGGAATTGCTCTCAAATCCAGAAAAGATGAGAGTGATTCGGATGAAGATGACGATGATGAGGAAATGTCATTGTTTGCCAAACGGTTCAGAAAAATTATGAGACCTTACCGAGGGAGAAAATTCAAACGAAATGAAGGCCTCAAAAATGAACCAAAAGAGAAGGACTCGATCATTTTCTATGAATGTAAAAAGCCGGGGCTTGTCAAATACGATTGCCCACAATTGAAGAGAAATGGTCAATCAAAGAATAAGCGCAAGGCTCATGTGGCTACATGGAGCGATGAAGAAGGTTCCGATGAAGAGGAACAAGAAGTAGCAAACTTGTGCTTGATGGCATTTGGGGAAGATTCTAAGGTAACCTCTAACTCATCTGATTTTGATGATTTATCCTATGATGAGTTATTAGAGGAATATAATGGGTTGGCTTCGGATTATGAGAAATTGTTTTTAAAGTATAAAAATGATGTTTCGAAATTAAAAAATGAAAATAAACTCATATCCAAAACCAACAACGATCTTGAAAGTAAAATCAAAGATTTGCAAATCAAACTAGAAGAGTTTGAGAAGAAAATTTTGGATTTGCAAAATTTACTTTCAAAGGTCAATGATGATCATCAAAAGAAAATTGATGATCTTAAAGCTTCTTTTGATAAAGTTGGAACAAAACGTTTTGAAAATGAGAAAATTCAAAAACCAACTTTGTTAGAAAAAGTTTTAAAAGCTACAATCATAGAAGTCCTCAACGAACCTTGAATGGTAAAATTGTTAGGAGTATATGAGTTCCTAAAGAATTCATTACTACTAAAGATAAGGATGTCCTTCATAAATGGATACCAAAGGGGACAAGGATTTTAGAAACTAATGAATATAGACCCAAAAGAATTTGGGTACCAAAAATTAGAAATTAATCTATGTTTGTAGGAAAATGAGCATTGCTACAAGGCACGGGAAACAAATCCAAATTCATGGTACCTTGATTGTGGATGCTCGAGACACATGACCGGAGACAAAAGCCGGTTCATAGAGCTTAACGCCAAAAATGGAGGAGAAGTGACTTTTGGTGATAATTCAAAA
This sequence comes from Hibiscus syriacus, assembly GCF_006381635.1. Taxonomy (NCBI): domain Eukaryota; kingdom Viridiplantae; phylum Streptophyta; class Magnoliopsida; order Malvales; family Malvaceae; genus Hibiscus; species Hibiscus syriacus. The sequence goes on along the minus strand of NW_024062542.1, from coordinate 1,131,041 downwards.
GGTCACATTGAAGGTATTGGTACTATAGGTAATACCCCTTCCATACAAATTAAAAATGTGTTATATGTGAATGGATTAAAGCATAATCTATTGAGTATTAGTCAATTATGCGATAAGGGATTCAATGTCATGTTTGAAATTAATGGTTGTAAAGTCATTGACATTGCATCTAATCGGATTATGCTTGTTGGTCATAGAATAGGAAACATATACATGGTGCATTTAGATTCTATTGATATGACTAATTTGTGCGTAGTTGCTAAGGATGAGCATGATAGTTGGTTATGGCATAGGAGACTAGGACATGCTAGCATGAATGTTTTACAACGGTTAGTTCATGGAGAATTGGTTCGAGGGCTACCTAAACTAAAATTTGATAATGATAAAATCTGTGATGCTTGTGCTAAAGGAAAACAAAAGCGAGTTTCTTTTAAATCCATTAATGATGTGTCAACTAGTAGAGTATTACAATTGATCCATATAGATCTTTTTGGGCCAACTAGGACTACTAGCTTGGGTGGAAAATAATATGCATTTGTCTTGGTAGATGACTTTTCTAGATATACTTGGGTTCTATTCTTAAGTACTAAAGATGAAGCATTAGAAAATTTCATCACATTTTCAAAAGTAATCCAAAACGAAAAAGGTTACTCTATCACTAGTATTAGAAGTGATCATGGCACTGAATTTGAAAATATTGGATTTAATGAGTTTTGTAATTCTAATGGTATTAGCCATAATTTTTCAGCACCTAGAACCCCTCAACAAAATAGAGTTGTTGAGAGGAAAAATCGAACTTTAGAAGAAATGGCTAGAACCATGCTTTGTGAAAATAATTTGCCAAAATATTTTTGGGCGGAAGCCACAAATACCGCTTGTTATGTTGTAAATCGAGTAATGATTAGGCCAATTTTAAAGAAAACTCCATATGAAATTTTCAAAAATAAAAAGCCTAACATTAGTTATTTTCATCCTTTTGGATGTAAATGTTTTGTTTTGAACAATGGTAAAGAAAACCTTGGCAAATTTGATGCTAAAAGTGATGAAGGAATTTTTCTGGGTTATTCTTTAAATTCTAAAGCTTATCGAGTATTTAATAAAAGAACTTTAGTTGTAGAAGAGTCTATACATGTTGTTTTCGATGATAATCCCCTTCCGATGAAGGATTCTTGTGTGAATGATGATGTAGGTATTATAAATACAAATAAAGTTAGACATGACATTGGAGAACCATCATTAAAGGAAGAAACAAAAAATGAGGTAACTCATGATCCTCTCGAGATTCCAACCATTGAAGAAAGGGAAGTATCTTATCCAAGAGAGTACAACTATGTCAAGGATGGTGAAATCATAGGTGATCCATCCAAAGGGGTAACAACTCGATCTTCTCTTAGAAATATTTGTAATTATGTTGCATTTATCTCATGCATGGAGCCTAAGAATATTAAAGAAACATTAAATGATGAACATTGGATTATGGCTATGCAAGAAGAGTTAAATCAATTTGAGAGAAATAAAGTTTGGACATTAGTTGAAAGGCCTAGTAATAAATCTACTGTAGGTACTAGATGAGTATTTAGGAATAAGCTTGCTGAGAGTTGTAATATAGTGAGAAACAAGGCTAGACTTGTTCCTCAAGGGTATACTCAAGAAGAGGGCATAGACTATGATGAAACATACGCTCCTGTAGCTAGGATGGAAGCAATTAGAATGTTATTAGCATTTGCATGTTTTCATGAATTTAAATTATATCAAATGGATGTTAAAAGTGCATTTTTAAATGGTTTTATAAAAGAAGAAGTGTATGTGAAACAACCTCCAGATTTTGAAGATTCAAAATTTCCAAATCATGTTCTTAAATTGACAAAAGCACTTTATGGTTTAAAAAAAGCTCCAAGAGCTTGGTATGAAAGATTGTCAAACTTTTTAATTGAAAAAGGTTTTTCAAAAGGGAATGTTGACACTACATTGTTTTTAAAGCATAAAGGTAAAGATTTATTAGTAGTTCAAATTTATGTTGATGATATAATATTTGGTTATACTAATGATGTTCTTTGCCAAGAATTTTCTAAGCTAATGCAAAGTAAATTCGAGATGAGCATGATGTGTGAGCTCTCATTTTTCTTGGGACTCCAAATCAAGCAAAGAAAAGATGGCATCTTCATCAATCAAGCTAAGTACGTCAAAGATATGCTCAAGAAGTTTGGACTGGAAAATGGCAAACCTCATGACACTCCAATAAGCTCTTCAACAAAGCTTGACTTAGATGAAGGAGGTAAATGTGTAGATGTTAAATTATATAGGTCAATGATTGGATCTTTACTTTATCTAACTGCAAGTAGACCAGACATTATGTTTAGTGTCTGCTTATGTGCTAGATTTCAATCATGCCCTAAGGAATCACATTTACTAGCTGTTAAGAGAATCTTTAGATACCTTAAGGATACTCCTAGTTTAGGACTTTGGTATCCTAGAGACTCTAGCTTTAGCTTGCATGCTTTTTCTGATGCGGATTATGGAGGATGCAAATTAGATAGGAAAAGCACCTCCGGTACTTGTCAATTCCTTGGAAATATGCTGATTTCTTAGTTTTCAAAGAAACAAAATTGTGTTGCATTATCTACCACTGAAGCGGAATACATTTCAGCCGGTAGTTGTTGTGCACAAGTTTTATGGTTGAAACAACAACTTTTTGGTTATGGAATTGAAGTATGTACTATTCTTATTAAGTGTGACAATATTAGTGCTATTTGTCTCACTAAAAATCCCATCCAACACTCTAGAACTAAGCACATTGAAATTAGACATCACTTCATTAGAGACCATGTCACTAAGGAATATATAGTTCTAGAATTTGTTGATACTTTGCACCAATTAGCGGATATTTTTACAAAACCCTTAGATAAGGAAAGATTTTAGACACTTAGGAGAGAATTAAGTTTAACTGACATATCTTCACTTAGTGTTTAAAAATAATTTTTATCACTTTTAAGAATAAATGAAAAATGCTTAAAATAATATTTTTGATTGCATTCTTGTTATTAGTTAGGGGGAGTTTATGATTATTAGTGAAAATTAATTGTTTGTTCAAATGATGTTTAATGACAAATTTGATTGTTTGAACATAGTTAATTTTCGAAATATGAGTTGCCAATACCACTAGGATTAATTAATTTAGCACTATTGGATGTTTAAAATACAGACTTTTTAAATATTTGGCAGAGGGAATCAATACCCCTATAAGGGAATCGATTCCCCATTTGAATAGGAATTGATTCCCCTTGTAGGGGAATCGATATCCCCTTGGGGTTCTGGTTTTTACGCCCTTTCTATTCCGATTTCCTAAACCATGTCCAATCCTAAACGTGATAAGTCATCATCTAGTCGCTCAAACCGTCAATCCAACCCACCTCCAAATCCTCCACCTATCCCTCCAATTCCTAATCCTAATCCCATTGATCCAAATTTGACTATCCAAAACTCGTGTTTCAATCAACCTGGTCCTAGAAATCATCGTTTTTGGTATTATCAATATTTTGAATCTTACAAAATTAGGGAAGAACGTATCCCATCTCTTCAGGCTATGATTGATATCAATTTTAGATATCTCCCTCTCCTACGAGAGTGGAAATTTGATAAACTTTGTAACCTTGAACCTCAAGTTTTTCATCAACTTGTTCGTATCTTTTATTCTAATGCCGTGTGTATTAAAAATCAAGCTGAAACCAAAATAATAGCAGTTCGTTCTTATCTTCTAGGAAAATACTTTCATCTTGATTCGGCTTACATTGCTAATGCATTAGGATTAGATAATGATGGTTTATCTAATGAAAAACAAATTTTAGGTTCTTGTTATAAAAGAAGGGATAGTGCGAGTGTCTTAGATCTTCATGACCGTTTTCTTCATCTAATGATCACTTGGTGGTTTCAACCATCGGAGGTCATTACTCTACTCTTCGAGCCTTAGATCTATTTTGGCTTCATTGTGTCTAAAATAATCACAAAATTAACCTTCCATAGATTATTTTTGCTGAACTTGTCGAAACCGTAAATCTTGTTCCCAATAAGAAATTGTGTTCTTCTTTAGTTTACGGTTGTATTCTTAGTAAATTGTTTAAGAAGGCTGGGCTTAGAGTTGGTCTTCCTTTCCCCTCAAAAACCAAATCAATATATTCTCTTTAACTAAATCGGGATGGAAGGTCAATGAAGAAACTGGTATTTGGGTTCGTACCGGTGAGCAACCACATGAAGTTGATGACTCCGACGATGAACCAGAACAGCACGAGGAACAAGCACAAACAGAGGAACAAGCATAGCCAGAGGATCGAATGCCTCAATACTTTCGATCCTTTATGGAGACATTCGATTTCCGATATGCTTCCATGGATTCTCGCTTCACTTCCATAGAATCTCATTTATCCACAATGGGAGCTCAACAATTGGAAATTCTCCGGGAGATGCGCACAAACAACGCTTCTATAAATGAACGCATTAATGCACTCTAACATGAGATGGCCGCTATGCGAGCTCATTTTCCTCTTCCCGATCCTCCTACGGATGCTTGATTCTGTGTTATGCTTTTGTACTTTGAACTTAAAGCTTATTGTTTTAACATTTTGAATGTTTTTGGATTGTTTTTATTTTGGAATGTTTGAATTTGTGGATTGATTGACTTTGAATTTGTTTGGATTTATGGATGGTTTGAACTTATATTTCTATATATTTGGTTTGGTTAAATTTATTCATTATTGCATCATTTACATCAATAGCTATATGACCAATTTTGCCATGTCACATTGTTTATGAATATTGATTATGAAACTAATGGCTAACGTTTCTCTTGGTTGTGTTCTTAGCAGCTTAAGCTATATTTATAATCAATTGGCTAATTACTTTTCAAAACCTTGTTTAAATTCTTTTAAAATTTTCTTTTTGATTTAACAAAAAGGGGGAGAAGTGTTAAATGTTTTAAAGGGGAGAAGTGTTAAAGTAAAGGGGAGTAATTTTTCAAAAACGTCGTTTTTGATTTCAAAATCTTAAAATTACTAAAATGTTTTGTTATATCAAAAAGGGGGAGATTGTTGAATACATTTTGATATAACAAATTAAGATAAATGAATTTAAAGATTTTCCTAAAGATTTTCTAAGTATATTCGATATAATTATTCGAATATCAAAATATTACTCCAAATCTTTCAAAAGTCATTTTTAATCCTTACTCAAGTGTAAAATTAAGTTTTAATCTTAAAATAATTTCAAAATAATTTTACAAAGTATTTCGAACCATTTCAAAGCAAAAAATTACAGTATGTTCAGAGGGAACCGATTCCCCCCCCAATGGGGTACCGATTCCCCCTGAATGGTTTGGCTCCGAGAAAAACAGAATGCTCGGAGGGAATCGATTCCCTCCAGGGGGTACCGATTCCTCCTGTTTAACGGCCGAAATATTTGAATTTTACACTTAGGGAACCGATTCCCCCCACGCTCCAAGATGTTTTATTAATTGATTTCACACTAAAACGGCTCTATTATCTCCACTAATCATCCCCAACGTTCAGAATTGATTCAAGGAGTATTTAAACAAGCTTAGAAGCCATTGATCAATAACAAGAAACAACAAGTAACTAGAATCAAGAGAGAATCAAAGAGAAAGCATCAAACCTCAAGTTTGAGCATTTCAAGCCTATTTTTCATTCAATATTCATTTTGCTTTCAAGAACACTTATTGTGCTCAATTGTATTATTCTTGAGTGTTCTTTTCTTTGTTCTAGAATTGTGCAAACAACCTACCTTGTGAGGATTTCCTTGTAAGTTTGCAAATTTGTATTGTTCTATTTGGGAGAGAGTGTTCTCAAGAATTTGGGGTATAATTCTTGAGGGTTTGTAAGGTTACTCTTTTTCCTCAAAAGAAAGACAAATTAGTGAATTTGTGGAAAATCCTTAGTGTGGATAGCTAAGGTAGTGGACGTAGACTTTGGTTGAGAAAGTCGAACCACTCTAAATCGCTGTGCAATTATTTTCAATTTTCTGCAAAAGCTTCCACCAAAATTTTAATTGCCAATTCACCCCCTCTTGGCCATATTCGTCGATCGATTAACTCAACAAGGGGAAATTACTAAATTTAGTCCCTGTACTTTAGGATATTTACAAGATTAGTCCTTAAGCTTCAACTATAAATACCCTAACCCATTTAGCTTCAAAACCATCCTAAATCATTATAGCTTTCTCCCAATACTAGAGAATTTAGAGAGTTTTCTCCTTTTTATTAAGAGAATTGTGATTGTTTTCTCCTTGTTAGATTGAGAGAAGTTGTAATTCCTATTTTCTCATAGTGAAATTCTTCTACCTTTGCCCGTGGTTTTTACCCTATATTATTTAAGGGTTTTCCACGTAAAATTTGTATCTTCTTTATATTCATCTTTATTTTCTCAAATTATCAGTTGTGATTTTGCTCTATCCGATAGCCGTATTCCGCAACATTTTTTTCCAACACATTATCTCATCCATTTGCCCCAACTAAATGGTTCCTTTCTTTTAGTGATTCAGTTTTATTCAGGTCATATTTATTTATTTATTCCAGTTATGGTTTTACTTCTATTACAAAAATTAAGTTGGCTTGTTCAAGTAAATGGTTAAATAATACCAAATTAAAATATAGGACTAAATCTCTAACTTAAACATAATAGAGGGGTCAAAACCATAATTAATGGAATTAAAGAAATGATGTTTTGTTCATTTGCACTTATGCAAATATGCAATATTGTGGTGGACTCTTAATTATGCCTTGAGTATGATGTTGCAGATTCCTAGTTATGTGGTAGCAGTCTCTTTATCTCGTACAGAAGAGGTCATCAGAATCCTGCATTAAAACTTGCTAAATTAATCAAAAAACCAAAAACCTAATATTTTGCTCGAAATTCAAAGGAAGAGATTAGATTGAATGATAATGATTCCATATATCCTAAAGCATCACTTTATTATATATTCAAAGTTCAAAGTTGCACGGCCAATTTTCAACCAATCATCACATGCAGCAGACCCATTAGCGTCCATGAATATGACCTCCTGCAACTTACACTCTTGATTAGTTTGTTCTATGGTAAACCCTGCTAGTTATTTATTTATTTATTTTAATAGTATGAAGTGATTATAAAATATTATTTATTCATAATTTTTTTAGTCATTGATAATACACGTACACCCTACAAACATAACTACTTGAACCCAAATCTTTTAAGAAGATCATAACATTTGTTTTTATCACTGACATATTCATTGGTTCTGCTACGTATTCTTATATACAACAAAGGGTTAAAGATATATGATTCTAAGTGAAATAGATTAGAGTTAGACCCTTCATTTTATGACACAAACTACAAATAATGTTCCAGTTATCTGCAGGAAGAGATGGGGAAGAAATAAATAGACCCTTTTTGCGCCTTAGGAGATCACTTGATATAGTCTTTTGGCGATATTTAACAAATGAAAGATTCTTTGGAATATTTATTGCAACTTGGTTGAGCCTGACTAAGATGGAAGTCGGTGAATGAATCTTGATCCTCATCATTGGAGTTACAAAGCTATGAGCACATTCTCTTGCATTTCTTCTTCTTCTTCTTCATGGTCCTCCAACAATTTATGTGGGTTCAAAGGAGACAAATCACTAAAATTCTACAAATTCTCTCTGCAATATTTCTACATCTATAGACGAATTCATGATTTTATGTTAGGGAATAAATTTATAAAATTTTAGGAAGTGACAAATTTATAAAATTTTACGGGGTGAAAATATATTTTAAATAAAAAACACAGAAAAATTCTAAAATATATAATAATTTTAGATTTTCATGTGCAGCTAACACTACCTGTCCCTTCCTCGGTCCATCCCTGTCTACGGCAGCTGATATCATATACCCCACCACTGACTATAAAAGAGCAGCCATTCACAACTCATTTGCTCGTATCAGCCCTCTAGGTTGCAGTCCTATTATTAGCTACCCCTTTCTGCAGCCTATTTCTTCACAAGAGGGGAAAAAATGGCATCGACCTCAATGTCCTCCCATGGGTCTGGTTCATGGACAGCTAAGCAAAACAAAGACTTCGAAAGGGCTTTGTCTGTTTACGACAAGGACACCTCTGACCGTTGGTACAACGTTGCCAAGGCTGTCGGAGGGAAAACTGCTGACGAAGTTAAGAGGCACTATGAACTGCTCATGGCGGATGTCGAGTACATCGAGTCCGGCCAAGTTCCCTTCCCCTATAGAGCCTCTGCAAATTAGCCCCATGGTAAATCTTCCTACAATGGACCTTAAGCCCAGTACAAACTTCATTCTAACTGGTGTAAAAAGGCCACTGCATCCGATTAGAAATATCTCATTGTCTTAACAATATATGCATAAAGCGTCCATTTAAATAGCAATATATATATATATATATTGATGTGACTAAACCTTTGTTTTGATCCGTGCAGGAAGGATGTTGCATGTCAGCTGCAATAAAGAAGACCACCTGGTAGCAGTTAATATTAATTTATAGAAGAATCGGCCATTAATGATTATCTTCTAAGTTTTGTTGTGTTCTTATATTCCATAATTGTACGAGGAAGAGGCACATAATTGTGATCCTTGCTTTTGTGAAACCCTCTTATTAGAAGAATTAAATAATTACAAAGTTTAGTAAAAAGATCAGCATAAAGAACTAAAAGATAGTAACCGGCATTCTTGACTCTTGCCTGCACTTTAACGAGAACGACACCACAAAGATGAGCATCAAGAACAACAGCATCTTTTGGCCCACAATATCTTGAGTTTGGTCTCACTGAATCTTTCGAATTAATGTACCAACACCCAAATATAATATATAATACAATTTCATATAAATTCCAAATTTATGTATAACCATTCAACCAATCATTGATAAAGTTCATTAGTTGCATGAAAAGAGAGTAGACATCCATTTTGCATGGGATCGTGTCCTAATATATCACACATCTTTGGTCAAATTGTATAAACCCTCCTTATATTATGCTTTTTATATGGAATTAGTCCCTCTAATCTAATTTGAGTATCTTTAGTCTTTTTTTCTTTCTTTTTCTTTTTGCTAGATAGTCTTCTATTACTCTAGAAACATGGATTGTTAATCTTGATTATAACTTTCTTTTTTAATTCTGTTAAATAATTTGACATGAATTATTTCTTTTATACATGTAATGATGTGTTTGTTATATACACTTTAATATTTTAGGGGGGAAATAGAGAAAAATTGACATTTCCTTGTGCATATTCTCCCCTATTTATCTAGACCTTCCCACCTAAAAGGTTCTTTTTTTCTTTTGCGGCTGATGCAAATATGCAATAATGTAGTGGACACTTTCTGAGCTATAATTATGCCTTGAGCATAAAGTTGCAGATTCCTGGTTCTGTGGTAGTACTCTCTTTAACTCACAAAGAAGAGGCCATCAGAATCCTGCATTAGAACTTGCTAAAACAATCGAGAAAACAAAAAAAACCTAATATTATGCTCCAAATTCAAAAGAGATAAGATTGAATGATAATGATTCCATATATGCATGCCCATGGGTAATTTTCAACCAATCATCACATTCAGAAGAACCATTAGCATACATGAATATGACCTCCTGCAACTTGACAATCTTGATTAGTTTGTTCTATAGCTACGTTGTCATACAACCTCATTCTTCTGCCGTAGCCTATACGATACAACATGGACAACTTGCAGGGGCTGTAGGGCCCTATAGGTTGAGGCGAACTCTAACTCATCAACTAGCACACCTTTAAAATTCTGACGCTTTGTGGATTTGACTTGTTATTCCAAACCATATATTTAGCTCTCTCCCCATAATTTGTGTATCATTTCCTGATTTTGAGTTCATATTCCAAGTGAAAGAGATTAAACCCTTCATTCTATGATACAAACTACAAATTATCTGCATTTATCCAATGGAAGAGATGGGGAAGAATATAACCTATTTGCAGCACAGGAGAGACTACTTGATTTAGTTATTTTGGTGATATTTAACAGATGGTGGTTCGAGCCAATGGAAGATGCTCTGAAATTATTGCTATTTGGTTGAGCCTGACTAAGATGGAGGCCAGTGGATCCTCATCATTGGAGGTACAGAGATATGGACTGATTCTCTTGCATTTCTTCTTCTTCTTCTTCATGGTCCTCAAACAAATTCTGTGGTTCCAAAGGAGACAAATCACTAAAATTCTACAAATTCTATTTGCCAACCAATATCATATACCTCTCCACTGCCTATAAAAGAGAAGTCATTGCCTACTCATTTGCTCATATCATCCCTTAGGTTGCAGTGCTATTAGCTACCCCACTCTGCAGCCTATTTCATCGCTGATATACAAAAAGTGGGGGGGGGGGGGATGGCAACGACCTCAATGTCCTCCCGGGGGTGTGGATCATGGACACCCAAGCAAAACAAATACTTCGAGAGGGCTTTGGCTGTTTACGACAAGGACACCCCCGACCGTTGGTACAACGTTGCCAAGGCTGTCGGAGGGAGAACTGCCGACGAAGTTAAGAGGCACTATGAGTTGCTTGTGGCGGATGTGGAGTACATAGAGTCAGGCCAAGTTCCCTTCCCCTATAAGTCCTCTGCAAATTAGCCCCATGGTAAATCTTCCTGCAATGGACCTTTCACTTAGTAGCACACATAAACTTCAATCTAATCGGTGTTAAAAAGCCAGTGCATCAAATTAGAAATATCTCATTGTCTTAACAATATATGCATAGAGCGTCCATTAAAGTAGTAACTTTCTGTTGCTTTTCTAAGATATTGATTTAGGACCCTTAAGAGTGTAAATTGATAGTCGAGAGTAAAAGTAAAAAATGAAAAGATATTTTATTAAAAAAGAATTGAATAGCCTCAATCATCAAATTCATCCAATAACTCTAAACCAATATGTAGTTTTTTACATTATATAAATAGATATTACCTTATATATATTGTTGGGTGATTAAACATTTGTTTTGATATACAGGATGTTGAATGTCAGCTGCAGTAAAGAAGATCTTCTGGTAGTAGCCAGTAAAATTTTAGAAGTTAATTGTGATCCTTGCTTCCTCGCCTTCTCTTTTTGTTGAGATAATCAAACGATTTTAATAGTCAAAGGGATTTATTGTTATCTAAATCTTTAATTCAAACACAGTGTATGCAGGGATTCAACAGAACTGCGAGACTCCACTAAAGCCAAAACCAGACTACCAAACAAACAAGGAAAGCAATGAAACTCTGAAACAAAACAACCCAACCAGAGATTCAAATAGCGGAAATAAACCGCTATCCGTACAAAACTGATATTGACGATTTTTGCGGTGGGTTGCGGATTCACGTCGATAGCAGTGGATTGCACCCACAATTTATTAATAGGTAGTGGTGTGTAGCGCCTATTATCGCTATTATATCGTTAATGTAAAACAAAAGTAAAATTAAAATAGAAAAGCCAAAATTTCACCCGAAAATGCTAGGAAAATATGTTTAAATAGTATTGAATTAACCGTTAACAACAAAATTGCAAACATGCATTACAAAAAAAATGTAAAAAAAAAAAACAGAGCGCATAATCACATATCAAGAGTCGAGACTCACCAAAGATCAAATTGAGAATGGGACAAGCAAAAAAAAACGCTATTTTGTGGAGAAATCTTGCGCTCGTCGAGCTTCGTCGCCGGTGATGAAGTTAGTCAGCAACAGACTTCCATTTGAGAAAGTAAAAAAAAAAGCAAAGGCTTTAGGGGTTGTGTGATTTAGTAAAAAATTAAAGGTAGAAACATAAAACTTACGTTCTTAAAGATAAGTTTTTCTTTTATTAAAAAAAAGATGAAAGTTAGAGACTTGGAAGTTGTGGGATTTGGGAAAATGAAAGGTTCTAGAATTTTCTTTTGAACTAATAAAGATAGTTTTTTTTTTGTCGTTCCACTCCACTCCAATATTTTTTTTTTTGGCTATATTTTTTTTGATGTGTTAATTTTTATCCCACTCCATCTACCTTTCACAATTTATAATTTATTCTTTAGTTTAAGTGTAAACTTTAATTTTTATTTAATTCAATCCTAATTTTAGTATTATAAATTTATGAAATTTAAATTGTACACTTTTAGTTTAGTTCTATTAAATTTAATTATTTTGTGTTCTTTAAACTATATTACATATATATATTATTTTTGCTTAGAAAACATTCTAAAACTCATTAAGAATGACTTCTTAACATTATAATTATAATCGTTATGTTTTAGGATAAGTTGTACGAATTTTAAGAAAATTCACGACCGCGACACCCACAGTGAACGCGATAGCATCCGTTATATCCGCAAGCGTGATAAACACAACGCAACCGAAACCGTGACCACGAACACTACTTAAATCTCGCACAACGACACAATCCCACAATGCATAACTTATCACCTAAGAAATATATGGGAACAGCCAGCCCCCTACATTGGTAACATTACAAAACTGCTTACCACCAAACAATGAAAAAAATCTCACCTCAACAGTCCAATTTTCGCCAGCCAAACGACCAACAAAGTGAAGGGCCACGGGACACGCTTGACATGAACTGAACCAATCTTTTTTACTCGATACTCAAATCCCAAAAACCAACGACCACCAATTCAAGAATCCAATGTTATACAACTAAAACGTCTGATTCTACCATCAGTTGCGCCATACCCTCCCAGCTTGTCACGACAAACACATCCGGCGACGAAATAACAACCACTAATTCAGCAAAATATGCATTTGAAACTACTAAAATTTGAAATTTATCCCTGCATACACGATGTTTGAATTCAAGGCTTTAAAAGATAACGATAAATCTCTTAACTACTAAAATCGCTTGATTATTTAACAAAAAGAGAAGGTGGGGAAGCATGGATCACAATTAACTTTTAATTTTTTTTTTTTTTTTTGTTACACTTTATAAAATTTTAATTATTCCAATGAGAGAGTTTGACAAAAAAAAAAAAAGTGGGACAGCAAGGATCACAATTATGTGACTCTTCCTCGTACAATCATGAAATATAAGAACTCAACAAAACTCAGAAAACAATCAAAAAAAAATATTGTGATATCAGATTAAGATGACTGATAAAGATAAGATAAGCCCTACTATAATTGGTATAGCTCTAGTTAAATTATTTTATTTGGATCAACAAACACCTTTGAGTTTAAGATAAAAAAGAAGGGTAAACTACATTACCAAATTAATATATCTTTTACTTTAATCACCAAACTATTTCTTTTAACAAAACAATCACTAATTATATATATATATATATATATATTTTTAAATGATCGATGTTCGTTAAAAAGTTAATGATGACAACATCATTGATTTATTTTTTATTTTATTTTCTCATGTTACTGTCTATCATCACGTCGGCAGTTCTCATGATACTGTCTATCATCATGTTACTTGTAGTCATTTTTTAATCTAATTGATCCATCAATACTCAATTTGCATCATCTGTGGTGACTGCCTGCCCTTGAGATCATAGGTCCTTTGTGTATTGGGGTCGTTATGGAACAAATCCAAAGTTTTACTTGCTTCCCTGGACAATCGTTTGTTTCTGTTTAAAACTGATTCCCTTTCCATGTATTCCCACTCATAGGCCATTGCCAAGCCATGTGATGTAGTTTAAGGTTTCATTAAACTTATCTGGTTTAATTATAGACCACGAGGCTATCATTGGTGCAGGCCACAATCTAGAATGTGATATTTAAATTATGAATATCAAAACCCATATTTTAATAAATCTTTTAAATGATGTAAAATTTAATTTAAATATAATTTTGAGAGAATAAACTTTTACTTTAACCTTATGGTGTTTTTTTTTTTTTGGGTATGGATCATGAGGTTGAAACTTATATCCACCACCGGCATCATTATCCTATTACTTAATGAGTCGAGCAGTGCGTATGTTTCAGGGTCATGAGGGTGATGTTAACACTGTGAAGTTCTTTCCAGATGACAATAGGTTTGGAATTGGATCAGATGACGGAACTTGTAGGTTGTTTGACATCAGAACCGGTCACCAGTTGCAAGTTTACTACCAGCAACATGGCGATAATGAGGTTCCGCACGTGACCTCGATAGCATTCTCCATATCCGGAAGACTCCTCTTTGCTGGATACTCAAATGGAGATTGCTATGTATGGGACACTTTATTGGCACAGGTACACTTCATTGCCCTGATTTTAATTCTTGGCAAAGTATTTTCCTCCATGAAGGTTTAATTATTTCTTGAATATCGTTAAGTATTTCCCTCCATTGTTTAGTTCAGGTATGTTGTGTGGGGAAATACGTCGGCGAAGCTTGAAATGTAGTACGAGCTCAAACTAATCAAATCCGATTCGACTCTTGCATATGGTAGGCAGCCATTCTAATTAAAAACGCTTTTTTTTGCAGGTTGTGTTGAACTTAGTATCTGTCCATAATTCGCACGAGGGCCAAATTAGCTGTTTGGGTTTGTTGGCCGATGGTAGTGCCTTATGTACAGGAAGTTGGGATACAAACCTCAAGGTTAGTCCATGTTCTTTTTTGCAGCTTGTAGAAACGAGAAACGAACCATGACTACTTGTGATAATACCATTGTTGACATGGCATATCTGGGCATTAGGAGGACACAGGACGGTGATTTGATTCGAGTTCTAATACAGGAAAACTGGTTTATTATTGTTTCAACCCAAATCTTGTAATGTTGCTTTGTATCTTTCATGTGGAAAGCTAGTGTGATTAGTGGAGAAGAAAGATTAGAAAGGTGCCACTGAATTTGAGAACTTTCTATCTGAAAATGTTTCATTTGAATTTTGTTAGTTTTCCCTGATTGATATAAAAAGAAAAGTTCATTTTCTAGTGAATATCTCCGCCGTCAATTCACTTGTCACTTGCCCCATAATCTTAAGTCAATGTAGAACTTTTAATTTTACATTATCTAAGCGGATCTTACCTCTTAATCTTAAGCGGATCCTACCTCCTAATAAAATATGAAAGGAAAACTTAATGTAGCCGGTTGCAACAACATAAAATTCAAGTAACAACGTCCTGCCTAAATACCAAAAGTTTGATAAAATCAAAGCAAGATGTGAGGACAAACTTCATTGTGCAATTCAGCCAACAAAACATTTCACCTTGAACCATTGGGAATTATCCAGTATGACTCTACACATCAGTTTGGTACATTCATACAAGGCCGACAGAGAACCAGACCTCCATCATCAGAGTAATTGCCTTACTGCCTACCACCACCATAGCGCAAAACCCTTCTTTCTAACCAAGATTTTCCAGTTGAGTTGGCCTGCAAAACCATGTTCTGAAAGTTGTGATCAAGTCGGGTCGAGATTATTCTCAGGAATGTCTCCTCCAATTCAAGAAGGTACAGTGTTCAATGTCTTTGCAAAGGAAACCAATCTTTCACTGGTTTCATTCTAAGCACAAATGTACAGAAACTAATTTCATTTTAACCACCAACCACGCGCGCTTTCTCTGAAACTCATTCTACCTTAATTGGGTGTTTTCGATTTGGGCTTTCTTGATTTTTTATTATTATTTTACAGGGGCTTTCTACACATCTAAGCTTATATTCAACTCTTATGTAAATCTATCTAAACTAAATCATTAAATAAATGAACTTCAAAAATCAAGATTTAAGATTATCCAACTCTATAATTAGCCAGACTGTTATAATCCAAGTGGTGTTTAAGAAAAATTTCTGCTTCGATGTCTATGAATAGATCGAACCGCTCTTAAAATCGACCTATCCGAGTGCATCTTACATTATAGGTTGGGGATACCATTTGTGCAAGAAGTCAAATATTATATAAACATTCAAATTTGGCATAATATTAACCTAAAAGAACATCATGATATTAATGTAAAGTTATGAGACGTTCTTTTCATGACAATTGACTAGAAGCAAAATAGCTCTCAAAGCAAAGCTTGATGGATGCAATAATCCCACATAAGAATTTCGTATAAAGAAGTAACAAGGTAAAAAGGCAATGTGCATCACAGTTTTTTCAACGGGCTTATCGGGTTTTTGCTGCATCTACTTCCGATACCATATAAAACCACAAAAAAAATCATATACAGAAGCTGGATTAGAGGCAAAAAATAGTCGATTGACGATAACCTAGCCACTGGCTACAATCTCATGAATTGCATCACTAACAGCTTCATCTTCAGATCTAACAGCAAGTTTCATTGCAACATCCTTTGGACCGTCAAGTCCAAATTGTAGCCGCACAAGCACCTTGGCATTGCCGATGTATACTCCAGATAGAAGACAAGTGTGTGATCTTGAATTGTTGGGGACAACCTCCGTGCCCTGGATACCACCACAAATGGCTCGTCATAAAACAATGGAATTGCAGTGAAAAAAAACAAGCATGTATTTTAAGTCTAATATAAAGAAAATAAGATTAAGGGTAAAATGCATATCCACTTCGACCGCATAAGAGCAGAAGGGGGGAAAACAGTGTACACTTGCCTCGCAAGGTTGCATGCCAAGAAGATCTATGACAGCATTAACAGCTTCAGCCAGGCTTTCCCTAGGACCAAGGCCATATTCATCGACACGTTCACAATCTGCGCCCATGCTTTCCCAAGCATTCCTGAAATTAGAGACACCCACCTTTAACATGTAATCAGCTGCAACAACTTCAAGCTCCTCTAATTGGTACTCGTCCTCTACTCCATAATCCTCGGCCTCACCAGTACTTGGATCAACCTAGCAAGACCAACGCAAGCATCAGAAAGGAATGGAAAACCGAAAACATGCAATCATCCAGAACCCATACCCTGGTGTGGTCTTCACCGAGTGTGATTTTCAGATCAATTTTAAACCTTATTTCTGGTGATCCACTTTGAAATAATGGAGCATCATAGAAAGCCTTGGATTATGAAAGGAGAAGTCGTACCTCTTTTACGATGAACCTCAACATATTTGAAAACTTTCCAACAGCTGGGATCCCCTCTGGCTTCTCAAATGCCACAAAGGTCTGTCCAGGTGAATCATATGGAAGTGACCTTAAAGGCTTTGAAACAACTTCAGCAAACTCCTCAGCCTCTGAAGCATCCACGACAACAGTGACCTGGCAAAACACAGATTAAATTATCAAGATACTCTGTTACTCTTAAGTAATTTACAGATGCTTTGGGTAATTGGATTATTACATTCTCCAATAACTGCTCTGGAATGGTATTGGTGCAGTTGTACTGAAACACAACGTGACCATCAAAAATATGTTTGACAACATTAACTGCATATTCTGTTTCTGCTTCTGTCAGCTCAACAGGTGCAGAGGACTGGCCAATAAAAAATGGAGACAAGACATTAGTAAGTTCAAAATTGGAATAATGTCTACATCATTACATACATGGACAAAGTCGATGGAAGTACCTTGAAAAGCTTGCCAAAGTTTGCAAACTCAGGAATTGATGAAAGCAGCCTCTCATAAGCATCAACAGTTGACGGAGAGGCAGCAGGAGGAGCACCAAAACCAGTTGGTTTTTTACCTGGAGCTTTCTTCTCTGCAAGTGGCTGAGTCTTGATCTCCTTTGGCACATAATTAATGTCAAAAGACTCTTCTGATGGTTCCTGGACCCAATTTAATACATGAGATAATGATAAAAAGCAGTAAAAGAGTAATCAAAATTTAGAAACTCACATAATTCTTCAAACTGTTCTCCAAGTTCACCAGAGGGATATCCAGTGAACCAAAGAGAAACTCCTTTACATCTTCACCAGTTTGAACAACTGCACCATCACCACCAAGTGTATTAAGATAGAGTGTAGCCCTGTCACGAACCTACAATAAAAGATTTAGAAGCCCTTAATTTATTGAGAGAGGGAAAAAGGCAGCATATTCAAGTTCACACAGATTAAGAATGCAACAAACATGAATAACAAATTATCATGATAAGCTGACCTCATCATCATTGTCAAAGAGACAGCGCCTTAAGAGAACAAATATGCGGGGCTGCAAAAGATAGCAAGATTTTCCAGGTTAACTAGGTAAGCAATGTGTCGCAGGATGAGAGTACTAAACAGAAATGAAAGAGAGTAATTAAGATTTCATACCTTCAGTGTATCAACCATTGCACCAAATTTTGCTAGGGTGCTCACTGCAGCAGCCCGGACAGTTGCATTCTCAAGATGGACACGGTTGTAAATGTATCGTATATATTTGCTTGGATCTGAGGTTTTTGGGCCTTCAATCCCCAAAAAATGAAGTATCTATAATACAATGTTGAGTCAAATTTAAATGAAGTCAAAGATGGGGAAAAAAGGGAAAGGACAAAAAGCATGACAATAAAATGCTACCTGTGAGGAAAGATATGTGAATTCACAATCTTCGATGAACTCACATAAATGAAGCAATCCACTCTCTTTTGCTTCCGGGATATCTCTAATTAGAATCACAATTGAATCTACAATGGCCTTTTTGTACTCAAATCCACCTTCTTCCCTTAGAATATTGCTTAAGAAATTCATCCTGAAGATAACAATTGATTAAAAAAAAGTGTTTTAAGGCAAAAGAAGCCTTTTCTGAAGCCAACTGATGAATAATGCAAAGTCAAGTATCCCTTACAGAGATCTGTACTTCAATGGAAATTTTAAGCATAGTGATCTTATGGCTTCCACAACAACAATTTTAAACTCATCAGCAATATCAGACATAAAATTAGTTATCTGTTTCATCAGGCGATCCACACTCGACTCATTTCCTGTCTTAAGAAGGGTAGTAATTGCAAGTGTGGCAATGCTTCTATTTTGGTCAGAAATTAAACTCTCCATGTCAATATTGCAGTTAGTGACAGCCATGGGATGAGTCATTGCAACCTGAAAAAATTGTTATAAACATAAATCAGAATGAACAGAACAGTATGCATCTGAGTTAGAAAAAACAACAATCAAGTACAAATGAAGAGTAATTATATGTTTGCTAAACAATATAGTAAAAGCACTTTCAGCAATCTCCATAAGTGTGTTTGAACTTCAGAAAATTGCAGGAGCTACCCTTCATCAAAGGGCTTGACTTTAATTTTTTCCCTCAACCAGCAAAATATATATGGATTTAATAGCATGGTATATTATTTAGCACTGGAAAAGATATCAACCTTATTCAAAGTACGAACTGCAGCAAATCTCAGCACTGGCTTAGAAGAGCTTAAAAAGAGCTGAAGAACTGTAATTGCTGGTGTCAATTCTCGGCTTGTCACACCATTGAGCTCAGTGATTGCTCTAGCGGCCTCAAAAATCACCATCTCAGCCTTATGGCGCAGACAACCCTCAAGAAAATCATAAAAAGGGCGATCCCCTGCTTGAGTGTTGGCTGACTCACGAATAACCTGCAGAATCTCCAATTAATTTGAATTATTTATGAATAGAAAGAATGACAGAGGGCAAGATGTTAGAGACGGTGTATACCTGACTAGTATAACGTATCAATAGGCATTGAGCTAATGGCGAGCGGACACTTCCCTTAGTCAAACTACTAACCAGCTTATTAACAGCCAGTCGATCATTTTGCCGTATCTGCAAATATGAAATCAGATAAATTCATCATAGTTGTCACTCAATTTTTAACTGAAAAGATCAATTCAGTGATCATAGACCCAAATCCAACCATGAATATACAGTATTATACAGACATGCAAGAATCATAAGAACAATGGATTCATACCTCATGAAACTACTCTACTTTTCTTTATTTACAGTTTAGCTACCACTTGCTGCAGATCTATCTATAAGTACAAATCTAACCAGGACAACTAAACCAAGCATGCAATGTGTTAAAATCCAGTAGACAATAACACAAGCTGCTAAAACGAGTCAGAAGAAATCAAAAGGCTCGAAAAGCTGTGAGCTACAACCTATTTACAAGGAATTATAAACACAAATTAAATAGGTTAACAGGTTGGGCTTGAATTGAGCAATTGACTTCAACTACCAAATAAAACCCCAAAACTTTCTGAGAAAGGAATGTGACTTTCCTGGTGAAGCAATCCCAGAGCATGAAACTGTACAAGTGCTGCTCTTGATTGAACAGCTTCTTGAACCTCATTACTCCATCTTTTCACAATCTCAGGGTTTGTCTGCCAAAATATTTACAACACATTAATAAAATCATTACTTCATTAGACTTTTGATAACTGATTTAAGAACTATATAATAAAATAACCATCAAAAACATTACCTGCAGTAAATGGATGCCACTGACTAATGCTGCACTTGCAACAACTGGATTTTTGTCAACAATGGCTTGTTTCAAGTATCTCTCTATCTGGGTTAAAAGTGTTCCATCCGTTATCCGACAAAGAACACGAATAGCATTTGCTCGATACATATCCGTCTTGCTAGTCATGTCCTTCATAAGAGAGCTAGTAACAATAATAACCTATTGTCAGAAAGAATAAGAAATTATTAGTATCCACAAGCAAAACAAATTATTTAGAAAGCATAAACAATTCCAGATATACAACCTCATCTGCTGATGGAGATAACTCCTTTATCATCACATAGACCATTCTCCTCAAGCCTATATCCTTCGATTGGAAAAGCTTTGTCACAGCAAAGAAAACTTCTGTCGCTTCCACCTATTCATATAACAACAGCAAATAATCAGTCAACAATGGAAATGAAAAGCAAACACGAATCTAATCTTTTCAGGCATAAATAAAAAGAGAAACTGACCTTAGTGAATGTTTCTCCTTGGTTCAGTAGATACAGAAGTTTTGTGATGACCTACATAGAGAATTTTAAAACATTCACTAAAAATGAAATGAAAAAAAAAGAGCAAATCCATGAAACAGAAAATCAAGATTGCTTAAAAAGTAGAAACCTGAGAGCATCTTCGAGGATCAAGCTGGGGATCATTGAAAACCCTAGCTTCTTGAAGAACTGCACCCTTCTCAATCCCCATAAACGGGGAGTAGTCAACTGTTTTAAAAACAAAAATACAAAATTGCCAATTAAAAGCCTTCCCCGAACACTTAAAAAGCTAGGAGAAATCAACAACCCTACAAACAGAACTCAATTCTAATATATACATATAGTATCGAGATTCACATCGTCAAACAAATCAACTAAAATTCAACGCATCCATTAAAAGTTAGAAACTAGTCAGCTACATTGCTCCATCAAAAACTGAAAATCTAGCAAATCATGAGCAGAGATCATATCAACTAGAACTAAATGAATAAAAAAAAACTAAAATTGTCTCTCGAAATTAGATCTACAAATCACGAAATGCGTCTCTAAATCAATCCATATTAATAAAAAAAGCTCAGATCTAGTAGTTCAAACCTAAGATTTATAATTAACTAAACAAGAAACGAACAATTAATTCGAAACAAACAAAATAAAAGGATTAAAAAGAATGAAAGAATCGGAGGAAATCGTAATAGAATTTACCTTCATCGTCGCGATCGTCATCCTTCTTCACCAAAGGTTGTGCCATCGCTTAATGGAAGTTTGAATCTAGGAGATCTAAGAAGATTTAAATAACTTTTATTCGGTTTTATAGATACAGTCGAGTGTGTTTTTACCTCTTTTATTTCTCCTGTCTCGCTTGCGTTCTTCTCTGTGCTTTTAAAGCATTAGTTTTTGAAGAGGGGGCGAATCAGGAAAAGAGTGGGAATCTGGTGGATCCGGTAATATTTGCAATCGATATTGTTTTATTATGTATATAAAATTTTGGATAATTTTAGTTTGAATAAAGTATATTAGAAGTTACTTAATTATGTTAAAATAAATATTTTAATTATTAATTTTTTAAAAATTATGAAATAATTATTAAAATCTTTAAATTATTATGATATATAAAAATTTGGTAAATTTAATGATTATGTTATAATATTTTGATAAATTATATATTATGATATTTATAATATGTTATAATTTATTGCGTAAATTATGTGTTTAATATCTTACTTATTAATTTTGATCCATTTTAGTACATAAAATTTCTAATTTTTAAAATCATATCTAAAGTTTTTTTTCATTTTAGTATTCCGTCGTTAAAAACTTTAGTTTTTGTTTCATTTAGTACCCAATTCAAAATCTACTGTTAAGTTTTTTAAAAAATAGAAGTTCGGGTACTAGAAAGGATTAAAATTGATAGTTTAGGTACTAAACACGTTAAGTTTTTAACATCGGGTAGTAAAATGAAATGAAAACTAAACATTAGGTACGATTTTGAATAAATTAAAAGTTTAGGTACTAAAATAAACCAAAATTGATATTTTAGATACTAAATACATAGTTTAACCTAATTTATTTTATTGAATAAACAAGTATAATATAATTTTATAAACTTAATATATTTTAATTTATATTTCAAATAATATTATATGTATATTCTTATATTTTTTTATAATTTTGTAAAAATAAATATAATTATTTCCAACTACTCTACTTTAACTTAAATATTAGTACTTTAGACAGGTGTGAATCTCTTGAAAAATTATGTTATACAGATATACACAATTTCTCTTTTTTATACCAAGATATACACGGGATTTTTTTCTATAGCAATATCGGTGCGTTTGGAAGGGTTTAATAGAAGACGGTGAGCAGGCTAGGCTACAGTCCTCTGGAGCCACTACCAGAGGAAGAAGAAGGATTGTGGCCGTAGTAGTCTGTGTTCCCATAATCGCTGTTCCTGTAGTCTCGGTTGTCCATTACCATTTCCCTGATTCTTTTCATGTCTTCACTATATAAACTAGACTCATGCTCGCCGCTCTCGTTCGTTGGGCTGAACCTTGAAGTTTGGGTTGCCGCCACTACTCCCTTTACCTCATCCAATGGAACCTCATCCTCCAATGCACGCACAATCTGTTATATTTATTAGATTCAGATCAAAGTAGGTGATTTCCTCGCAAGACATCATCAGAAATGGAACAGGGTAGGCTTGTAAACGAGTCAAACAAACACGAATGAAGGTATGTTTATGTTCGTTCATTTAACTTTAATTGAACGGACACGAACAACTAAACAAACAAAATATCTTGTCCGTGTTCGGACGTTAAGAAATTTAGTTTGTTTGTGTTCATCCGTTAAAATGATAAATTAATACAAACGGACACAAACGAACATAAATTTAAACAATTTAGGGTTTCCCCCTCAATCTTTCGTGAAATGAAAAGGATAGTTTAGTTGTTGGGTGAGAGATACATATGTGAATAAAATTAAACGAACATAAAGAACGAATGTAAATGAATAGATTACCGAACATTCACAGACACAAATGAATGAATGAGCCATTTGTTCGTGTTAGTTCATTTAATTAAATGAACAAAAAATCGTGTTTATGTTCGTTTGTGTAATAAATAAACAAACATAAATGGATTTTTTGTCGAACGGTTCATGAATGATTCATTGAACGTTCGTTTCATTTTACATCCCTAGACGGAATAGCTGAAAGTTATCATATTCTAAAATTTTTCAAATTATCATATATTTTAGATTTATATTTTTTTTATCAATAATATGTTTTTATTTCTTTCTTAAGTTTTAGAAATTCATCCCTAGATCATTATAGTCATACCTGTCGCATTTTCGGTCTTCTTCTAGCAGAATGCCTAATAGATGCACCAGCACATGCAACCATTCGAGCCATCTCCTGGTGGACAAAATTGTTCTCTAGGCGCGGGTCCACCAATTCTCCAAAGTTTCCAGTATCCATTGCAGTCTCACATAAAGGTCTAGCCTGATAATTTATACACGTACGATTGAGATTAACAATAAAATTACTGATAATATATAAAATTATATAGGTAAATAAAATAGAAATATACTTCGTACCCAATCGACTAAACTCTCGTCCATATTCGAGTTTAGATCCAAAGGTCTACGTCCGGTTATCAACTCCAATAGCACAACACCAAAGGAGAAAACATCGGATTTCTCTGTTAACTTACCACTTGATGCATATTCAGGAGCTAAGTAACTGCATTTGTTGATTATATAAAGGAAACAAATCAAATTATGCTAAAGATCAAATATAACCAAAAGATTGTGGATTCGAATAATTGGATCAATTTCTCTCACCCAAATGTTCCCATGACACGAGTTGAGACGTGAGTATTGTTATCTTGAGTGAGTCTAGCCAACCCAAAATCAGCCACCTGCAAATAATTTGTAGTTTGAGATATGTTTGAAACAATTCGATAAATTTATTCCAAGGTTATTGTGTAACGCATACCTTAGCTTCGAAAGTATAATCAAGTAAGATGTTGGCAGATTTGATGTCTCTATGAATGATGCGAGGGTGGCCTGAGTTTCCATAAATGGGTTACAATCTAGAATAGAAATGGATTGAATGTAAACTAGAGAGTTTAATAATGTTACATGAAATGATACTTACAATCTTCATGCAAGTATGCAAGTCCTTTAGCTGCTCCCAATGCAATTTTGAGCCTGGTAGGCCAATCCATGGGGCCTTTCTCTACAAACGATAGCATAAAATATGAAATCTTTGAACTGGTTTTATTAGGTAGTATTATCATTGTCCATTTGCTTACCATGAAGGTGGTATTCAAGTGTTCTGTTAGGAAAAAATTCATAGACCAACATCCTTCTTTCTCCGGCTATGCAATACCCAACAAGAGACACAAGATGCCTATGATGAACGCGGCTAATCGTCTCGACTTCGGCTTGGAATTCGCGTTCGCCTTGCCCGCTACCGGATTTGAGACTCTTGATGGCCACTTCCTTGCCGCCGACCAAAACACCTTTGTGGACGTACCCAAACCCACCTTGACCTAGCAATTGCCCTTGAGAGAACCCAAATGTTGCCATAGATAGCTCTTCATAGCTGAATGAGCTTTGGTTGAGCCCTAATTGCAATGGCGATGCATGCGTGGCTGGTGTTTCCGGTTGACCGGTTACATTGGAGGTCATTTCACTAGAATAAGACATATACCCTTGTGGTGACGGTGTTTGTTGCCACCCTCCGTGGCCTGCAGCTCCACCCGGTGGCGGAGCTAAATTAGTGGCAGCGTGATTATTAGCTTCGTACCCATTATTCATGTGTCCTGCTGGGGCGGCATTTCCATATCCACCGTCACCTAAATTATTATAATATTGCATGTGATTATTATGATACATTTCCTTCTTCTTTTTTCTGCAGAATACTACAATAACAAGTGTTATAGCGATAACGAGCAATAAAACAACGCCGGTTGTAAGACCAATTATAAGCGGTAACTGTAACGATAAGTTATTTGATTTTGATCCACCGTCTCCACTGTTACTATGCGATGAGTGTAGTTTTGGTGGTGGAGGTGAATGTTTCGGCGGAGAAGGAACAATTGCAGGTGATGCAATTGGGGGTGTCAACTTTGGTGGTGGTGGAATATGATGAGTTGGGGGTGGTGTTGATGGTGGTGGCGGAGTATGTTGAGTTGGGGGTGGTGGTGGTGATGGTGATGTGGATGGTGGTGGTGGTGAAGGTGGTGGTGATGATGGTGGTGGTGGTGATGGTGACGGTGGTGGTGGAGTTGGTTGTGGTGGCGGTGGCGGTGGAGGAGTTGAGTCTGACTCTTGTTTAGGAGGTGGTGGCGGTTTCTCTGGTGTTGAGGGTGGCGATTGTGGTGGTGGTGAAGACGATTGCGGTGGCGACTGAGACGGTGGAGATGACAAAGACGAGTTATTCGATGAAGAATTTGGCGGTGAGGGCGAAGGCGGAGAATTCTCCGGAGCGTTAGCCGCCATTAGGGGTTTTTCCGGCAATGTTTAACCTTAAAAATATGCCGGAAGATGTCCCCTCTTCCTCTCCCTCTCCTCCAAAGGATGCCTGCCAACCATCAGAGATTAGATGATTGATAAACAAAACAAAAACAAATTATACAAATAACAATGATCTTCATACCATAATCTTAGCCATGAAGAGGGAAAAGAAAAGAAAAAAGAAAAGAAAAAAGAAATAGAAAATGAAAATGAAAGTACCTTGAGGAGAATTGTGAGAGGATT
Organism: Hibiscus syriacus; assembly: GCF_006381635.1. Classification (NCBI taxonomy): domain Eukaryota; kingdom Viridiplantae; phylum Streptophyta; class Magnoliopsida; order Malvales; family Malvaceae; genus Hibiscus; species Hibiscus syriacus. The sequence goes on along the minus strand of NW_024062542.1, from coordinate 1,105,025 downwards.
CTCAGAGCAAGAGATATTTGATTGCTAGGTAATAGCTCCACCGACCATTCTGACAGCTTTAAGTTTCATGTTCCTCCCTGAATCGTCTCCTAATATGGAGGAGAATCTCTATATTTGAAGTTGTTTTTTTGTTAATATGTTTCTTACTCCTTTAACCATTTAATTAATTGACTTACTCCAAAACTGTAAATCTGTAATTAATGTTATGTTGTGGTATGCAATTTAAGATTTGTAAAACAAATTAATTAATCGAATATTATTTTCCTAATTATTTATAATCCATGAATTGTAGCATGAACAAATCAAGTAACCTGAATTGTTGTTATTTTTTATGACCCGGGTTCAAGCACTATAAATGTTAGGGGTGTGAGCGTCATCAATGACTTGAAAATAAAATCATTAGACCAATATATGTTTGAAAAAAATAAATTTTATGTTAAATTATGGTTGAAACTAATTATATATTTGGAGATGAAATTGGAATATTCAAAAGTTCGTGGACCAATTTAAACAAAAAGTAATAGTTTAGATATGAAATTAGAATGTTCAAAAGTTCAAGGATTAATTTAAAATGAGAGTTATAATTTATCTTTATAACTTAGGAAATAGTCAAACTTTGATTTGATCTAAAAAGAAGTTACGTATAAATAATTGTATTTGCAATATGTATTATATGAATATACTTTACAAATTGTCATCACATCCAACAAAATAACGTACTTAAGTAATAGAGATGACACAAAGGAAAAGAAGAAGCATGAGTGGAAATAAGAATTTAAAATGAGAAAGAGTAAGATGATCTTGAAAATTCACAAATAGAAGGTTTTAATATGACTTTTGAGAGTGTAATTAGGATTATTGTATCCTAATAGAAATAAGTTTAGAGCAGAAGAGTAAGACGGCGAAATAATAATTTTTCATATACTATTATGTTAGAATTATTCTCTAAAACATGTGAAATGAACACCATTTATAGAAGACGTTTGGAGTATTTGACGTCTTCATGCAAACGTATGAAAAACTTGATATATTATATTATTCTTAGTTGTTTGGTTCTTATCCATGGATGCCTGTACCTTTTTTTTTTTATGTAAAAGAAAATAATGTTGGATTCTTCCATACATCTTTATAAAAACGCCATACGTGCTATGTGTCTTTCATTATATAGTGTATGTTGAAATACTAACTAAGAGTGCAATATGATGAACCAATATTCTATTTTCCATTGAGCTACACTGTTCCATTTATACAACAGTTTACAGCCAACTTATGATCGACTAACTGCACAATAACTAACATAACAACTAACAATCAATCTAACAGCTCGCTAACTACACAACTGACAATAACGCCCATCAATTAAGTAGGTTCATCATTTAACATTCTCCCGGCTTCTTCTTCTTCTCTCCAAAGAAAGGATTGAACATTCACCCTGGCTTTAAACACCTCAAACCGAGCAGCAGCTAACGGCTTTGTGAATCCATAAGCAACATGGTGACTTCCTGGCACATAGTTTATCAACACTTGCTTCAACGCAACTTTCTCTCGAACAAAGTGGACATCAAGTTCAACATGTTTGCTCTTTGCATGATAAACTGGATTAGCTGTCATGGCTACAACACTGCTGTTATCACACCAAACTATTGGAGTTTTCTGCCTTGCAACACCTAAGTCATTTAAAAGAGAATTCACCCACGTTGTCTCAGCGGTGACATCTGCAACACTTCTATATTCAGCTTCCATGGTTGATCTGAAAACTGACTTTTGTTTCTTCGAGTTCCACAACACAAGATTGTCTCCAACATACACACAATAACCTGAGATAGACTTGCGATCATCAGCACTTGCAGCCCAATCAGCATCAGCAAAGGCTACTATATTGAACCCTGCTACAGCTGGTGCAATAACCAAGCCATGGTTAATTGTTCCCACCAGGTACCTTAAGATCATTTTAACAGCAGCAAGATGCTTCTATCTTGGAGCATGCATATACTGAGCTGCTTTGTTAACACTGAAGGTTATGTCTGGGCGAGTGTGACATGCATACAATAACGCACCTACAATACTTCGATACTCATATGCATCTAGAAGCAATGTCCCCGTATCATGACTCAACTTGGCAGATGCAAACATTGGTGTAGATGCAGGATTAACAGTGCTTATCTTTGTCTTCATTAGCAACTCTAGGATAAACTTCCTTTGGCTGAGAACTAATGAACTGCCAGAACGTTTAACTTCTATGCCTAAAAAATAATGTAAATCACCAAGATCTTTCAAGGCAAATTCTCTTCCAAGAAATTTCACTACTTCTTCAATCTTTTCATTCGAATTCCCAGTCAACACAATGTCGTCTACATACACAAGTATGTAAACACAGTTGCTCCCTTCCCAGCAGACAAATAACGAGGTGTCAGCTGAAGACTCTTTAAAACCAATTTTAAGCAGGTAGTTCTTCAATTTGTCATGCCAATTTCGAGGGGCTTGGCGTAAACCATACATGGCCTTCTCTAACCTGCACACCAAGGGACTACCATCTGCAGCCACTTGCTCGAAACTTGGTGGCTGTTGCATGAACACTTCTTCATGCAAGTCACCATACATGAACGCGTTGTTCACATCTACCTGGCGTAATTGCCAGTCATTGGTAACAGCTAGAGAAAGAACTATATTTAATGTTGTAAATCTAACAACAGGACTGAAAGTTTCTCCAAAATCATACCCTGGCATTTGAGAGTATCCTTTAGCTACTAACCTTGCTTTATACCTGTTAATAGAGCCATATGGGTTCTTTTTCAGTTTGAAAAGCCACTTGTACCCAACAACCGAGCGACCTTCAGGTAACTTGACTAATGTCCACGTGCCATTCTTTCTTAACGCTTCAAACTCAGCAAGCACTGCTGCTTTCCAGTGAGGTGACTGAACTACTTCATGAACATTAAGAGGTTCCATTTCAGCACAGCTAGCCACATACACCTTAGGCTTAAATATGTCACACTTACTCCTTGTCATCATCGAGTGACGATTTACCACACCATAACTATTACTATCACTCGAGGAGGTAGCATTGTCAACGAGATCGGTTGTTGCCACAGACTGCCTGAGATTTGCTAACTCAACAGCTTCAGTTGTGACTCCTCCTACATGGACACCTTCACGAGAAGCAGCTCCTAATGAAGACTCGCCAAGATTAGGAGTAACAGTTTCTGGTGAAGGTTCACCACGACCAGATAAATTATGATGCATATGACCAGAATTTCCTCCCATAACATCTTCACTTTCATTAACCATTTCTTGTGGAACTGTTTCAGTCAAGCCATCCATATCCATATTAGCAGAAGTTGTTCCTTGACTTGAACCAAAAGTGTTAGCATTTAATTGGCGCACGTCAGTAACAACTTCAAGTTCAGCAGATTTTTGTTTGTTGACTTGATTCATGTTACTCGATTCTCCAATGCCTGCAAATGGAAAGACAAACTCGTCAAAGACTACATGTCTGGTAATATATATACGCCCATTAGTTGCTAGACACAAATAGCCTTTGTGCTGAGGACTATAGCCAAGAAATGTGCAAGGCTGTGAACGAAAGTCAAGCTTGTGCTGCTGAAACAACCATAGGTGAGGAAAGTATTTGCATCCAAAGACTCTCATAAAACCATAATCCGGTTTCTTTTCAAACAACTTTTCACAAGGTGACAACCCTTCTAAAACTCTGGTAGGAAGTCGATTAATGAGGAACACAGCAGTAGCAGCTGCATAATACCAGTAACGCAAGGGCATAGCAGCTTGTGCTAACAGAACCAAAGCGAGTTCAATGACATGTCTATGCTTCCTCTCGACCACACCGTTCTGTTCATACGTATGTGGGCAGGCAACACGATACTCAATCCATTCTCTTAGCAATATGGTTGACAGACTGCGATACTCTCCACCCCAATCGCTTTGAACAGCCTTCACAGCCAGCCCAAACTGAGTTGCTGCCATTTGCTGAAATACCTTAAATGTATTCAATGCTTGTGACCTGTCTTTGAGAAAGTAGACCTAAGTGTGTCTTGAGTAATCATCAACAAAGGACAGGTAGTAGCGATAACCATTCGAGGCTACATGAGCTGGTCCCCAAATGTTATACCAATTAAAAGGTTTAGCATAAGCAGTTTTAGAGTCACTAAAGGGCAATTTACGACTTTTTCCAATACAACATGCTTCACAAACCGTATTCACATTTTTATTGACTTGAACATCAATAGCTTTGCATACACTTGCAATTGTTTCATATGTTGCATGTCCTAACCTTCTATGCCAAAGGTTATAAGCACTACTGCCTGAAGCAACATTTACATATGCACTTTTACAAGTATTTGAGACAGTAACACTAGGAAACATATAAAGCCCGTCTTGCATCATTCCTTAAAGAATCACCTCTCCACTAATTGCATCACGAACACAGCAACTTTGTGCACATAATTCAAACACCACATTGTTGTCTCTAGCAAACTTGGATACAGACAATAAATTTTGTGTTATGCCAGGCACATGAAGTAAATCATTAACAAGTAGTATTCTAGAAGCATATTTCATGATTTTACTGCGAACTAAACCAACTGATAACGAGACACCATCTCCCACAACCAACTTACCTGGACCACTGCACCCAGTCTTATGGGTTACAACATCTACATCTGGGGAAACATGGTGGGTGGCTCCAGAGTCAATGATCCACTGATCCTGCTCAGTTGAAGAAGCATTGGCACTGGTTGAAGCACGTAACCGAGACCCTCTCGAAGCACACATGCAGTCATAGTTATCATATGCGGCAGTCTGAGCTTGGGCCGACTGCTCATCACACCTCGATTGAGTGTTGGTAACTATTTGAAATGACTCATCATAACAATGCCAGCACCTGTCGACTAAGTGTCCAATTTTACCACATAGTTGACACTGAACCCATGGTCTACATCACCCTTGACCTGCTTGACCGCCTGTCCTGCCACCTGACCGAGCAGTGGACCCATGATCTCTATTATAACTCAAATAGGATTATTTGGTATAACCACTTGGACCAGCCCCACGAGCAAGATGAGCCGCAGCCGCCACCATTTCTTCTTGAGCTGCAAAACCAGCAATTTGAGTTTCTGCATCTATTAACATATGTTGAGTTAATCGATTGACGGAATCGGCCAAGAGGGGGGGTGAATTGGCAATTAAAAATTTCGGTGGAAGCTTTTGCAGAAAATTGAAAAGATTTGCACAGTGATTTAGAGTGGTTCGACTTTCTCAATCAAAGTCTACGTCCACTACCTTAGCTATCCACACTAAGGATTTTCCAACAAATTCACTAATTTGTTCTTTCTTTTTGAGGCCAAAGAGATAACCTTACAACTCCCTCAAGAATATACCCCAATTCTTGAGAACACTCTTTTCTCAAAGAGAAGATTACAAATTTGCAAACTTACAAGAAAACTTCACAAGGTAAGATGTTTGCACAATTCTAGAATAAAGAAAAGAACACTCAAAGATAAATATAATTGAGCACAATAAGTGTTCTTGAAAGCAAAATGAATATTGAATGAAAGTAGGCTTGAAATGCTCAAACTTGAGGTTTGATGCTTTCTCTTTGATTCTCTCTTGATTCTAGTTGCTTGATGTTTCTTGTTTTTGATCAATGGCTTCTAAGCTTGCTTAAATACACCTTGAATCACTTCTGAACGTTGGGGATGATTAAAGAAGATATTATAGCCGTTTTAGTGTGAAAACATTTAATAAAACAGCTTGGAGCGTGAGGGGAATCGGTTCCCCCTTGAAGGGAATCGGTTCCTAAGTGTAAAATTCAAATATTTCGACCGTTGAACAGGGGGGAATCGATACCCCCCTGGGGTTCTGTTAAAATCGGGCAAAACCCTTCAAAACACGCAAAAACCCTTATTTTCTTCTTCTTCCGCCGTTCTTCACCTCTAAATCTCTCAAATCTCCATTTTTGCCTCAAATCAACGATATTAATCGGAATTTGCTTCAAATATCATCTTCTAAACCTGTTGGAATCATTAAAATCGTGCAAACAACATCTAAATCCCCTCAATCTTCATCTTTCAAGGTAAATTTTTTTAAACTCTCTATTTTATTATTTTTGAACATAGGATTAGTTTTAATTAGTTCTAGGTTGAAATAGTGATCGGGCATTGATTGTTTGGTGATTAGAAACTAGATGTTACAACTAATTTCATCAAAAACACAAGAATTTTACAAATTGTTTTAAAATTTTCGAAATAATAAAAAAAAATTCAAATTATTGTGTTTTGATTAAATTATGTTGTTGTTATGAAAACTATACATATATTGTTTCTCAAAACCGTATTTTTCAAAAGTTTTTCAAAAACTTTGCCCAATAGGATTGATTTAGAGAACCTTGAAATATTGAGGACTCAATTGAGTTTTGGGATTAATTGAATTACATACATTTGCTTTTAAAATTGCAGGTTATTCGATCTATTCCGATTTCCTTCACTATGTCCAATCCTAAACGTGCTAGGTCTTCATCTAGTCGTTCTAGTCGTCAACCAAATCCACCTCAAAATCCTCCTCCTATCCCTCAAAATCCTATTCCAAATCTTGATCCCAACTTGACTATCCAAAATTCTTGTTTCAATCAACCGGGTCCTAAAGATTATCGCTTTTGGTTTTATCAATATTTTGACTCGTATAAGATTAGGGAAGAACGTATACCATCTCTTCAAGCTATGGTTGCTATTAACTTTAAATATCTCCCTATCTTGCACGAATGGAAATTTGATAAACTTTTCGAACTTGAACCCGTTGTCTATCATCAACTTGTTCGTATCTTCTATAGTAATGCCGTTTGTATCAAAAATCGTGACAAAACCAAAACCATATGAATACGTTCCTACCTCCTAGGTCAATATTTCCATCTTGATCCGGCTTACATAGCAAATGCCTTAGGCTTGGATAATGAAGGATTATCAAATGAAAAACAAGTTTTAGGCTCTCGATATAAATGAAATGATAGTGCAAGTGTTCTGGATCTCCATGAGCGTTTTCTTCATTTCATGATCACTTGGTGGTTTCGACCATCCGGGGGTCGATATTCAACTCTTAGAGCTTTAGATCTTTGGTGGTTGCATTGTTTTGAAAACAATATAAAAATAAACCTCTCCGAGATTATCTTTGCTGAGATTGTTGAAACCGTTAACCTAGTGCCAAATAAGAAACTCTGTTCTTCACTAGTTTACGGTTGTATCCTTAGTAATCTCTTTTCTAAAGCCGAACTCCGAGTTGGTCTAGATGCCTCATTTCCTCTTAAGAAACAAATCAATCTTCTTTCTTTAACAAGAGCGGAATGGGTCAAAAATAAGGAAACCGGTGCATGGGTTCGATCTTCTGTAAATACTCCGGGAGCTAGTTCTTCACAAGCTCCACCCGAAGCTGACGAAGATCCCGAGTTTGAACAATTAATGAGGGATATCGATGAAGCTGAAGATGAGCCTGAACAACCCGAGGAGCACGCACAACAATCGACTCAAATGCCTCCATATTTTCAATCCTTTATGGAGACATTTGATTTCCGATATGCGACAATGGATTCGCGCTTTTCCTCTATAGAGTCTCATTTATCCACAATGGGAGCTCAACAATTAGAGATTCTTCAGGAGATGCGTGCAAACAATGAAGCAACCAATGCTCGTATTAATGAACTCACTCATGAAATGGCTGCTATGCGAGCCCGTTTTCCTCCTACCGATCCGGATGCTTGATTTTGTGTTTAGCTTAAAAACTTTGAACAAATGAATATTGTTTCAACATTTTGAATTGTTTGATTTTGTGGATTGTTGGATTTTGGATTTATGGATGGTGTGAACTTATATGTTTGGTGTGTTTTATTCGTTATTGCATCATTTACATCATTATTAGCAATATGACCAATTTTGCCATATCACATTATTTATGAATATTGATTTTGAAACTAATGGCTAACGTTTCTCTTGATTGTGATCTTAGCAGCTTATGCATATATATACCTAATCAATTGGCTAAATGTTTTTCACGTTTCTTTGGATCTTTTTTGATTTAACAAAAAGGGGGAGAAGTGTGTGTTTTGAGTGTGTTTTAAAATGATAAATGGGAGAAGTGTTAAAGTAAGGGGAGTAATTTCAAAACATGATTTCAAAAATCTTAAAATTACTAAAATGTTTTGTTATATCAAAAAGGGGGAGATTGTTGAAACATTTTGATATTTCGATATAACAAATTAAGTTAAATGAATTTTAAGATTTTCCAAATGATTTTCTAAGTATATTCGATATAACTATTCGAATATCAAAACATTACTCCAAATATTTCAAAAATCATTTTTAATCCTTACTTAAGTGTAAAATTAAGTTTTAATCATAAAACAATTTCAAAATAATTTTACAAAGTATTTCGAACCATTTCAAAGCCAAAAATTCCAGATTGCTCAGAGGGAACCGATTCCCCCCCACGAGGGTACCGATTCCCCCTGAATGGTTTGGCTCCGAGATTTCCAGAATGCTCGGAGGGAACCGATTCCCCCCCTGTTCAACAGTCGAAATATTTGAAGTAATGTTTTGATATTCGAATAGTTATATCGAATATACTTAGAAAATCATTTGGAAAATCTTAAAATTCATTTAACTTAATTTGTTATATCGAAATATCAAAATATTTCAACAACATAGTATAAACCCTATCTAAGGGTAGCATATCACCACTCGATGTAATAACAGCCATGAAAGGCTGATATTCCCATGGTAGACCCTTCAAAATGCTAGCAATATGACCTACAGATGAAACCGGGCTCCCACACGAGGCCAATGCATCACAAACCTCTTTGACTTTAGCAATGTAAATTCGCATACTATCTTCTCCTTTCTTGAGAGATTGAAGTTTGCAGTGTAAACTCATCACCGAGGTTGAAGACCTTGTTGCAAAATATTGCAACACTGTTGCCCATATTGATGCAACTGTGTCAGCTCCCACAAACTGTGACAAGAGGTGTGAACTAATAGTGGACAGTAGCCAAGACGTTAACGCACTGTCTTGGGCGACAAAATCATCATATGCTTCATTTGGAATCAAGCTGCCATCTTCATCAAGTGTCATTTCTGGTGGAGATTGCATCGCACCTGTGAGAAAGCGTTCAAGCTTATGACTACGTACAGTGAGCAAAACTTGTTGTTTCCATAACAAGAAATTCGTTTCATCAAGAACCACATTGATTTTTTTGTTCGTGAACATTGAATTAAACAAGCAGAGAAGAAACAAACAAGAAGTGTGTAAAGATCTTTTAATCAATCAAGAATACAAAACAGTTGATCAGCTACCTTCCAAGCTTTAACACGCATACTCCAAGTTTCGCAGCAAGAAACACATGGCTCCAGAAACTTATGGCGATTGATACCATGTTGAAATACTAACTAAGAGTGCAATATGATGAACCAGTATTCTATTTTCCATTGAGCTACACTATTCCATTTATACAACAGTTTACAACCAACTTATGATCGAGTAACTGCACAATAACTAACATAACAACTAACAATCAATCTAACAGCTTGCTAACTACACAACTGACTATAACGCCCATCAATTAAGCAGGTTCATCATTTAACAGTGTACAATTGAGAAAATAAATTCAGAGTATCAATAATTGTCGAAAGTTTTACAAATACATAAAGATGAAACTATAAATTATAAAGGAGTATATTCTTCATTGATGATTTCACTGAATACAATACAGATATATATAGGCCCTTTAATACATCATAATAAGCGTGAGAGGGTTAACATTTCACAACAAACTCGAACCCACTGTCGTTTTGCCAACTCACCACAACCATATTCTTTACCAGTTCATAACTAATACTTCAATATGTTCTATTTTTCTTGTCGTTATTTTTCCTCAACTTTAACACTGAAGTGAAACAAGGAAATTGAGATCGAGCTAAAGGTTTGGTGAAACCATCAGCTACTTGATTTGCAGCAGGATCATAATTTAGTTGTAATGTGTTGTCGGCCACTTTTTCACTAACAAAATGCATGTCGAGCTTAACATGCTTTGAACGGGCATGGAACACCGGATTGGCGCTCATGGCAATCACAATGGTGTTATCATTCCAAACTACTGTCACTTTAATAGGAACAATACCCATGTCAGCAAGTAATGCCTTCAACCATACAATATCAGCCATGGTAACTGCAATGCTATGGTATTCAGCTCAGTGGATAATCGAGAGAGATTTCTATTTGCGAGAACTCCACGAAACTAGATTGTTTCCTAAGAAAACACATGAGCTAGAGATAGAACGATGATCATTGTTGTCTCTTGCTCAGTCGGCATCCGCAAAAGCCACAATGTTAGGCGCGGTGTCAGAGGATGGGAACACTAACCCAAATTCCATCATGCCTCTCAGGTAGTGTAGTATTCGTTTCACTGCAACCCATTGAAGTTCACATGGGTGATGCATATATTGAGCAGCCTTGTGAACTTTGTAAGTTACGTTTGGTCGTGTATGAGTATAGTAAGGCTCCAACCACGCTTCTATATTCTTGAGCATTATTTAACGGTTTCCCAACATACAAGTTCAATTTTGGCGATACTACTATTAGCGTTGGTACTGGCTTAGCATTACTCATGTTGGTTCTATCAAGCAAATCTTGAACACACTTGCGTTTGGTTAAAACCAATTGTTCTTATATACGATGAACCTCAATGCCGAGGAAGTAGCTAAGTTCCTCGAGATTTTTAAGGGAGAATTTGGAGCCAAGTAGTTGAACAACTTGCTCGATATGCTCCAAGGATGATCCTGTGACAACTATATCGTCCACATAGACGAGAATATAAGTCCAAACAACGCCCTCATTTTTAATAAAAAAGATAGGCATCTGCAAAAGTGCTTTTGAAGCCTATGTCAAGAAGAAATTGACGTAGCTTTGAGTATCACATTCGTGGTGCCTGACGTAAGTCGTACAACACCTAGCGAAGCTGACACACAAGTGGTGTTCCATCACTTGAGCACTGTTTAAACCCGGGAGGTTGTGTCATATATACATCTTCAGTCAAGTCCCCATTGAGGAATACATTATTTACGTCAACTTATCAAAGACACTACCCATTCGACACAGCAAGTGAGAGAACAAAATTAATCGTAGCAACCTTTACAATTGGACTAACAGTATCCAAGAAATCAGAACTGAGTACCTGAGAAAATCCACGAGAAACCAACCTCGCCTTATATCGATCTATCGTTTTATCTGCATTTTGTTTGACTTTAAAAAGCCATTTACAAGCCACTGCTGATCACCAAACGGGAAGAGGAACAAGTTGCCAAGTGTTATTTCGAAGAAGGGCATTATACTCGCTCAACACAGACTCTTTCCATTGAGGATTAGCCAAAGCTTGATTGATGCAAGAAGGAAGAAGATTGTCACTACTCGGAGAAGCACACGGGACAAACACCTTTGGCTTAAATATACCTCGCTTACTTCGTGTAATAATATGATGCTGATTATGGTGAACAACATTTGCAGAATCAGGTTCAAGAGTTGGCACATTATTTCCATCAATAGGTTCCACGTGAGAACCTTCTATAGAATGAATTGTTTCAGCAGTAGATTTTTGAAGAAAAGTAACGCGACTACCAACATGAAGTAAACCAGAGCTGATGAGCATGGTCTGAGATTGATTAGGTGTGTCACCATGCACGGAAATAGACGGTACTAAAGGTATTGACGAGTAAGAATCTGCTCGTGTCCTACATATAGCAGCAGCACCAGGCACAATAAATAGAGGCATATGAGGCATAGTGTATTCGTTCTTAGGTGGATACTTGTTGGAAAATGGAAAACAACATGTCAAGAGACAAATACACGACCATCCACTGCCAAGTAATTGTAACCACGATGATTAGAACTATACCCGATAAAAATACACGACTGAAAACGAAACTCCATTTTCCGAGAATGAAAAGGCCTGGAATGAGGAAAACATTGGCAGCCAAATACTCGCAAGTGATCCAAGTTCGGCTTAGTCCCAAACAACTTCTCATAAGGAGAACATCCCTGTAAAACTCTTGTGGGTAACCTGTTGATTAAATGAACAACAGTGATAACTATGAACGACCAAAATTATACATAGGCAACAATGCACGGGCCAGCAAGGTAAGAGCCATCTCTAAAATATGTCGATGTTTGCATTCTACAACCCCATTTTGCTGAGAAGTGTGAGGACATGTCACCCGATGTTGAATTCCAGCTTGAAGAAGCAATGGTGAAAGACTCTGATATTCACCGCCCCAATCGCTTTGAATTGCCTTGATTTCTCGGCCAAACTGAACACAAACAAACTGCTGAAACACTCGAAATGCTGACATTGCTTGATCCTTGGTTTTGAGTAAATACAACCATGTATGTCGGGAGTTAGCATCAACAAATGAAACGTAGTACTTATAACCATGAGAAGGAATATGTGGTGGTCCCTAATGATCAGTATAAACCAAATCAAAAGGTTGAGCATAAATTGTGCAAGAATCACAAAAAGGTAAACAATGGCTTTTGCCCATTTGACATGCAACACAAACACTCAGCGTTTTATTTAAATCTTTTGGAAACTGAACATTACAACTCTTGCAAACTTGAAGTAAAATTTCATGTGCAGGATGACCAAGACGGTCATGCCAAGTTGTATAGTCAATGACATGTCTTAAAACATCATGGACTTCTGGTATACTACTTTTATCTACAGGAAACTTGCATCCAAATGTATATAAACCACCACTTTCTCTTCCTCGTAGTAAAACAACACTGGATTACTCATCCCGAACCATACAAAGACAAAAGTAAAATTCAAAGAAGACTCGATTATCTCTACCAAGCTTAGAGACGGAAAGTAAATTCTTAGAAATAGTAGGCACATGAAACACATTTTTCAAGTTTAAAATACGAGATGTGGTAACAAGTGAGGATTGTCCAACTTTAGAGATAATCAAACCTTCCCCGTTACCAACAAGAAGCTTACCTGCTCCATTGTAATCAGCCTCCTCTGTAAGATTAGTAGCAGCAGCAGTCACATGATGAGTGGCACCAGAGTCAACAAACTATTGACCCGATCCACCATCTAAAGTAGCAGATGAGGTATTAGGTGCACGAGCAGGATGCACGTTTTCATGAGACTGAGAATGATGAACACAAACAACCTGATTGAACAGAATTAGCATTATAGGAACACATGTTTGCTGAAGGAGAATTACCTCCAGAGTGGTGCTCATTCCTTCCAGTCGAAACATCAACAAACGACTGATTGAAGGGGTACCAACAATGATTCACGAGTTGTCCATTTTTTCCACACAATTGACATTGAACTCTTGCACAGCCATGACCACGACCACCTTGAGATTAACCACCGGTCGACGTATCAACTTGGGCGTAGGACGAGAGTCAGCAGAAAGATTGGCGTGAGCAACATTAGCACTAATGACTAGGCTATCAAACTGTTCAAAGCTTTGTTGTTGCAGCTCAACGACAAGTAACACCAAAATAACACATTCCAAGGTTACAGCCTCTCGACTGGTTTTGATAACCGTCATTACAGAACGATACTCGATCGACAAACCACTCAAGATGGTGACGACGTTCTCACATTCCGACACCAAACTCCCACAAGATGCAAGACCATCGCAGACCTCTTTAACCAGAGAAATATAAACCTCGTGCTTAGGTCACCTTTTTTAACAGTCTTCAGACAATAATGAAGATTCATAATGGAGGAGGTTGATTTGCTTGCAAAGAAGGAATTGAAAGTCTGTCAGATATTTGCAGTAGTTTCGGCGCCAACGAACTGAGGCAAGAGATAAGGACTCATAGTAAAAAGCAACCAAGATGTTAAGACACCGTCTTGGCGTTTAAAACCTCAAACTCTTTATTTTCACACATCTGGCCAGTGTTAAGAACCACCGTCTACGGTGGTAACTGAGATTCACCGGTTAAAAGCTTCTCCAAACGGTGACTTCGCACTGCCAACAAGATCTGTTGCTTCCATAGCAAAAAGTTTAATTTAATTGAGAACGACGCTAATCTTTTTATTGGTGAATGTCTTGGAGGCTAGAACAAACAGACCACCAGAGGACGCAACACCGTCACCAGACGAACTCGAAGGAGCCGTCAAAGACAGAAGAAAAAGGCTACACAAAAACGAAAAAAAAAACCCAGGATATATAGATCTGATACCATGTCGAAAATTTACAAATACATAAAGATTAAACTATAAATTATAAAGAAGGAGTATATTCTTTATTGATGATTTCACAGAATACAATGCAGATATACATAAGCCTTTTAATACATCATAATAAGCGTGAGAGGGTTAGCAACTTTCACAACAAATTGGGACTCATTTCCGTTTTGCCAGCTCACAACTAATACTTCAATAATAATTAAAAAATGTTCAATTCATTATTATAGTGATTCTACCAATGAAAATAGGTTACTTAATAAAATTAATATAATTAATAATTTTAAAATATTAAAAAGTTAAAATCAAACTATCATTATATATAAATTCAATAATTAAATTTATTATACCAATTTTATTAATTATCATACCATCTTAAGTTTTTAAATTAAAAGATTACCTTATTAATATTTTAAGTTGAGTGGCTATTTTCTAATTGTTTACATTTAGAGACTTAATAAAAAAGAACTTCATAATATAGGGACTATTTTTGTGTGTATTTTATCCTAAAATAAATGAAGGAACTTTGAGGGGAAAATTACCTCTTGAAACTTCACCCAATTTTCCTACCGAATTTTGTCAGACAAACCAAGTCTAAGAGCAACTCTCTCACTATATAGTGAATTTTCCTTTTCCTTTTCCTTTATCTATAGAATCGTTGACTCCGTAGTGTCTTTACCATGCCATCTCGCCGTAGAACTCTCTTGAAGGTCATCATCCTCGGCGATAGCGGGTTAGTTAAATTCCTTTTTCTTAAACCTGCCTGTATTGCTTTCGGATCTTTCGATTGGAATTACTGGTTGCATTTGTCGTTAAGCTCTAGTCAAATTCTCCTGTAACTTTTTAGAATTTTTATATGTATATTTTTTATGCAATTCAGTGTTTATGATTGTGATTGATATGTGATTTGCAGGGGTAGGGAAGACGTCTTTGATGAATCAGTATCCTGTAGTAGTCAATTTTCTAATTACTAAGAAATTGAAGTCATATACTCGTATTTTGTTATTAGTTAATTGTAATTGTTAACAGTACGAAGTACGGACTATTTTTGCTTGCCTTTACAAATTTGCTTTTAGATTCGTGGATAATAAGTTTAGCAATCAGTACAAGGCAACGATCGGAGCTGATTTCTTGACAAAGGAAGTGCAGTTTGAGGATAAGTTTTTCACTTTACAGGTTAGGTTTCATACTGAGCACAGACGTGTTTGATTTAATATAAGCATTTCTTTTTAACATTTTCACGAGCTTGCTTAAGCTGTTGCTTGTCTTTGATGGAATAGAGCTTAACCAGGCTTTCTTAATTACATCTATGATCTGTGCAAATGCTTCTTACTTTGCTCTGTGATCTCAATAAGTTGGAACTGCCGGTGGCACCTCCTTTTTATGCATGAGAAAAGCTCGGAGATGGTTTCTTTTTCTCTAGTTACAGCACTGACTAAAAGCAAACCTGTGATCGTTGATTTGGGAATTATGTTCTTTTGCGCATTGGTTGGACTTTGGTTGATCTTGATCACTGCATGAATTTTGTCTTCATCAAGCAGGGTTCTGTAAATGACACATTGGAATTAGACAACATTATGGACCACCATTGAGTATTAATCTAGAAAATTGTAGAATTAATTCTAAAAGGATTAAGGTTTTGTTTTAGCTTTTCTTGTGTTTTATGGGTAGCCACTTAACTCAAAATTCTTCAACATTATTTTGTTTCCCAGATATGGGATACTGCTGGCCAGGAAAGATTTCAGAGCCTAGGTGTAGCTTTCTACCGAGGTGCTGAACTGCTGATTGTTGTGTACTTGTCTACGATGTCAACTCAATGAAATCATTTGACAACCTTAACAATTGGAGAGAAGAGTTTCTTATCCAGGTACATACATTCTGAATTTCTGAATTCTGTTTTAAACCACCAAATCAGCTGTACAGAATTTATTAAGTGGATAAATGATGAATTGAGAAACCTCTTGCAGGCAAGCCCTTCAGATCCAGAGAATTTCCCGTTTGTTGTTTTGGGAAACAAAACTGATGTGGATGGTGGAAACAGTAGAGTAGTATGTATATTTATTTTTTATTTTCTTTCTTCTTTTGCAGTGGTATGACTGCTTCTTGTCGATTCTTTAGGTATCTGAGAAAAAGGCTCGAGCATGGTGTGCCTCAAAAGGAAATATCCCATATTTTGAGACATCTGCCAAGGAGGGAGTTAATGTAGAAGAAGCTTTCCAGTGCATAGCAAAGAACGCCTTACAGAGCGGGGAGGAGGAGAAATGTAAGTTAACAAGCATAATCAGTTAACAAATAATTCTTAATTTTGAATCACGTGAAAAACTTTTAGCTGTACTTAACAGTAAGTAGTTGCTACGTATAGAAATACAATACACTACTTGAATGAACCAACTATAATCTCAAATGCATCTGATTTTAGTCAATCTCATGCATTGGTCGATCATCTTTCTGTGTAGCATTTTATCATTTCAAATTACAAGTCGAATTTTCTTTTTGGCATCTAAGAATTAACAGCATTTGCATGCAATATTGATTTTTGAGGTCCCATTGTTGCAGAATAGAAGTTGTTAACAGCTTCGGTTCATCTTTTTTGTTTTGTCTGGTTTAATACTTTCCTCAATCTCTTTCTTGTTTTCTTATGTTGTTGGGGTGGATATTTCGTTTCTGTAGATACTTGCCTGACACCATCGATGTCGTAAGCAGCAGTCAACCAAGGTCAACCGGATGCGAATGTTGAAATACAGTATGATATTTTTCTTCTTCTTGAGGTTGCAAAATAACTATCCTTCAAGTTTCAAGAATGATTTGGCCTTGTCAACCATTTTTATGGATTCAAAGTGGGGATATACACTGTACATTAGTTATTGTGTGAGAAACAAATGGTCTGTTAATCCTCTGGTTGGATTTAGTTGTCTATTTGGTGGTGCCTTTGAATTAAGTTCAATTATTTAACCATTCATAATTCTGATCATGTTAAACCATACATTCCATGTTCCTTGAATTTCTCGTATCTCCTAACTGATCCAATTATGATATATATTTTGCCTGTTTGTCAGTTGAATGTATGTCATTTCTGGTGAAAGGGTAAATCATAACTAAAATTCGAAAATATAAGAAAATGTTTATAATTTTTCCATAGAAGACACCCTCTATAAACCACCTAATCCCCGCTAATAA
The DNA here is from genome assembly GCF_006381635.1 of Hibiscus syriacus. Classification (NCBI taxonomy): domain Eukaryota; kingdom Viridiplantae; phylum Streptophyta; class Magnoliopsida; order Malvales; family Malvaceae; genus Hibiscus; species Hibiscus syriacus. Next base: position 1,087,594 of record NW_024062542.1, on the reverse strand, counting down.
CTTGGAGTCACAAGTCACATCATTTGTGGAGTCCATACTCCCTAGTCTTTGACGTGATCGTTAATAGAGCCAAATCTAGATTTGCATAGTTTGTCAGCTTATTAACAGATATGATGAGAACTATATAAATGGTTTACGAACTTATTAACAGATATGATATCCTAACTCTAGCACTAATCACCCTATAATCAAGATATTTATGCTTTGAGAAAAGACTAAGAGATCTTTCTCTCTCACACTCTCTCCCTCTAATTCAACTTTTTCTGATAACTCGTCTTCTCTTATATGCTACTTTTCTCTTTCTTTTTTTCTTTCCTTATAGAGAATTATGGGTTAATAATAATAATTACTTTTGCTCTGGATGCGGCTCTGCACTCAATTCATAAGGAATAAACAGTGAACGGCCGCAACCAACGTTGTTAAAACCCAAATCCGTCAAATCCATATGGATTTCAATGAAAACTAAACGGCCCCTGTTGGCACTTGGCAAGGAGCGCAAGCTCATCAACACGTGCGAGACAGTATTAGACTATTGCTGACACAGTAGAATCTTTACAAAGCCCAAAATATCCACTGCAGTGTGTTTAGGTGCTAGATATCTGCCGGATCTCCATGGAAACTCCCTACCCAAAACCCATATCACCAACCCAAACCCGCATAGGGTGGATTGGGATAGGCGTAATGGGTGCAGCCATGGCTTCTCACATCCTCTCAGCCGGCTATTCCCTCACCGTTTACGCTCGCACTCCATCAAAGGCCTCGTCTCTCACATCCCAAGGAGCCCATCTCGCCGACTCCCCACAACAACTCGCCTGTCAATCCGACATAGTTTTCACCATGGTGGGCAACCCCCAAGACGTCAAACAAGTCGTCCTGGGAACCAACGGTATCCTCTCAACCTTGAACCCGGGCGCCGTCATCGTAGACCACACCAGCAGCAGCCCATCTCTGGCGCGCGAGATCTACACTTCAGCTCGCGAAAAGGGTTGTTGGTCGATCGACGCTCCGGTCTCCGGTGGTGATATTGGAGCCAGAGAAGGAAAACTGGCTATTTTCGCCGGAGGGGAAAGATCCGTGGTGGAGTGGCTAAAACCCTTGTTTGATCTGATGGGGAGGGTGACTTACATGGGGCAAGCAGGGTGTGGGCAGAGTTGTAAGATTGGGAACCAGATAATGGTGGGGGGTAATCTGTTGGGGTTAAGTGAAGGGTTGGTTTTTGCTGAGAAAGCAGGGCTGGATTTGAGGAAGTTTATGGGGGCGATTAGGGGAGGAGCAGCTGGGTCAATGGCGATGGAGCTGTTTGGGGGGAGAATGATTGACAGGGATTTCAAGCCGGGTGGGTTCGTGGAGTACATGGTGAAGGATTTGGGGTTGGGGGTTGATGTTGTGAAGGAAGACGAGGATGAGAGAGTGGTGGTTCTGCCCGGGGCTGCTTTGTGTAAACAGTTGTTTTCATCAATGGTGGCTAATGGTGATGGGAAGCTTGGTACACAGGGCCTGATAACTGCTGTGGAGAGGATCAATGGCAACTGAGTTCTAATGCAAGTTTTGGTGTTCATTGTCTTCAAGAAATGCAATGGTTACTTGTAACTTAATATCCGTTGGTCTATTCGGATTTTTAAATCGAATAGTTTCGAATTCAAGTGATTTCGACTTGAGGGGCATGTTTCAGGTAGATATGTAGGGCTTAATGCCTGTATCGCACTTTGTCGATTTGGTGTTATCGTGAGATAAGTATTTAGTATTGTTTTACTTTTTTATTGTAGACCAATTACATGAATTTTAGATATCTTTTGGAAAACTCTCATTTCAGTTCAAAATCCAACACACGATACCGGTACAATTCTTAACTGCCCAAATTCTGTTAATGATTATTTTCAAAAATGATTATTTTCAAAAATATTTGAAAGATACAATACAAATTTCTCACAACTGAGGGTGCCAAGTTGTCCTGACTTATAATAGACCGCAATATTGTCCTGACAATGGTGAGCCAAGTAAATATGATTGTAATGCATGGGATATGTGTTCCCTGATGGTCTATCAAGTCTTGGAAGCATTATGCAACGATCGAGTGGGATGATAACACAACTAGGTGATACGAGATAAATAGATGCTTATAGAATAGTAATGGAGGGCGATAACACAACTAGGTTATACGAGATAAATAGATGCTTATAGAATAGTCATGGAGGGCCTATCCGGAAAGTGTCTTTATTAAGGACATTTCATGGTATATTAGTGTCATGTAAGCTTCTTTAACCTTTTAGGAGTGACTCGGTATTAAATTTCTATAATCTCCTCACCTTGAGATAGCAACTAAAGATAGTATGGTGTAAGCAACCTTCTCCTAGATTCACGTAGAGTCTAGGTATGCGGGCATTGTGAATGGTACAATGTCTCACTAGAAGAAATATCTAGGGACAATTTGAGACGTGTGAGCTCCGTATTGCGCTCTTGGTTAGGGGGTGAGTTTAGACTTTAACTTTCATTGGGCCTCGGGAGATCTACCTTCCAAAAGTCCTTGTTGTCTTTGGGATCACATTGTGGCTTATGTACTAACACAAAATTTATTTTTGATGAACCGATCGTTACGGGAATGATTAAATTATCGAGAGAATGCCCTTTATCAAATATTGCATAATTTTATGATCGAATTAATCTAGACACAAATCATTGAGGATAAGGTTGATTAATCTTACTCTCATTTAAGAAATACTTCTTTCATATATAACATAAGGTAACGATCGAGGTGACACGTTGAGGTTATATTCGTGACACCAAGGCTCCCATGCCCTTCTTATCATCCAATCCACTCCTGCATAAAAGCATATAGTTTTCAAGTCATGTAATTAACTTAAATAAAAAGTTAAGAACATAACCCATAATTCATATATCCAATTATCAATTTAAGGTAATATTGTTTCAAAATCACACTACAGTAACACCTGATCACTTCTGAATTTCATACTGAAATTTGGAATTCCAATTCTAAAATGAATTTATTTAGAATAAATTGCTGGCTTAGAGTTCCAAAATTTCATTTTATTGGTTCAAACTTTATATAGGGCACCTTCTCATCAAGGAAAAAGCGATAGATTCTTCGACTGCATGGATGCCCGGCCCTAGGCAATTCCACAAATAAAAGCAACTTAATGTCTGCGAAGCTATACATCTCTTGTACAAAGGAATTCCTCCAATTTCGGAAACCAATTGCGAGGAGCCTACTGAAGTCCATACAACGCCTTCTTCAACTAGCACACAAGTATATCATCACCATCAGCAGACTGTACTTCATGTATATCACCATATAGACGTCTTCAGTTAGACCACCTTTGAGAAAGGCGTTATTAACGTCAACGTGATGAATCTGCCAATGAGAGGCAACAACTAACGAAAGCAACACATTAACAATTGGACTGAAAGTATCCAAAAAAAAAATCATGTCCAAGTGTTTGAGAGAAGCCCTTGGCCACTAATCTTTCCTTAAACATTTGTATTCATAGAGTGTTGATCATCAGATTGCGGTTCAAGAACAGGATGGATGACACTTCAAAACCACCGTCCTCCAAACCTAAAAACCTTACAACTAAGCTAAAGCAGAAGCAATGAATTGTTATGGAGTTGTCTCCTATTATGAAATGAAATGATTTCATTCTACTTAATGATCTCCCAAAAAAAATTTACCACTGCATTTTTTGTGAAGCTATAAATGAATAGTGACGGTTGGTAATGAAAACTTTAAGTTCCACACTTTCTGAAACCTTTTCTGGTATGTTTCTAAGTCTAAGCATTCTCCTCAATTAAGCTGGTTATGGAGGAAGCAACCACAAAGTTTGCAATCCATTAAAAAACTGAGTGCAATACAGGACTGGAGAGAGATGAGGAAAAAAAATTATGGGGTGAGAGAGGCTAAAACTCCCGACCTCAGGATGACTCACGAGCTATGAGACCTACGCGCTAGCCAACTGCACCACCACCCCTTTGCTTATACTAGGCTCTTTAAAAGTCTCAATTGCACAACTGAATCTCTAAAATGGAAGAAACATAAAAGGGCAAACGGTGTAAAAAACGCAAACACAAGCCATCAACGCTTAAGAAAGAATGTAAGAACATATTCAAGTCTTTGTATATATTTTTTAAGATTTCTCTCTTTAATTTTTAATTTAAAATTTTAAATACAATTATTAACATTATTTAAATATTTTTGTTAATTTTAAATTCATTAAAATATCACATAAAAATTGAAAAAAATAATTTTTTAAATTTCAAAATATCGTGTCAACAAATTTAATAAAATAATTACATTTAAAATTTTAAATTTCAAATGTATAAATATCACAAGGACTTGAAGCATATTTGAACCAAATAAGATCTTTTTGCTATGCAAGTATTTACAAACATGGCAGTTTTTGGAGTAACATATTGTTCAAATTTGCAAACATATTTGTTCAACTTTCTCGTTACATGAGTGTATGTATCTGGTTAGAAAGAAAATAGGGTTGCAGGTCAATGTGATCGTGAATCCTCGGATTGAACAGTGGTGTAGGTATATTCACGACTTTCCACCGTGGAACCATTTTCTTTCACCTTTGTCCATGAAACCTTCCACGTCTTCAGTAGGCTTATCCTGCATGAATATAACATTACAAAGATATTTACACAAGAAAAATATTAAAGGCATAATGACATAAAATGCCCCAACGACTAGTCACTTTGATCCATAATCTTTTTTCGGAGCATTTTGATTCCAACGTTTCATTTGGAACAGAAAGACCCTAACGTTTATGAAACCGTTAGTCAACAAACGGTCAACGTTCCAAGATAGAATGCTTTTTGTCCTAAAGTATAACGCTGGGCCAAAATGTTCCAAAAAGAAGAATAGAGAGACCAAAGCGACTACTTAGAAATGTTGGGGTCAAAATGTTCTGGAACAAGAATAGGGACCAAAATGACCATTTAGTCAAACTTAAGGGCAAAGTTACAATCTTTGACACCATAAGATGGTGTACAAACAACAAGAAAAATACCTGTTTGTTTCAGTCGTCCTCTTAGCCAGCATGAGTGTCAAAAACACAGGAACCATGGCAGCAAACAAGTGCTTAAGGGTGTGCCCACTTACAATATGATGAGTCCATTCGTATATTACTTTATCCATGGCTTCTTCTATCTTTGCTAAAAGATAGAATACTGCAATTGTAGATTTATGTTAGAGATGCATATGCATATCATATATTTGGAAACCCAAAGGCCATAGCCCGAAAAGAACAAACCTGCTGCCCAAAGCCAATATGTAGAATGTGTACATTGGTGGCAACAAGATAGCCATGAGGGGGATGACAATGCAAGGAACAAACTGGACGACGGCATAAGGTCGGAGATCATCGAACAACCTGCAGCAGAAAATCTGTTGTAAGACATGTCAAACTAGCTAGCATAAGGAAATACGCTGTAAAATCTCAGAACTCAGCTTCAATGGATCAGTAGACACCAAAAATATCAAAATCCAATTCACATTTAAACCCCAAAAGCACATTATCATAAGACATCATTGATTCAAACTACAACTAAATTAACATTTAACATCGGCCTAGTCTCTATTCAAACTAGTCCACAGCAAAAAAGGAAGGGGGGGAATTCATTTTCAGATTTGACGCCAAATCATTTATTTCAAAGGACCAAGGCAAGAAGCTCATCTACAAAACAGAGAATCGAGTCCAGTATAAGATATGGACTGTGACAAAAGAAACTATTTTTTTTCGAAAGAAAGGAGAATTAAGCAGCATGCTTGCCTCCAGTACAAGATACTGATTACACCAGCCAGCAGCAGTGGTATGATGGAAACTGTTCCCTTCAGCTCATCAATTCTTTCAATGATAAATATTGCCATGATCGATGTGAATGCAATTGTCATCTATACACAACACGATTAAAGAATTTGTTAAAACAAGAACATTCCAAAGACTACCATGCATCAAGGCCAAACAAACTGACCGGCAATCTATCCCACACAAGCCGAGCATCATCGGGTCGAGATGATAGTACGAGGAACCAACCCCAACAGCAGCCACACCAATGAAAAAACAAGTCCAACCCACAGTTCACCTTGCAAACTTTATCACAGGCGTAAAACTCAATAACAATGACAGACCACATAACTTCTCCAGCTACAAAACACAATTATAATTTGAAAAAGAAGAACCCAACTTACCTTAACTCGAAATAGTTATAATAACACAATACGAGACCCATAACACCAATAACTAGGAAGGGAAATTCGAAAAACGTTTAACGTATTCGGTATACCTGCAAAAGCAACAATAATAAGCACCATTAGAGTCGTAATTCTAAGCTTGTAAGTGTAACTATCTGAATAGCCAACGTGATTTAAACTGTGGGTATTAACCCAATTGCTAAAAGGAAGAAGAAAAAAAATACTAATTACTGATTAAAGTTTTCACTTTTCGATAACGAGTAACAAAAATTGACCATAGTTCTTCAATCACCCACCTATGATCCTAAGCAAGGAATAGGACTTGAATCATAGAAAAACTGAGACTTTTTTGTGGGTTTAAGGGACCTAGGTGTTGTACTGTAATAGCTAGCTTTTGGGGTGTTGTTCTTCTGAGATTCATATCATTTGAAAAACAAAGCAAAGAATAATGAGGGTGAAGTGAAATTACCGAAGAATTGGCGTTGATCGGCGAAATTGTGGTACTCTTGAGACTGGGGGATAGCTGGCGTGACGATCATTAACACACGAAACAGAGAATAGCGACTCCCCATGCGTAAAGGGTTCGTTTCCTCATGCTCTCTTCTTTTGGGGGAGAAAGGATGGGAGTTTTTTAGATTGTACTTTGAGAATTTCGGTGACGGTTCTGATTGTTTGCTGGTGAAATACATATAGATCGGTTGGAATAACGTGGAATTGTGATTTACGATGTCAATCTTCTTTTTGTTTCTTATGGATTAGGTCTTCAATGTCATTTTCAACATGAATTGCTAGATGGGTAAATTTTTATAATTAAATAAAATTTGATACTGTCAATTGAAAAAAAAATGAATTAGACAATTTTTATAATACTTTTTATAAAATTTAATTAGAATTAATCGAATAATGATAATTATAAAAAAGGGTCAATTACATAAATGATCATCCAACTATGATGATTAATCTCGAAATAACCAACATTTTTAAATTTACGTCAATATGACCACTAAACTATTTAAATAGTTTAATACACTCGAATAACGGATCGTGATTGTTAATAAAATTAGTATAATTAGGACACGGGTCCTTGTAAAGTTACATATTCGTGACACTGGAACCCGACTTTGTTTTCTTCTATTTTGGTCACTACTTGTATATGATTTATTTTCTTGGATTTTCATTTATTGCAATTTGATCTTGATTCTATTTTTAATTTGTCTAATGCCTTAATTTGAACATTAAATTTAAAATCTTTTATTCTAGTCATGTATTAAATTTATAGATTAAATCCCCTAGATTTTGAAATTAATCAATTTGATCACCGAGATTAACTTTAATTCTTAATTTTTAATTAGGTCCGAATTCCGATTAGATTTAATAAATTTATTTCTCCAATCAAAATGTGACACATGTCACAATCTAATAAGAGGATTTTTTAATTTTAATTTAATAAATTTAATCAATTTTCAATCAAATCAAAAGGTGACATGTGTCACCTTTTGAATTGAAGTGAAAATAAATAAAGATAAGTTTTGACACACAAGGGTAACAACCTGCACATGCCTTAACCACTAAGCTAATTCTTACGTTTGTTATTGAGATAATACATATGTTATATAACTTGTTCAAGTTTAAGCAGAAAATAATTAAAATAACTTAATTGGATTTGAATCCAAAATGAATTAGTAACCAAGCAAGCATTAATCAATAAGCTAAATCTAATATTTAGGAATCAATTATAATATTATACATATTATAGTTAATGATAGACAAAATAAAAATGGATAAGTGAGAACTTACATTTAGGCCAATTGAGAATATGACTAAATTTATTGTTTTCATATTTATTTTTTAATGATTATATATATGAAATCATTAAAAAATAATTTAATATTCAAATTATAATCATAAGAAAAAATATTTAAGATTCAAATTATAAATTTATTTTTTAATTTTAAATTATGCTCGAGAGTTCAGGTATGATTGATATTTTTTTTAATTTCATTTTAAATATAATTTCATAAATATAATCATTAATAAATAAACATAAAATAAATAAACTTACTTTAAAAATATTAAAATCTTAAATTAATTATAAATAATATATTAGATTTTTTTAGCAATTTAAGTGTTATCATATTCTCAATGGGCCTAGATTTAAGTTTTGGTTTAGCCTATATAATATATAACATATAAAAATGTTTTAAAGTTAAAATTAAGGCATTGCACAAATTAAAAAACATAATCATGATCAAATTGCATTAAATAAAAATACAAGGAAACAAATCATACACAAGTAGTGACCAAAATGGAAGAAAACAAAGCAGTGTTCGAGTACTGCGAATACGTAACTTTCACTACAACAAAATTGTTCTGTAGGGCGTTTTTAGCGGCGTTTGGAGATAAAACGCCACAAAAGTGTTACATATAATAGCGTTTTCAATCCAAACGCCACAAATTGAGACTTTAGTGGCGTTTTTTGTGAAAACGCTGCAATAGAGTATAAATATAGCGGCGTTTTTGTTAAAAACGCCGCCATATGATGGATATAGTGGCGTTTCTTCAACAAACGCCGCAATTAAGAATATTTTTTGCGTTGTTTTTAGACAAACGCCACAGAAATGTTAATAAATAGCGGCGTTTCAGCTAAAACGCTGTAATAGAGTGTTAATGTAGCTGCGTTTGTGGTATAAATGCCGTAATATAGTGGTAAATTAGCGGCGTTTATATATTAAACGCCGTAATATGGTGGTTTAAGTGGCATTTTTTTGTATAAACGCCACAAAAAACATGTGATATAGTGGCGTTTTTTAAAAACGCCGCAAAATGTTAAATATATTGTCTTTTCTTTTCTCCCACCCAAACCCTAAAATCATTTCAACTCTTATTCCCTCATAGTTTCTTCTCTGGTACAACAACGACCCTCACATGATTCCAAGCGACGTCGTCTTTTGTCTATCCCGGCGACCAAATCGGCCCTCTCACCGACGAACTATAACATAATTTCACGGTTTGATCCCTCTTATCACTAATGATCTTTTTTCATTTTTCTTTTGGTTGGTATTCTGAAATTGGGGAAAACCTAGAAAACTAACATATTTGAGGAAAAAAGAGCAGGTCTTGCCTTTTTGTAAGAGAAATTATCATCGGAATGTCTACGTGGCGTCTTTGCTCTAACGATGGATCAAATTATCGTTGGGAGGCTATCGGTCCAGTTTCACCGTCGAAACTCGATGATGACTCAAAAGGAACTCATATTGCTCCATACCCTTCCATGGTCGATCTCCTACTTGAAGGTAATATTCTATGAATCTTTATGCCGCTATATTTCCCTTTTTGTACGCTCACTCAAATTTCATAGATCGTACGCATGTAGGATCTTCGAAGCTTATTGAGAACGATGATAGAGAAATGGATAAATACCCTATGTTTAGAATCGAATTTGGTAACTCTATGGCATTGAAAGAATCTTCAATTGCAAAAGCAATATCGATCCTCAATGAAGACGATGTTGTCTCTACTGTTACTCCAAGTAAACGTTTATATCATCTATTTAAATTTATTTTAATGTTTGATTCAATTCCCAAGCCACCTCTAATCAAGTTTTATATTGTAGGTGGAGGGTCGTTATCTGTTTCAAGTGAAGCACTGAAGCGCGCAAGGAGTCTTCTTGGTCAACCGGAGGTAGGAGATTTATTTGGTGAAATGGATGAAGAGTTTCTCCATATAGAGTTTACACGGAGGAAAAACTTAACGATGCGTCGTCAAACAAGGAAAACAACTTTCCTATGTCCATTCCCCACGAAGGAGCAATGAAGACTAAATTGTACTGAATAATATGATGAAGACTGTTTATGCATAAGTACTTTAATGTTTCTAAATTAATAATGTATTTTGTTGTTAAATAGTTATGCATAAGTACTTCTGTCTTAATTAAAATGTATGGTTGTAACTTTAGGTTACGTATAGAAGAAATGAAATTTTTAAAATATATTAATCTTATATAAGTAAAGGTATTTAGCGACATTTTTGGCTATATATTACACCTTTTACGGCGTTTATATCTAAAAACGCCGCTAATGAGTAGTACAATAGCAGCGTTTTTTACAAACGCCGTAATAGGTCTAATATATAGTGGCATTTTTCTAACAAACACCGCAACATATTTGTATTTTAGTGGTGTTTTTAAATAAAAATGCCGCAAAAATTTAGATATTATTGGCGTTTATAACAAACGCCGCAATAGGTGTAATATATAGTGGCGTTTTATACCAAATGCCGTAATATATTTGAATTGTTATGGCGTTTCTAGACATAAACGCCGCAATATATATGGACATTAGTTGCGTTTATTAAAAAATGTCACAATAGAGTATAACTATAGTTGCGTTTGAATTACAAACGTCGTAATTGTTACTTAAATCCTGCGCGAGCATTTCCCCCCCTTGAAATCTCATTCTAAACCTAATTTCATCGAAAACAAATGCTCCCCGTGCCATTCGAATCTGTCACCACCTACACCGTCGCTGCCCAGTACTCAACTGCTTCTGCTCGTCGTTGCTTGAAGGGTCATTTCCTGCTGCTGCTCATCATCACCTACACGGTCGCTGCCTTGGAAAATTTTAACTTTGTCGAAACTCTACTCTTAATCCTAAGAAGGTATAATACTTGCTATTTTCCTTACCAGAAGCCTAGCACCCACCCCAAAACTCTCCCTATTTATTTGAGGTTTCCCTGTAACCCTACCGATTTCCTCCATTTCTCTTAAATATCACAGTCTTCCATCGACTGCCCTCGCCAGCGTCCACGATATCCAACGCCATCATGTGCCTCTCCCTTTCTCTCTGTTTAGGCATTCCAAAATAAATTTAAAAGACACGTTGTATTTTTTTAGAGAAAATAACCTCAGTGACCGAAAATGCCTTATAATATATGATTTTAACCAACTTTTTTTGGATTTGCGAAAATGACCAACAAATTCGCAACGCGAACTACAATTTCGCAACCCAGTTTCCAAATTAGCAACGCGAATATGTAAATCGCAACGCGAATTTGTAAATCGCAACACATAAGTTAAATTCGCAACACAGAAGTCAAATTCGCAACACAAAAAAGTCAAATTCGCAACACATAAGTCAAAGCGCGTTTATTTTCGCAATATTAATTTCATAACACAAATGTAAACAATATTATCGCAAATCATAACCTAAAAACCTAAATCACAACTCAATCTCATCTCCATCTCTCACTCTCTACAGCGACATCCGTCTCTATCTCCGACGTAATCCGTCCCCATCTCCGACGAAAGCCGTCTATCTCCATCTCTCATAGCAACCCTCACAACCATTCATGGTCAGAAATGGAAAATCTACCACCGAGGGTTAGCTTTTTTAATCTCTTATTTTTATTTTGAAATTTTTGTATTATTATTAGATTTTTCTTATATTGATGATAAATTTACTGGTAATTTCAATATATAGATTAACCATTTCACTTAGATTGCTTAGTAAATTCATTCGATTGCTGCCAATACTGCTAAACTGTTTAGTCTTTAACCCTATGAAGTTAGTATTTGTCTTTGTTTTGTCTTTTTGTTGAAGAAATGCAATTCATTCAAGTTTCAATTTGCAGAAGAATAATTTTTGAAACTTAAATTCGCAATGCGAAACTTTCGCGTTGCGATTTTCATTTTCGCATTGCGAATTTAAGTTTTAGAAACTATTCTTATTTTGCAAATTGAAACTTGAATGCATTGCATTACTTCAACCAAAAAACAAAGACAAATACTAACTTCACAGTGTTGCGAATTTAAGTTTCAAGAATAAACTACTACTCTTTATGTTGTCCTTGAACCTGCACTAAACCTATATGTTGTCCTTTTAAATGTTTTATAAGTTCTTACTTCTGGAATGTTATCTGATGCATTTTGTGAACTATGATGGAATAATGACTTGGGTGAATACCGTGCTAGTTTAAATTATATTTGGCTTTGCTTTCACTGTTTAATATCATGTCTGTTTATAGTGTATAATTTGTAGTTTTTGGTATATCTAACTTGGTATGTTTATTGTTTTTGTAGAATTTTTTTTCGGCTCAATTGACCTTAAGGAATAAATTAAGCCTAGCCACTAAAATTACGTCGACGCTTACACCTCTACAAAGAAAATTGTTTGAGGATACTTGCTTCGGGCCATGGCTGAAAGTACAACATCCGGGTGGAGATGCTATGTTGACACATTTGTTTCTTCAGACCATGACTAACGATCTACCTGAGAGGATACAACATGGTGATGAAGAGATATGGTTTCATTTTCCTCCGGCGTATACTTGTTTTGGGCGGGAGGAGTTTTTCTTAATTACTGGTCTACGCTTCGGACACGATGAAGTAACCCGGTACACTAGTCATATCTCCCGCCCATCATGGTTATCTCGGGTTTTTCCTGAGCTGGCAAAGTCGAAGCCGAGTTTACATGTCGACGACTTAAAGAGATTATTTGTTAAAGATGGTTTTACTCGGATGGATGACCTTGATGTTGTCCGAGTATGCCATTTATTACTTTTGCATGCCGACTTTTTAGGCAAAGAGGGCAGACAACCTATTTCTGAGGACCTAATATTATTGGTAGAGGACCTAAATGTATGAAACTTGTTTCCGTGGGATTCATATCTATGGAAAACTACCTGGAAGAAGTTGTCGTCTGCCTTTGAGGACCGAAAAAGTTTGCGGGGCGATGGTTCTAAATACACTTTGGCATGCTTTATTTGAGCCTTTAAGGTAAGAATTTCTTTATAATGTTTCCAAATTTATAATTAATTATTTAACAATTACTGATGTTTGTGTATTATATTGTTTGCAGATTTGGATATTTGAGGTTTTCCCTAGCATGCGGACATATGCGATAAAAAATTCAATTGATATTCCTAGGGCTATTACCTGGAGGAGGATCCGCCTGTTGGATTGGGAAGAGTTACTACCATATACGACGATGAATGATGTAAGTTAACACACAAATACTATATATAAAACAAGTACTAGTACACGTTTAACTTTGTTTGAGCTTTTATATTGTTAGAAGGCCAACTATCCATTAAAGAGGTTGACACCCATAGAGGTTGAGCTTGCCACTGATTGGTGGCAAGCTAGTAAGCGGTTTTTTGATGGGACGGATGATGAGCACCCCCTACTTCGAGAGCCATCACCTGATCGGGCCGATTCTACATCTCGACACCCGAAGTCATCACCTGATCGAGCCTCTTCTCCACCTCCACCATCACTTACCCATCACATCATCGAGCCTCTTCTCCACCATCACCTCATGATAGGCGACCGAAAAAGAGGCCACGACATGTATCTCTCTGTTCTCCACCTCCACGGGATGAGTTAGGGGAGTTATGTGATGAGGTCGGTGCTTTGCGTCATGAGGTCGGTACTTTACGTGAAGACAATGGTGCGCTACGTGATGAGGTACGGTCTTTACGTGATGAGGTGGATGTTTTATGCGATGACAATAGTGTACTACGTGGTTAGGTATCTACTTTACATGATAAGGTAGCCGCTCTACGTGAGATTGTTTCATCGTTGCAGAATGAGGTTCATACTCTACGCAATGAGGTAAATTTGTTTAATACTATACTAAAATGCAAATAACCTTTTTTTGGCATTATTTATTTATTTATTTACTGATTTATGTATTAATTTATTTTTAGCGGCCCGATAAGGTAGATGCTTTACGTCGGGTTTTTTTTGCACGATGGGGTTCACGCATCAGACATCGTGCACGTGCCATTACGTCTCTTTTCACCCCACTAGTGTCAAGACTCCGTAAAAAGAAGCCTGATGCATCTGTCATCGTTCAAGAGGCATCTCCCACCGTTCAAGAGGCTCCTCTCATCGTTCAAAAGGCCCCTCCCACCGTTTAAGAGGCCCTTGTCATCGTTCAAGAGGTCCCTCCCACTGTTCAAGAGCCCGATTCACATGGCGTCATATGTCAACATATTGATAAACCCCCTCCCGTGCCCGATATGATGGATGCGAGTTGGCTTTCGTATGTGTTACCGGCCAATACCATTCCTCAGCAGGAGAGGGGAACACTATCGACCATAATTACGGATAATATCCTTTGGGCTAAGACCGCAGTTGATTTTTATCTACATGAGCGGAGAAAGGGGTGTTATTTTGACATATGCAAACTCGACAATGTTATTCATTTGTTTCTTGATCGATCTTGGTGGGGTATTTTATTAGGGGTTGAAGATAATGGTTATCTCGAAGGGGTGGTAAGTCTTATATTCTTCTTATATTGCATTTTGATAATTTTTTTTAAATTTATTAATAAATTCACTAATATATGTATTTTTTTTTATAAAAAAACATATTGATGCATGGGTGTCACGTCTTCTAATAATAAGGAAATTGAAGAAAATAAAAAATACTCGATGGACTATTATACCGACGTCTTTTCACGTAGCTCACTTGAAGGATCCGAGAGATGCTTTATATATGGTTGGGTAATGGAAAAGCTAAACTTTATCCTGTGTGGTGGGAGGTCGATAAGGTTAGTATTTATTTTTTTGAATATTTTAAAGGTGTTTATCCCTGTTTTGGAACGTCTTTTATTTGATGTGCGCAATTATTTATAATTACAAGTGTTTATCCCTATTTTGGAACGTCGTCATTGGCTTCTCCTCGAGATTCAGCTCCCATCCCTGAAGACAATAGTATATGACAACATGTTAAATTACATACCATTATCTGATTTGAGTGATACTATTTGTAAGGGATGGAGCGCTCATTTGGCAAAATACTTGAATGCAATTGATTATTGGATTAATTCTGGAAACAAGAAGCCAAAAAAGTTTGGAACGCTCATTTGGCGAAATACTTGAATGCAATTGATTATTGGACTAATTATGGAAACAAGAAGCCAAAAAAGTTCAAAGTTACAATGATCAGAGACGAGACCGCGCCACAACAAACGAACATATTGTAAAACGTCAGTATGTCCATTTGTGATTTTTTATACAAGCAGACCTTGATTTTAGATTTCTGTACAAATGAACACCACAAAGTCCATGAAAAGCATCTGGGAAACACCTTCTAACAGCGTTGTCAATTGAGTTTGCCCTATCGGATATGATTGTCAGATTGCTAATAGGACCTATGCAATCCCTAAGATGCCCCATAAACCATGTCCATGAATCAGAGGTTTCAGATTTACCAACCCCGTAAGCTATTGGTAGTATCCCATTGTTAGCATCCATGGCTACTGCTAATAAGTTTACTCCAAGATATCGACTTTTCAAATGTGCTCCGTCAACTATAATAACTAGGCGCATGCAAGTAATAAACGAACGAATCTACAAAATAATATACACAAGACATATATAATCATTTAAATGTGAAATGCATGTAACTAACAAAAATGAGTCAACAAAATTATATTGATTTACTAACCGCAGCACCAATGGCGATAAACAGCAACTCAAAGCGTCCATCTCTATCTGTTTTGATATGAGTTACCGACCCAGGATTTTTCAACTTTAAATTGTGACAATAAGCTGACAGTTGGGCAAACGATGCTTCTGGAGACCCCCTCAACAATTCCAAGGCATAACATTTGGCTCTCCAAGCTTGAGAATATGAGACACTAATCTTGAACTGAGCATTTATGTTAGTCATAATTTCATGTCCCCGATATACTCTGCTATTCAAAAACATTAACTCGGCCAGAAAACCACCCAACACCTTTTTGTTTGCCTGTCTATGGTGAGGAAAAACTTGGGTTCTTGAACATGTATGTTTATCAATTAAAGTCCTAACTTGAAATATTTCACAATCTTTTATCCTCTTCGCAATCATACGCCACGTACAGTTTTTGTCAATCATACACTTTGTTTCGAAACGATCTTTGCTTGATTTGTTAACTTTTAGTTGATAGCCATCTTCCACACATTTCGTATACAAAGCTATCTTCAAGTCTTCCTTTGTATCAAAACAATCATCTTTCGTGATACAAATAACTTTTGTGTAACACTCAACTGCTATCTTTACCAACTCTTCTTCCGGTATCTGAAGTAATTCTGGCATATTCTAATTATACTCTCGTGGAATTTTCTTCTTTTTCTTTTCTTCGGGGACTTTTTCTTCTTCTTTTTCTTATTCAGGGTTATATGAATTACAAAATGGATGTTCAACATGTTCATTCACAGTAGTAACTTCCTCCTCATTATCATCAACAACATCTTCTTCAGCAGCGGCTGTTTCATTATCAAAATTCGGGTATTGACCAATATCAAAATCATTACACCAGGTCTGTTTCTCTTCTTCTGAAACATCAAAATCCAAGTATTGACCAAGATCAAAGTCCGGGTATTGACCAAGATCAAATTTTGAATACTGACTAGTACTCACAATTTTTTCTATTGGCTCATAATCATCTAACTGGTCAATACGAAAACCGAAATTTGGTGCTGAAAGTTGATTGGGATTTGGATTAGGAAAAGGTTGTGGGTTTTGAGATTGTGCTTGGTATTGGAAATGTGGTGAAACAAAATTTTCTTGGTGATGAAATTGTGGTGGAACCATTAAATTTTTAGGTTGATAACAACGTTGTACATTGTGAGCACCATAAACTGGGGTTGAAGAACTTAGTTGATTACTACCCGCTACTGACCAAACTTCACTACTTCTAGGTTCAACAACATACAATGTAACATCATCTTCTTGCTAAACACTAATGTAAGCAATGAATCGTTCAACATCTTCATTGTCAGTTAACAAATAAACTTTACATTTTCTCTGATAAGATAGCCTAAATCCACTTAGAGGCTCTAAATTCAATTTCTTTGCAACACGTAACATTAGAGTTTCATAAGTTAACTTTTTTAATGACAGATTTAGTTGAAGATTCATGAGTAAAGGCACATATTGTAAAACACCATGAACATTCTCCCATGACCCTCCAAAACACAAATCTATCCAAACATGATCAACATTAGATGATTTCATTCTACAAATTGTAAATTAATTTACTAAACAAACGAGCTATAAACTACATATCATCACTAACTTAGAGAAAAAACATACCTTTATTAAGTTGATAGTTGATAATATGGGAGAGAAATCATTGAAAAATTATATAGAAATAAAATTATGTAAAAAAAAATTAGAGATGGGGAAGGATGTCGTTGGATATAGGAACGGATGTCGCCGGAGAGAGTGATAGATGGAGATGGAATGAGTTACGATTTAGGGATTTAGGTTATGTGTTGTTGCTGCTGCGTAGTTATATACCCAAAAGATTTGTGTTGCGAAACTAAAACCTGTTGCGAAATTAAATTCGTGTTGCGAATTTGAAATTCAGTGTTGCGAATTTGGCAAACGCGTTGCGAATTTGACTTCTTTGTTGCGATTCACAGATTCGCGTTGCGAATTTGGAAACTGGGTTGCGAAATTGTAGTTCGCGTTGCGAATTTGTTGGTCATTTTCGTAAATCCAAAAAAAAGTTGGTTAAAATCGTATATTATAAGGCATTTTCGGTCACTGAGGTAATTTTTTTTTTAAGTTTAGAAATAAACATGTAACTATTGCTTCCAACTTGCTGTATGAATTGATGAATTCATCCTCCTCTTTCTTCTCTCACTTGTACGCACAAATCCATGAAAGCATGAAATTTTGTTTTTATTCATTTTCCCCACATTTCGTAGTAGTTACAGAGGTTAGTTTTTGTTTGAGGTTTAGGGTTAAATGTAGGAAATAAACTTGAAATTAGCAGAAATTTTCATTTGAATGAGTTGCATTCAGTTCGAATTCGAACGATTTAGTTTATCTTGGTAAAAATTTCAGTTAATTGTTTTTACAAAATTTAAGTCCCCCGCCCCCTTTTTATGGAAAAGTTAGTGTAGTTCCTTTTTGTTTGTATATATTGGCTTGTTGTGAATCTGAACTTTATTGATTATATTGCTCTAGGTTGTGAAGAGATCGGGAGCTACATCAGATGTTGATCCTTTTTATTCTTATCCTGTTGTTGGATCTAAGCATTCTGTAAGGGATAAGTTGGGAGGCAACGAAGATAGTTCCTCGTTGAGTCTGCTTAACAGTAAAAGATGTACTTTTAAGAATTTTACTACTGTTTTAGAAGCATTTCATAATCTTTCTTTTGAATGTCCATGTTTCTGCAATGGCTATTTAAGTAATGCTTTCTGTTTCCTAGTGGATGATGACCATGTCAACGATTTTGCATGTGCATTACTCCTTGGTTATTAGCGCCTTTATTTTAGGATTTTGTTTGATTGAATTAATAGTAATCTGTTGCAACAGGTTTTGATCTTGCGAGTGACTGTTATGTTGGACATATTATTTTTAACATATTTCCTATAATTGGATTTCAAGAATGCATAAGTTTTCATTTTTTAATGTTGGATATATGTGTTTGGCAACAATACTTTATGAAAAATAGTGTTACTTGTAGCTGCATAAACCATAAGTGCTAATCCTTTGTAGTTTATAAAGTTGGCAACTTTGGGGTCTGAAAAAAATTACTTGTGTGGTTCAACATGGGAAATCTTAAAAAAATTAAACTTTTAAATTTCTAATTTCAAAGTACATTAACATAAACGATGAAAGTGGTTTATAATTATTTTTCCTAATGTTTGTTGTATTGGGTTAGTATTGTAAAGTGACAAATCATTATATGATCTACTGGTTCGTTATATTGGATTGTTAATCAATTGAAAGCTTACTCTTTTAACTTTCTTTGGAGTCCTTTCGAGCCTTGATGTAGAATGTCGTTCTCTATCTTCAAAGTTTCTTGGAATATTTTAATCATAGTGAACACTTAAGAAGATATCTTTTTATATTATGCAGGTAGGTATTCATAGCGAGACCATTTAAAACCAGACTATCAAGGTAATTTAATTCATATAGATCTATATACAGACTTAAGTTACAAGTATTTCTTCATTGATTTTGAACAAAATAGTGTATCTTTAATATTTGTTGTATCATGGCTATCATAAAAATGACTCCTTGTGATACTCTAGGTGAACCTTGATAAATATAGGAGTGATATTGATACTCAAGATTTGCATATCATTATTTAAATAGAGGTATCTATACCAATTGAAAAAATATATTATAGGCGTCGTTTGAAATGAGACATGAGTTAGTTGTCTAAGACTAATATAAAGTACTAGATCCTAGAATGTTGAAAATAACATGACCAAAAAAGTTTGTAATTCAGTTTAATCCTAAGAAAAGACATTATATGACTACTTGCTTAATCCTAAGAAGGTATGTGCAAGTCTTGTGTCTTTTTCAATTTAATGATATGAGCTTTGCGTGCTGTTGTATGTTTGTAGCCTTTGGAAACACATGGAAAACCATGCTGGGACTGAATTCTGTGATGCTTTATGTGTCATAATATTTTAATATTACAATGAGCTTGTTTTTAGGATATGATCTACTAGAAGGGGCTCTCCTATTCACTTGTCTTATGAACTGATTGTCTGTTCTGAAACATGAAACAATCTAGTTGGGCTTGAGACTAATCCCTGTCTAATTGGGAGCATTTTAAAGTAAAGTTCTCCCAAAAAGTGTACTTTCCGGCGCTTGAAATTTTGTTATTAACCTTACGTGGGTGAAGCTGCTAGCTGGCATGAGGAAGTGTTTACGTGGAGTGGTTGATATTGCTTGCCTTGTTGTCAGCGTAACATTATTTGTTCTATTGATTGATCATCGGGTTCCATCAATGAAAGATGGCCTTTTTGTGCAAAAAATGTTTTTTTATCTGGCTTAAAGTATAGGAATAAAGTGGTACGAATGTTGTTTATGTAAAAAGGATGACACACTTGTTTTCGAGAAATTATCTCCTTTTGTTCAGCGAAGAATTTGATGTCTTACAAAATTGTTCTCATGTGGTGCAGTAGTTGTTAATTGTTAATGTTGATTTCTCCTGCCACAATTTATTTTTTATTTTTAAGGAGTATCATACAAAATAACCTGCAAGAGCTTTTTATTGTGGTATATATATATATATACACAGTTCTTGAGCAAGAAAATCTTTGTTAATATTACTCATAATTCGGACTTTATTCTTTAACTTGTTTGAACGTGTATGCTTTTAGAAGTCTTGTTTTATTTTAAATTTGTTAATGTTAGTTCTGTGTTGATGTTTAATTTACATTTGTGTTTGTGAATTCAAGATTTTTATTTCTTCTAACCAGTGAATACTACATTTGTGGACCCTTTGTTTGGCATTTCTCTACTATTTTTTTTCTTGAGCCGTTGCTATTAAGAGAGTTTTAGGGAACATTAACCAGGTTTGTTTCTTTGAACCTTGTTTTTTTGAATAATTTGCACCTTGTTTTTTATTTGGTTGATTGTAAAATATAAAATTTAATAAAGTATTGACATATAAATATTGTAGGGCACTAAAATATAAATATTACAACATAATATATGACTTGAATTCTAATCAACAATCACGAGCTTAATATTCCCCTTCTCTCATCAATCTTATTATAAAATCCATGTATGATTTCTAATGTGTCGGGAGGAGGAGGCACATTATATTACTGTAATTATCAAGAAGTATCCATTATTACTTCTGTTTAGGTTCTAAATTTATCTATATTATTGGTGTATTAACATTTGAATTTGAAACTCCAGAAATACGAAATGGATAAGAGTTGGATGGATTTCTCAAGGGTAAGCGTCGAATATCGAAATGGAGTCAAAAACTTTCTAAATTTAGCTTTTCTAAATTCAAGCCAAGAGAATATGATTCTTTACCCTTGTAAGAACTGTGTTAACATTAACTGGCATATTCGTGAAGTCGTGTATGAGCATCTAGTTGTTTTTGGGTTTGTTCGGGGGTATAGAAAATGGATCTTTCATAGAGAGTTTGTATCAGATAGATCTGCTTCCACGAGTTATTCAACTTATCATGCTACTTCTCACCATCAAACTTTAAGAGCATATGACATAGAAGGTATGTTACGAAATGCATTTAATATGCACAATTATCAATCGTATGTTACAGAAAATTATTCTGAGAATGATGTTAATGATTTCATTGAGACGGGAAGAATTGGATGTGATGAAGAGCCAAATGTAGAAGCGGAAAAGTTTTACAAGTTGTTGAATGAAATGAATGAACAACTGTATGAGGGATCAAAGTTTTCAAAGCTTTCTTTCTGCATTCATCTTTTCCACTTAAAATGCCTGGGAGAGTGGACTGGTAACTCATTTACACAATTGTTGGAGTTACTAGGAGAAGTGTTTCCTTTTGCAAAAATCCCTCAATAATGCAAAGATATGAATAAAATGATAAAAGACTTGGGTCTTGGATATGACAAAATTCATAGTTGTCCGAATGATTGCATGTTGTATTGGGGTGATCGAAAAAATATCAGGAGTCTTGTCATGTATGCGAAAAATCTCGATGGATGACTAGGGAGGCAGAAAATGTTACTGATGAAGCACGATCAATAAAGAAACCGATCAAGATTCTGTGATATTTTTCTCTCATACCTAGGCTACAAAGATTGTTTATGTCCTCCAAGATTATTGAGTCTATGAGGTGGCATCATGATGGTAGAAACGATGATGGAGTATTACGGCATCCTGCAGATTTTTTAGCTTGGAAGTCATTTGACAACAAGTATCCAAGTTTTGCGAGAGATCCTCGAAATGTCAGGCTCGGTCTTACAACTGATGGCTTTAATCCATTCAAAATAATGAGTACTTCGTATAGTACTTGGTCTGTTGTACTTGTTCCATACAATTTGTCTCCCTGGATTTGCATGAAACAATCATCTTTCATCTTATCCATGATAATCCCTGGCGAGAAAGGCCCCGGAAATGATATTGATATTTACATGCAACCGCTAATTGCAGAGTTAAAACAGTTATGGGAAGGGGTCGAAACATACGATGTGTTGACGAATGAGAATTTTAATTTACGCGCGACTTTATTATGGACAATTAATGATTTTCCTTCTTATGCAAATTTATCTGGTTGGAGTACCAAAGGTCGTTATGCTTGTCCATGTTGTGCTGCACAAACATGTTCGAAGTGGTTGGTTAATGGAAAGAAGTTCTCTTATATGGGACATCATCAGTGGTTACCTGATAATCATAGATTTAGATGTCAAAAGAATATGTTTGATGGTGATGAAGAGTTTCGAAATGCTCCTGCCAAACAACCGGTTCTCAAATATTCAAAATGTTGAAAAATATCAATTTTACTTATGGAAAGATGAATCAACCAAGTAGTACACGATCAAAGAAAAAGGCAAAACAGGTCAATGAAGAGGTTGAAGTTGACGAACAAACTAATGATGAGTTTGATGAAGAGGATGATCCAAATGAGGTAGACTTGTGGAAAAAAGATGAGTATATTCTTCGAGTTGCCTTATTGGAAAAAGCAGATTTTGAGACATAATCTTGATGTAATGCATATCGAGAAGAATGTTTGTGAGAATATTATCGGGACCATTCTGAATGATGGCAGAAAATCTAAAGATAATCTTAAGAGTCAACTTGACTTAGTGGACATGGGAATTCGGCATGATCTTCATCCGCAATTACGTCCAAATGGAAGAAATTTCTTGTCGCCTTCTATTTTTTTACTTTCGAAGAAAGAAAAAGAAGTGTTTTGCACGGTGTTGAAGGATATAAAGGTCACAGATGGGTATGCATCAAACATTTCTCGATGTGTCAGTGTTAGAGATCGAAGACTTTATAGTTTAAAGTCACATGATTATCACATATTAATGCAAGATTTACTGCCAGTAGCTGTTCGCGGCTACATGTCGAGTAAGGTGACGTCTTGTATCATTGAACTTTCTAATATAATGAAAGCCATCTGTGGGAAAGTTCTAATGGTTGAAGAACTTGATAAACTACAAGATCGAGTCGCCTTGACTTTATGCAAATTGGAGAAGATATTTCCGCCTTCATTCTTCACAATTATGGTGCATCTGCTAATTCATCTTCCTCACGAAGCAAGAGTTGGTGGTCCAGTTTTCTATCGATGGATGTACCCTATAGAGAGGTGTTAATTGAATTACACGTTTCAAATTACTACTGAGTATACCTCTCACTCAAATGTATTTACGTAGTATGTTGTTTTGTGTATAGGTTCTTGGGCAAGTTGAAGTCTTATTGTCGTAATAAGCGTTATCCGGAAGGATCAATTGCTGAAGGGTATTTGGCAGAGGAATGCATGACATTTTGCTCTAGATATTTGGAAGATGTTGAAACAAGATGGAATAGACCAAATCGAAATGATGTGTTAAGTACTGATGACTTACCTCAACATTATTTGTTTGGAAGTTATGGTCAACCATTAGGGAAAGTTGAAATTGCACACTTAGATGACACGTCTTGGGTACAAGCACACCGATATGTTCTTTTCCATCACGATTCAATATATCACTTTCGCACGTAAGTCTTTCGGACCCAATCCTAATGAAATCTCTTTATCTTTTATATTTATCAATTTTTAACGACATAATATTATTTATAGTGAGTTTAAAGAAGTATTGAGATCTCGAGCACGCTCCCGAAGATTAAATCAGCGAGAGCTACATAAGTTATTCACAGAAACTTTTCATGAATGGTTAGGCCAGACGGTAAGCAACTAAATCTTATGGAACACTTGTCAATTATATATGTCTTGCTTTTTAAATCGACATCAATGCAAATTAATTCACCATTCACGTGTAATAGGATTGGAGTGGGAGAGAAGTTAGTGATGAAGTTAAATGGATTTTTCAAGGTCCAAATAGAATAATTAAAAGATATAATGCCTTCCTCATTAATGTGTTCAGGTTCCACACGAAATCTCGTGAAAGATTAAGGAGGACACAAAATTGTGGAGTCGTAGTTACTTCGTCAACTACAAGTTATGCTACTGTAAGGGACATTAATCCGCATGAGGGAGAGGTCGATTATTATGGAAATCTTACATTATTGAGTTAGATTATTATGGAAAATGAAAGGTTGTATTGTTTCGGTGTGACTGGGTTGATGTAAACAGATGTATAAAAAGAGATAAATTCGGGTTTACAATGGTGAATTTCTCTCGATTAATTCACACGGGTCAACGTTTGATGGATGAACCATATGTATTTTCTTCACAAGTGAAACAAGTATTTTATTATCACGATCCAATGGATGACGGTTGGTATGTTGTGCTTTGAAATACTCCCAGAGACTTGATAGACATCGGGGATGGAAGTAGAGATGACATTGAAACAAGATCAGAATGTTTACCTCTACTACCACAAAACTTAAATGAAACTATCACTAATACAACACAATTTAAATGGGTTCGAGAGGACGTTGATGAAGATATTTATGACAACTAACATTAATTAAGACTTTTGTACGATTTTATATCTTTATTTATTTATTTATAATGTTATAACCTTTAACATGTTGTCTTTCAATATATTCATTAATTAATTCATTTTTCTTATTTTTGTGTTTGTTTATTATAGATATCATGCAGAGGAGAAAAATAACTGATTTGCGGGTTGTTCGAGCTTCTGAAAACCATGAAGAAAGAAATAACGAGGAATCGAATGCACCAGAGTCTTCCGAAGTTCCTGAAACTGTTGAAAAAGAAGTAGAAATTCAAAGTAATCTTCGAAACATTATTTACTACTTTGTTCATTTTCAAAAATGGCATTTAATAATTTATTATATAGTTGAAAATACTGGAACACGCAAGACTCGAGGACGTACAACTTTGAAGGAATTATACCAACTTCCTCCTGGGCATCGTGTCAAAGTTTCAAGAAATGATGTCGGTCAACCTATTGGCCCAAAATCACGTCTTCTAGCAGGTTACTTAGGTATAGTTGGACGTAATGCGAATATGTTACCGATCAATTACGAGTCATGTCGCGAAATGCCTAATAGTAACAAAAATCAAGTGTTGGATTTTGTTAAGGTAATAATGTCATTATAATAGATACTCTATAGAAATTCAATACTACTTACGGTGCACACTTATTTACTGTATAGGAGAAATTTTCTTTAGAGGTATATGACAATTATGTGAAGCAAGCGTTAGGGAAGAGATGGAGGGACCACAAGAGCTCCTTAAAGAAGAAATACTTCAAGAATGATCTCAGCCTTGAAGAGAAGTTGCAAACAGTCCCACCAGGAATTCTCAAGTACCAATGGGAAGATGCAGTCAGATTTTGGAGTTAAAAAAAAGGACATGTATGATGTATTTTTCAGAAATAATTGTAACGAATTTTAAATCATCATTAAAAGTGATTGTTTGACATTGTAGGACCGAGAGCATGTTGGTGTTGCTAGCAGGCAACAACAAAAGTTTACGCACACGGCTGGATCAAAGAGCTTTGCTTGTATGGCTCATGAGGAGGTATTATAGATTATTGAAATAGTTTTTTGTATTTCATGTACATACTAACTCATAGTAATTATATTATGGTACATTGTAGGAAAATACATCTGGTTCTAAAGTTGGTCGAATCCAACTCTTCGACATGACACATACGAAGAAGGATGACACTCCTATGACTACTGACGTTGAAGAAATTATGGTATGTTTATTGGGTAGATGTTTTAAATTTACCTAACTTTATTTATATTTGTACCATGACATTTTTTATTTTAATTAATTATTCATTTTTATTATTAGGAAAAATTGAGGGAGAAAAAGGCGGAGCATCATGCTACTGCTTCGAGTCAAGGTCTTGTTAATGATGATGACATTGAAAACCAAGCTATTAATGACGTTTTGGGTCCTGAAAGATATGGTCGGGTGCACTGTCAAGGATCATTCGTTACTCCCACCAAATATTTTGGATCCAACTCATCACAGTACATGTCATCACAGTCTCGATCTTCCCACCACGAAGTTAGTCGTTTAAAAGAAAAGTTGGCTGAGATGGATCAACAAATGGCTAACTTGAAAGTGGAAAATGAAGCAAGGGAAGCAGAGAGAGCAGCAGCGGAAGCAGCAGCGGAACAGCCAGAGAAGCAGTAGAAGCAGAGAAAGAAGCAGCGACAGCACAGAGAGAAACAGCGGTAGCACAGAGAGAAGCAGCATATCAACAGAGATGTGAAGAATTTGAAAAACGACTCAATGATATGATGATAATGATACAGAAAACGCAACCTCAAAATCCACCATCGTAGTCTCATTTATGTTATGAACATTCTGTTAATGTTACTGAACCTTGTTTAACTGAACTTATATTACGTTAATGAAAACTTTTATTTATTATATTGGATTTGATGTTGTTTGTTATGGATATAGAGTTTGATGTTATTGATGTTTTGTTTGTTTGATAATGGAACAGGTTGAAAAACAGATCTGGGGTAATCAAGCATTATTTTTAGAACTGTTAAATTTTGTGTTATTTAGCGGCGTTTGTAAAAAAACACGCCGCAATATATCATACATTTAGCGGAGTTTGTATACTAGAAACGCCGCAATATACCATACATTTAGAGGCGTTTGAATACTAGAAACGCCGCAATATACCATACATTTAGCGGCGTTTGTATACTATAAACGCCGCTAATTATCAACCCTTATTGCGTCGTTTTCGATAAAAACGCTGCTAAATCTGAAAACCTACTGCGACGTTTGTGGGAAAAACGCCGCTAAAAATTAATAACTACTGCGGCGTTTGTAAAAAAATGCCGCAAAATATCAACACCTACTGCGGCGTTTGTAAGTAAAACGCCGCTAAATATCAACATCTAATGTGGCGTTTTCCTAAAACGCCGCTAAACATCAACACCTATTGCGGCGTTTTTCTGACAAACGCCTCTAAATAACAACACCTATTGCGGTGTTTGTTCAACAAACGCCGCTATATGTTGTCACCTATTGTGGCATTTTTTTTTAAAAAGGCCGCTAACTTTATCGGCGCTTTTTGCGGCGTTTGTCATAACGCCGCATGTGTTTTTAGCGGTGCTTAAAAACGTCACTATAGGTAAAAAAACGCCGTAAAATACCTTTTTTGTTGTAGTGTTTATAAGGACTCACACTGTAATTATACCAATTTTATTAATTGCAACGTAAACATTTGTGTTAAATGTTAAACACAGATGGCTATATTGAAACTATTTAATTAATTCAATGGTCATATTATCAAAAATTTAAAAATGATAGTCATTTTGAGACCAACCAGATAAATGTAGTTTACCTTATAAAAAATATACATTAAACGAAAAATCACTTAAAAAGGACATTTCATCTCATTTCTCCTCTTTGTTGAACAATTGTCGATTTTTTGATATAAAATCCGAATCTGATATGATCCGACCCGAAATAATATATTTATTAAAAAATATTATTTTTATTCAATAAAAATGGAGATTTAACTGAAAGAAAATAATAAATAGAGGAGTATTATCATAATTGTCCCTAAATATATAAGATAAAATTATAATTTTTTAGGTCGGATAGGATATTTTACACCCTAACCTTGAATTCGACCCGAGCTGAACATACATTAAAAATACCCGACACAATCTGAACCCAAATTATTTTTAAAAAATCTGACCCAATCCGCTATTAATCTATTAGAGAGGATAAAATGGACCTTGAAATAGTTGATGATATCAAGAAAGCTATCTTCAACATCTTTAGTATACATTGTGAGGATTTTATTTGTTCTCCAATTATTATTTTTTTGAAAAAAAATGTATTGAAGGTTTTGGGTATAAAAGAAGTTGTAAAGCTATATTTTGTCTTTAAAAATTGTTATAAATTATTAGTGAATTTGTAAAATCTTTAATATAAATAGCTAAGATAGTGAATGTAGATTTGATTTATAAGTAGAATTAATCTAAAATTATTTGTGTCAATTTTTTATTTCTTTACAAAAAGCTTTCACTAATTTTGAATAGTCAATTCATTCCATTTTATTCACATTTATTGATCGATTAATTCAATCATTAGTGTCAAAGCTTAGTTTGTTAAAATTTCTAATAATATCTGATTTTTTTTTGAAGAGTTAAATACCATCAGGTTCACTAATGGCCTCTAAATCTACTTTTGATTAATTCTCAACTCATTTACAAATCTTCAAATTGCAATGGAATTAATTATGTCTATTAGAAGAATAAGATGTAATTGTTCATTCATGATTTGTAAATTTGAGATAATATCTTTATATTACAAAAGATTTCGACCAAACAATCGAAAGATCCTTCAACAATATCATTTATTTTCATATTCATTCTAAAAAATATAATTGAAAGTGAAAATATTAGAAATCAAACGATAAAAGTTAATAAATTCTCATCCACCCAACTATGAATTAGGAAAATATACCATAATTGTCATCACAAAATAATAAATAACATTTTGTGAAGAATTAATATAAAAACAAAACATTAATAATCCTTAATGTTTTAGAAGGTTTAGATCTTTTTCCGGTATTGGTTGGGGTATTTAGTGTGTATGTTAGTCGTGAGACTTATGAATTTATGATTATATGTAGATTAACAGGTTAGATAAATCTAATCGTCAGATTTTAGATTAAGTTCTAATAAATCTTATAGACCTGTTAGGGGTTTTGTCTATGTAATATAGTTGGCTAAAATATGTATTTGAAAATGTAGGTTTATTGGAGATTCCGGTATGTGGAGGAGTATGTTTAGAGATTTTGGCCGATAGAGTGGTAGCAGCTTTAATGAATCCGATCTGACAGAAGTTTGGAGGTTTATATATATATAAGTATATAACAAACCTTTGATGTGGTGGAATCTGTAGGAAGCAAAGCTCCAAGAGCCAAGTATGCTGCATGCTGTTTCCTCCTTCGAATCCTCTCTTTGGCGTTATGTTCTTCTTTCTTCATTATTGTTTCTTCTCCATTAACTTGAGCATCCCTTGTTTCTTCACACATTGTAGGAAGCTGTAGACTGTTACTTTCTTGGGGAAGTTAATCAATGTCGTCTGAATCTTCAGGAGGTGCAGACAAACTGTCATCAATGAAATGATCAAGTATGCTTTCCATCAATCCCTCCTCGATGCTGGGATCAACTGGTTCCAAAATCAACTTGCTCGAATCAAGCTCATCGATTCTTGCATGTTCTTCAATCAATACCGTATCAACGGTGTGATCCGGTGGTAGTACTGCGGAAATTTGTCGATGATCATCATCATCAACAGCCGAAATGGGGGCCATTTCTGAGAAATCACCAGTATCTTTGTCGTCGTCTTGTATGAGTGGCCATAAATCATCTGTCGCTCCAGGAACTGTGAACAGATTTTCGAGATTTGGAGAAGAAGACATGCAGAGATTTCTTGGAATATATCAAAAGAGATGGCTTGTTAAATTCCTGGCTAATTCATACACAAAAATAGAAAGACTAAATTTCAAAGCATGCAGAAATCTTGTCAACTGGTAAAAGGATTCCAGAAACTAGTTGAATTAATTAAGTAAATCCTAAATGCATGAGAACATTAACATTAATCCCATGAAATGGCAAAACAATATCCAATTAATCCAACACTACTGCATGACTTCCAATTTGGAAGCTTTGGTTTACATAGTTACATACGAAGGGAGCAAAAAGAAAGAAAGAAAAGTGCAAAAATGTTTCAAAGCCTTACCCAGATTACAAATGAAAGATGAACATCCTCACAAAAGAAAGGAAAAGAGAAAGTAAAACCTCCATCTGCAAAGAAAGAAGACTATATATATGAATGAAATTTTATACGAATATAATTGTCATGGTGATGCTACTTGCAGGGCCGTGGCTGGGGCGCAAACTGCGCGATCGCGTAGGGGCCCCCAAAAATGGGCCCCAAAAAAATATATATATAGTGGCGTTTTACCAATAAACGCCATTATAGATAGACCTATTGCGATATTATTTTTAAAAAAACGCCATTATTATTGCGGCTTTATTGATAAAACGCCATTATAGATGGATCTATTGCGGCGTTTATTAAGAAAACGCTACTATTGTTACCCCGAAATCGAATATATATAGAAAATAGGGCCCCTTTATAAAAATTTGTACAGGGCCCCCGAAAACCCTGCCACGGCCCTGGCTACTTGTCGAAATTGTATAAAGTCAAATAGTTAGTACTTAATATATATCATTTTATAAGGTTTAACAATGATTAATTTAAGAGCTATGGGGAGATCTAAAGAGAGATGAAATGGTGGCATGACATCCCTCATCAATTCACCATTGCAAAGATTAATGGTTATATGAGGAGAAAACAACAAATATAAAGCATAGATATGCAAGAATTGTTAAGTATCTCTGAGAAAACCCAGAAAAATCAACCAAGTTCATGGATGAAATGCTGATGTCCATAATACCTGCATAATATACTGAAGTCAATAATATGAATTTGCAGCAAGATAAATAATTAAATAATAATTAGAAGTGAAAGAAAATTACATTAACAATAAGCAGAAGCTAGGGCTTCTTCTTTTTTTTTTTGGGGGGGGGGGTTTAAAAGAGGGCACAGACACCATGAAATAGCTGAACATTTAGAATATATATATCTTACAGTACTTCCCTGGGAAACATGAATGAGAAGATAAATCCAAGCTAGGCAAGCACAGCTAAAGGCCTTTCCATAGAGATGCTTATGATGAAAATGTGAGCTAAATATCAATTGATTCAAATAGCGGTCCAGCATCGGAATAACGATAGTTATATAACACTAATGATGTTATAGAAGATGCTGACACTCAGAATCATCTTTAGGATTTTTGGCTCTTATGCAAGCTGCATAATTATTATGATGGGTTTGATGTGATTTTATGAATATTCAAGTATAGGAACTTGCCTTAGAATCCATCATTTTCTTGGCTGCCATGCTCGATACTTATATTGGAAATTTCTTAATGTTTTGCAGGCAAGATAAACAATGGAGAAGGCTTTCTGGGACGGGATCATGGAATCCATGAAACAGGATAAGCCCAATTATGACCAAGTTATTGACCTCATGAAGGAAGTCAGAGATGAAATTTGCGAGATGGCTCCTCAGACTTGGAGAGAAGAAATAATTGATAGTATTGATCTGGAAATTCTCTCCCAGGTACTAGTATCCCTTTATTATTTCCACTTCAGTATTCTCGTCTATTAAGTCCTAATTATTTAGCTTTTTCCCCGATTCAAAGGTGCTGAAGTCAGGCAACTTGGACATTGATTATCTTGGAAGGATTCTAGAGTTTGGATTGAGCACTTTGCAGAAGCTCTCCTCTCCAGCCAATGATGATGAAATGAAGGCTGCTAACCAGAATTTATTGAAAGAATTAGCTGAGATGAGTGAAGCCAAAGAGAAGCTGAATCATTCTCCTGCCCTTGCAATGATCAAGGGTCTACGGTTTGTCCTAGAGCAGATTCAGGTTTTTTTTTTTTGTATCTTTATTTATTTTCCTCTTGATAGAATGAGTTTTTCATGTATCACTTGAAAGGCGCTGAGTTGGGAAATAATTTATTCTTTCTACTAATGTGTAATACACATTCTCTTGACAGGATCTTAAGCGGGAGATAAGCAAAGCTCGTGTAATGATGATGGAACCATTATTAAAGGGACCTGCTGGGTTGGATTACCTTCGGAAAGCTTTTGCGAACCGTTATGGGTCTCCTGATGATGCTCAGTCATCTTTACCAATGACAATTCAGTGGCTTTCATCTGTATGGAGTTGCAAAGATCAAGAGTGGGGAGAACACCAAAATTCTGTCAACTTTGACTGCCCAGGATAGTTCAGCTCGGGACCTTCTTACTCCCATTACGCTTAAAACTGGTGGAAGATACAATTCACCGAATGCAAGCCAAATGGCATTTGCCAACTCGTCTAAAATTACAGGTTTGGAAATGAAACTGTTCAACAAAACATTTGAAGCTAAGTTTAAGCATGTAGAAAAATACGAACTATTCAGAAATTGAGAAGGGTAGTATGCAATCTTTTTTAATCTACTGGTGATTCTTATTTTCTTTGATAAGATCATCAACAACCAGAATGCAAGGGAGAGCAAGTTGATATAGTGGTGAGGCTTGAGGGGTGTTCAGGCTGTGATTCAGAAGATAATTGTGTTGAATCAAAATAGAGTAAAAACTCTAATTGATCCAAAAAAAACTCTCTTTAGAATAATCTCACAAAATTGCAAAAGGGAAGAACTCTTAAGAAAGCTTTCAAATGCTTATAATTAAGCTTTGATTGTTGGATGATAAAACTCAAATATAAGTAGGGTATTTATGGGTTACAAGAAACAATCTAAACCACTCATTAAAATAAACACTAAATAATCTAAACCATTGAAATTAAAACATGAGAAAAATACTTAATTTTCACCTAACTAAATTGATGTAAGCAATGACATCAAAACTAAATTGATGTAAGCAATGACATCAAATTAATTTAGGTGTGAACATATAGGCTAATATTGAATTTTCAACAAATTGTTATATCCACAAGGTATTTGGGTGATCAGTTTCTTGCTAAAAAAGTTATTGTAGCGTTCTAAGAGGGAACAGATGATCTAATATCTGATTTTTCACATGCAGCATTCTTATTTGTCGCCAAATTTTCTTGAGCGAGCAAGTAGTAGCCCCTATTGACATGGAAACCATAATATCAAGTTGCACCGAGCAGCTCTCAGAGCTCTTAGACCGCATCGAAGATGTCGGAATTGAAGGGATTGTTGAAACAATCAGTGGGTGTTTGAAACGAGTAGCAGATGACGAGAAGGATCGAACGAGGGAAGTTATGATGGCCTGGATGCTAGCAAAGAGCTTTCAAGCTGGGGATGCAGTGTTTGAGAAGGTATGGCGTGCTGTTTATTTAGCTTTTTGAGGGGTTGTGTTTGGGGGGAGTGGTGTATATGGTGGAAAGTTGGTGGGAATTGCGCTCCGGCAAGTCGGAGCTGGAACAGGTGCAGCTTTACTGTCCGAAAGGGTGGTGAAAGCGGCGGAGGTGCTGGTGGTTGCAGCTACGGTTACCGTCAGTGTCCATGGGCCATGGTGTACAACCTTGATGGGTAACATGTGATTGGATTTGTAAATTTGTGAAAAGAATGTTAATAAAATAATAATTACCTACGTGTAAATATCAGTGTGTACAAACTAAAAACTGCATTTAACTGTAGTGAATAGAGACTCTCGTAGGTGTAGCATAACTTGTGTTTTAATAATAAAAAAAGCATTAAAAATAATCGTTTCGTATATAATTTCTTAATGTTGAATTAGTTTATAAAATTTACATTTCCTTCCACTTAGCCACTTTCTCCGGTGTAACATATAACAACTTGCATTTACAATAATCAGAAGTAAGCTCTCTAAGGCTCTCGTGTTGTTCATTCCAATCCATATAGGCACTCGACTCGATTAAGCAGCAGGTATATTCGCCTATCAAGCAACCAAAAAGGGTACAGAAAGTGCATTTCATCATGAAAGCAACTTACCAGCCAAGCCATGTAGATAAAAGATAAAACTAACGTGTTTAGAAAACCTGTAACAAGTGCAATATTTGATCATGGATGAGTGACAGATGAGAGCAGGCAGCTGAAGTAGAAGAACAAACAACATGCTTAAAGTCCTTCATGGAGTATCATGTGGGCCTTAACCAAATCCTAATCTAGGAAACTTCTACCCTTTGTTAATAGTGATCTAGAGGAGAAGGTAGCTGTTAATGAATCCCACTTGTCATACATATTTGCTTCTTACCTCTTTGAGAAGGATCTGAATGTGTTACAAACTGCAGAAAATCAAATAATGAAAACCAGTGTCTAGTGTTATCAATGCACATCATCCTCGTAATTCCTAATTTAACTGATTTCATTTTATCTACTTTTTCTATAAATAACATTTTCATTATGGTTGTCTCAAAACAACCCAATTTTAATATATCCTATTGCCAATGCTGTTAAAGCTGCCATAGATTGAGGTGATACCATCGTCCAAATAAGGTCGGTTTATGTTGTATTTAGGGTCGTGGCTAGGTTGTTGGAGGCCCTGTGTAAATTCTTATAAAGGGGCCCTTAGATCTCGAACTTATTTTTCTGAAATAATAAAAAATTTACAGTTGTATTACACTGAGCAAACCCACTTGCATTGTTTTCCCAAAAATAATTTTGCTTGTTAACGAGAATCGAACTTAGGATCAACAAAGTCATGAGACCAATGATCTAACCACTGCTTTATACTTATTTTTATACTTCTTAATGGCAACAACTGATAGATATACTCGATTTCGGAGTCCCTATTTTTTAGGGCCCTGCGTCGTCGCGCACTTTGCACACCCCTGGTTGTATTCTTGTCTCAGTTATCACAAGCTACACTATGAATTATCTCTTAGATTGAGATGATGAGCTGGTTCTACAAAACTTTTTTTTGTGATGAAAATAGTTTCCCTTGCTTTTTCAGAGAAAAAAATGCTGAAACAAAGGACTTCCTAGAATCTGCAAAAGCATGTCCTTCAAAAATTATATTAAAAAAATAATACGTGTGAAATTATAAATATTAATGGAATTCAAATTTAAATTATCAATATAATATATAAAAAAAACATTTAAATCATATTAAAATTTCCAAAGATATAACTCGATCTTCCATCTTGATGTAAATGTTCTTTTTACAAATAAAAAATATATAGTGGGCTTTCGGGTTTTGGGCTTTCGGGTTTTGGGCTTTATAGGTTATAAATATAACATGTTTGGGGTTTAGGAAAACATGAGAAAAATATGAAGTGAATGTGGTTTTCCTCTTTCTATGGTTTATTCTCCTCCACTTCCTCTACTTCACTCTAACTTCTCATTCTTCTAACTTTCTTTGTTAATTTTTCTGTTATTTCCTTTAGTTTTCTATTTGAACCGTTACAAAGGTATCAGAGCTATTATTCTCGACCAAGATGGATGACCTACTGACGAGGAGTCAGTTTGCTCAACCAATCCAAGTGTAATCGAACGTTTCACGGTGGGAAAGTATGCTAGATAAATAACTTCATGAATTTCGTTTGGAGTTGAATGTTGAGTTGCGAAACTTTTAGAGAACTATTTAGAAAAATCAAACATCAACGACTCAATGAATGGCAAGGAGTCAGATGAATCATCAACGCTAATAAGTTCATTATTAGAAGAACCTAATGTAGTCAGGATGTTCGATGAAAAGCATGAACGAAATGATGATGATAAAGATGGTCAAGTTATGACGATAGAGATGGAGCCAAGGTTTCCCATAGTAGCTTCTATGGTTTCAGATGTTAATCAGACTGAAGCTCAGTAAATGGTTTTAATAGGTTCATATGAATCGATTAAGGACTTGCCTACATCTTTGAAGGTTACAACTCAGAACTCTATGTGTAACGTTGAAATGATTAAGGGTTGTTGGAGAAGTCAAAGACCAAGGCCCTGACCTTTGAGGGTATGATAAACAAATTTATACGGTTTTGACAATGGTTAATTCAAATTTAACTCCAACGCCTAAAGGAATTAGGGACTCGTATATGCATTGGGATGGTATTGTTGAAACAATAAAAAATAATTGGATCGATAATGTTGGAATTATTGACCAACCCTAAATTTTACTATCATTCCAAGAGTATAGAGATTGATTGATTTGAATATAATGAGTCCTAATGGGGCAACAAAAGAGGTGGAGTCTATGAAGGATTCAAAGGTAAATGTAGATCAACTCCAATTGTGTCAACACGTTGATAACTCAAATAACATAATTTCTCTAATTGAATATTTGTTTAGAGTAATTTATCCATTGATATTTATGAATGTTGATAAACTCGTTGTTATCCATGATACTTACATATTTAGACTTTCGTTAATGGAAAGAAATACGATTGAATGTGCTAGAAGTCTAAGTCTGAATAAAAAATCGACTGCGATTAGTCTAGTTTGTAGGTCAACATCTGTTGTATTAGCTGTCAATGGATTGATTGTAATACATATGTATAATTTTTTCAAAGCCAGGAATAGGTTTAGGGCCATATTTTCGAAGTGTGGATACTTAAGTGACTTGATTAGGGTGTTTGAACAAATTGAATTGAAAGATTATGTGTGTTGGAATGTTTTTATTTTAAGCTATTTAAGACTTGGACTATAGAAGCAAATTTATGGTTGGGTTGGGGTATAAACCATATTGAGCATAGATTGAGTTTTATAGAGATGGTTGTGCTAGATGGGGGTCCAAATTACCTAATGAATGCTTTTTGATGTTGTAGAATATGACCTTGGAAAAAATGCACATTATCACAATATTAAATATACAATCTATGTGGAGGAAGCCATACACATGAATGGCCATTGGAGTATAAAGAATACAAGATCTATGAACATGAGTGGTCAAATGATTTGTTACTAACTTGCATTTGGATTGAATTGTCTATCTTTAGTGGGCTCTAAGATAAAGGTTTTCAAAAATAGACATTTTTCTTATGTTAATCCTTGAGTTCAAGAATTCTTTTCGAGCAGAAGAGTATTGTTATACTACTTTGGAGCCAGAAGTGAATAAAGGAACATTTGTGAAAGTGATTAAATATTTTAATTCATGTATTCCTTTTGGTGAATCGCAAAATGTAAACTCAAATATTTTTCTTTAAATTGTTAAAAATTTGTTGTTGCTCTGCATGCTAAAGTTAACACTCAAAAAATACATGCCTCTTGTTTTGAAATTTCATTCAATATCATTGTCAAAGGGATTAGTTGAGGGTGATTGTTTCATTTTTGATATCTTAGTTGTATTTACCTATGTCTTACAACCAGTTCCTGAAAAAATCACTCAGGTTATTATTCGGTTTGTAGTATACTAGGTTATTATTGGTCCATGGAAGGGTATGCTAAGGGTGGAGAACAAGTTTCAACTAATTTCTGGTGTTTTGGTTGAATAGGATGACATATTTGAGTTTCGCTTATTATTATTGGATGTTTGTTTATCAAATTTTAATTGAGTTTTAGGTGTGATATCCTCCACAGTTTATCGATATGTTGTTCAAATGAAAACATTTGACAATGGAAATTATGAATAGAACCGAGAGGTATTTGACCCAGAGGATGCTGGTCCGCCAATGTAACCATGGTAAGATTAATACTGGTTCGTATTCGGATGTTGGATATCTTGAAAAGAGCATTCAAGAACATTTGGTCCAACCACTTGAAATATTATCCGATATAAAGGCACAAGATCTTATTGTTATTCGAATTTTATTCTTTATTTTCGAGCTTTGAGCTTTATAGGTTATAAATATAATATGTTTGG
Source organism: Hibiscus syriacus (assembly GCF_006381635.1). Taxonomy (NCBI): domain Eukaryota; kingdom Viridiplantae; phylum Streptophyta; class Magnoliopsida; order Malvales; family Malvaceae; genus Hibiscus; species Hibiscus syriacus. The sequence continues at coordinate 1,050,145 of NW_024062542.1, read as the reverse complement.
GGATTAGGAAAATATGAGAAAAATATGAAATGAATGTGGTTTTTCTCTTTCTACTGGTTCTTCTCTTCTACTTCCTCAACTTCACTATAACTTCTTATTCTTTTAGCTTCATTTGTCAATCTTTTTGTTATTTCCATTAGTTTTCTATTTGAATTGTTACAAAGGTATCAGATCTATCGTTTCTGACCAAGATAGACGAACCAGTGACAAGGAGTCAGTTAGCTCGATCGAATCAATTGCAATCGAACATTTCACAGTGGGAAAGCATGTTAGATAAGCAACTTTATGAATTTTTTGGATACATGAACCCTCAATTGACGATTGCAAAAGTATCCTTAAGGTATTATATATGACTTGACAACCCATACAGATATTCCCTTAGGGAACACACAAGGGTGAAAGATTTCGCGGTTCGACATTTTCTTAGAGTTAACCATAACTTAACAAAGAACAACCATCTATTCTTCTATCTCTGGATCATAAATCCTAAGGTTAAAACAACACTTGTGCTAACAACTTCCTTTAGGTCGACTACCGAGTTTGATCCAAGCCCTCAAAAAATTTCTAAAGTGACTTTGTCTATCCCACTAAAGCCCACTAACTATGCACTTAGATCTTGACGATCGAATCCTCGACACAAAGCTGACTTGACATCGTAAAGAATGCATGCACTTACGCCTACTGAAGCAACATGAAAGACTGACATAGCTGAGAACATACCTAGCAACTTGTCTGCAACATCAACATTCTGACTCTAACTCCTTATGATCTGGCAATCTGGATCGCGCAAGATCAAATTCAAAACTAGTTGACCCACTGCTCTACTCTCTTGTCTGAGCATAGAACTAACACCTCTCTGTGTAGGCTCTCTTCCAAGCTAAACCGTCGGACTCGTTCCCCCAGGTCTAAATTAGATATCGCCATCTGAACTAGGGTTATTCCTCATCATATGCGACAAGGACCCATATCTATAACACTTCCTATAGAGCTTAAAGCACATTCCTCGATGACCTTTGCCATAATGGTTGCACTCTGGATATCTCACAACCCTATTCGAGCCTCCAAAGCTCACTACAGACGGTGAAGTTGGCGGTCTCCTATAAGACCTTATATCTAACCTCTGGCTGAACTAGAATGACAAGGCTGACATTACTCTTATCTGATCGTGTGGACATTTGGTCTTCTCTACCACTAGCTGAGGTAGGCCCACTAGTATACAAGTCCTTATACTTGGGTTGCCTAAGTCTCCCTGCAAACTCTTCCTCAAAGTTTGCACTCTCTCTGTAGCCTTCCGTGACAACTCATAAAATACCCTAGGCAGATCTGTCACCAAGTACTCATAGATGTCAATATGAAGTCCCTTGAGGAATCTCTTGCACCTCAAGGACTCTTTCGCAACTATTTGGAACCATATCTCTCATAATACTGATCTTGAACCATCTGAGAGAATTGTATCCTTAAACTATCTATATGTGTCTCGCCGATATACTTACATTTGAACTCACTCAAGAACTAATCCCACCTAGGCACCTCTAGTTATAGAGCCATCTCTACAATCTCTCACCAGTTGATATCATCACCCTTGAACAAAGTGGTGACACACTCTAACTTACCCTTAGGGGTAAGATGAAGCTGCCTCAAAGTCCTCATATTCTCTCTCAGCCACTGATCGGCTAAAATCAGATCATCGTCACCTGAATCATAGAAGTCAAATGTCTTGTACCTCATTAGTCTCTCTATTGGGCACTCAACAGTACTAATGTTCTAGGCGGCTGACTGATAATTCATGCTTAGGAATGACGTCACTATCTCATTGAGTGTGAAAGTCAAACTTCTAAAAAAAGGTCGCCTATGCAACTCCTACTTCTAACGGAACCTCCTGATCCTCTTCCCTAAGTAAGAATTCCTCACTAACTTTATCGAGATGAGAAGCTCGACTCTCCATCCTATCCTCGAGACTACACTCAAAATAATCAACCATCACAACGATATACAATTATATTAAGAAATGAGCACCATTAGGATTCCAGACTTATACAAGTACTTTAAGTACCTAGGGGCATGTATTCACTGAAACTTATTAAAACTTACCACTAGTTCTAGAACCGACTCAATATGACGCTCTGATACAATTAAATATAACATCATAAACCTGATTGTGCCAAAAATGTCACATTGGCTACCAAGGTAATCCTGATTTTCAAAACATATTCATTTTTCTTTTCAAATATATGAATGGTATCAATAATAAACATAATTAACAGTTACAAAATATTTATAAACCAGAGCTCTGTGACACATTGTTTAAAACCAAAATAATACAAACTCAAAGTTATAAATTTGAATACATGAGTAAGGTTCTATGAATACATATGTCCATAAACTACAATATAGTACTCTGAAGGGGATGCTGGAAGTCTTGCTGTAATGGTGCTCACGAACTACTCAAGCTACTAACTACCAACAGAAAATATCCGAAGACTGAGCTTACAAAGCCCAACAGTATAATCACTAATCTAGAGCATCATTATGAGTTCCACAAATATAAGCATGCTAAAGACATGGTAATAAGCAATAGGTACATACATGATCTTAATCAAGTGCTACATACTTAGAGTTTAAATATTCTATCATTGAAGTAGGGTCTCATGTTCCCTTAGTACTATGCTAAGGGCCTCACCATGAGTACAACACTAAAGGGTCTTTAACTCTAATGATTGTAACTGTTACGCATTATCTAAATATGATACTGATACTCTGTACATTATTAATGCAACATTGACCTGTGTGCATTATCTAAATGAAACACTACTAGTATCTAGTCTCACATAGCCATTAGAAAATAGTAATTGAGGGAACCCGTGTCACATAGCATCGGTGGAATTTCACTAAGGTGTTGAATGATCTCTTGATCTTCATATCATCATGTAGATCTTTGAGGGGAACCCGATGTCATATAGCATCGGTACAATTCTCGCTCCACTGAAGCATTAGCTCGATCTCACATAGTTTTCAAGCCAACCTTTAAGAATTTGTTATATATAGTGATGCAACTATACATGCATATCTAAGGGACCAAAGGCCACACAACACTAGCACCGCTAACCCACTACTCGTAAGTGTTTGGGTTAATGCCTTAGTTAGCCCCTGAAGTGCCTCACGCACTAACCATACCCCACTAGGGCAACTAAGGTATTTTGAATACTCTTTAGCATAGCTATACACACTAAGGTGAGGTAATCCTCTCACTAGCTGCTATCTCCCTCGTTCTTTCATCTAGAACGTTATGCAAGGGTTTATTAATATGCTACTGTTGTTAGTTTATTAAGCTGATCTACTTTGGTTGTTTGCTACTTAAGGGCATTTTAATCATTATATGTATCTAGAGAAGTCTCTACGTGTTTCATGACTTCACGACGATTATTGTGTTTGTTGATTACTAGTTGTGATACTAGTTAGCTCGATACCTGACTTGGGTTAATTTTTGGGTAGCGATACTCTTATTTGCTCTTACTATGCTTTCTGTCAATTCACCCTTAAGTTAAAGGGAGGATTGTACATCTATACTCTCTATCATTTTTGTAGTACATGATTCTACTATTTCATACTCTGATTGTTTGGTCATACCATTTGCTGGTACACCCTATGCAATGATCTTTTATTCTTAGATATTCATTACATGTTCAACTGAATATACTTGGACACGTTACGTCTGTTATGGTTACTCTGGTTGTAACACACTCCTATAAGTGTCTTGGGCCCTTTGACCATTATGTTCCTCACGGACTAAGTTATACCATTACAAACTACTTTAACTTTCCAGACCTTAATGGTTCAAATATAATCATCCAAGATGGGTAGTATTGATAACCTGGGGTCAAGTATCGATACCCTTATGAGTATCTGTACCAAAAATGCATTCTGCTACTGAAAAATAGGCCCAATATTGATACTATCACCCTGAGTATAGATATTGTACGGGTAGTATCGATACTCTCCTTGATAGTATCGATACTCCTTGCTTGAAATCTCTAAATTTTACCCTAATTCATCCAATATCGATATTGTTCATCCCAGTATTGATACTCGAACTTAAAAATGTCTTATTTAGTCTTCAAAAAACCTAAAAATATCTCTGATATCTTAGTTTGGTTCTAATCATGTCCTAAAGCTTTAGGGAGTTACTTAGGGTTATAAGTTGTATAACAACTTCTTTACACCTAAAACATGATTGAATCATGAATTCAAAGATAAACCCTAAATGTTCAAATATCTAAATCCTAGAAAATTACTTACATTTATTTAGCCTTAACACTCCAAAGTATTAAAAATACACTACCTTGATGTTTGAATCTCGAAATGAAGCTCATTGCTTAGTGGTACTCCTTCTCTTTTTGATTTGGTTGATTTTTCACACTTTCTCTAGCCAAACAAGAATACCAAGCTTTGAATAACCAAAAGAAAGTTGTTGGAAGGATTGAGAACGAAATAAAGCTTAAAATAAACATGAAATTCCCAATAAACTTACCTTGTATATGGAACTTGGAGAGGAAAGTGGGAGAGAAGAAAATGAGAAGAAATAAAGAAATGAATAGGAGAAAAAGATGGAATGTGATAAAAGCCTCATCTTTTTAAAAATAGGGAAAACACACTATTGGTCCCTCTTCATCTTTCCACAATTTAAAAATCTCCATTTTATAGCTAATTGGGCCCAATTTTAACCCAATTAAGCCCAATGACTTAAATTATTAATTCCACGAGGTCCACTTACCTCTCGGGTAAACTGAAACTACTAGCTTAGAATTTTGGGTGTTACAGAATGATGAAGCTAAAGATGGTAAAGTTATGGTGATTGAGATGGATCCAAGGTTTCCCACAATAGCTTTTATGGTTTCAGATCTTAATCAGATTAAAGCTCAGTCAATGATTTTAATAGGTTCATATGACTCGATTAAGGACTTGCCTACATCTTTGAAGGTTAGTACTCAAAATTTTGTGTAAATTGAAATGATAATGGTTGTTGAGACAGATGAATACCAAGTCCCTGACCTTTGAGGGGTATGATAAACAATTTATGGTTTCAAAAATGGTTATTCAAATTTAACTCTGGCGCCTAAAGTAAGTAGGGACTCGTATATGCATTAGGAGGGTATTGTTGAACTTATCCAAAATAATTGATTGATAATGTTGGAATTATTGACCTTCTCTAAATTTCAATGGTATTCCAAGAGTATAGATTGATTGATTTAATCTGAGTCTAATGGGGTAGCAAAAGTGGTGGAGTCTTTGAAGGATTCAAAGGCAACTATAGATCAACTTCAAATGTGTTAACAGGTTGGTAACTCAAATAACACAATTTCTAGAATTCAATCTTTAATTGGAGGAATTTATCTATTGATATTTATAAATGTTGATAAAATCATTTCTATCTAGGATCCTTATGTATTTAGACTTTTGTTAAGGGAAAGAAATATGATTGAATGTACTAGAAGTCTAATTTTGAATAAAAATTCAGTTTCGATTAGCTAGTTTGTAGGTCAGCACCTGTCCTATTAGTTTTCAATGGATTGATTGTATTACACATGTATAATTTTTTCGAAGCTAGGAATAGGTTGGGGGCCATATATTCGAACTGTGGATACTCGATTAAGGACTTGCATACGTCTTTGTACGTTACAACTCAAAACTCTATGTGTAATGTTGAAATGATTAATGGGTTGTTGGGGCCGTCAAAGATCAAGGCCCTAACCTTTGAGGGTTATGATAAACAACTTTATGTGGATTAGGCGATGGTTAATTCAAATTTAACTCTGGCACCTAAAGGAATTAGAGAGTCATATATACATTGGGAGTGTACTGTTCAACCGATCTAAAATGATTGGATTGATAATGTTGGAATTGTTGACCCGACCCTAAATTTCACTGGCATTTTGATATTAGTTGATTTCAATCTAATGAGTCCCAATGGGCAGCAAAAGAGGTGGAGTCTTTGAAGGATTCAAAGGTAAATGTAGATCAACTCAAAATGTGACATCACACTGGTAAGTCAAATAACGCAATTTCTCGAATTCAATCTTTGTTTAGGAGAATTTATCTATTGATGTTTATGAATATTGATAAACTCGTTGCTATCCATGATCCTTACGTATTTATACTTTTTTAATGGAAAGAAATATGATTGAAGGTGCTAGAAGTCTAATTCTAAATAAAAAGTGGCTACGATTAATCTAGTCTGTAGGTCAGCATCTGCCGTATTAGCTTTCAATGGATTGACTGTCATACATAGGTATAATTTTTCTCAAAGCCAGAAATAGGTTTAAGGCTATATATTCAAAGTACGAATACTTAAGTGACTTGGTTAGGGTGTTTGAACAATTTGAATTGAAATATTATGTGACTTGGAATGCTTTAATTTTGAGCTATTTGAGACTTGGACTAGAGAAGCAAATTCATGGTCGGGGAGTAGACCATATTGAGCATAGATTGAGTTTTGTGAGATGATTGTGTCGAATGGGGATCCACATTACCTAACAAATGCTTTTGATGCTGTGGAAGATGACCTTGGAAAAATGTGCATTATCGTAATATTAAATATACAATATATGTGAAGGAAGCCCTCTACATGAGTGGTCGTTGGAGTGTGAATAATACAAGATCTGCAAACATGAGTGGTCAATTGATTGGTTACAAACTTGCACTTGGATTGAATTGTCTATTTTTAGTGGGTTCTAAGGTCAAGCTTTTCAAAATAGACAATTTCCTTATGTTAATCCTTGGGGTCAATGATTCTTTTCAAGTAGAGAAGTATTGTTATACTATTTTTAATTCGTCTATTCCTTTTGGTGAACTACAGAATGTAGACTCAAAGATTTTGCTTCAAGCTGTCAAAAAATATGTTGTCGCTCTTCATGTTGAAGTTGACACCCCAAAACAACCTCTTATTTTTTAAATTTCATTCAATATTATTGTTCAAATGATTAACTGAGTGTGATAGTTCCACTTTTGATGTCTTAGATGTATTTACCTATGCTTTATGACAAATTCCTGAACAAATCACTTAGGTTATTATTCGGCTTGTAGTATACCATGTTATTATTGGTCCATAGAAGGGTATGCTAAGGGTGGAGAACAGGTTTCTTCTAATTTCTTGTGTTTTGGTTTAATGTGATGACATATCTGAGTTTCGATTATTATTAGTGGATGTTTGTTTATCAAATATAATTGTTTTTGGGTGTGATATCCTCTATGTTTTATCTATATGTTGTTCGAATGAAAACATTTGACATTTGACCCCGGGGGACTCTGGTCCGCCAATGTACCATGGCAAGATTATTACTAGTTCACATTCGAATTTTGTTCTCTGTTTCAATCCTTGAAGACAAGGATATTTCTAATCGGGGGATTATTATAATGTGTCTTTTTATAAATAAATATATATATATATAGTGAGCTTTTGGGTTTTGGGCTTTATAGCTTATAAATATAATATGTTTGAGGTTTAGGAAAATATGAGAAAAATATGAAATCCTCTACTTTATTCACTTCTCATTCTTCTAGCTTGTTTTGTTAATTTTTCTATTATTTCCTTTAGTTTTCTATTTGAACCGTTACAAAGGTATCAAAGCTATTGTTCCATACCAAGATGGATGACCCAGTGATGAGGAGTTAATTACCTCAACTGACCCAATTGCAATTGAATATTTCACGGTGTGAAAGTATGCTAGATAAGCAACTTCACGAATTTCGTTTGGATTTGAATATTGAGTTGCAGAAACTTTTAGAGAATTATTTAGGGAAATCAAACATAACGACTCAATGAATGGCAAGTAGTCGGATGAATCGTCAGTGATGATAAGCTCGTTATGGGATGAACCTGACGTACTCAGGATGTTTGATGAAAAAATATGAACAAAATGATGAAGCTAAATATGGTGAAGTTATGGAGAATGTGATAGACCCACGATTTCCCACAGTAGCTTTTATTGTTTCAGATGTTAATCAGACTGAAGCTCAGCCAATGGTTTTAATAGGTTCATATGACTTGATTAGGGACTTACATAAGTCTTTGAAGGTTACAACTCAAAACTCTGTGTGTAACGTTGAAATGATTTAGGGGTTGTTGGGGTCGTCAAAGACCAAGGTCCTGACCTTTGAGGGTTATGATGAACAACTTTATGCGGTTTGGACAATGGTTAATTCAAATTTAACTCTGGTGCCTAAAGGAATTAAGGAGTCCTATATGCATTGGGAGTGTATTGTTGAACCGATCCAAAATAATTGGATTGATAATGTTGGAATTGTTGACTCGACCCTAAATTTCACTAGTATTCCGAGAGTAGAGAGATTAATTGATTTCAATCTAATGAGTTCGAATGGGGCAACAAAAGAGGTGGAGTCTTTGAATGATTCAAAGGTAATTGTAGATCAACTCCAAATGTGTCATCACGCTAATAACTCAAATAACACAATTTCTCAAATTTAATCTTTATTTAGGGGAATTTATCCATTGATGTTTATGAATGTTGATAAACTCGTTGTTATCCATGATCCTTACGTATTTAGACTTTTGTTATTGGAAAGAAATATGATTGAAGGTGCTAGAAATCTAATTCTGAATAAAAAATCGGTTGCGATTAGTCTAGTTTGTAGGTCAGCATATGTCGTATTAGCTTTCAATAGATTGACTGTCATACACAGGTATAATTTTTTCAAATCCATAAATAGGTTGAGGGTCATATATTCGAAGTACGGGTACTTAAGTGACTTGGTTATGGTGTTTGAACAAATTGAATTGAAAGATTATGTGACTTGGAATGCTTTGATTTTGAGCTATTTGAGACTTGGAGTAGAGAAGCAAATTCATGGTTGGGGTGTAGACCATATTGAGCATAGATTGAGTTTTGTGGAGATGATTGTTTCGAATAGGGATCCACATTACCTAACGAATGCTTTTGATGTTGTAAAAGATAACCTTGGAATAATGTATATTATCACAATTTAAATATACAATATATGTGAAGGAAGTCCTGCACACGAGTGGTCATTGGAGTGTGAAGAATACAAGATCTGCGAACATGAGTGGTCAAGTGATTTGTTACAAACTTACACATGGATTGATTTATCTATCTTTAGTGGGTTCTAAGGTCAAGGTTTTCAAAATATACACTTTCCTTATGTTAATCCTTGAGGTCAAAGATTCTTTTCAAGTAGAGGAGTATTGTTATACTGCTTTGGAGCCAGAAGAGAATAAGGAACATTTGTGTATTCCTTTTGGTGGACTGTAGAACGTAGACTCAAAGATTTTGCTTCGAGTTGTCAAAAAATTTGTTGCTGCTCTCCAAGTTAAAGTTGACACCACAAAAACACATGCTTCATTGTTCATTCAATATCATTGTCTAAGGGATTAACTGAGGGTGGTAGTTCAACTTTTGATGTCTTAGTTGTATTTACCTATGCCTTACGACTAGATCCTGAACAAATCACTCAGGTTATTGTTCGGCTTGTAGTATACCAGGTGATTATTATTGGTCCATGGAAGGGCATGCTAAGGGTGGAGAACAAGTTTCAATCAATTTCTGTTTTGGTTAAATGTGACGACATATCCGAGTTTCGATTATTATTAGTGGTTGCTTGCTTATCAAATGTTAATTATTTTTTGGGTGTGATATGCTCCACAATTTATCGATATGTTGTTCGAATGAAAACATTTGACAATGGAAATTATGAACGGAATCGAGAGGTATTTGACCCCGGGTACACTAGTCTGCTAATGTAACCATAGCAAGATTATTACTAGTTCACATTCGGATGTTGGATATCTTAAAAAGAGCATTCAAGAACGTTTGGTCCAACCACTTGAAAGATTATCCGGAAAAAGCACAAGATCTGATTGTTATATGAATTTTGTTCTCTATTTTAATCCTTGAGGACAAGGGTATTTCTAATCGGGAGAGTATTGTAACTGGTCTCTACAAATAAATAAATATATAGTGGGCTTTCAAGTTTTGGGCTAGGTTATAAATATAATATGTTTGTGGTTTAGGAAAATATGAGAAAAATATGAAATGAATATGGTTTTCTTCTTTCTATCATTTCCTTTCTTCTACTTTCTCTATTTCATTCTAACTTCTCATTCTTCTAGTTTCCTTTGTTAATTTTTCTACTATTTCCTTGAATGATGGGCGCATGTTGCCCATCTTAGCACCATTCAATTCTCTTTTGTAAACATTAGTAAAGAAAGTAATTGTGTTTATTCTGCAGATGATTATGTGATGATATTATTGGATCGGTTCATGTATTTTTTTTTTGATGTCTGGACCGACGGCTCATGTATTTTTTTCTGGACCGGTTCATGTATTAATTTGCACTGAAACCTGCATTGTTTTTGTCACTAATTCTTTAGCCTCCATGTACACTCAAATGATCATTCAAATATATGAAAAAGAAAACACAACAAAATCTAAATAACATAGAGGAAGAGTCAATGTAACATGAAAACTGAAGAAACAGAAACAAGGCAGGTATAATATATAAATGCTGAGTTTTAACGCTTTACTGAGTCCTGTCATAACATTTTATGGAAAGAAATCAACTTACAAGGCTCGCATATCTTCTATTATACTCTAAAAGTATAGACCATTAATAATAACCCACAATTATGAATCCAATCCGATTCGGATAGGCTTCAAAATCCAATTGTTCCAAGTTCCAGGTTCCGACATCGGTACCAACAAACCCTAAACAATCACTACTAAAGACTGCACAAACTTCTTGCCCAAGACACTACTATACAGATTGTTTATTCAACATCAGGTCTTTAGGTAGAAACCGACATCAATATAAACACGAGACTAAACACAGAAACCCAATCGAAAAGCATATACTGCTAACATTCAAGAGACATGAACTTCTCCACTAGCATGTACCTCCTTTACTGTCTTCTCGTACTCATCTTCTTCCTCCTCCTGCTCTGTATCTTCTTCCCTTGCATCCCCATCTTCTTCTCCACCCCAGCCAAAGCCTCCAATAGACCGTGACACTGGAGGAGCTGCTTTAGCCTCTTCAACTATTTTCATGATTTCCTCAACACTTTGAAGGGAGAAAGTTGGGTTTTCTTTCCTGTAATAGGATGCTTGAGCTGCCTCTGTCAGTTCCCTGGGCAAGTTCTTCAAGAACCATGGATGGCTCTTGATATCTTTGATGGTGATTCTCTGTAAAAACACATGCCAAAACAGTGAGAAAGCAAGAAAGAAAAGCAAGCTTGTCAAGGATGACTGATGCATGACCGGTAAAGGCAATCTAGAAATGGGGATGACTTGCTTTACATGCACAAGTAGAAGACACCACATACATGCCATGTGCTTTTAGCACATGAAAGAAATGGTGGAGAAAACACACACACGTACATGTATACCAAGATTCCTATAATGCCAATAACCACCAGAGTAGAAAGAAATTACAGGAGAACAAACATTTTTCCAAATGTTGAACAAGTTCTGTAACAACAGTTCATACCCTGGAAGGGCTAGCAACAAATATGCGAGAAAGGAGATGTTTGCAATCTTGAGATATGTGAACGTAGTCTGGGATTTTGTATTGAACCGACATTATTCTCTGCGACAAATAAAAGAACATAAGAAATCAAAAAGGAAAACAATGATAGGATAGTTAAAAAATGGATGGTCAGAAGGATGTAGCTTACACTAATAGTTTTCCTAAAATTTTTTGGATCTTCCTGGTCCTCAAATGGGTAAGCACCAACCAACATAACGTAAAGTGTCACTCCACATGACCATACATCTGCCATCTGAAAAAGGAATGCAATCCTAAAATTAATCAGAAACAGAAAATGAAAGGACTATCTATCTCTGCTTTGGAAAGACTTACTAAAACCCAGACAAATGTTTCTCTTTTCCAAATATCGCAGATGCTATTGTTTTCATGATCGTTAAAATGAAAACTTCATCGTAAAGAAGCACTTCCTGTAATAATTTACTACTAGTATATATCCAACCAATTGATAAATATTCTGCGCAAGTGATTTTTAACCAAGTTTATAATCAGCCTCGACAATATTACCAAGTAGCATCAGTCGATCTTTAGAACAGTAAGTTAAAGCATCAACTACTCCAGAAAACTAATTAACATAGGCACATAACTATAACTGAAAAATCTAGTCTAATAAACAAGACTCTATCAACAATATTTGAACAGAAGTAGATAAAGACTAAATTACCTTGCCATCATATTCTCTCCGAGAAAGAACTTCTGGTGCAATATAAGCTGGAGTACCAACCGTTGACTTGGGTCTTGAATGCAGCAAAGATGACTAAAAGGTGTGGAAGGAAGCATCTTAAACAACAAAAAATCTGACATGCATTTGATTATGCTTACTGTAATAATCCTATTTTCAGTATTACCTTTGAGTAACCAAAATCACAAATTTTCAGCCGAGGAGCAGGGCTCCCATCCAACAAGGTATTCTCTAACTTCAAATCTCGATGGCATATTTGCTGAAAGTCAAAACAGGTAAAATATGAGAAGCTTGTAAAAAAAAAAAAAAATTGTAACATCGTGATAGATAGAATGTAAAATCTTAGTTACCATGGCATGACAATAGCTAACTCCTGAAATCAGCTGCTGGAAAAAATATCTGGCCTGAAAACATAAGTCATTAGACAGATTAGCTATAGTGGAAAGCTCAAAAAAACTGAGCCTCCCACCTCTTACTTAAAGGAAAAAGGGGTACGTTACAAATGCAGCCGGCAACAAGTAAAAGAGAATTCAAGTGAACATCGAGAATCCCCCACCCTTTTTTTTTCTTTTTGCATAAGAACATCTATTTAATAGGTAACAGTTTCAAGACCAAGACTGACCTCATCTTCACTAAACCTTCCTGCGTTGCAAATTCGCTCAAAGAGCTCACCACCAGCAGCATACTCCATCACGATTGCAAGATGTGTAGGAGTCGAAACAACCTGCAAATTCAAAGGGACAAAAAATAACGTTAAATCAAGAACATTAATGTAAAGGCAACAAAAAGGAAGAGCAAAACATTAGAGTACCTCTTTGAACCGAATTATGTTTGGATGACGAAGGGATCTATGATTTATTATTTCTCTTGCCACATTCTCGTCAATCTATCACAAAAGATAAAATGTACAAAATTCCCAATTTTCTTCAAATACAACAACAATAAATAAATGAAAAGAAGAAAACATTAATTTCAACTGCAAAATTCAATATGTATGAAACTATCGGCAATGATTTCGTTAAAAAGTAAATATAAATTTTCTTAAATGAAAAAAAAATCCTACATAAAAACCATACATGAATGCATAATACATATAAATATAAGCAAATGCATCATATTAATATTAAAAAGAAAAGAAAAATAAATTAAGGAGAAGGGAACCTTCTGGCCACGGTCGATATACTTCATGGCGACGAGTTCTTTGGTTTCCTTGTCACGCATCAGCCGGGCTACCCCAAAGTTCCCAGATCCTATGTCTTTCACCAGCTCGTACTTCTCCATCTTCTTTTTTCTATATATATATATATATAACAAATAAATCAGATTAATCAAAACCCTAACTCAATTATTCAAAAATCGAAGCAAACATCGATTTATACGCAACACATTACAAACCGAAGCTGGTAGCGGCGGCGGTGGGCGGAGGTGGAGATTTGGAGAGATTTGAAGGAAAAGTAAAGAATATGGAATTTATGAAGTCTGTAAAGGCAGCAACAAAATCAGTGCTTTATGAAGGGAGAGATGTCTATAAATTATTTTATTTATTAATTAATTTATTTTGGAAAGAGAGTGTGGGGATAATAATTTAGAGCGAATGATATCCTACTACTGCTCCCTTTGGTTTGACTCTATGCTCAGCTCATCATGAGATCTTTCCCCTTTCATTTCGGTGTTTTGACCTAACTGACTTTTTTTTTTTAATTCCCTTGTTATAATATTCGTTGACTAATATCTTTTGAAATAATATTCTTTCGGCTGAATTGGCACAAAAACGTATCTTTGGGAATACGTTTTACTTGAGTTTTTGCTGAGTCGGATGTCACGTGTGAAAGGCGTATCCTCAGGGATGCGCTTTACCTAGGTTCTGCTGAGTCAGATGTCACGTTGGTATTTTTTAAATAATAAAGATTTTATATTTATTGTTATTATAAATTAGTAATATATTATGTAAATTATTTCGGTTATAATTTAAGAATTATCGAATATATTTTTTAAATGTGTGTTGTTATATGTTTTAGGTACTTTGGCATTCACTCATTCCACGTAACATTAATCGGATGGAATAATAAATGAAAACAGCTTTGATTTTATTGTAATTATAGGAAAAATATATGAAATTATAATATTACACGTATGATTATATATCTATTATTTTTAATTTTGATTATCGATCTATTAATTTTATCATTTAATTATTTAAATGTTATCAATCTAGTCATCTTTATCAATATTTAACGAAAATATGTATGCATAAGTTAATAAAATTAGTATAATTACATATTTAATCTTCAATACTTACATATTTTATTAATTTAGTCTTAATTTTAATTTAATTTAATAAATTTAATCCTCGAATCAGAATATGAAATGTGTGATCGTATATATTATTTTTTTAACTTTTAAATTGTTTAATATATTTTTTTTTCTCTACTTAGAAAGTGGAATTATTTTAATATTTTAAAATTAATAATATTTTTTTAAAATAAATAATATTAATTATTATATTAAATAAATATAATTAATCATTTTATAAAATTACAATATAAATAATTTATTTAATATTAATCAAATATCATAAAATAAATTTTAAATAATAAGTTTTTAAAAAAAATTATTTAGGTGTACATACATTTGGAAATTATAGAAAATGCAATTACATTTAAATATTATAAACAAAAACATTCATTTAAATAGAATATTAATTACATAAGGGTTAACGGTTATGTGCTGATAACAGAGTTGGACATTTTTTTCTATTGTGTTCGATGTTTCTACAATGGCCACGTCGTTTTTGTTCTGTTGACTTCTCCCGAATATCCATATCACAATGTATTCTAGTAGATTTTAGACGACCTGAGTCCCTCAATAACAACAGATCTGGTACAATTGTAAGCCAAGTTTGAATGTCATATGGGTCTCTTTCGTTGCCTATGGGCGGAAACTCAAATTCATATATCTTGAATACTTGTGAAAGTTGGTATACGGGATCAACATAATTTTTGTAGTCCAAATGCGAATGTGAGCAAGCTGTAATTACATGAGAGCATGGATATTTGAGTGCTTGAAAGAAACCACAATCGCACCATCTCTCTTGTAGATTAACTCTTAAAGAGTTAGCTTCAATCCCTTGCAACGGACGTGGCATTTCGGTTACACGAAACAATTCACGGGTGTGAGAAAAATTTGTAACCAACATCCCATTTGATGCAGCCACTTTTTTCTGTAAATCAGCTACTAGTCTTGGGTGGTAAATATGACCGTTTTTCATCCAAGTAAGAGTTTGTCCACCGAGCTTTACAAAGAGTTGACCCAAACGAAAATAAGTTGTTTTGACCAACACTGTGACTGGTAAATGACGCGCCCCCTTTAAGGTTGAATTTATTGCTTCAGCCAAGTTGGTTGTCATATGACCATAGCGATACCCCCCGTCATACGTATTTGTCCACATTTCTTTGCTGATGTCCATAATGTAGTCGCACCCCTTCTTATTTTTGCGAAACAGCTCTTGTAGCATAAACTCAAACCTTTGAGGTAAGAGTTCGTAACCTAAGCCATTAGGAATATGTAATAGTTAATATGAAGTATAAATAAGTAATACGAAAATGATAGAAAAATTGCCTAAGCCATTAGGAATATGTAATAGTTAATATGAAGTATAAATAAGTAATACGAAAATGATAGAAAAATTGGAAAAAAGTAACATACCCATCCGCACGACTAACTGACGTTCATCGTTCTTCTTGTATTTTCCGTAATAGTTTACAGAAATATGACGGACACAATAACGATGTTGAACATGTAGAGGTCTATAAATTGTACCCAAAGACTCCATTGATGCTTTTATCCCGGCTCCTCGGTCTGAAATAATGCATACTCATTCCCTGGTGACAACATGTAAACGTAAATTTTTAAGGAAAAAAGCCCAAGAATCAGTGTCTTCTCCTTGAACGAGGGAAAACGCAATAGGAAGAATATTGTGGTTTCCATCTTGGACCACAGCCAATAATAAAACTTGCTTGTATTTCCCATACAAGAAAGTACCATCAATTTGGACAACTGGTTTACAATACTTGACTGTATTAATACACTGAGGGTAAGTCCAAAAGGCACGGTAGAATTGGCTACGATAGCGAACCACTCGATCATTCACGTAATGATGTTGCGTTTCAAACTCAACAATCTTCCCGGGATTGAGTCTTTGCACAACATGAAACCAACTGGGCAGCTCTTTGTAGTAGCAGACATATTTCTCCGTGGTAGATCGATAACCTCAGGACTGAACTAAGTTATGAATATTGTAACTCTTTATTGCCATCATTGCTTCCTCCTTCGATGCGAACTCCATTCCAATACGTAAATCACCATCATTGACTGATGACTGAAGTTCATAGTTGCAAACATCAGGGAGATCCGAAAATTCTGGCTGGTACATTACATCATAATCAGCCCCATACATATAAGCAGGAAGTTCGGCTGGTGTTGTATTTATCACAACGTCATCCTCATCATCATCAGAATGTACGTTAAAGTGTGGTGAGTCAGGTTCAACGAATAATCCCGTTTCAGCACCATCTACACCTGGCTCCCGAAGAGGTTCTTCTGGCGGAGATGATAGTTCCTCCGATAATCCAATGTTGAGGTCAAATAAGTTCCCGCTTGAGTGTCTTCCCCTTGAACTTGAGGTCATTGTATCATGTGATGTGAATAGACTGTCGTCTCGATGGCATTTCCATATGTAAGTCGAAAACATTGGCAGATGAATGTCTGCCCCTTGAATTAGAAGAGATGTTGCCATATGGATTATTGGTGAAGCCACGTGGGTTGAGATCATAAGCAGTTACCGATGAATGTCTTCCTATTGAACTTGATGGCATAGCATCTGGCGTTGGATCTGCCATTAATTATGTGAAATCATTACAGATCAGTTGCTTCGGGCTATCAACTTGATCAGCATGATACGCAATGTCAAAGTGAGGAATATGAGAGACCATGAGAAGCACGAACCTCAATAAAAATGGTATATATTTCAATAAGAGATTGTGAACTCCCCATATGAGCATCAACCATCATAGAAACATCATCATCGTTGGAAAGCTGAAATGATGTATACGTGAGTGGAAAAAGTTCAGTAGGAAATCTATACTTAAGTGAAGATAGTCTTCTCCGGCCAGCTACACGAATCTTTAATGAAATTTTTGTGATTAACTCCTCAAGAGTTATGTTTCTCTTCAAGGTTAAGGGGATATAATGATCTGACTCAAAAACAACCCCCTCTTCAGCTTCCTTAATTTCTCCATCATATAAAACAACAGCAGAAAGACGACTCATTTTCAGAGAATAGAGGATTGATATTTTTGAGAAATTTAGAGTTTAAGAATTTGAAAACTTGTGAACTGAAGTTTTTTTTGAACGTCCATAATATGTTTCATATAATAGTGTCTATAACCGGGGTACTATTCATGTGAATGCGCATTCCCGGGGGGCGCCTTCCATTATTTTATCAGAGAATATGTTATCATTGCCCTATTATGTCACTCATGTCCCTCGGGGGCACTATTCATGCCATAACCCAAAGTGGTGAATGCGCGTTCCCGGGGGGCACCTTCCATTATTTTTTCAGAGAATATGTTATCATTGCCCTATTATGTCACTCATGTCCCTCAGGGGCACTATTCATGTCAGTACCCAAAGTGGTGAAGGCGCGTTCCCGGGGGGCGCCTTCCATTATTTTGTCAGAGAATATGTTATCATTGCCCTATTATATCACTCATGTCCCTCGGGGGTATTATTCATGTCAGTACCCAAAGTGGTGAAAGCGCGTTCCCGGGGGGCGCCTTCCATTATTTTGTCAGAGAATATGTTAGCATTGCCTTATTATGTCACTCATGTCCCTCGGGGACACTATTCATGTCAGTACCCAAAGTGGTGAAAGCGCGTTCCGGGGGGCGCCTTCCATTATTTTGTCAGAGAATATGTTATCATTGCCCTATTATGTCACTCATGTCCCTCGGGGGCACTATTCATGTCAGTACCCAAAGTGGTGAAAGCGCGTTCCCGGGGGGCACCTTCCATTATTTTGTCAGAGAATATGTTATCATTGCCCTATTATGTCACTCTTGTGAAATTGGATGTTCATAACTTAAACTAAAACATTATGTGAAGTTTGTATAAATTGGATAAAATGTTATGAATAAATTGGATAAAATTTTATGGATAAATTGAATAAATGTGAAGTGATCAGTTGGTTGTTTGAATATATTGGATAAAATGTTATGGACAAATTGAATAAATGTGAAGTGATAAGTTGGTTGTGAGCATGAAATTGTATGGAATGAGCATCGACATGTTTTTACGAATAAATATGAAGTGATAAGTTGGTTTTAATGTATATGTTTTAATGTATATTTTTAATGTATATGTTAAGGATAAAATCATACGTATGGATAAATTTAATTTGAATTTAAGTACTGTGAATTATAATTGGAATATAACTTTTAATTTTGAATACAATTGGAATATTAAGTTGAATTTAATGTTAAATATTGAATAATATAATTTGTATATTAAAAACATTTTATGTTAAATTTAAATAAAAAATAACATTAAAAATATTGTTCTAACAACCATGAAACATTTAAATAACATAACCAAATTACATAAATTTATGAAATATAACTATTTAAATAACATTAAAATACAACTGGATCACCGATGTCGTCTTCTCGAATGAGTTCCACATGCCTCATCTTCACTATCATCATCATCATCAGTATTTTCTTCGGCTGGTGTTGTAGATGATGCTGAAGGGCCTGTATAAAATAAAGACCCTGGAGGAGTGCTACTAACAAACCCACCGCTCATAGAAAATTGAGAAAAGTGTGAAAACATTGGCATCGATATCTGTGATCCAGATAGAGATTGAGGTGTCTGTGGAGAAGGACCACAAGCCAAATAAGATGCATATGAACCATATGCTAGATCATTAAACATACCCGTATATGCACCTCCAAATGGTGTCATAAAATCCTGCGGGCTAGGCATGTAACCTGACGGGCTAGGAATGTAACCCTGCGGAGATGGCATATAAACTGGTGGGCTTGGCATATACCCCTGAGGAGATGGCATCTGAACTGGAGGGTTGGGCATCATCATCGGTGGATAGGGATGTTGTGGTAGGACTGATGCAGAACCGGTAGCGCCCTCTCTCCGTCCATGAGTCGAGGGACGATGATATTGAGACGGTGGACGTCTCTCTCTGCGCCTAGGAATGTTAACCCCTCGTACTTCAGCCGAAAGTAGAAACAACTTTTCATTTTCATTAAACCATTCCATATAGTTATCCGTAACCATATGACCAGTTTCAACGTAAAATTTGTTGAAAACATTTTGATATTTCGATATACCAAATTAAGTTAGATGAATTTTAAGATTT
The DNA here is from genome assembly GCF_006381635.1 of Hibiscus syriacus. Lineage (NCBI taxonomy): Eukaryota > Viridiplantae > Streptophyta > Magnoliopsida > Malvales > Malvaceae > Hibiscus > Hibiscus syriacus. The sequence continues at coordinate 1,030,460 of NW_024062542.1, read as the reverse complement.
TCCAAATGATTTTCTAAGTATATTCGATATAACTATTCAAATATCAAAACATTACTCCAAATCTTTTAAAGATTATTTCTAATCCTTACTCAAGTGTAAAATTAAGTTTTAATCTTAAAACAATTTCAAAATAATTTTACAAAGTATTTCGAATCATTTCAAAGCCAAAAATTCCAGATTGCTCAGAGGGAACCGATTCCCCCCCAAGGGGTACCGATTCCCCCTGAATGGTTTGGCTCCGATAATTCCAGTATGCTCGGAGGGAACCGATTCCCCCCAGGGGGTACCGATTCCCCCTTTGTATAACGGTCGAAATATTTAAATTTTACACTTAGGGAACCGATTCCCCATAGGGGGTACCGATTCCCCCCATGCTCCAAGCTGTTTTATTAATTGTTTTCACACTAAAATGGCAATATGATCTTCACTAATCATCCCCAACGTTCAGAAGTGATTCAAGGTGTATTTAAACAAGTTCTGAAGCCTTTGATCAACAAGAAATTATAGAGAAACAAGAGAGAAAGCATCAAACACCAAGTTTGTGCAAATCAAGCCAATTTTCCTTTCAATATTCATTTTGCTTTCAAGAATATCATTTGTGCTCATTTGCAATTATTTTGGAGTGTTCTTTTCTTGTTCTAGAATTGTGCAAACAATCTACCTTGTGAGGGTTTCCTTGTAAGTTTGCAAATTTGTAATCTTCTCTTTGGGAAAGAGTGTTCTCAAGAATTGGGGTATATTCTTGAGGGTGTTGTAAGGTTATCTCTTTGGCCTCAAAAGAAAGAACAAATTAGTGAATTTGTTGGAAAATCCTTAGTGTGGATAGCTAAGGTAGTGGACGTAGACTTTGATTGAGAAAGTCGAACCACTCTAAATCGTTGTGCAATTACTTTCAATTTTCTGCAAAAGCTTCCACCAAATTTTTAATTGCCAATTCACCCCCTCTTGACCAATTTCGTCAATCGATTAACTCAACAAAATTGTCGAGGGGCCAACTGTGCATGCTAGTTCTCCCAAAGCGCAATTCAATCTCTGTGTCTCACCACCCAGTTAACATCTTTCTTCCCTCGTCTATCGATGTTATGCATGTCGTCTAAATTCCTAGGTGCTCCAGGAATATATTGCTTACAACCAAACTGACAGAGCACGCGATCAACTGGATGCCACTCAATAATAGCATAACATATAAGAGGTACAATAGATATCCAAACCTCTAATGACCCACTCGGTGGGATGGAATGCAAGCCTTTACTTCATCGCTCGCATAAGGTATCCACTGAAACTAAAATATAAATATGCAATTCAAATAAATATAATATTCTAATTAGATCTAACATTTTAAATTAAAATATTTATATTTAAACAGATTTCAAAACATATCTCAGACCTAGCTTTTGTATCAATAAGTAATCTAGTCCAATAGGTATATCTCTATGGTTCTTTCTTTTCATCGACCACCTATGAAATATAATATAAACTAAATATCACCCTATTTAATTAAAAATATTTAAATCAAAATTTAGTTCGAAAATTACCTCAATAATAAGGGGAATACGTATTGTTCATTGACGATCGGGCATAAGAAAGGCATACGGAACCACGCCCATGATTGCAGAAGTAGGAGACATCCACCGATAACAGTTTTCTTATAATTTGTCGTACGACACATTTCTCTAAAGAGAAATGCCAAAACTGCAGCTCCCCAACTATATCTTCCAGCTTCATTAAATCAATCAGATGCTGCAACCACATACAATGCACCTGATTGTGAGATTTGTCGAGCATTAATATTCCTCCAATAATTCGTAGAATATAAGACCGAGCACATGCCTTTACTTCATCATCTGAAGCATTTTCATTCAGAACTTCAAAATTAGCTTTCAACCATGATAAAACTATTCTACCTCCATTAAACTCTGGCGGAGCAGCTCCAAGATACTCCATGCACATTGACTGTCAATCACCATCCGCCATACCACACATAATATTCCCATCGACGGGAAGCCCAGATGCATAGAGACATCCTCCAACGTAATTGTAGCCTCTCCACATGGAAGATAAAATGTGTGTGTCTCGGGCCTCCACCTCTTAATCAATGTAGAAATTAAGACAGAGTTTGCAACTGCCAATAATTGTTGCAATATACCCGAACCCAGCAGAAGACAAATATGGCAAAATACGTTGTGGTGTCGGTATACGTGGGTTTTTAATAAAAGTCTCTAAAATACGATCAGTTTCCTAAATAATATGCATTATAAAATTTATAATTAATATAAATTCATTATAAATCTAAATTAAAAATAATAATAAATATTAACATTAATTATAAAAGAAATATTACTATATCACTAAAATTTCTGGAGATATGGTTTGCATCCAATCGCAACAGCATTTCACTTTCCATTATAACTGCAGACAAAAAATATAATTAGTACAAAAAAATAATTAATTAATTAATTTAAATAAAATAATTATATAAATATTATTTTAATAAAAAATAATATTTATATAAATATAATAATAAAAAATATAACAACTATTTAAAAAATACTAACTTAAAAAAATTTCTTACCAATAATAAGAAATTTAAAACTCAAATGAAAGGAGAATTTGAGTTATATAAGAGAGGAAGAGATGTTTTGGGGTGAAGAATGAGGGGGTTGGGGGGTTTATATAGGGGAGGAGGAGGGGTAGTTGGGGAAAATAGATGGGGGCATTAATGGTATTTAATGGAAGGCACGTCCCCGGGATGCGCCTTCTACACGTGGCAGCTGATCCATCAAAATCCCGTGAAAGCGCATCTCCGGGGATACGCCTTTCACACGTGGCATCCGACTCAGCAAAAACCCAGGTAAAGCGCGTCCTCGGGGATGCGCCTTTATGCCACCTCAGCCGAAAGGGTACTACTTCGGGAAATATTGGTCAACGAGTGTTATAACGGGAGAATTAAAAAAAAGGGTCAGTTAAGTCAAAACGCCCTTCATTACGCTATGATTGTATTTTGATAATTGCGAATGATATCCTACTACTGCTCCCTTTGGTTTGATTCTATGCTGTCATGAGATTTCCCCCCTTCATTTCACTATGATTGTATTTTGATGACTGTGAATGATATCCTACTACTGCTCTCTTTGGTTAGATTCTATGCTGAGCTCATCATGAGATCTCCCCTTTATTTCGCTATGCTTGTATTTTGATGATTATGATCACCAAATGATGATGAATTTTGAGTGTTGTCTTGTAAATATCTAATACTTGGTGTTTACCTTGAAAGGTGTAAAGAAAATTAATATCAGCAATGCAAGTATTGTAGATAAAAATATATATGTAGTTTAAGACACTAACATTTAACATAAAAAATTTAATTTTACTTATGTTTAGAATAGTTAAATGAGTCAAAATAGATTATTTAGATTATTATTATTTTTTGTAAATATAAAAAAAATTAGCTGACCCTATTCTCATATGTAATAGGGTGAGAGGGAGGTAAGGTAGTAGGCTGCCCCCAACGCCAGGTTGAGAGCAGCTTCCGTGAAAGACATCCGGCAGTCAGAATTATGAATTGCCCACCGTGGGACTCGATCCCACGACCACAAGGTTAAGAGCTTTGCGCTTTACCAACTGAGATGGACGGGATATTTTTTTGTAAATATCTTATCGTTTATTACTATTAATTTAAGTTGCTTATTTTTACTCGTATAATTATCCTAAAAGAATGTAAAATTAAAAAGTTCAATACAATGTAAGCGGAGGATTCACTTACACATGGTGAAATTTTACATCTTTAAATCGTTGAATGCCTGAAAATAAACAGTTGAGATTACATTTTATTTGTTTTGCAAATATATTCTAATTTCTTATTGTTATTTTTATTTTTATTTTCGCTCATCCAACAATCATAAAAATGTGTAAATCTAACAAGTTTTGCATGGTGTGAACGTGTCATAACTCATATATTGTGTTAGGATTCACTTACACATAACTTTTAAGATCTTTTTTTATTAATAAGATCGTGAATGTATGAAAATAGATTGTTGATATTGAAGACACTCAATTTCGACCACATGAGTTATAATGTCACAATGTCAGAATGCACGTGACATTTATGTTTATGTGTTACCATTTATAATATATATGCGTGTTATATAATATACATTTCATATAATAATAACACATTTATTTACTTATTTATTTATTTACATTTCAGGGCCATTACAACCAGCCCGCTTACGAGTGGCCCAACCCAGCACACGCTCCAGAAACCCTAGCTCACTTCTAGCTTGCCCCAGCCGGCAGCAACAATGGCCGTTGGATCTAGATGAGATCCAACGGTCTACAACAAAGGATACTTAGGGTTTCTAGCAAGACCCCAAACTCATATAAACTTATGGTTCTTAGAAACCCTAGCGTCGCACGTCTCTTCAACTCCCCACAGCCGCGCCGCACGTTTCTTCAACATCTTCCCAGTGCTGCAAGGACTCATCACCCATGACTGAGACTTCCACAGCTGCACGCCACCCACTCTGAGACGTTTGGTGCAAGGGCGTCACAAAGCCATCCACAACCAATAAACAACAAACAACCAAGTTAGACTAGGACTCAAATATGTAATCTAAAATATGTTTGATTTTTAGTATAAATAATTGTAATCACTCATTGTAAAGGACATTCGGATTATACGAAATAAAAGCAGAAAGTTTTAGCAAATATCAGAGCAAAATTCGAACCTTTTTTTAGAAGAACTAAAGGTAAAGTTCGTACCTTTCCCTATTTTTGATGGCTTGCATGTCGTTATTTTCATGCCATATTTGATCTAAATCCCAAAAACAAGCGTTTTGGCCGATGAATTAAGTGAGGCCCTTGTTTCGATTTTTTTTTAGATCTACTATTCACTAAAGGTCGGTTTTAAAAAAGTTTTGATTTTTTGGAAAAGAGGGGAAGAAAGCATTTGGAAAAGCAAAAAAAATTATTTTTGGCCGCCGATGAACGGTGGCCGTCGCCGCTTAACGGTGGCGGCGAGGCGGCGCCCCATCGAATCTGGAAACCATGCGACGGTGTTCATCCTTGGATGAACAAGTTGAGAGACTTTTCTGGAATGGGGGGAGGCTCTCTCGCGTGAAGAGATGAGAAATGAGCTTTCTGAAAAAATTTTGGCTTATATGTTAAGCCCATCCGACCTAAGAACCCGCGTGCGACCCGATCCATACTCAGAGGATCCGCGTGTTTCCTATTTAAGAGGGGTATACTTCACTTTCAATTCCTCTGATTTCAAAACCTTCCATTTTGATCCCAATTCCGATTCTAAAGCCAATTTTCCTTTTAATTCGGCCCCCAAATTCATTTTTCCTTCAGTATGGTCATCTAATATTTTAAATTTTTTTTATATTATTTGAATATTTTATTATATATACATATATATTGTAAACTATTTTCTTTATGCATACTGTATTTTATCGTTTTATATGTGTGTATATTCTTGATATTTTATTATTATATATTTTAATTATTGGATTATTTTATTGCGTTTTATTGTACATATGTATTTGTATATATACATTTTTATTTAATTATTTGTTCTATCTAAATACTATATTTTATTATTTTTTTTCTTATTTGAATTATTAATATTAATGGTAGTATTTGTATATATATTATTTGTTTTCTTTATATCAATTTTACTTATTCACCTAATTTTATATTCTTCTTGTCTTCATTTATTTATTATGTGTAGGTTATTCTTGTTATTCTCCTATGTTTGGTTTATTTTATATTTCTCTTCTTGTTTTCCATTACCGTTTTATCTAACATGTTTGTTTGACTTGTTAAGGATGTTTTCAAATCGGTCAACGGTAAGTAATTGGGATTGTATTTTTACCTTTTAAATTTAACTTACAATTTTCTTAATTAAAGACAACTGGAAATTACGTAGTACCGAAAGGGCAGTTCAAGGGTGCTAATCCTTCCTTGACTGTAACCGACTCCCGAATCCGACACATCTTTGGTAAGACGCAGATCAGGTAAGAAATAGGGTATCCGATCAACCCATTTGTTTTAAAATAAATGATCGGTGGCAACTCCAATCCATTTTCCTAAGTCGAAGCCCAATTCCGGGGCCCAACCGAAAGACGGTTGCGACAGCTTGGCGACTCCGCTGGGGACACAGGTAAGTGAGTCAGGCTAAGGTAATTTCCAATTGTCTTTTTAACGAAAAGGGTAAGTTTAAATTTTAACGTAACATTTTGATCCTTATTTCTTACTTTTGATTATATTTTTTTGAGTAAATAGTTGAACTGACCGTTTTTTCAATGATTTCAGCCTTCCAAACATTTTCATCTAAAGGCTCTATACCCGAGCTCCGAACCCGTTTTAAGTGGGGGTGAAAGCGACGCCTTCGTGTGAATTTATTCATCGTATGGGCCTAGCAAGTAACCTTCGGGATTCATATACCTTATGCCTTCGTGTGAATTTATTCTCCGTATGGGCATAAGGGAATGTATCCTCCCGAGTTTAACTTAGTCCACACAAGTTTATAATGGGCTTAGGACTAAGGGTCTGGTAAGCCCAAGGGGGCACTAGCAAGAAGAACTCGAGTACCGTTTTTTAGAACCTAACCCAGGAGACTATGGAGAAATTAAGCCTACCCCAAAACCACATTCTGAAACCTATGACATTTTTTAACCTTGTTGTTTTTGTGTATTTTACTTATTTATTTTTATATTATTATTTTACTAACCTTTTTGCCTTTGTGTTTGTTTTATAGCATTTTGCATCATAACAAGAGGTTACTGATCCCTGAAAAGGTGTTTATTACACAAAATAATCTGAATTAATGGACAAAGGTGTTGTAATACAAGAGACTAAGAACCCCGAGGTACGACTATGGTTCGAGAAGACTCAGAAAGAAAAGGGAGACAACCTTCAAGAAAGCTATGTGTCAGAGCTGGTTAGCTACGCATCTATCAGCCTAAAACAGAACAATGTGCAGGAGCTTCGAGATATCTGGGACAGTTGGAAGAATGATCGGAAACAGAAGTTCAGCCAACGGTACAGTGACAGTGCACTTTTACTTCACGTTAGGATTGATGAGCCCTTGATTAGAGCCATGGTCCAATTCTGGAACCCGGGATACAGTTGTTTCACTTTTAACTGGGAGGACATGGTTCCTACTATCGAAGAATACACCACACTGCTACACTGTGAAAACATCAAACTAGGGCGAGTCTACGTTAAGCACACCAAAAGTCAGCCTTTCAAGAGTACACTGGCCAAAGTCGCGGGAGTAGACGAGAAATGGGTAATTGATCGGACTCAACGCAGAGGCAGCGGGGAAGGAATTGAATGGATCCACATAAGGCAATTAATGAAGAACCACCCTGATGAGTGGAAAACTATAGACCTTTTTGCACTAGGTCTGTACGGTTTGATTATTTTTCCGAAGGCTTTGGGGTGTATTGACGCAGCCGTGGTGGAATTATTTGAACAACTACCGAAACAAGTCAACCCAGCACCAGCCATCTTAGCAGAAACTTTTCGTTCTCTTAATCATTGCAGAAGAGTTGGTGGAGGAATATTCATTGGGTGTGTTCAGCTCCTTCAAGTATGGATTCACAGCCACTTCTGGAAGACCAACGGGGTTGCCTACCGTCGATTTAGCACTACCTATTCACCTTTGGGAGAGTTCATCACTATGAAATGGTATAAAGGTGCTTCAAAAGAGAAGTGGATGAAAGTCTTCACTCATCTTCAAGACCGAGATATTGCCTGGAGAGCCCCCTGGTTGTTCCTCAGTGATGTTCTTTTCCGGTGTGAGGGCTCTGACACGATGACCTTGCTAGGACTTTGGGGTGCAGTTGGGTATGCCCCATTGTTAGCACTGAGACAGTATGGGGCACGTCAGTTTATCCCAGCAACATGTTGGCTATCTGGATCAGAGTTTGGGTATCACAATAACAGCTATAAGAAGATGATCAAGGAAGCAGCCGATTCTTGGAAGAAAATATTTTGAATGGACATTGTAGCTGCCAATAACATGCTTACCCCGAATTATGTGGAATGGCGAAGATTGAGGAAAAATGACAATATTCTGGTGCCAGACTATGAGGACACCCAAACTATGGAAGAACATCTCAGGCCTGTCTCTTCTGAACTCAAGATAGCTAAGACAGAGTTTGAAGCTGTGAATAATAAGCTGAGGCAAAGGATAAAAGAACTTGAGGCTGAGCGCTATCAGTGGAAGCTGGATGCCGATTCTCAGAAAGATAAAGCAGAAAAACTGGAAAAGGAACAGAAACGAGTCTGTTTTGAGCTCAAAGACTTAAGAAAGGGGTATCAAGATGCTGTCAAAGATAACTCTAAGTTGAAAATGTCATCCGAGTACTGGAAAGACGAAGCTCACAGCCTGAAAAGAAAGTTTGAGGGGCCTGATGAGAGAGCCTGGAAGGAAAAGATGAAGATTGCTCAGAAGTGCTTAGCATACAGTCAGCATCAAAACCAACGCTTGAGAATCCAGATGACTGATCTGGAGAAACAGCATGAGAGAGATGGCAAAACAATAGGTGAGTTAGAAGCTATTATAGATGGATTCAAAAAGAAAGCAGCCGAGCTTCAGATAGTGCCCTTTGATGGAGGTCTACAGTGGCGTTTTCGTGGGAGCAAGCACAACAAAGGGTGAAGGCCAGAGACGCAGCCATCCGAGACTTCCTATATCAAGTACAGAAGGCAGCCCGTCATCTTCATGGCCTGGCAAGGGAAGCCGGAGTGGTTCGACAAGGTATTCAACCAGTAACGGATGAAGGCAAAAGACTTGTCAATCTACTAGAAGCTATTTGGGGTTTAGAGGATTTAATCCGAGTGTACCTTTGATTGTTTTTATGTCTCTTACAATATAAGATATTTTTGTCTGAATAAAGATTATTTATAATAATGAACACTTTTTTTGGATCAGTGCCTCTAAGCTGCATACATCATGCATTGCATATTTTGCATTCTATATCTCATGTTTATTTCTATATTTTCCATGTTTTTTACATTCGTATTAACAAACAGAACATGTCTCAGAAAGCGAAAGAGAAAACACCAAGTCTACCACTACAGACATTAAATACGCATCATCCGCATAATACCCAAGCAAAGAAGAGACAAATGGAGGCCAGAATGGAAAAACTCGAGGAGACCATGACGAGACTGCAAAAAGAATTGGAGGACAGGTTGGCTCAAAATAGTCAAAGCACCCTGGAGTCCATCAAGAAGAACCAGGAGTCATTGGTTGATCAAATTGTGGCCCAGTTATCTGGATTACAGCAAGCTAGTGTAGTAGAGGGAGGTTCTTCCGGAGGGGTAATCATATCACCAGCCCCACAGGTGGTTATCTCACCCGAGATCATACCAATACCACAAGAGAACTCTTCTACTATCAAAAGAAAAGCACCATCTGTTGTAAAGGTGAAAACTTCCACAACTAATCCTGATAATCGTCCAGATGATTACGGTATCCCAGATTTCGATGAAGATGACAAAGCGAAGAAGATAGAAGAAAAGATCAGGATGCTAGAAGATCGAATGAAGTTGGTCCAGGGGGATCATGTCTATTATGGAGTGGATCAAGAGAGCTGAGCCTAGTTCCAGATTTGGTGCTTCCGCCAAAATTTAAAGTTCCTGAGTTTGAAAAATTCGATGGAAACAGCTGCCCATCTTCCCATATCACTATGTTCTGTCGGAAGATGACAGGATATGGAGGGAATAAACCAACTCCTGATCCACTGCTTTCAGGAGAGCCTGTCCGGTTCTGCTATCCGTTGATACAACCAGCTCAGCCGAACTCATATCAAAACATGGAAAGACTTAGCCAAGTCCTTCCTAGAACTATATAAACATATCAACGATATGAGATCAGACCGGGTTATGCTACAGAACTTGGAAAAGAAGCACAATGAAAGTTTCCGATAATATGCACAGCGATGGAGGGATTTGTCTGTACAGGTTCATCCACCCTTGGATGAAAAGGAGACTAGAAAGTTATTTGTACAAACTCTGAAGGCACCTTATTTCGGGCACCTGGTGGCAATTACATATGGAGGTTTCTCAGATCTAGTTATGGTTGGCGAAATGATTGAGTTGGCCATTAAACAAGTGAAAATCGAAGGAGGAGACTCTAGTAAAAAGCCTCCCATGAAGAACAAAGATCGAGAGGTCAACAATGTCAACACCTACAACGTCAACAAGGGCGTTATGGTCTCAAGCTCAAAGACCGCTGCAGTTGTACCATCTGGTACTTCTAATCAAACTCAGAGAGAACCAAGGAAAGAAAGGGAAAGAGAGCAGTTCGATCCCATTCCCATGACATATAAAGAATTATATCAACAACTCTTTGATACTCATACAGTGTCGCCTTATCCAATGGATCCGATGAAACCTCCGTATCTGAGATAGTATGACGAGAATGCAAACTGTGAATACCATGGCGGTGTGCAAGGACATTCGATCGAAGGTTGTCTCGCATTCAAGAGGCTTGTACAACGAATGCGAAACAAAAATTGGATCACTTTCAACTCTGAAACACCGAACGTCGCCCAGAATCCCTTGCTTTAATCACCCAGAGACTGGAATTAATGCAATCATCACCAGGGACGGCAGGAAAGTCAAAACCAATATTTCAAAAGTCAAAACTCCTTTGTCCTGGGTATGGAACCAAATGGTGAAGGCAGGGCTTCTCACACCGCAGTCATGTCCAACAAGGAATGAAGGTGGCAATTATTGCTGCTACAACGATGAAGAGGGGCATAAAGTGCAAGGATGTTCCTAGTTCCGAACATTAATCCAGCTCATGATGGACCATAAGGAGCTGGAGTTTTACGAAGAAGTTCAGGATTCCCCGAAAGCAGACATTTGTGCTACTGAAGGAGCATCAGACAAGAGATTCGGCAGGGGTAGTCCTTTGATCATTACCCCTAAGGCGAAGATGTCAACAGTAGCTCCACAAGCAAAGGTAGTGATTACGGCCCCTCGACCTTTTTAGTACAAAGACAATCGGCAAGTTCCATGGAAGTACGGATGCCAGGTGAGTACTTCCGAAGGATGTGACAACAATGTGGGGCAAAGACAACTAGAGCCCTTCAAGGAAGATATATTGACTATCAATGAACCTATCAAGGAGGAAGAAGCTAAAGAGTTCCTCAAATTTCTGAAGCATAGTGAGTACAGTGTTGTAGAACAGCTCCACAACTTACCGACACGCACTTCAATGTTGACACTGTTATTAAGCTCGGAAGCACATCGGGAGGCACTGTTGAAAGTCTTAAATCAAACATTCGTGCCACAGGACATACCAGTCAGTAAGATGGATCGACTGGTGAATAATATTCAAGCCGATAATCTCATCTCGTTTTCAGATGATGAGATTCTATCCGGAGGAAGAGGCCGAACAAAGGCATTGCACATCACTACCTACTGCAAGGGGCATGCTCTGCCAAGTGTATTGATTGACAATGGTTCAGCTCTGAACGTAATGCCTTTAGCTACTTTGAAAAGGCTGCCAATAGATACCTCTCATATGAGGGTATGTCAGAACGTGGTCCGAGCATTTGACGGAACCAAGAGAGAGGTAATTGGCAAGATCGAGGTGCCATTGACCATCAGACCAGCCACCTACAACATTGAGTTACTGGTGATGAATATTATGCCTTCTTACAACTGTCTTTTGGGAAGGCCATGGATTCATCAAGCTGGTGCAGTACCATCCACACTGCACCAGAAGGTTAAATTTGTTATTGATGGGACCTTAGTAATTATCAATGCTGAGGAAGATATTGTGGCAAGTGTGACCATGGAGGCCCCATACATCGAGGTGGATGAGGAAGCGGTGGAGTGTTCATTCCGCTCATTGGAATTGTTGAATGCCACCTTTGTAGCAGAAGGAAAAACGATTCCTAGACCCCAGCTTTCCAAGTGTACCAGAATGGAGATCATGCAAATATTGGGACAAGGTGCCAAGACTGGAAGAGGTTTTGGGAAATTTCTGCAAAGGAGGATTGATCCAGTCATTCCCGTTTCAAAACTAGACAGGTTTGGGCTCAGCTTTCAGCCCAGTTACCATGAAATGAGGAAAGAAGTTCAGAAGAACCGAGAAAGAAGACTAGCCAGGTTGACTGGAAGTGAACTTCAATGGGAGCCCATGACATTCCCGCCTCTTTGCCACACATTCAAGACATGTGGATATGTGTTTGAAACCACCCCAGCAGATTTAGAGGCGGAATTGGAAGAACTGAGCATCAATGTCGTAACCACTGGAAATGCTGACGACGTCGTTAGATCTGGGATATGCCCTTTGCCACCTGGGTTCGTGCCTAGCAGTTGGACGGTTGAAGAACTACCTGTGTTTTACAAGAATTTTTCAGAATAATATTCAAACTATCCCTATTTACCTATACCCGGGGCAATAGGTGATCTTTTGTAAGGGTGAATAAATATTAGGTTTAAGTTCAACAAAAGATGCATTTTTCCCCTCTTTTCATGGCAAACAAATTTTCCTTTATTCATTATCAATCCTCTTTATTTCAATACTTCGTTTCCACTTTCCCTAAAAACTTAATTCTTGATTATTTAGTGTGGGATATTTTCCTCTCACACATGCACATTTTCCCATCTTTCAGATCCCCAGATAATGATAATGTTGGCACTAATGATCCTGATCCAGAGGTGGATTTTGAATCGGCCATTTGTCTCAAGGAATTTGATGAACACAACACTGAAGAGGAGTGCAACTTGCCTGCTGAATTGTTGAGAATGGTAGAAAGAGAAGATAAACAAATACTGCCCCATAAGGAGACAATTGAAATCTTGAATCTGGGCACTGAGGAAGATCGAAAGGAGGTTAAAATCGGTACAACTCTTTCGACTGAAGCAAGACAAAACCTGATAGATTTACTTCAAGACTACAAAGAGGTGTTCGCCTGGTCATATCAAGACATGCCTGGACTAGACACAGATATGGTGGTCCATAAACTTCCAATTAAACCAGAATGCAAACCAGTGCAGCAGAAAATGAGAAGGATGCGGCCAGACATGCTCCTCAAGATCAAGGAAGAAGTCAAGAAACAATTTGATGCCGGATTTCTTCAAGTGGCCAAATATCCGGAGTGGGTGGCCAATATAGTGCCTGTGCCGAAGAAGGACGGGAAGGTACGCATGTGTGTCGATTACCGGGACCTTAACAAGGCAAGTCCCAAAGACAACTTTCCTCTGCCACACATAGATACTCTTGTGGACAATACAGCCGGGAGCAACTACTTTTCATTCATGGATGGATTTTTAGGATACAATCAGATCAAGATGCACCCTGAGGACATGGAGAAGACCACTTTTATCATAATATGGGGAACTTTCTGTTACAAAGTGATGCCTTTCGGGTTAAAGAATGCTGGGGTAACATATCAGAGGGCCATGGTAACCCTGTTCCATGACATGATGCACAAAGAAATTAAGGTTTATGTCGACGACATGATTGTCAAGGCACAAATCGAAAACGAATATATCGAGCATTTGAGAAAGCTCTTCCAGAGGCTAAGGAAGTTCCAGCTTCGACTGAACCCTAATAAGTGTACTTTTGGGGTAATATCCGGGAAACTGTTAGGTTTTGTGGTCAGCAGAGAAGGCATTGAGGTTGATCCTGACAAAGTTAAGGCTATCCAGAATTTACCTCCACCTCGAACACAAAAGGAGGCCCGAGGTTTTCTGGACAGATTAAATTACATAGCACGGTTCATATCTCAGTTAACTGATAAGTGTGATCCAATCTTCCGACTTCTCCGAAAGAACAACCCTGGAGCATGGAATGAAAACTGTCAGATCGCATTCGAGAAGGTGAAAGAATACTTATCTCATACTCCTATTTTAATGTCTCCCATCCCGGGCAAACCTTTATTCTTGTACCTTTCTATATTCGAGAACTCAATGGGTTGTGTCCTGGGTCAACATGACGAGTCTAGAAGAAAAGAAAGAGCCATCTATTATCTGAGCAAGAAGTTCACTGATTGCGAGGTCAGATATCCGCCTATCGAAAAAGTTTGTTGTGCTTTAGTTTGGGCTACAAGAAGACTCGGACAATACATGTTGTATCACACCACTTGGTTGATTTCCAAGTTAGATCCTTTAAAATACATGATGGGTGTACCTGCTCTGTCTGGAAGGTTAGCCCGATGGCAGATGTTATTGTCTGAATTCGACATTGAGTACGTGAGCCGGAAAGCCATAAAAGGAAGCGCCATATCGGATTTCTTAGCAAGCAGAATCGACGAGAATTATGAGCCACTAGACTTTGATTTCCTAGATGAGGACTTAATGGCTTTATCTTTAGAGGAAGCAGTTACTTCAATAGACAGTTCCTGGAGAATGTACTTCGATGGGGCATCCAATGCATTAGGACATGGTATTGGGGCAATATTGATCTCTCCGGAAGGGAGTCACTACCCATTTACCAGCAGATTAAACTTCGATTGTACCAACAACATGGCAGAATACGAAGCTTGTGTCTTGGGAATTCAAGCTGCACTGGGGCAAAGTATAAAGACCTTGCGGGTGTACAGAGATTCGGCATTAGTAATCTATCAGCTCCTTGGAGAATGGGAAACCAAAGATACAAAATTAATAGAATACCGGAAGCTAATGTTGGATTTGCTCGAAGAATTCGATGAAGTCACTTTCCACTATGTGCCAAGAGAAGAAAATCAAATGACTGATGCTTTGGCTACCTTGGCAGCCGCATTCAAACTTGGCGGGGAATCTGAAATGATGCCAATCAACATGCAGTCATATGAGTACCCGACTCATTGTTACCAGATTGAAGAAACAAAAGACACTAAGCCTTGGTACTACGATATTTTGCAGTATATCAAGCATCGAAGTTATCCGGAGGAAGCCACTGAAATCGACAAAAGAACCATTAGAAGGATAGCAGCTGGGTACGTTCTTGATGGGGAGGTCTTATACAAGAAAAGCCATAGTTAAGTTCTGTTAAGATGTGTCAATGCTGAAGAGGCGAAAGTGATAATGGAAGAAGTACATGACGGAGTTTGTGGAGCACATGAAAATGGACATATGATGTCGAGACAGGTAATGAGATGCGGATATTTCTGGTCCACACTGGAAGGTGATTGCACCAAATATGCTAGAAAATGTCATAAATGTCAGATTTACGGAGATAAAATAAATGTTTCACCTCATCCGCTTCATGTCATGACATCACCATGGCCTTTCTCCATGTGGGGCATGGATGTTATTGGGCAAATCCATCCGAAGGCTTCGAATGGTCATCGTTTCATCCTTGTAGACATCGATTATTTCACCAAGTGGGTAGAAGCTGCTTCCTATGTCAGTGTCACTCAATCTGTTATCTATAAGTTTTTGAAGAAAGAGATCATATGTCGTTATGGTTTACCTGAAAGAATCATTACCGATAATGCTACAAACTTGAACAACCATATGATAAAGGCTACTTGTGAGCAATTCAACATAAAGCATCACAATTCTACTACCTACAGACCAAAGATGAACGGTGCAGTAGAAGCAGCAAAAAAGAACATTAAAAAAATAGTGGAGAAAACGACCGAGACCTACAAAAGACTGGCACGAGAAGCTGCCCTTTGCTTTGTTCGCTTACCGAACCTCGGTACGAACCTCGACTGGGGCAACTCCATTTTCGTTGGCATATGGAATGGAAGCAATGCTGCCCATTGAAGTAGAAATCCCATCATTACGGGTCTTGACAGAAGCCAAACTGGATGACGTGGAATGGGCTCAATCCAGATATGATCAGCTAAATTTGATAGATGAGAAGAGACTGAAAGCCATTCGCCATGGCCAAATCTATCAGAAACGAATGATTCGAGCACATGACAAGAAGGTATGCCCGAGAATATTTCGAGAAGGAGATCTGGTGCTAAAGAGAATTCTGCCAGTTCAGAAGGATTTCCAGGGAAAATGGACGCCAAATTGGGAAGGACCCTATGTTGTGAAAAAGGCCTTTTCTGGAGAAGCCCTTGTCCTGGCCGAAATGGACGGACATGACCTACCACATCCCATCAATTCGGATGCAGTCAAGAAGTACTTCGCTTAGGATGAAAACCCGAATGGGCGTCCTAAGTCAGAAAAAAAATGAAAAACGTTTAGGGTGAAAACCCGAAAAGGCACCCTAAATTGAAAAAAATTAAAAAAGAGAAAGAACAAAAGGAAAAGAAAAAGAACAAAAAGGTGGATTCAAGATGAAAACCCGCAAAGGGCGTCTTGCAACCAAGGATGTGTCCAAGTAGAAAACCCGAAAGGGCGATTTGGATAATTCAAGAAATCCAGACAGTTGAAACTCCCCGGCATCTGAATGTTTCACAGGAAATGTTGCACTCTCCTGAATGTTGTCACATTTTCAAAGATCCCTTGGCAAAGGCTGTATTCAAGGACACCTAACGGTTTTTCAGCTCAAGAGTGCCCACATTATTGAAGTCTAAGACACTCATTTATACCTCATCATGTCTTCACCTTCCAAAATGTTTGTCATGTATTATTTGTTCTTTTTCCCTCGTGAATAAAAGACAATTCTTTTCTCTACACCAATTCCTTTTGAGCATCTTAGATTGAGCTTAAACTTAGTGATTTATTATTTGTGCAAAAGATATTCGTATATTACTGTACAAAGGTTCATTGAAAAGTACAGGTATTCGGAAGCCGATCAAGGCTCATGCATATAATTGAGATGGTCGAGAAACATTTCCCAGATCAAGGATAAAAGACGAACATCAGATTGGAACATTTAAGATCAGGGATCGAAACCTCACGATTCCACAACCAAGATTTCCATACAGGCTTTAGCCAGAGTCAATATCAACTTCGCAGCGAAGGATATTGAACTCGGAGTGACACAATTTTTTCGAGAGTAGATTTCAACTTCACGATGAAGGATATCTAGCTCAAAGATGAACTTCACAATAAATGGGTCATCTACGATTTCAACTCCACGACGGAGGATGTCGTACCCATACATCTACGATTTCAACTCCACGATGGAGGATATCGTACCCCTACATCCACGATTACAACCCCACGACAGAGGATATCGTGCTATTCGATACAACACAAGTTCAACTTCACAACGAAGGGACGACTGGTTGTCAACGAACAATTTCCCAATTTCAGAGCTGATGAAACTCCACAACGGAGGATATCGCGCTACCCGAGACAACACAAGCTCAACTTCACAGTGAAGGGGCGGCTGACTGTCAACAAACAATTTCGGAGCCAATCTCAACTTCACAACAAATGATATTGGACTCGAGACAACACAAGTTCAACTTCACAACGAAGGGACGGCTGGTTGTCAACAACAATTTCCCAATTTCAGAGCCAATTTCAACTTCACAGCTAAGGATATTGGACTCAAGACAGCACAAGCTCAACTTCACAGCGAAGGGGCGACTGACTGTCAACAAACAGTTTCAGAGTCAATCTCAACTTCACAGCGAAGGATATTGGACTCGAGACAACACAAGTTCAACTTCACAACGAAGGGACGGCTGGTTGTCAACAACTTCCCAGTTTCAGAGCCAATTTCAACTTCACAGCGAAGGATATTGGACTCGAGATAGCACAAGTTCAACTTCATAGCGAAGGGACGGCTGGCTATCAACGAACAAATTTCCCAGCTCCGGAGCCAATTTCAACTTCACGGTGGAGGATATTGGGCTCGGAGCAATGGAACAATACCTGGGTTTCCACTTCATGACGAAGGATATTCAATTCTCGTACACAACTTCACAACGAAGGGTATCATGCCCTAACAGATGGACCTGACTTCACGACGAAGGAGTAACACATCAACACCAAAGTCTTCAAGTCGAGTTTCGGCTTCAAAGTATCTTTGACTAGAAGACAATCCAGGAGCTATTTCCAAGTACTCTGAGTTCGATTTCAACTTCACGACGAAGGATTCAGGCTCAAAAGTTTCCAGTTTAACTCGACCTCACGATATGGAATTATTTTAGATTTTGGTTTAGGTCGACAAACCAGTCTTAATATCGGATTTCAACTCTGTGACAGAAGATGTCCGATATGGCCGAAATTTGTGTCTTTTAATCTTTGCTCTATTGTCGTTACACGATAATGAGCAAAGAAGGGCAGCTGAAGACACTCAATTTCGACCACATGAGTTATAATGTCACAATGTCAGAATGCACGTGACATTTATGTTTATGTGTTACCATTTATAATATATATGCGTGTTATATAATATACATTTCATATAATAATAACACATTTATTTACTTATTTATTTATTTACATTTCAGGGCCATTACAACCAGCCCGCTTACGAGTGGCCTAACCCAACACACGCTCCAGAAACCCTAACTCACTTCTAGCTTGCCCCAGCCGGCAGCAACAATGGCCGTTGGATCTAGATGAGATCCAACGGTCTATAACAAAGGATACTTAGGGTTTCCAGCAAGACCCTAAACTCATATAGACTTAGGGTTCTTAGAAACCCTAGCGCCGTACGTCTCTTCAACTCCCCACAGCCGCGCCGCACGTTTCTTCAACATCTTCCCAGTGCCGCAAGGACTCATCACCCATGACTGAGACTTCCACAGCCGCACGCCACCCACTCCGAGACGTTTGGTGCAAGGTCGTCACAAAGCCATCCACAACCAATAAACAACAAACAACCAAGCTAGACTAGGACTCAAATATGTAATCTAAAATAGGTTTGTTTTTCAGTATAAATAATTGTAATCACTCATTGTAAAGGACATTCGGATTATACGGAATAAAAGCAAAAGTTTTAGCAAATATCAGAGCAAAATTCGAACCTTTTTTTTAGAAGAACTAAAGGTAAAGTTCGTACCTTTCTCTATTTTTGATGGCTTGCATGTCGTTATTTTCATGCCATATTTGATCTAAATCCCAAAAAGAAGCGTTTTGGTCGATGAATTAAGTAAGGCCCTTGTTTCGAATTTTTTTTTAGATCTACTCTTACCTAAAGCTCGGTTTTAAAAAAGTTTTGATTTTTTGGAAAAGAGGGGAAGAAAGCATTTGGAAAAGCAAAAAAAAATTATTTTTGGCCGCTGATGAACGGCGGCCGTCGCCGCTTAACGATGGCGGTGAGGTGGCGCCCCATCGGAATCTGGAAACCATGCGACGGTGTTCATCCTTGGATGAACAAGTTGAGAGCATTTTCTGGAATGGGGGGAGGCTCTCTCGCGTGAAGAGATGAGAAATGAGCTTTCTGATTTTTTTTTGGCTTATATGTTAAGCCCATCCGACCCAAGAACCCGCGTGCGACCCGATCCATACTCAGAGGATCCGCGTGTTTCATATTTAAGAGGGGTATACTTCACTTTCAATTCCTCTGATTTCAAAACCTTCCATTTTGATCCCAATTCCGATTCTAAAGCCAATTTTCCTTTGAATTCGGCCCCCAAATTCATTTTTCCTTCAGTATGGTCATCTAATATTTTAATTTTTTTATATTATTTGAATATTTTATTATATATACATATATATTGTAAACTATTTTCTTTACGCATACTGTATTTTATCGTTTTATATGTGTGTATATTCTTGATATTTTATTATTATAAATTTTAATTATTGGATTATTTTATTGCATTTTATTATACATACGTGTATTTGTATATATACATTTTTTATTTAATTATTTGTTCTATCTAAATACTATATTTTATTATTTTATTTTTTTTCTTATTTGAATTATTAATATTAATGGTAGTATTTGTATATATATTATTTGTTTTCTTTATATCAATTTTACTTATTCACCTAATTTTATATTCTTCTTGTCTTTATTTATTTATTATGTGTAGGTAATTCTTGTTATTCTCCTATGTTTGGTTTATTTTATATTTCTCTTCCTTGTTTTCCATTACCGTTTTATCTAACATGTTTGTTTGACTTGTTAAGGATGTTTTCAAATCGGTCAACGGTAAGTAATTGGGATCGTATTTTTACCTTTTAAATTTAACTTACAATTTTCTTAATTAAAGACAACTGGAAATGACGTAGTACCGAAATGACAGTTCAAGGGTGTTAATCATTCCTTAACTGTAACCGACTCCCGAATCCGACACATATTTGGTAAGACGCAGATCATGTAAGAAATAGGGTATCCGATCAACCCATTTGTTTTAAAATAAATGATCGGTGACGACTTCAATCCATTTTCCTAAGTCGAAGCCCAATTCCGGGGCCCAACCGAAAGACGGTTGCGACAGATATTTTCTTTTTTTCTTGTAAATATCTCTTTATTTCTTATTATTAATTTCTTTGTCTATTTTTATTTATCAAGCGATTCTAAAAAAAGCAAAACTAAAAAACTTTACTCGGTGTGAATATATTTTTTCTATTAATTAGAATAAAGAATTAACTTGAAAAAGAATACAGAGATAATAATATTATTGTAATTATCTTTAAACATATAAATTATAATATTATTTTTTCTAAATTCAATTTTACAAAAACTAATTAAATTATAATATATTAAATTTAAATATAATATTAATATCAGTAACGGCTAGATTAGGAAGAGCGAAACAAAGTTTATAAAAAAAATGGACGAGTCTATTATATTCGTTACTCATTAAAATATATATATTAACATAATGCATCCAAATATATTATTAATTAAAATAATCTTTATAAAGTGAACATTAAAAAATTTAAGAAGCTTTTAGTGATTAATCCACTAATTTTATAAGATAAAATTTATAAATAATCACTAAATTATGTTAAAATAATTTTTTTAGATTTTAAACTTTCAAAATTATATAAATGATATTAAATTTTTTTTATAAAATAGATAGAACAACTTTTTATAAATGAAGTTTTTTATATAATTTTTGAATATTTCTGCGTAATAACTCTAAAATATGATTTTTAAAAAATATATAAAAATTATTAATTTTTTAAAATTATTAAAAAAAATAAAATCATAACTTTATGAACGGTTACTTCATCAAATTATTATAGAAATATTTTTTTATTAATTATAATTAAATTTGTAAAATTTATTATTTTATAATTATTTTATAGTTATCAGAAATTAAAGTTATTTTTTATTAATCATGTGATTCAATTATTTAATCTTTATTTAATAAATTTAAATATTTTTTTGAAAGTCTTAGTTAAAAATATTGAACAAATATCAAAAATAAAATTTTAGTCACAATTGAAGGACAAATAAAATAATTTTTTAGAAATTTAAAGTTTCATGTTATCCCTTAATGATAGTTAATGATAGATACTTATATTTTTATCAATATCTAAAATTTAATGCTTATTTTATAACTTTTAAAAAGTTGAATTACTAAAAAGTTCATTTTATTATAATTTGATGATCATTTATAATTTTATTGTATTTCAATTTAGTTAATGGTATATTTCGTGTGTCGATTTAATGGTGTATTTCGGTGTGCGCAACATCACTGTATAATATTCCATGAAAAAATGTAAGTTTGAATTTATAGGCACTAAAATTTTAAATTTTATTTAAGTTTAAGGATACTTTTATTCCTAAAAATAAATTTAAATAATTATTTTATTACTTTTTAAAATTTATTTTGACCTAATTTAGTTACATTAATTTTTTTTTAAAAATAATATTGATTTTACAAAACTAACGTGATATATATTAATGTGATACTAACATAATAATTCATGTATGAATAAATAACATTACATATCTAGGCTTTTTAACTTTTGAAATGCTTCTCAAAAGTGTGTGTCAGCTAAAAAAAGTGATTTTAAGGTTAGAAGTAATACAAAATATGTAACTTTGTAAGTTAGGAGTATTTTTCAATTTGGTTCAAAAATATAATATAAAACATGTAATTTTGCTTTTGTAGGGTAGTGATTTTTTTCCCATATAAGACTTTCACCGTATTATTGTCTAAACTAATGTCATTGCTATGGTGTCAAAGGAAAGATGCCAATAATATCACGTGACATCAATTTTTTCAGGAAAGACGCTTAGATCACAATGATCTTTTCTCATCACGAACATTTTTTTTTTGCTCTGCATTTCCATACATGAGCAAATCCCCCATACAAAACATGCAACTTTTTAAGTAAGAAGTTTTTTTTAACTTTTTAATTGAATTTTTTTGTCGAATTTGTGGATAAAATTGATTTTAATTGAAAATTTAACTAGATTGATATATTTTTGAAAAATGATTTACAAAGTATTGTAAAAATACTTTAAAAATGTTTTTGAAAACTACAATTTAAAATTCAAGTATTTAAGATCGATTAAAAACAATTTTTGAGAAAATAAAATGTCAATTTTAGATATTATGTTGTAAATTGAAAAATATCATATTTGAATTATATTTACACTTATTAATACTAATAAAATGATATATATATATATATACCTCAAGTAAAAAATATTTAAATTTCTATCATTAATAAAAATAATTAATAAATAATTATATATGAATGTGTATTAATTTAAAAACCAATTAACATTAAATAGTTGAAGATAAAAATATAATTACACTCCAAAAGTGATTTTTTAGGCAAAAAGCTATAAATTTAAGCTTTTAAGGTTGAGTTGAAACTAATTTTTCCAATCATGATTTTAAACTAATTTTTGGGTGTTTAGCAATACTTATCAGTAGAAACCCAATTTTCTATTACCGTAAACATTCCTAAACTGACCCTCAATCTTTTAAAAAAATAAAGAATTTAAGAAATTATTATTATTCAATAATATTAAAATATTTATTAAATAACAAACATTATAAAAATAAGTCAAATTAAAAATAAAAGTAAAAATATTTATAAAAATATTAAAAATTTTGAGTCAGATCGAGTTTTTTAAGCTATGGTCAGGTTGAGTCATATTTTAGTTTAATATGAAAAAGTTGACCGGTATAACATTTAATTGACTTTATATATTTAAAGATAATTATAATAATATCATTTTATTTTTTCAATTAGGTCCTTCATTTACCTAATAAAAATAAATTATATATATATATATCGAATTGGATGCAAGTATTAATTTGAAATATCAAATCAAATTTCAAATCAAATTGAGATCCTCCTAAACTGAGTTATATTGGATACGAGAGAAGGACTTCAATTTTTAAATTGAATTTAGGCGGATTAAAAATTTGATCTGACCTAACATTATTAAATAAATTATTTTATTATTTTTATTATGTCATAAAGAGATAGTCATTACCCTTAAAGGCCTCTGGTTTGAGCATATCGTATGTCGGGATGTTTGAACATTAATTATCAAATATGTTGAGAGTCTTTTGAATATATAATCTGTTTGTTTGGTTGTAATTGGTTTTCTGGAAATTGAATTCTGGAAAATAAATTACTGAAATTTGAATTATGGAAAATGAATTACATTTCTAGAAAACGTTTCCGGAAATATTTTCCGTAAAATAAATTACATTTTTTAAAAAACATCTGGAAAACATTTTACGATGTTTGGAAGATGTTGCTTAAACCTTTTTTTCCATAGTTGATGATTTTTTAAAAATTATTTATTATAAATATTAAATACAAAATATTATTTATCATAAAACTTAATATTATTATTTTTAAAATATTAAAATAATTTATTTAGTATTAAATATTATTTTTATAATTTTATTAATAAAAATATTAATATTTTTATATTTTATTGAAATAAAAATATTATAAATTATATTAATTATTTATTAAAGTAATAGTGTTATATTATATTTTAAAAATATTAATTAGTATATTTTAAATGTATTTATTAAAATATTATTAGATTATTATATTAATATTAAATATATAAATAATATTATTCATTATTAATAATTTAAAAATATTATTTCTATGAAATTAATAAATAATATAAATTTTATTAATAATTTATTATATATTATTAAAATAAAAATATAATATTTTATATTATTATAATATAATTGATTATTTTATTATAATATTAAAAATATAATATTATATTATTAGAAATATTAATAAATATATGTTAAATATTTTAATAATTAATATTTTGATTAAAATTATATTAAATATTTTGAGTATTTATTATTTGAAGTGAAAAGTTCGGAAAATGACTTACGAAAAATCAGACCGTAAGTCATTTTCCATAAAACACAAAGGAAATTCTGTTAATCAGGAAAATATTTTACGTTGACCAACCAATTTTCCTTCAACCAAACACAGGAAAACATTTTCCGAAATACGAATTACGTGAAACAAACACGGGATTTCGGAGAAAATCAATTCTGTAATTCATTTTACGGCAAACAAACAGACCCATATATTAACTTATTTGTATAATGAAAGAATAATTATTTGTATAATTTGTTTGATATGATATTTTAATAACATATCGGAAAAGTAGAGAAAAACTAATGTAGCTTAAAACTGTTACGTTACATTTTGATTAATTTAATATATATATATATTAAATAAATGATTATATGAAATATTGTATATATATATATTTTATATTGATATATATATATATATATATATATATATATTACATATATGTACTCAAATTCAACATTAGGATGATAATATGTCAGACTGAATCGAGTTTTAATCAATCCGAACCGATCAAAAAAATATATTCTTTACCCGAACTCAACTCGACCCAAAAATATATATTCTTCACCTAGTCTGACTTAACTCGAAAAATATATACCTTCTACCCTACTCTGACACAACTTAAATTTTTAGAGTATAAATTCAATTTAATCTGACTTAATCCGATATAAAATAAAGATTAATTAAAAAACATTATATAGAGGGTATTATAGTAATTATCTATAAATCTATTTGAAAAAAATTATATTATTACTCCCGGGTTAGGTTGAGTCAATTTTTCTCACCCTTCATTTGAACCTGACCGACTTCACTCCTTTAAAAATTCAACATGACCCGACTTGAATTTTTTTATAAAAATCTGATCCTATTAAACCGAATCGAGTCGAAATTCATCGATTTCAAGTTTAAAACATCAAGTGAAAAATAATATTTAAACTGACAAAATTGAAATAAATAATCATTCTGCCTTTTCATAACAGTGTTGGTTCGGTATTAGCACACTATAAAAGAAAACATTTCAATTAGCGTACGTTTCCTTTTTTTTTTCCCGGCTTTTAGAACTCGATTTGATGAACCTCGTCATGACGTGGAAATAAATAAATCACCGAAAGGTCCACAACATTAAATATAGGTCCACAACCTACTTGATTATGTTTCCCCAAAGAGAGTGATATCAAAGTCCACATCTGCGCGTGGGTCACCTGGACTTGCGTCCTTACCGACTCTTTCCTTTTCCGATACTAACCCATTTTAGCAACGTGTCTCTCTCTACAAGGAACCCCGACCAATCGAATTAATATAGTGAAACCGAAACTTGATACAAACGGTAGCGATTTTCTTTGATTATTATGTAGTAAACTACTTGCTTTGTCAATCTATCTTCGTTTTATCATTCAACTATTTTCTAAAAGAATCATTAATATTATATTTTAATTATTCATCTTTAAATAGTTGATATAATCTTTTTTAATAATAATATAATAGCATCTTATAATTCTTTAATCACTTAAGTCGTTTGATTAATACTATTATTTAGATATATTTTGCTTAAAAGTTATATAAAGTATGAAAAATTAAAAATATTTATTATTTGTTTATATGTATTGGTTTTATGTGGAGTAATAACGTTTTGTAGATATCTTTTCTTTTTTGAATAGAGAAAGCCGGTTATTATTAAGGAAAACATGAAAGCAAAAGAAATGCCAAACAGCTGTTATTACTCCATATTGATATGAAGATCCTGTTCCAACCTTCTAACACAATCATTTCATTAAGAGACTCTTCGCACGACAAACACTCCACCAAATATATGAGGGGACGAACCAATTCTTAAGCTTAAAAAATCCCCATCATGATAATACTTTGATCGAAACAATCGCCCTACAAATGATGAAGGTAGATCATCATAAAAAAGAAGAAAACAAAGCTGTATAAGCATAACTCATTTACCCAAAGTTGAACCAAGGTAGATAATCACTTCCGTGATACTATAGACATATGTTTACAAGGGTGATAAAAGCGAGAGAGAACTGGTCCTCGAAGTTATTCAGATCGTAATCCATCATTGTTTCTTCTGCAACGCCTTCGTCGCCGTCTTCTTGTTATGGTAGACAGTCCTCCACAATTACCTTGTATCGGTCTCTGCATCTACATATTTTTTTTTAAAAAGTACTTTTCATTCCGAGTGAATGGACAAAAAAACAAACCACCAAACTTACCGTAAAGTGGTTGGTATAATGGAGATGTCATAGCATGTTTAGTCATTTTTCATAAATATTTACAGCATTGGTATAATAAGCAGCATGGAAGATATAGTCATTTTCCCCTAATTTAACATTTTTGAACATATGACTCTTGGAGTGGTTCAGATGGTTAAGGAAATTTTATTCTCCCTTAGTGATTCGAACTCGAGCAATGTATGTACGGGTGCATGAGTTTAGATCTATGTTTTTTTTTAAAAAAAATTATAAACATATTTTAGCCCCGATCATTAGTAGTGAGTATCCGATCGAGTCCATTCGAGTAAAAAATTTAGTCGAGTTGACGAGTGTTATTTTACAATTCAAGTTTTATTTGAAAATTCTTCCAATCGAGTCAAAGTGTTTTGAGTTTCTGTTTAAATTTAATTGTAAATATTTATAATGTTATATACTAGTTGATTCTAATTTAACTTACTTTATATAATCATATATGATATACACATATTTTTTCAGTCTTTCATATGTGATATATATATATATATATACAGAATTGAGGGCTCGATTTAAACATAAAAATCAATTTACTAATTACTAAAAAATTCAACTTATTCGAATTTTATTTTATAACATAAAATCTTTATTTGAAGTTTTTTCAAGACTGATTTAAACTTATAAAATTATAAGTCGAATTGAGTGAAAAATAATTATTTTTAATTAAGCCGAGTTTTACTAACTCATATGGACTAATCATAGCATTGCCGCATATCACGTCTCTGACTAGAATCAGGGGATCGTGGTTTCGATTGAGGACCACAGTGGTCGTTGTTGTTTTTGTTTGGTTTTTAGTCCAACCCAACAGGTCGAATATGGGGCTTTGAGTTTGGGCTTAATTTCAAATCTTGTCTGCAACGTAATCATCTCCTGGGAATCAGATCTGATCCTTAGTTAGGGTTTTCGAGATCTGTAACTCTGCAAGCTCTTTAATCTTAGTTTTGCTTTTCCAATCTGTTTAACTGTTAAAATTCTTAACGAAACGCTCTGTCCGAAGGCTAGTTCCATTTATTGAGAGAGGGAAAAAATGGCTTCAGCGGGGCAGCCACCGTCACTCAAAAGAAGAGATGCGCCATCGATGAGAGAAGGAGATCAGCTTACTCTTACTCCTTTAGGCGCCGGCAATGAAGTCGGTCGTTCTTGTGTTTACATGACGTACAAAAGCAAAACTGTACTGGTATGCTTGCTAATTAATCCTTTTGTTCGCATATTTTGTTCTATTTTACTTCTGAAATTTGTTTATAATCTTAATCGTTCTTGTTTCTCATTTTAAATGATAGTTTGATTGTGGAATTCATCCTGCTTACTCGGGTATGGCTGCTTTGCCTTATTTTGATGAGATTGATCCTTCAACAATAGATGTTCTTCTTATCACCCAGTATGGCTTTCTCCCTTTATTTTGTGTTCATTTATGGTTCAAATTTGGTGCTTGGTACAGTTTAACTGTTATACGTTTCATTTGCTTTTTCCATTTGTTCAGCTTTCACTTGGACCATGCTGCTTCCCTTCCATATTTTCTAGAGAAGGTTTGTTTCTTTGGGAGTAAAGTCATTGTATAAGTTGTAATTACCTGGTCATGTTTAAGAACTAATGTGTTCTTATTTTCGATCAGACCACATTCAGAGGTAGAGTTTTTATGACTCATGCAACGAAAGCTGTTTATAAGCTTCTTCTGACTGATTATGTTAAAGTGAGCAAAGTTTCTGTTGAAGACATGTTATTCGATGAACAGGACATTAACCGCTCCATGGATAAAATTGAGGTATATATTCTTGGTTTTCCGTTTCCTGTTTGGGGTTTTTAGATTTGCATTGAAGTCATTTCGAATTATCTGATTGAAAACCTGCAGGTTATTGATTTTCATCAAACTGTGGAAGTAAATGGCATTAAGTTCTGGTGCTATACTGCTGGGCATGTTCTCGGTGCTGCTATGTTTATGGTTGACATTGCCGGTGTACGAGTGCTCTACACTGGAGACTATTCTCGTGAAGAAGATCGTCATCTCCGTGCTGCTGAGCTGCCACAGTTCTCTCCTGATATATGTGTAATTGAAGCCACTTATGGTGTCCAGCTTCATCAACCCCGACACATTCGGGAGAAGCGATTTACTGATGTTATCCATTCTACGATTTCTCAAGGGGGTCGTGTTCTAATCCCAGCGTTTGCCCTTGGTCGTGCCCAGGAACTTCTGTTGATTCTTGATGAGTATTGGTCAACCCACCCTGAGCTTCATAATGTTCCGATATATTATGCTTCCCCACTTGCAAAAAGTGCATGGCTGTTTATCAGACATACATACTGTCCATGAATGAGAGAATTCGAAACCAGTTTGCAAACTCAAACCCCTTCAAGTTCAAGCACATTTCTCCGTTAAATAGCATCGAGGAATTTAGTGATGTAGGTCCATCTGTTGTAATGGCAAGTCCAGGTGGTCTTCAGAGTGGGCTGTCACGCCAACTCTTTGACAAGTGGTGTTCCGATAAGAAAAATGCATGTGTTATACCTGGTTATGTTGTCGAAGGGACGCCTGCAAAAACGATTATTAATGAACCGAAGGAAGTGACACTCATGAATGGTCTCAATGCTCCCTTACACATGCAGGTTCATTACATTTCGTTCTCTGCCCATGCAGACTATGCTCAGACAAGTACATTCTTAAAGGAGCTTATGCCTCCTAATATAATTCTTGTTCATGGAGAAGCAAATGAGATGGGAAGACTCAAACAAAAGCTTATCACCGAGTTTACCGATGGCAACACCAAAATTATTACCCCGAAGAATTGTCAGTCTGTTGAGATGTATTTTAGCTCCGAGAAAATGGCTAAGACCATTGGAAGACTGGCTGAAAAGACCCCAGAAGTAGGTGAAACTGTTAGTGGTGTTCTGGTTAAGAAAGGTTTCACATACCAGATAATGGCTCCCGATGATCTCCATATCTTCTCACAGCTTTCAACCGCAAACATCACTCAGAGGATTACTATCCCTTTCACCGGTGCACTTGGTGTGATAAAGCATCGTCTTGAGCAGATATATGAGAGTGTGGAATCTTCAACAGATGAAGAATCTGGGGTTCCAATGTTGCGAGTGCACGATAGAGTGACCGTGAAGCAGGATTCAGATAAGCACATCTCATTGCATTGGACATCAGATCCCATAAGTGACATGGTATCAGATTCTGTTATGGCATTGGTTCTGAACATTACTCGGGAGATCCCTAAGATAGTAGTTGAGTTTGAGGACGTAAAAATGGAAGAAGAAAACGGGAAGAAGGCAGAAAAGGTTATTCATGCTCTCCTGGTTTCACTCTTTGGGGATGTCAAATTAGGAGAAAACGGGAAGCTTTTGATAACTGTTGATGGGAATGTAGCTCATCTTGATAAACAGAGCGGGGATGTCGAGAGCGAAAACGAAGGTCTGAAGGAGAGAGTAAAGACAGCTTTTCGACGAATTCAAAATGCAGTAAAACCAATCCCTCTCTCAGCATCATAGTTTTACCTCCGGTATCTTCTGTTTTACATCTTTTAATGTACTTTGAGTATAAATTTTGGATTCTCAAAATTGCATATGTAAGTTGTTTTCCATGCTTATTACCAAACACTAATTCCAAGTTTGTACTGCTTAGCACGGTAGCTGCCATGCATGTTAGCTTTGTTTTTATTCTTCATTAATTTGATCATCAATTTTTATCCTGTGTTCGGTTAGAAAATTGATTTTCTTTATCTGAGTTAATTCACTTGAAAAATAAGCGAGATGAGCTGTTAGATCGCTGAAATAAGATTAGGAGTTTAAATATTGAAATTCTGAATGGAATAAATTGGGTCGAGAGAGTTATTCTTAAAATAAAAGTGTAGTATCTGATCCGATTAATCAACTATGAGTCGGACACCGATGAGGTATTGAGCGATATAGGTCTATGGTCAACACATAATATGAAGAACCAAGGAACCATGAAGCTTCCATTGCACAGAAACTGATCTAACAATTGCTTCAAGTTCCCCCCGGTCCATGAAAATACTCATTTGTGACCCTCCATCGAACCATTATTGTCGCTTCTATTAGTCGAACCCCTCTGAAGGTCTATAATAGCATTAAAATCACCATCCAAAGTCCACGGCTCTTCAACTAGTTAAATGGAATGGTATTTGTTAATCACCAAGTAATGGAGGCTAGGGCATCAAAAAGCCTGAGCAGCATAATATAGCGTTTCTTATGAACTTGAGACTCGTTGGCGACGAAATTTGGATCGATTTTTGGAGACAGACATGATTTTAATTTAGTATTAGTTTTATATAATTATCAGTATCTGATATGTTAATCGATTAATCTAAATCAAATATTATAAAAATTTATTATGAGACGACTTTACCTACCTAAATTTTATCCCATTAAGTCAATTAATTGTTGATAGATATTAATTTAATATTCATTTCATCATAACAAAATTATATTTTTTATGTTATGATCTAAATCATTAATTATTGATAAATTATATACAAAATATGTATTAAATAATTTTTTTTATATCCAAATAAATTAACATTCTTTTTCAATAAATATAGCTTTTAAATATATATTAAAAATCAGTTTTATATTACTAATGCAATTAATAAGTATTGTTACTGATCATACTATTTAATTGAATTTTTTTTATAGATATAGGGGGGGGGGGGGGGAGGTCAAAGCAGGGGCACCGTTATTGTTGGTTTATAAGATCAAACAATTTTCCCCACTATTTGCCGCCTGAAAACAATAGACCCCAAAAAAAAGCCGAAATTGATTCGTTAATGGAAGAAGAGGTGGAATCGGGAAAGAAAATGGATAGAGCTCCATGCTTTGATTAATTTCCATGACCCCTTAATTCAATTCAAACTCAGAAACCCAAAAAAAAAAAAATAGTAGTAGAGAGAGTTTCAATGGGAAAAAATCCGTTCTCATTCATCCGTTCCTCCAGTCGGAAACGGCGTTCGAAACATAAGAAGTCCGCTCAATCGCCAGCGTTGCTGACCATCGGAGCTGTCGCTTCGTCTTCAACTCCGCCTCCGAGCTCGGCTAATTCTAATGGCGGTGTTGTGCGGCTGGCGGCGAAGGCTACCGGAGCAAGGCTATGGATGAGGTTCGACTCAAAGGGGACTTCAGAATTGGTGGAATACGATAAGAGTACGATTATTCAAAAAGCTTCACTTCCTGCTAGAGATTTGAGGATTCTTGGCCCTTTCTTCTCTCAGTCCTCTACCATTATTGGTATGTTTAAGATGTTTGTTTCCAGTTGATTTTAGTATCGATCATTGGAATTGTGGTTAAGTCGATTTTTACGGAAAAGTATCACGTGCGGTAATATAAGGTTAAAAAAAATGTTTTTGGTTTTGATAATATTTTTTTAATAAAATCAATTAAAAATTACCGAAAATATTATTATTTTATCGGTTTTATTATTATTGGGTGTGTACCGGTTTTGTTAACGATTCCGGTAAAACAATACCTAAAACATTATTTTTTCTATCGAATTTATTATTATTAGACATTTTACCAAAAATATTAAAAAGCGTTAATGTTTTAAGTAGAAATAATAATACTTTATATAACTTTTTACCAGTTTTATTAAAGAATAATAATAAAATCAATTACACTTTTTCTTAATAATATATTAAGACTGTCGTACGATAAAACTTATCGATTTTTACATATTGCAAGCTAAGCAAATATATGAATTCGTACAAATATATGAATTCGGGTATTCCTAGAACCGTACGAAAGAGGTCATTTCTGGTTTGAAGCAGGGTCTAAATGAACATAACTTTAACCCGTTCGTTAGTGAATCATTCGTTTATATTTGTTTATTAAGATAAATAAATGAAAATAAACAAAATTTTGATATTCATTTAATAAATGAACTAATATGAATTAAGGTGAATTTATTTAATTTATGTTCAAGAAGTAACTTGTTTATCAACTTGTTTATCAGCTCGATTGTTGGATCATTTATAAGCTCGTTTACTCGGCTTTTATTTTCCTTTTATTTTTTATAGGAATTAAATTAAATATAAGGTGAGTTTGGTGTTCAACTGTGAAGCCTTAGGAATTTAAAGACTAATAGAGTAGTTTCACTATTTTTCTTTGACTCGCAAATAAAAAGATAAAAACGTGTTAGTTGTTGAACATTAAACAAACATGATTAATGTTAAAAGGAATATGTTCACGAACGAACACGAACACTTTCAAAAATAAATAAACAAATATTGACACAATACTGAAAATTTAATCGAACACTAACACTTTTAAAAGTAAATAAACAAATTCGAATACAACTTTCAAGCTCGTTCATTTACACTCATTAAGATTGCTTCTAAAGATGTCATCATCTTGAAACGGAGAATTATTTTTCATAATTTCCGATCTGTTTTGCACCTCGACATGTTTCATGATCTTGATATATAGCATCAAACTATTGTGAATAACTGTATGCTTTTTCTAGTCATCATTATTATTATTATCTTGAACTAGTTAAGAAATTTTTTGAGATTCTTTTTGTAACCTTTTCCTAGCCAGGGAGAAAGCAATGGTTGTCAATTTAGAGTTTGTGAAGGCTATAGTCACAGCTTCTGAAGTTCTTATACTGGATCCTCTCCAACATGAAGTTCTTCAATTTGTGGATAAACTAATACAACAATTTCCTCATAAAAGTGCTTTCAAGACAACAATAGATGCAAGTGAAAGTGAAATCCGTGTTCCGACGCCCGTTCCGGAACCGATGGAGGGCTTTCGGTGCGAGCTTCCATTCGAGTTTCAGGTTCTCGAGATAGCGTTAGAGGTCGTCTGTTCATTTCTGGACCGAAAGGTCACGGACCTCGAAATGGGTTCTTATCCGGTGTTGGACGAATTGGCTCGAAATGTCAGCACCAAGAACCTCGAGCATGTGCGGAGTGTTAAAAGCAACCTCACTCATCTTCTTGCTCGTGTACAAAAGGTATAACTTTTATGCCTGTTGTTGCTTATGTGTTGGATGAACTAGTATATGATTCTTCAAACATTGATCCACATAATAATGCCAGGTGAGGGATGAAATTGAACACCTACTGGATGACAATGAAGATATGGCGCATTTGTATTTGACAAGAAAGCAGGTTCACAATCTGCAATTGGAGTCTCTGTCGAGAGATGAATTTTCAAACACCATCTGTAACCATCCACCCCGTCTACCTCGACTTGGTTCGAATAGGAGTGAGTTTGATCAGCCACTATTTCGACGACAACAACGTCGAGGACTTGGAGATGTTGCTCGAGGCTTATTTCGTGCGGTTGGATCGAATGCGTAACAAGATATTATCGGTGAGTAATTTTGCATCTCGTTTCACCTCATTGACTTGGTTTCCGAGTATCATTTCATTTGTTTCGATTCGCAGGTTCGTGAATATATCGACGATACGGAAGACTATGTCAATATCCAACTCGACAACCAGAGAAATGAACTCATTGAACTTCAATTGACATTGACCATATTTTCATTTGCCCTGAGTATTGAAACTTTGATATCAGGGTGGTTTGGTATGAACATCCCTTGTACATTGTATAAAATGGATGGGATATTCGAAATCTTTGTTGCAGGTATTACCGGGGGCAGTTTGTTGATTTTCTTTATTATCCTTGGATATGCCAGATGGACAAAGCTGATTGGTTCTTAAAGTTTTCGTCATTATCAACCATCACTAATTCAGTGTAGGAAATATATTACTACATATTTATGGAAACCAACCCCCCCCCCCCATAATAATAGGATGCCATTGGTTAGATCTAGGGGTGTAAACGAGCCGAGTCGAGCTCGATTCGAACTCGAAAACTTTAAATGTAGGCTCGACTCGAAAACTCGCGAGTCTAAAATTTTCAAGCTTGACTCGAACTCGAAAGATAATATTGAAACTCGACTCGAACTCGAAAAGGCTCGAACTCAAAAAAAAAATTCAGTAGCTTGATTGAAGCTCGAGACTCTAGCTCGATTGAAGCTCGAGACTCGAGCTCGATTGAAGCTCGAGACTCGAGCTCGATTGAAGCTCGAGACTCGAGCTCGATTCAAGCTCGATTTTGAGCTCGATTCAAGCTCGATTTTGAGCTCGATTCAAGCTCGATTTTGAGCTCGATTCAAGCTCGAACTCGATTCAAGCTCGAACTCGAACTCGAATTTGAACCTACAAAAATCTTATATTACATTTAAAATATATAAATAATTTTCTCTTTAATCAACCATCACCAATACATTTTTTTTATGATAATATAAACTCATTTCAGAAACTTTATAGGATGAATATAAGAGTAGTTATGGTTGTATAACAGGTTCTAAACACATAAGATCAAACATACGCCCACAGCAGGCACCCATTTACAATCCTCCCCAAAGCAAAACAACAACTTTTGCCATAAAAGTAGTGTTTCAAAACTCAAAATACAAAGGTAAATCTTCCATAGAAAACACAAAATCCAGCAACAAAATATTCCAATCTACCTGTTCATGTACCACAAAACTCAAATTCACAAAAAAAAAATAACAGTAACATATCCAAGCTTCCATACATAGCACCTATAAAAAAGAGTAAAAGACAATAAATAATAATAAATTATTCTATAAAAAGCATGAAATCATTACAAATATGAAGTAAAAAATTACAAGATTAACAAATTCAAATATTAAAGGTTCGTTTATGATTTCAGGTTCTAAGAAATCATCCCACACCTTTGATCTTCTTGGTCTCTTAAAGGCTTGGAAAGGAATTTCAACCTCAACTTCTTTTGTTGTGCTGTCAACAGTAGGTTCAGAAGCTTCTATATTGCACTCTTCTTTGTTATGTTCATCATCAACATTCACAAAAAACTCTTCAACTCTTGAAACACCAATGGGTGTTGAAGAACTTTGTGGTTCACTATACATATCTGAAAATACAAGTGACAATATAAATAAAAAATTAAAGGAATATTTATTTAAAGATAAACAAACTCACCAGACGGGAAAGGTACTATTCGGTCGTGGGAGCCAGGACATGAAAGTATAGTCAAAGTTCGCCAACACACAGACGCAAGCATTTAGACGAACAAAGGGGACGGAATGCTTCGATTCCTTAGTTTTGAAAGCACGGTAGAGTGGGATTTTCTAATGAACATTTGTATCTTCTTCTAGCTGATCTTAAAACAATTAGCATATTAACTATTGAAAATGAAAATTCGAAATTGCAATAAAAAAAAACCAGACGGATCATAATGAAAACGAAAGGGAAAGGGGCAAACCTGAGGAACCGAGAAAGGCGTCAATAGAAAAAATAAACTCTCTTTTGTCAGTTCCCAACACGACCATAAACAATGGCCCTAGCATGTTCTTGGACAGCTCAACAATAATCAATTATTAATTGATTTTTTTGGGGGTGATGGAGCTCGTTTACACGTTGATAAATGTACAAAGAAACAACTCACATTTTGATAATAATAATAATAGGAAAATACATGGCATGCCCGAAAAATATTTTGGAAGTACTTAAAGCAAGTTCCATTTTGATTTTTTTATTAAAATAAATTCCCCAAAATAATGTGTTTATATAGCTTGTCAGAAATAGCTCGAGATTTAAGGTTTTCTTGCTTGTTTGCTTCCAACGTTGGAATGAGGTTCAAGAGAATGTTTGTCATTGGGAATAATTCCTTATATTAATCCGAGAGAATAATTTATTTTGTTTTTTTATTAAATTTCAAATTTTAAAATCTTGTAGTTTTGGTTTAATTGTTATATTTTTTAATTTTGTAATGTGACACGGGAACTTATTTTATGTGATTGCAAATATGAAAATGAATTTAGGTACTAATCAGATTGTTTGAATCAAGTTTGAATAAAGTTATTTTGGATCTAAATTATATCCGATTCAATTGATGTCAAAACGAATTCATTTTTTATTTAATTCAAGTTTATAGTAAGTCTGTTTAGGTCTAATCAAATATTGAGTTAGGTTAATATCAAATCGATAAATTTTCGGGTCGTGTCAATAACAAATCGACTAGTTTTTTATTATGGCTAAAATTTAGATCTTCAAGTTTTTTTGGTTTAAGATATGAGTCAAATCAAATATATATAATTATTGATATATATTATTGTAAAACAAGTCTCTTATTGTTTATTAATTTTATCATTTAGGTTTAATTTCAACTTTCAACTGTTCAATATTTTGAATTTAATCATTATTTAGGGTTTAGTATTTATAGTTTATAGTTTAGGGTTTTAGGATTTAAAGTTTATATTTAGGGTTTAAGGTTTATAGTTTATTATTTAGGGTTTAGGGTTTAGGGTTTAAGGTTTATAGTTTATAGTTTAGGGTTTTAAGTTTACATTTAGGTTTAAGGTTCATGTTTTAGGCCTTAGGCCTTAGGGTTTTGGGTTTAGAGTTTTATGATTTAGGGTTTAGGGTTTAGGGTTTAAGGTTTAATGAAAATGAAATGATTTGTTTAATCATTTTATTAGGATTCTCACGTATAGTTTATGTTATGGGTGAGGCATTATCACCTCGGAATGGAATTCATCAAAAACTTGTAGCCTAATTGATATATGAAACTATCAATTCAATGGTATGGCTTAATGCAGCTGCAGATGACGAACTGCAATGGGTTGAGTGGAGTTGATGACAATTTTGCTATTTGTTTATATGGTAATTCAATTCTGGAAAGTGGGAAGTAAGTTTCTCTTGTATATTTTTATGATGACTAATTAGCCTGTAGGATGAGACTTCTAGTGAGCATTC
Organism: Hibiscus syriacus; assembly: GCF_006381635.1. Taxonomy (NCBI): domain Eukaryota; kingdom Viridiplantae; phylum Streptophyta; class Magnoliopsida; order Malvales; family Malvaceae; genus Hibiscus; species Hibiscus syriacus. The sequence goes on along the minus strand of NW_024062542.1, from coordinate 993,331 downwards.
TTTTTCCATCATTTTATATTTGTATTCAAGTTTAGCTGTGAACCATCAAGTTGTTTTCTATCTTTGTAAATTCTTATAAGTCTTATCAAGTCAGTTTAACAAAATTTCAAATACCTGATGTCCTGATCGAAGAAGCATTGCAGTTATTTATTTTTTTTCATTTCTGATTTAATTGTCGAACACCGACAATATGTAGTTTGTTACTTTGTTTCTAGGCCACTGGTGTGAGCATGCTAAAACTTAGCGGCAAAGCCTTCCTTTTAGCATTTTAAGATCTTTTTGGTCATCCAAAATTTCAAACAGTAGATTAGGACAATTGTAAATTCACATTCAATGTGCATATATGTCTTAGTGAAAGGAATGTGATGGCTTAGTGAAAGGAGAGAGAGTATACTTGTTTTGATATATATATTTTAAATTATTAATATTCAAATTGAATTATATTTTTTTATTATATTATATTTATTATCAAATAAAAAATTAGTTATGATGTAATTACAATATAGTATATTTATATTAAATGCTCAAACCCTTGATATTTATGATATTTGAACTCGAAACCTCAAAATATAACAATAATTTAAAAAATTAGTTATTACAAATATTATCATTAGAAATATATTAAATATTTGCCATTAGATAAATAATTTTTTTATTAATTTAAAATAAATATAAGAAAATTTATTCAAAAATAATTTTTAATCATTTTCAATTCAAGAATATTTATTCATCAATAATGTATTTTTAATATATTTTTAATAATGTAATTTTAAAAAATATAAAATTATAATATAACATTTTTTTCGAGTTGCTCACGAGCTTTTCGAGTCGAGTATTGAGTAGCTCGTTTCGGCTCGTTAAGAACTCGAGTCGAGTTCGAGCTCGAGTCGAGTCCATTCGATCCGAGTATTTATCGAGCCAAGATCGAGTCGATCTCGAGTAGCTCGCGATCTGTCTCGTCTCATTTACAGCCCTAGTTAGACCTGTGTAATTGTAAGTATTCATTTTTGGTATAATTACATTATTTTAATTTAACTATTAATCAAATAAATATTGTATCTCTCCTCAATATTAAATTTAAATACTTAATAGATTATTATTCTTTTGATATAAAATAATTTAACCCCTCCTAATATTTGATATTAAATTTTTTTTGAGTAAGCATATAGCATTTATTTTTTTTCTATATTAAAAAACGCGTACATTCTATATGATTGCTCCCAACTATGGATGGGCATGGTCGGGTCGGATCGAATTTTTGGTCCACCTGATTTGATCCAACTCGAAAATTTAAAATCCTCTAGCCGACTCGAATCTGATCCAAAAAATATAACCCCTTCACCAAACTTGAACTCGACTCAGTTTTTTGAGTTAAAATCCGAAACCGATAAGGCCCGACCCGAAATAATAAATTTATTAAAAAATATTTATTTTTATTCAATAAAATAGGGATTTAATTGAAAGAAAATAATATATAGAGGGGTATTATTACAATTATATCTAAATATATAAGGTAAAGTTACAACTTTTCGGGTCGGATATTTTTCACCGTAAACCCAAACCCGAACATAAATTTAAAAAAAATCTGACCTAACCAGAAATCGAGCCCGGTTTTTTTTTAAAAAAAATTGACCCAATCGAGTCGGGTTTGGTTCCCATGCCCATCCCTACTCCCAACATTTATGTTTTTATAATTGTATAATAGTTATGGTCACCCACTTCTTGTTTCTTCGACTATTTATGTAAAATTAATTGCTACAATTCTTTTTTGATTTTTAGGGTTGTTGAATCAAAATAAGGTTTTCCCTTTGATTTAGGGTTGTTTTAGATCTTCTTATAACACCCTAAACCTGATTGGGCATAAAGTGTGATATTGGGCTACCGAGACAACGCATTATTTTTAAAACTTGTTCTTTTTCTTTTCAAATAATCTAAATGCTATCATAATAAACATGAATAATAGTTACAAAAACACTTTATAAAAATCGGAGCTCCATAACACATAATTTAAAACCAAAATATTACAAACTCTGAGTTATAAATCTGAATAAATGAGTAAGATTTTATGAATACATATACCTACTAAAGCTACAGTACAATACTCTGAAGGAGATGCTGGAAGTCCTACTATGACGGTGCTCCACGAACGACTCTGGTTACTAACCCGCGAACGAAAAACATCCAAATATTGAGCTTACAAAGCCTAGTAGTATAATCGCTAATCTAGAATAGCATTTTGAGTCTCATAAACATAAACATGCTAAAGATATGGTACTAAGTAATAGGTACATGCATGAACTTGATCAAGTACTACCTACTTACGACTCGACTGTTCTATTACTGAAGTAGGAGTCTCAGGCTTCCTTTACTTTGATAAGGGCCTCGTCATGAGTACACCTCTAAAGGGTCTTTAACGCTAATGACTGTAGTCACTACGCATTATCTGAATGTGATGCTGACAAACTTGTGCATTATCTGAATGCAACACTGATTATGTTGTGCATAATCTGAATACAACAATGTCAGTATTTGGTCTCACATAGCCATTAGACACTAGTTAACTGAGGGAACTCAGTGTCACATAGCATCGGTGAAATTCCCACAAAGTTGTTGAAAGATATCCTGGTCCTCACATAGCCATCAGGTAGATCGTGGAGGGGAACCAAATGTCACATAGCATCGGTACAATTCCCACTCAAATGAAGCATTGGCTCAGTCTCATTTAACCATCAAACTCAGCTTTAAGGATATCTGTTATACCAGATTGATGCAACTATACATGCATATGTAAGGGCTCAAAGGCCACATAACACTAACATCGCTAACCCACTCCTTATAAGTGTTTGGGCCTCACGCACTAATTAGCCACTGAAGTTCCTCGCGCACTAACAATGCCCAACTAGGACAACTAAGGTAGCTTGGCTACCCCTAGCATAGTTGGACACACTAAAGCGAGGTCGTCCTCTCACTAACTAATATCTCGCTCATTCTCTCATCTAGAACATTATGAAATGATTTATTAGTTTGCTACTTCTGTTAGTTTAGTAAGCTGCTCTATTATGATCATTCGCTACATAAATGTACTTTAGTCATTTCTATCTCTAAAGAGGTCTTTATGCATTTCATGATTTTTTGACGATCACAACATTTTTTTAATTGACTGTGATACTAGCTATCCCGATACTTGATTTGGGTTCGTCACTAGGTAAGGATACTATATTCGCTCTTACCATATTTTCCCTTAGTTCACTATCAAATTAGAGAGACAACTGTACGTCCTCGTTTCACTAACATTCTCGTAGTACATGATTCTTCTAGTTCGTAATCTAATTAATTCGTCATACTATTTTCCAATACATCTTTTGTAATGATCCTTCGTTCTTAGTTACTCGCTACGAGGCCCTTAAGGGCAATTTAGTAATTTAGTCCCAAGGGCATTTTAGTAACCTCCCGTACCCGAGATATATGCTTGATCTTAATCGATATTAATATTTCCACTCTTTAGTCTATTTGACATCTTGAAGTCACTTAATCACTTTGGGTATTGATACCAAGCCTTCGGTATGGATACCAGTTCATTTGGTATAGATACTAGTCCACCAGTATGAATACCAGGTTATCCGATATAGATACATGTGGTATTAATACCAAGCATTCGGTATCAATACCAATGGATCAGTATCAATACTCATTCCCTCAGTATCGACACTCTATGCTAAAATTGTCCATATTTAATTTCATTTCATCCAGTATCGATATTATTCATCCAGTATCGATACTCAAACCCAAAACTACCTTATTTAAGCTTGAGAAACACCCAAAAATCATTCCAAAGGTCTTAGTTTGGTTCTGAATCATGTGTTAATTCTTTAGGAGGTTACTTAGGGTCTTAATGTGACATAAAAACATATTCTTTATATATAAAACATCATTTAATCATGAAATCAAGTATAAACACTAAAATACTCAAATACACAAATCTTAGCAATTCTTCATATTTATGAAAGCCTAAACACTCCCAAAGGATTAGAAATGCACTACCTTGGTTAAAGAATCCTGAAATTAAACTCCTTTATCTAGCAATCACCCTCCACCAAGACTTGGATGGTAAAACCCCACTTTTATTGCAAACAAAGAACCCATGGCTTTGAATTATTGAAATGATATTGTTGAACGAATTTAGGATGAAAATGAGACTTAAAAGAAGTATGAAATGACTCAAAGAACTCACCTTTGATTTATAGAGTTTGGAGAGAAAGGAGAGGGAGAATCAGAAGGAAAGAAGAAAAATGAAGAGAATGAAGAGATAAAGAAGATAAAAAAGCCTTTATCTTTTTAAAATAGGATAATCACACTAACTGGGCCCAATTCTAACCCACTTAAGCCCAATTAATTAAATTATAAAATTCATGGGGTCCACTTATCTCTCAGTAAACCCGAAACTAGTAGCCCGAAATTTGGGATGTTACAACTTTCGCCTCTTTTAAAGAAATTTCGTCCTCAAAATTTACTTGGATTGCATAACGACATACCCTTATGTCTAACACTTAGAAATCTTGGAGCACCTAGACTCTTTTTAAATATAGTCCTTAAGGAAAAAGTCCTCACAACATGACATGCAACTCAGATCTCACTAAATTGATTTACGATTTCCAAGGGCGCTCTAACGCTGAACTTTAAACAAAACCTTTGAGAAGAACGAAACCAAAGAAATCACATTATTATTAGAGAAAATAACCTTAGTGACCGAAAATGCCTTATAATATACGGATTTAACCAACTTTTTTTTGATTTGCCAAAATGACCAACAAATTCGCAACGCAAACTCCAATTTCGTAACCCAATTTCCAATTTCGCAACGCGAGTCTGTAAATCGCAACACAAATCTGTAAATCGCAACACAGAAGTCAAATTCGCAACGCGATAGTCAAATTCGTAACACAAAGTCAAATTTGCAACACGATAGTCAAATTCGCAACACGATAGTCAAATTCGCAACACAAAAGTCAAATTCGCAACACGAATTTGTAAATCGCAACACAGAAGTCAAATTCGCAACGCGATAGTCAAATTCACAACGCGAAAGTCAAATGTTTTTATGCGAAACACAATATTAATTTCGCAACACAAATGTAAACAATATTATCGTAAATCATCTCTAACCTAAAACCTTAAATCACAACTCAATCCCATCTCCATCTCTCACTCTCTACGGCGACATCCGTCCCCATCTCTGACGAAATCCGTCTATCTCCATCTCTAAGAGCAACTCTCACAACCATTCACGATCAGAAATGAAAAATCAACCACCGAGGGTTAGTTTTTTTAATCTCTTATTTTTATTTTTATTTTTTTTATTATTATTAGATTTTTCTTATATTGATGATAAATTTACTGGTAATTTCAATATATATAGATTAACCATTTCACTGAGATTGCTTAGTAAATTCATTCGGTTGCTGCTAATACTGCTAAACTGTTTAGTCTTTAACCATGTGAAATTAGTATTTGTCTTTGTTTTGTCTTTTTGTTGAAGAAACCCTAAACCGCAACACCAAATTTGCAACACGAAAATCGCAACGCGATTTTAGTTTCGCGTTGCGATTTTCATTTTCGCGTTGCGATTTTCATTTTCGCGTTGCGAATTTAAGTTTCAGAAACTTCTTTTATTCTGAAAATTGAAACTTGAATGAATTGCATTACTTCAACCAAAAAACAAAGACAAATACTAACTTCACAGTGTTGCTAATTTAAGTTTCAAGAATAAACTACTACTATTTATGTTATCCTTGAACCTGCACTAAACCTATATGTTGTCCTTTTAAATTTTTATATAAGTACTTACTTCTGAAATGTTATCTGATGCATTTTGTGAACTATGATGGAATAATGACTTGGGTGAATACCGTGCTAGTTTGAAACATATTTGGCTTTGTTTTCACTGTTTAATATAATGTCTGTTTATAGTGTATAATTTGTAGTTTTTGGTATATATAACTGTATGTTTATTGTTTTTGTAGAAATTTTTTTCGGCTGTATTAACCTTAAGGAATAAATTAAGCCTAGCCACTAAAATTGCGTCGACGCTTACACCTCTACAAAGAAATTTGTTTGAGGATACTTGCTTCGGGCCATGGCTAAAAGTGCAACATACAGGTGGAGATGCTATGTTGACACATTTGTTTCTTCAGACCATGACTAACGATCTACCCGAGGGGATACAATGTGGTGATGAGGAGATATGGTTTCATTTTCCTCCGGCAATCACTGGTCTACGCTTCGGACACGATGATGTAGGTTGGTACACTATTCATATCGCCTGCCCATCATGGTTATCTCGGGTTTTTCCTGAGCTGGCAAAGTTGAAGATGAGTTTACACGTCGACGACTTAAAGAGATTATTTGATAAAGATGGTTTTACTCGGATGGATGACCTTGATGTTGTCCGAGTATGCCATTTATTACTTTTGCATGCCGACTTTTTAGGTAAAGAGGGCAGACAACCTATCTTCGAGGACCTAATATTATTGGTAGAGGACCTAAATGCATGGAACCTGTTTCTGTGGGTTTCATATCTATGGAAAGCTACCTGGAAGAAGTTGTCGTCTTCCTTTGAGGACCGAAAACGTTTGCGGGGCGATGGTTCTAAATACACTTTGACAGGCTTTACATGGGCCTTTAAGGTAAGAATTTCTATATAATGTTTCCAAAATTATAATTAATTATTTAACAATTACTAATGTTTGTGTATTATATTGTTTTGTAGATTTGGATATTTGAGGCTTTCCCCAGCATGCAGACATATGTGATAAAAAGATCAAATGATATTCCTAGGGCTATTACCTGGAAGAGGATCCGCATGTTGGATTGGGAAGATTTACTCCCATATACGACGATGAATGATGTAAGTTAACACACAAATAATACCCTATATAAACAAGTTATTACTAGTACAAGTTTAACTTATTTTGAGCTTTTATATTGTTAGGAGACCAACTATCCATTACAGAGGCTGACGCCCACAGAGGCTGAGCTTGCCACTGATTAGTGGCAAGCTAGTAAGCGGTTTTTTGATGGGACGGATGATGAGCACCCCCACTTCGAGAGCCATCACCTGATCGGGCCGATTCTACAGCTCGACATCCGGAGCCATCACCTGATCGAGCCTCTTCTCCACCTCCACAATCACCTATTCCATTACATCATCGAGCCTCTTCTCCACCATCACCTCATGATAGGCGATCGGCAAAGAGGCCACGACATTTATCTCCCTGTTCTCCACCTCCACAGGATGAGTTAGAGGAATTACGTGATGAGGTCGGTGCTTTGCGTCATGAGGTCGGTACTTTACATGAAAATAATGGTGCATGGCGTGATGAGGTTTGTTCTTTACGTGGTGAGGTGGTTTTTTTACGCGTTGACAATGGTGCGCTACGCGGCGAGGTATCTACTTTACGTGATGAGGTTGCCACTCTACGCGAGATTATTTTATTGTTGCAGAATGAGGTTCATACTCTACGCAATGAGGTAAATTTGTTTAATACTATACTAAAAATGCAAATAACCTTTTTTTGGAATTATTTATTTATTTATTTACTGATTTATGTATTAATTTATTTTCAGCGGCCCGATAAGGTAGATGCTTTATGTCGGGTTTTTCTTGCACGACGGGGTTCACGCATCAGACGTCGTGCACATGCCATTACGTCTCCGTTCACCCCACTAGTGCCAAGACTCTGTAAGAATAAGCCTGATGCACCTATCATCATTCAAGAGGCGCCTCCTATCGTTCAAAAGGCCCATCTCATCATCAAAGAAGCCCCTCCCACCATTCAAGAGGCCCCTGTCATCGTTCAAGAGGTCCCGCCAGCCGTTCAAGAGCCCGATTCACATGGCGTCATATGTCGAAATATTGATAAACCCCTCCCATGCCCGATATGATGGATGCAAGTTGGCTTTCATATGTGTTACCAGCCAGTGCCATTCCTCAACAGGAGAGGGAAACACTACCGAACACAATTACGGATAATACCCTTTGGGCTAAGACCGCAGTTGATTTTTATCTACATGAGCAGAGTAAGGGGGTGTTATTCTGACCTATGCCAAATCGACGATGATATGCATTTGTTTCTTGATCGGTCTTGGTGGGGTATTTTATTAGGGGTTGAAGATAATGGCTATCTCGAAGGGGTGGTAAGTCTTATATTCTTCTTATATTGCATTTTGATTAATTTTTTTAAATTATTAATAAATTCACTAATATATGTATTTTTTATAAAACAACATATTGATGCATGGGTGTCACGTCTTCTAATAATAAGGAAATTGAGGAAAAGAAATACTCGATGGACTATTATGCCGATGTCTTTTATCGCAACTCACTTGAAGGATCAGAGAGATGCTTCATATACGTTGGGTAATGGAAAAGCTAAACTTTATCATGCGTGGTGGGAGGTCGATAAGGTTAGTATTTATTTTTTTGAATATTTTAAAGGTTTTCATAAATTTTATTTGATGTGCGCAATTATTTATGATTGTAGGTGTTTATCCCTATTTTGGAACGTCGTCATTGGCTTCTCGTCGAGCTTCAGCTCCCATCCCTGAAGACAATGGTATATGATAGCATGTTGAATTACATACCATTGTCTGATTTGAGAGATATTATTACAAAGGGATGGAGCGATCATTTGGCTAAATACTTGGATGCGATTGATTATTGGACAAATTCTAGAAACAAGAAGCCAAAGAAGTTCAAAATTACAATGATCAGAGATGAGACTGCGTCACAACAAACGCAGGGAGCCAGAGGGGATTGTGGTCCTCTCGTATTCTTGTTCTTGGAACGTTTGACGACAGGAAGTAAACAATATCTACCTCCCACAGATAGAGATAGAGGTGCAGTAGGATTGTGGTTTTGGCATTATATGGCCAGATCAATATATACGAGACGCTGCCTACCTGCATCCGCGTGCTGAAAGTGTGTATAAACAATTGGTAAGTTTGAGAAAGTGTTGTTAACATATATACTCTTTAATTGGTTTAAAAATATTTGGTTAAGTACCTAGAATTCAGTAATTTGCTGTTTGTTGGTTTTAGATGAGTAGAAAGTGTTGTTTGAGCAAATGTTTGGTTTCTGCAGGTTAATCCTGAAGCGAGCTGCGTGAAATTGATGTATTTGTGCATAAACAACAGTCTGGGGTACACTTTTTTTGCTTTGTTTAATTGAATTTTACATTGAAAGTTGATTATTGATGAGGAAATAAGATTTATTTTTTGATTAATTGATTTGTAAAAGTTGATTTGTTTAATTTGATGTGTAAATAAGAATTATTTTTTTGCTTGTTTAATTGATTTGTAAAAGTTGAAATTCAATTTGCATTATGTTTGAAGGCAAAAAAGACCTGTTGAAGGTACAAATTCGCAACGCGAAATAAGCGTTGCGATAGTCAAATTCGCAACGCGATTTTGGTTTACGAATTTGACTTTCGCGTTGCGAATTTGACTTTCGCGTTGATCGCAACATACAACATCAAACACATTCCAAGCTATAAATACAAGCTAAGGACACTTGAAGAAGCAAGAGAACAACTATCCAAGCAATCAAACACAAGAGAAAATCCCAACATGATAAGAACTGAACAGATCATAGCAATGTTCAAACTCAAGTTACTAATGAATGTCTAACTAAAAATGTATGCATTCACACATAAAATACACATAATACAACGTTTGTATTTAAAAATTACCTAAGTTAATAAGTCCCAAAAGGTGAAGCCGGTTGTGATTGGGATTTTGATTGCAATTTTGATTTCCTTTTGCTTGTCACCATATGAGCTTTGGATTTTGATGAGGATCCATTTTTTGGTAGAGGAAAAGATGATTGTGATGGCACTGGTGATCCACAGGTCAACCTTGTATGGCCACTTTCCTTGCACCGACTACATGTCGATATCCTCTTCTCTTCACCCTTAGACGGTATACGATCGTGATTTTTTGGTCGGCCAGGTAGCCTGATGTCCATGACTGGTGGCAAAACTGTTTGTAAGTCATCTATTATGTCCCACTCAGAAGGATGTGGACTTGGGTAGACAATCTTGGCATAAGTCTGTCGATATACTTCTGTAGTGTAGCAATCCATAGCGTATGCGCTTGAATCATCTTGGTTTAGATGAAGAGCAACTTTTATAACATGGCCACACGGATAACCAAATGTTTGCCATTTCTTACAACTGCACGTCTTTGAATTTAGATCGACAAGCCCATTTAAGTTATTATCTAATACTTCAAACAAAGTGTTTGAACATGGTTCAACTCTCCATGACGTTAACTTCACAACACGTTTCGTTATCTTTTTTCAGTCCATGGTGTAACACGACGTTCTAATGTTCATGTAAATTTAAATAAATAATACTTAGTAAAATATATTAAATATGATAAGTTACGAATTTAAAGAAATAATACCTGCATGGTTTCTTTTCTTGTAGTACCACTGTTGAAAAGAGGCTCGAAAAAACTCCATTAACATAGTAATGGGTAATTTCCGGGAATGACGACTTAGAGCGTTGATTGATTCTGCACTATTAGACGTCATGAAACCATATCTTTCTCCAAGTTGATGTACTATTGACCATCTTTCAAACCCGAAATCTTCTAGTGTTTGACCATATTAAGGCAAAACACGTCTTAAACAATTTATATGCTTATTAAAATCCACTTCCCGATAAGCTTTTACAGCCTTCCAGTATGTCCATTTGTGATTTTTTATACCAGCAGACTTTGATTTTAGATTTCTGTACAAATGAACACCACAAAGTCCATGAAAAGAATCTGAGAAACACCTTCTAACAGCATTGTCAATTGAGTTTGCCCTATCGGATATGATTGTCAGATTGCTAATAAGACTTATACAATCCCTAAGATGCCCCATAAACCATGTCCATGAATAAGATATTTTAGATTTGCCAACCCCGTAAGCTATTGGTAGTATCCCATTGTTAGCATCCATGACTACTGCTAATAAGTTTACTCCAAGGTATCGACCTTTCAAATGTGTTCCGTCAACTATAATAACTGGGCGCATGCAAGTAATAAACGAACGAATCTACAAAATCATATACACAAGAAATATAATCATTTAAATGTGAAATGCATGCAACTAACAAAAATGAGTCAACAAAATTATAATTATTTACTAACCGCAGCACCAATGGCGATAAACAACAACTCAAAGCATCAATCTCTATCTGTTTTGATATGAGTTACCGACCCATGATTTTTCAGCTTTAAAATAAGCCGGCAGTTGGGCAAAAGATGCTTCTGGCGACCCTCTCAAAAATTCCAAGGCATAACATTTGGCTCTCCAAGCTTGAGAATATGAGATACTAATCTTAAACCGAGCATTCATGTTAGTCATAATTTCATGTCCCCGATATACCCTTCCATTCAAAAACATTAACTCAGCCAGAAAACCACCCAACACCTTTTTGTTTGTCTATCTATGGTGAGGAAAAACTTGGGTTCTTGAACATGTATATTTATCAATAAAAGTCCTAACTTGAAACATTTCGCAATCTTTTATCCTCTTTGCAATCATACGCCACGTACAGTTTTTGTCAATCATATACCTTGTTTCGAAACGATCTTTGCTTGATTTGTTAACTTTTAGTTGATAGCCATCTTCCACACATTTCATATACAAAGCTATCTTCAAGTCTTCCTTTGTATCAAAACAATCATTTTTCTTGATACGAATAACTTTTGTGTAACAATCAACTGCTATCTTTACTAACTCTTCTTCCGGTATCTGAAGTAATTCTGGCATATTCCAGTTATACTCCCGCGGCATTTTCTTTTTTTTTCCTTTCTTCGGGGACTTCTTCTTCTTCTTTTTCTTCTTCAGGGTTATATGAATTACAGAATGGATGTTCAACATGTTCATTCACAGTCGTAACTTCCTCCTCATTATCATCAACAACATCTTTCTCGGCAGCGGCTATTTCATCATCAAAATTCGGATATTGACCATCAAAATCATTACATGCAGGGTCTGTTTCTTCTTCCATCACATCATCAAAATCCGAGTATTTACCAAGATCAAAGTCTGGGTATTGACCAATATCAAATTTCGAATACTGATTAGTACTCACAATTTTTTCTGTTGGCTCATAATCATTTAAATGGTCAATACGAAAATCAGAATTTGGTGCTGAAAGTTGATTGGGATTTGGATTAGGAAAAGATTATGGGTTTTGAAATTGTGTTTGATATTGTGTTTGGTATTGAAAATGTGGTGAAACAAAATTTACTTAGTGATGAAATTGTGGTGGAACCATTAAATTTTGGGTTGAAGAACTTAGTTGATTACTACCCGCTAGTGACCCAACTTCACTACTTCTAGGTTCAACAACATACAATGTAACATCATCTTCTTGCGAAACACTTATGTAAGCAATGAATCGTTCAATATCTTCATTGTCGATTAACAAATAAATTTTACCTTTTCTCTGATAAGATAGCCTAAATCCACTTAGAGGTTCTAAATTCAATTTCTTTGCAACACATAACATTAGAATTTCATAAGTTAACTTTTTTAATGACAGTTTTAGTTGAAGATTCATGAGTAAAGGCACATATTGTAAAACACCATGAACATTCTCCCATGACCCTCCAAAACACAAATCTATCCAAACATGATCAACATTAGATGATTTCATTCTACAAATTGTAAATTAATTTACTAAACAAACGAGCTATAAACTAGATATCATCACTAACTTAGAGAAAACATACCTTTATTAAGTTGATAGTTGATAATTTGGGAGAGAAATCATTGAAAAATTATATAGAAATAAAATTATGTAAAAAAAAATAGAGATGGGGAAGGATGTCGTTGGATATAGGAACAGATGTCGCCGGAGAGAGTGATAGATGGAGATGGAATCAGTTACGATTTAGGGATTTAAGTTATGAGTTGCTGCTGTTGCATTGTTATATACCCAAAATATTTGTGTTACGAAACTAAATTCGTGTTGCGAATTTGAAATTCAATTGCGAATTTGAAATTCAGTTGTGAATTTGAAATTCAGTTGTGAATTTGAAATTCCTCGTTGCGAATTTGACTTTTGTGTTGCAAATTTGACTATCGCATTGCGAATTTGACTTCTGTGTTGCGATTTACAAATTCGCGTTGCGAATTTGACTCGCTTAGATCCTATGAACACTTTCCATACTCGGTCTCGATGTCGATTACTGAAGATATGATGACAATTCTCGACTTTCTAATGTCGATCTCTATACTTCTACTACACAACTCTGATTCAATACTTATCCACGCTACCTGACTATTTCTCATTTGTCTTACAATTTACATATGCTCCACTTATCGGATCATACATCTTAGAAACTCACAACTACAAATTGACCACTTGCCTAGTGAAACTAGCAACATTTGGCTCTCCTAGAGAGCACGTCTCATAAACCAGAGATCTCTCACAATCACACTCTGACTTAAGGATCTTGAGACTCTTTGTCTTGCGCTTACCATCACTTACCACAACTGAGCTATTTGATGACGGATAAAGTTAGTTAAACGACTCTTAACACACTTGATCTCTTTTTAGTTTGAAACACTAAAATTCACGGTACTATACAATGCTACATACTATTATGTGTTGTATATAGCTCGCACTTATACTAACACAATGACATCACTGACGAGGCTTGGCTCACCTAGCTAGTTCATTTACTACTCATGCAAGAAGGCATCTTGGTGACGTCAAAGGGTTTACTACACCTCGAGACTCACAACTCACTTTCACACCTATAGTACCCTCAATACTTAGGGTAAAATTTCAGAATTGCTATATCGGTAGCAACTAAAGTGCCTTAGAACTAGCTGAGATATATCATGATGTTTTTGAAAATAAGGTGATTGCTATACTGATAAGATTAATTGAGTTATTCTTAACACTCTCATATAGATCCTTATTTTCAACGCTGAACATAGGATCACTAAATCTCTATGGGTCGGTCACATGAACCCTCTACCAACAATATAAAAAACATCCTTTAGGTATCATATCTAACTTAACAACCTACACAAATATTCCTTTAGGGAGCACACAAGGGTAGAGGATTCTACGACTCAACATTTTCTTGAAGTTAACCTTTAACCCAACAAGCAATAACAACATATTCTCCTAACTATAGACCCTAAATCCTGAGGTCAAGCAACACTTGTGCTAACAACTCCATTTAGGATGACTACTAAGTATGACCCAATCCCTTAAAGAATTTTTAAGGTAAACTTGGTCTATTTCACTAAGGTTCACCAACTAGGCACTTAGATACTTGTGACTGGATCCTCTACACAGATACTTTTCCTACCTAGTTCACTTAAACCCATAAATGAATGCATGCAATTACACATTCTAGAACAACATGAAAAATTGATGTAGCTGAAAACATACTTGGCATCTCATCGCAACATCAACGTCCTAATCCTGTCTCTTATGGCCTGATAAGATAAATCATGCATAGTCAAATTGAGAACTAGTTGATCCACTCCTCTACTCTCATGTATGAGCATAGAACTAACACCTCTCTAGGTAGGCTCTATGTCATGCTGAGTTACTGGGGTCTCTCCTCTAGATTGAGCTGAAACATCATTTTTTGAACTAGTGTAATCCTTCACTATATGTTCCACAGATACACATCTATATCATTTTTGAGAAAGTTTAAAGCATATTACTTGATGATTTTTTCCACAATGTTCTCACTCAAGATATCCCACAACCTTATCATAGCATCCAAAGCTCGCCACAGACGGTAAAACTGATGGTCTCCTATGAGACCCAACATCTGACCTCTAATTGGACTAGAGTGATAAGGCTGATGTCATTATCCTTTTCTTGTGTAGACCTCTAACCCTCTTTGCCACTAACTAAGATAGGTTCACTAGTAAACAAGTCCTTATACTTGGGCTACTTGATTCTCCCTACAAACACTTCTTCACAATTTGTACTCTCTCAATGACCTTAGCCTGTCGTGACAACTTTAAAAATTCTCTAGGAAGGTCTTCCACAAACTGCTCTGGATATCAATATGAAGTCCCTCAAGGAACCTCTTGTACCTCAAGGACTCTATTGTAACTAACTCTGGAGCATAATGACTTAACCATAGAAAATCTCTTCATACTCGTACACCGAGCAATCTCCTTGAACTAGCTGAGAGAACTGTAATCTCAACCCATCTATGTTTTCCTTATCGATATACTTTCCTCTAAACTTTTTTAGGAACATATCTCACGTAAGCACCTTTACGGTAGAGCCATCTCTACAGTCTTTCACCAATCGATAGCATCACCCTTGAGCAAGGTGGTGGCACACTCTAACTTACCTTCTGGGGGGTAAGGTGAAGCTACCTCAAATTCCCTATAGTCTGTCTCAGCTACTAAACGGATGAAATCGAATCATCATTGCCTAAACCATAGAAGTCAATTGTCTTATACCTCCTCAGTCTCTCTACTGGGTCTCTATCGGCACTAACATATTCTGGGGGAGTGTCTTTATGTTTTGCATTCTAGGAATGACGTCTACTATATCCATGTGTGTGGAAGTCAAACCTCTGAAAAAGTTAACCTCTACAATACATGCGTCTAATGAAACTTCTTGATAATTTTCCCTATGTAGGAACTCTTCACTGACGTTGTCTAGATGAGAGGCTTGACTCTCCAATCTAATCTTCAAGACCACACTCAAAACTATCAGCCATCACAACACACTAAAACATAGAGTAAGGAATGGATACCAACAAGATTCCAAACTTATACAAGTATTTGAAGTACCTAGAGGTATGTATTCACTGACACCTTACTACTGCCCATTGAGTCTTATGACTGACTCAACCTGATGCTTTGATACCACTAAATGTAACACCCTAAATATGATTAGGCCTAAAGTGAATCATTAGGCTATTGAGGCAACCATTGATTTTTAAAAATTGTTCGTTTTCTTTACAAATAATCTAAATAGTACCATAATAAACATGAATAATAATTATAAAAAGACTTTATAAAAATCAAAGCTCTGTGACACATAATTTAAAACCAAAATAATACAAACTCTGAGTTATAAATCTGAATACATGAGTAAGGTTCTATGAATACATATACTTACTAAAGCTAAAGTACAATACTATGAACGAAATGTTGTAAGTTTTGTTGGGACGGTGTTCCACGAATGGCTCTGACTACTAACCTGCGAATGAAAAACATCCTAATGCTGAGCTTATAAAGCCGAGTAGTATAATCGCTAATCTAGAGCATCATTATAAGTCTTATAAACATAAACATGCTAAAGATGTGGTACTAAGCAGTCAAAACATGCATGATCTTGATAAAGTGCTACCTGGTTATGGCTAGACTATTCTATTACTGAAGTAGGAGTCTTATGCTTCCCTTATTCCTCAGCTAAGGGCCTCGCCATGAGTAAACCTCTAAAAGGTATCTAACCCTAATTATTGTAGTTGTTACACATTATCTGAATACGATATTAACACTCCTGTGCATTATTTGAATACAACATTGACTATGTTGTGCATTATTTAAATGAAACACTGCGGGTATCTGATATCACATAACCATTAGACACTAGTTAATTGAGGGAACCTAGTGTCACATAGCATCGATGAAATTCCCAATAAGTTGTTAAATGATATCCTAGTCGTCACATAGTCATCAGGTAGATCATGAAGGGGAACCTAGTATCATATAGCATTGGTATAATTCCCACTCAATTGAATCATTGGTTTGGTCTCACATAGCCGCTAAGCCAAGCTTTAAGGATATATGTTATATCAGACTAATGCAATTATACATGCATATCTAAGGCCTCAAAGGCCACTCAACACTGACATCGCTAACCCACTCCTCGTGAATGTTCATGCCTCGCACCCTAGTTAGCCACTAAAGTTCCTCGTGCAATGACAATACCCCACTAGGGCAACTAAGGTAGCCTGACTACCCCTACCATAGTTGGACACACTAAAGTGAGGTCGTTCTTTCACTAACCACTATCTCACTCGTTCTCTCATCTAGAACGTTATGCAAATGTTTATTAGTATGTTACTGCTGTTAGTTTATTAACCTGCTCTATTATGGTTATTCGATATATAAAGGTATTTTAGTTATTTTTGTCTCTAAAAAGGTCTTTATGTGTTTCATGATGTTTTTGACTATCATTGCATTTATTGTGAACTGGATGTAATTCTAGCTAGTCTGATATCTGATTTAGGTTCGTCACTAGGTAGCTCTCGAATTATAGGGACAACTGTATATCCTCGATTCACTGATATTCTTATAGTACATGATTCCTCTAGTTTATAATCTAATTAATTCGTCATACCACTTGTCAGTACATCCTCTATAATGATCATTCAATCTTAGTTACTCGCTATGAGGCCTATAAGGGTAATTTAGTAATTTCAACCCCTAAGGGCATTTTAGTAACCTCCCGCACCTGAGATATATATCTGATCTCAATCGATATTAAACTCTTCACTCTTTAATATATTTAACATCTTGAAGTTACTTAATTACTTTGGGTATTGATTCCAAGCCTTCGGTATGGATGCCCAATCTTTGGTATGGATACCAATTCATTCAATATGGATATCAGTCCTCCAACATGGTTACTAGTTTATCCAGTATTGATACTAGTCCTCCAGTATAGATACTTGTTTATCTTGTATGGATACCAGTAGTATCGATGCGAAGCATTCAGTTTCGATACCGAACATCCTGATATTACAACCCTCAGTATCAATACCAAGGGATCAATATTGATACTCATTCCTTCAGTATCGATACTTCATGCTAAAATTGCCCACATTATCTCAGTTCATCCAATATCGATACTCAAACCCATAATTTCCTTATTTAAGCTCAGAAAACACCTAAAAAATCATCCAAAAGGGCTTAGTTTGCTACCGAATGATATGCTAAAGCTTTAGGAGGTTTTTAGGGTCTTAATATAGTATAAAAAACACATTCTTTACATCTAAAATGTCATTTAATCATGAAATAAAGTATATACCCTAAAATGTTCAAATACATAAATATGAGCAATTCTTTATATTTATAAAATCCTTAACACTCCAATGGATTAAAAATACACTAACTTGGTTAAAGAATCCCGAAAGGAAACTCTTTTAGCTAGCAATCACCATTTACCAAGATTTAGATGATAAACTCCCCACTTTTCTTGCAAACAAGGAACCCATGGCTTTGAATCATTAAAATGATGTTGCTGGAGGAATTTAGGACGAAAATTAGACTTAAAAGAAGTATGAAATAGCTCAAAGGGTTTTCCTTTGCTTTATAGAGTTTGGAGAGAAAGAAGAGGGGGAATAAGAAGGAAAGTAGAAAAATGAAGAGAATGGGGATGAGGATGAAGAAGACAAAAAACTTTCATCTTTTTAAAATGAGATAATCACACTATAGGTTCTCCCTAATCTATCTACAATTCAAAAATATCATTTCGATGACTAATTGGGCCTAATTCCAACTTAATTAAGCCCAAAAAATTAAATTATGAATTCCACGAGGTTCACTTTCCTCTCAGTAAACCTGAAACTAGAAGCCCAAAATTTAGGGTGTTACACTTATTATCTTTGGTATCTCCCTCAATAATAATCAAATATTTAATGCATCTAAAAGAATCTTATTTAGATGTGATCATTAAGTATAAGTATAAGAAATTTATAAGTATTTGAATTCTGACATTTATGAAAAATGTAAATATCTTTTTAGTTAATAAAAAATTAATATATTAAAAATGAAAAATGAAACTTACATAGTTATTTGATATATTAATATTTTGGGTAAACTACATGAGTGACCACTAAACTATTATCTCTTTTCATTTTGACCACTAACATTTAGATTCGATCAAGCCATAGGTCACAATTTTTAACGGAGGTGGTGATGTGACCGTAATTTAATGACTATTTTAATTCAATTAAATAAATTTAACTCTTCAATCTAGAGATGCCATGTGTCACTATATGACTAATGGGTTAATTTATTAATTTTAATTAAATAAATTTTCCCACCAATAAGGTATCACCACATGTGTAAAGGGAAACCATATTAGATAGAGAAATGAGGTTAGAGGGATTTAAACCAAGGACCCAAGGTTGGGTCTTAGGGCATGCCTTTGTCACTAGGCCAAGCCATTTATCTGGTTATAAATTGCACAATCTTTTATATATTGTGTTTGTGATTATTTCACACACACACACACACACACACATATAATTATTAAAACAAATATGTTGAATAATCGGGTAAAGAAAAACAAAAGAACACAAGAATTTTAATGAGGTTCAGCAATGTGCTTACGTCCTCGGTACCTAGGCGACGCTAGAAGTTTTATTCAATGTCTCATAGGTTTAGGTTATATCTCTATTTATAATAAATAAACCCTGATACATATTTACAAATATAACCCTATACCGTACCATAGGGGCACAACCCCCACACCCCCAACCCACATAATCATAACCCCCACTACGCTCACTCCGCTTCATCCCTGTCCTCTTTACCAGTATATTTATGAGCATACCTAACAAATTTCCACATTGACGAATATCTTTCCCTTTAGGAAATATTCAATGTGGGTTGGGTTACCTTACTTCTTTAACAACTCGAAACATTCAACAAGTCCAAGCAATGCTTGACCTTGTTTGTCGTAACTGGCTTGGTGAACATATTAGCGGCATTCTCATCAGTATGTACCTTCTGAAACAAAATCTCTCCAAATGCAACCAACTCTCTGATCTTGTGAAACCTTACATCAATATGATTAGTTCTAGCACGATATACCTGATTCTTAGCTAAGTGAATAGTGCTTTGATTGTTGCAAAGCAACTAAACTCCACCTTACTGAACACCCAATTCCTTCACTAAACTAGTAAGCCATAAAGCTTCTTTTACAACTTCACCCGCTGCCATGTATTCAAATTTACTTGTAGATAGTGCCACCATAGATTGAACAGTAGACTTCCAACAAATAGGCCCTCCACCCAGAGTAAAGACATACCCTGTCGTAGATCTTCTATTATCCAAGTCACCTACATAGTCTGAATCCACATATCCTACAACCAAAGGATTATTCTGCTGACTACCAAAAACAATTCCATATCCCACAGTACCTTTTAAGTACCAAAAGATCCACTTAACTGCTTCCTAATGTTGCTTACCAGGTTTAGACATGTACTCACAAACTTGACTAACAACATGAGCTAAATCAGGACGAGTACATACCATTGCATACATCAAGCAACTAACAACATTAGAATACAAAACATTTGTCATATCTTCAACTTCCTTATTTGTCTTAGGGCACTGTTCTGATGAGAGATTAAAGTGATTTGCCAATGGAGTGCTAACTGGTTTTACGCTGCTCATCGCAAACCTTTCTAGCATTTTCTCAACATAACCCCATTGAGATTGCCATAGTTTCCTTGAGTCTCTGTCCCTGCAAATTTCCATTCCAAGAATTTTCTTTGTAGTACCTAAATCTTTCATATCAAATTCCTGACTCAATAAAGTTTTTAAACCGATAACATCATCCATGTTCTTCGCAGTAATTAACATATCATCAACATACAATAATAGAAAAAATAAAAGAACCATCATCAAGGCTCTTAACATAGATACAACAATCATACTCACATCACTTGTAGTCAATCTTGATCATATAGGAGTCAAACCATTTGTACCATTGTCTCGGAGACTACTTCAACCCATACAAAGATTTCTTTAATATGAAAACTAAATGCTCGTTTCTAGGTTGAGTGAAACCTTCAGGTTGTCGCATGTAGATTTGCTCCTCTAAATCACCATGCAAAAAAGCAGTTTTCACATCCATCTGCTCTAAATGTAAATCACAACTAGCCACCAATACAAGTACTGCTCGGATTGAAGTGTGCCTGACCACATGAGAAAAAATTTCATCATAATCAACTCCTTTTTGCTGTGAAAAACCCTTTGCTACCAAACAAGCCTTGAACTTCTCCCCTCTTTTTCTGTTACTACTGGTTTCTTCTTATACACCCATTTGCAACCAATTGGCTTCTTACCCTCAGAAAGGCGAACTAACTCCCATGTACGATTGCGATTCAAAGACTCCATCTCCTTAACCATGGCAGCCATCCACTCGTCATTTTCCTGACTAGTAACTGCATCATGAAAATTAACCGGATCATCATTGCTAACAGTAAGTGCAAAAGAGACCAAGTCTTCAAAACCCAATTTGTTCAAGGCTTTATATTCGTCCGTCTCACCCTATCTCTGGCGAGACTATAATCCTACAAATCATCCATGGCAGAACCACTAAAAGTCAGTTGAGAAGTTTCTATTTTCTCAACTGGAAACTGCTCGAAATCCACCACTGTCGTGTCTTTCTTTTGCTGCAACATGAGATGTTCATCAAAAACAACATCTCCACTGATCACAATTTTCTTCGCAACTGGATCCTAGAACTTGAATCCTTTGACACCTTTCTTGTAACCCAGAAAAATACACTCCTTCGATTTTTCATCAAGTTTGGATCTCTCATCAGCAGGTACTTGTACATAAGTAGGACAACAAAAAATCTGCAAGTGATCAAAAGTAACATCATGACCAATCTATACCTATTATGCAACTTTCCCAGCTAATGATGCCCTTGGTGATCTATTGATAAGATAACATGCCATGTTAATAGCCTTAACCCAGAAGTGTTTAAGAAGCCCCACATTCAACCGCAAATATTTGGCTCTTCCATTCAACGACCTGTTCATCCATTCTGCAACACCATTCTGTTTTGGTGTCTTGCGCATTGTAAAATGTCTCTTAATCCCATGCTCATTACAGAAGTGTAGAAACTGTGAATCTGTGTACTCCGTACCATTGTCAGACCACAAGCACTTGATTTTTTACCCTGTTTGGTTTTTTACCTCAGCTTTCCACAACTTGAACTTCTAAAAAACGTCAAACTTCTGTTTCAAAAAATACACCCAAACTTTCCGTGAAAAATCGTCAATAAAAGTAACATAATACCTAGATCCACCCAAAGACGATGTCGTGGAAGGCCCTCATACATCAGAATGCACATAATCAAGAATCCCTACAGTTGTGTGCTTCGTAGTCTTGAAACGAACTTTAGTCTGTTTACAAAGAACACAATACTTGCAAAAAATTGAACTTACATCTTTTAACACCATGCAATAGATTTCTTTTATGTAATTCAGCCATACCACATTCTCTAAGATGAGCAAGACGCATATGCCACAGTTTGGTAGTATCATCACATGACTCAATCGAATGAACTCCACCTACAACGGTACTCCCTAACAATCTGTAAATACTCCCTGCAGTTATCTTTCCTTTCATCACAGTCAAAGCTCCTTTAACAATTCGAATGGTTTCCATATCCTCATCAGCCTTACGAATAAAACCATTCTTGTGCAAAGTGCCCAAAGAAATCAAATTATTCTTCAAATCTGGGATTCCCGAACCATACTCAACGTCCGAACAGAGCCATCATACATCTTAATTCTGACCCCACCAATACCAACAATATTGCAACATCGATCATCACCCAAATAAACAGAACCATAATTAACCGACCTGTATGTCGAAAACCATTCCCTATTTGCGTGATGTGATAAGAACATCAAGAATCAAGAATCCAAATATCCGTCAATTGAGTCGTTGAAATAGAGAGCATATCACCCTCATTGCAATCAGAATTGTCATCCTCAACCATATTCACATACTTGGATGAGTCATCACACTTCTCATTAGTCTTCTTTTTCAACTTCGGATAGTCTCGCTTCATATGTCTTGCCTCCTTGCACTTGTAACAATGAATTATCTTCTTATCCCTAGATTTGGATATGAAATTCCGCTTCCCAGACCTTGTATTCTTTGGCTTCCGTTCATGGTCTCGATTACCCTTGACATATAAGCTATCAGCTTGAGAGATTTCCTCTGCATTCTGCTTCCGCTGGTTATGAAGGCTGCAGTAATCTCCTCAACTTTGATAGTCTCTTTCCCATATGTAAGAGTAGTTACCATGTGTTTGTACGAGGAAGGAAACAAACACAACAAAATCATCGCTTTTTCTTCATCCTCAATTTTCACATCAAGCCGAGCCAAATCAGAAAGGATTTGATTGAAGACATTCACTTGTTGCACCAAATCATGATCTTCCTGCATCTTCAGCCCATACAACCGCTGCTTTAGATATAGTTTAGTCGTTAAGGATTTGGACATAAACTGACTTTCCAACTTCCTCCAAATTTCATATGGAGACGACAGATGCATGACGTGATACATAACCTCATCCGCCAAGCATAATCATATGGTTCCTATCGCTCGCTGCTGTAATTCTTCCTAATCTTCCTCCTCCATCGACGCCAGCTTTGCAGGTTGCAAAGCCTTCAGGATCTCTTGCTGCGCCAATAGTTCATTCACCCTTGTTTGCCATAATCCGAAGTTACCCTGACCATCAAATTTTACAACTTCGAATTTTTCTCATGATATCTGATATCAATTGTTGAATAATCGGGTAAAGAAAAACGAAAGAACACAAAAATTTTAACGAGGTTCAACAATGTACTTACGTCCTCGGTGCCTAGGTGGTGCTAGAAGTTTATTCAATGTCTCATACACTACAAGAAAAATATACCTTTAATGACACACGAACGATGACACACGCTAATTTATGACTTGCAAAACATGTGTGTCATAAAAAAAATGTCATGTTTCTTAAAATCTTAACGATTTATGACTTACAATAATGTGTGTCATATTTAATAGTCATAATCCAAAAAATTTAGCAAAACACGGAGTACACTTTTCATTGTGTGTCATCTCTAAATGTCGTCTTTTAATTTCCCCCCCATAATTTTCATCTTCACTTCTTTTCGGTCTCTTTTTCCAGTCTGTTTCCCTCTCTCCATGTATCATTTCAAACTCTTCAAATACCAGCAAAAAATGCCCCCTCTCTTCCGCATTATCATTTTCTCATAGCCCTTTCTCTTCTCTTCTCTTCTCATTTTTCTTCAAAATCAGTTTCCTTTGTTTCGTTTCTGGGGGTTCTGTTCAGCAATGGCGAAGGCTAATGTCGAGAAGGTGAAGCGGCTAAGAGCTTGGGTTCAAAACTACGATTGGGGAAGATGTGGGATGGAGGAACAGGTGGCGAGGCTTTTGGCTTTGAATTCTGGGTTTGAGATTAAGCCTGATAGGCCATATGCTGAGTTTTGGATGGGAAACCATGACTCAGGGCCAAGTTTTTTGGCTGATGACAATGGAGAATGTGGGAATTTGGGTTTAAAAGATTGGATTTTGAAGAATCCGAATGTGCTTGGTCACAAGGTTTTTGATTACTGGAAAATTAAATTTTGATTTTTGTGTGCATGTGTTTGGAATTGGGTTAATGAGTTTTCTTTTTCATTTTAATGGTAATGGCCAGAACTTTTGCTTCAATATTCATGGAAATTGAATTCTCACTATTCATGTAAAATTTCTGTTTTTACCATTTTTGTGATGTCCATTATTATTTCCCCCTCTGCTTCTTTTGGTATTTAGAACTTTTGACAGTATAAACAAGAGTATCTTTCAAGAAACAGATGATGCAGCATCGTTCAAAGAAATACGCCGACGAGATCCGTATGGTCACCATCACCTCTCCTTTATTTTTTCTTTGCACTTAAATGTTCCATTTCTTGATCTATGCTATTCTTTGGTGCATGGAGTAGGTCATTCTCTTTGCCAAAATTTGTGGCAGAAGTTTAAGAAGCAATTAGACCGGTCCTTAATGCATATATAAAAGTAAGGGGTTTCTTTGGCTTATATTCTAGTGTTCTATATTTTCAAATAAAAAGTGTCTCGGGTACTGGCTGCCTCTATAATATATATAACTTTATACGCACAGGGAGATGTTGAAACTTTGAAGAAGTACTATAGTCCTGAATTTATTGATAGGTGCAAAACTGAACATACTGCTTATCAGAGCCATGGTATATTTTTTGATAACAGGGTAAGACTGACTATTCTATGTAATGTAACGTTATAAGCCCTATCATATGGTACATGATAAGATGTATCAAGTTTTCCGCTGTTTATTGTAACAAAAATCGACAAGAAAGCATGTACCTTTAATAACCAAGTTTGGTTATAGATGATCATGGCCTTAAATACATCAGCTTGTGGATTGCAGTTGAGATTATTGGGTTGTAAAGGTCATGTTGAGTTATATTCTTGATATGGAATGGTGTTACTAATTTCACCTACTTTTGCTGCAGATTCTACATATATCTGACGTAGAAGTTAGAGAGACCAAAATGATGGGGACATCCCCCATTATCATAGTGGCAGTACGATCTTCTTGTTCTTTTGATTCAATTTCTTTATTGAATTAAGCCTTTTTAAGGTTTTTGAAACTGATGCTGGTGCCCTTTGTACTTTCAATGTTCACAGTTTCAAACACAACAGATCCACTGCATACGAGATAGATAGGGTAAAATAACTTTTGGTATTTAGCAATTTCATAGAGTTTCTGCATGCTAAGGAATATAATATTTTAATTGTGAAAAAATATAAATATTCGAGTGTATTGTTTAGCCTTTCTTTGTTCTGTATTGCTTATTTTCTGTTATTTCCAAATAATGTCTGAAATATCTTTAGAATTGTTGCAGGTTGCCAATATTTTTTTTGTATTAGTTGATGGATGCTTCTTGTTTGTACTTACCATTTTATTTGATTCTGCCAACTATTGTAATATATATGAAACAAGTATTTTAGCTATTCTGCACTTGTTTTTAGTGGTGTTATCAAATGGTTAAGATTAATATCCACTTTCTTACTCTGTATAGCTTAACCATTAGATTAACAAATTTTTCATCGTCACTCATTCCCATCCTTGTACCAGACTTTACCTAAGTGTTGTACGGAATACATCTTGCCAGAGATTTCAGCATCCTTCAGTGGGATTCAATCTAGTTGATTCCTTTCAAGGGTGTTTTGAAGCTTGGGCTGTGTGTTATAGTGCAATATATAATATAATCTTTTACTTTATAACATGCCCTAACTTGATTCTGTTGAAAACGTTTTTGTATTTCGATATAACAAATTAGTTTAAATGAATTTTAAGATTTTACAAATGATTTCCTAAATATATTCGATTCAATTAATCGAATATCAAATTATTACTCCAAGTCTTTTAAGATCAATTTCAAACCTTACTAAATGTGTAAAATTGTGTTTTATACTTAATGTATTTTTTAAAACAATTTTCACAAAGTATTTTGAATCAAAATCAAGCCTAAAATCAATTTTTCAGAGTGATGCACCGATGCACCAATCCATGCATCGATGCACCATGAATTAAATTGAACATCGAATGTATTTCATGCATCGATGCACTTACCATGCACCGATGCACTAAGGATTTTATGAAAACATCGAATGCATTTGATGCATCGATGCACCAGCTATGCATCGATGCACTCTGGCTATTTTGAAACATCGAATGCACTTGATGCATCAATGCACTCTTAGTGCACCGATGCACTCTTAGTGCACCGATGCACTCTTAGTGCACCGATGCACTAAGGGTCCAACGGTCAAAATATTTGAATTTTACACTGATGCACCGATGCACAATGGGTATGCATCGATGCACTGACGCTCCCAACTATTTTAATTAATTGTTTTCACACTTAAACGACTCTATTGACTCCACTAATCATCCCCAACGTTCAGAAGTGATTCAAGGTGTATTTAAACAAGCTTAGAAGCCGTTGATCAACAACAAGCAACTAGAATCAAGAGAGAATCAAAGAGAAATCATCAAACCTCAAGTTTGAGCATTTCAAGCCTATTTTTCATTCAATATTCATCTTGCTTTCAAGAACACTTATTGTGCTCAATTGTATTTATTCTTGAGTGTTCTTTCTTTGTTCTAGAATTGTGCAAACATATTTGCCTTGTGAGGTTTTTCTTGTAAGTTTGCAAATTTGTAATCTTCTCTTTGAGAAAAAGAGTGTTCTCAAGAATTGGGGTATATTCTTGAGGGTGTTGTAAGGTTATCTCTTTGGCCTCAAAATAAAGAAAAAATTAGTGAATTTGTTGGAAAATCCTTAGTGTGGATAGCTAAGGTAGTGGACGTAGACTTTGGTTGATAAAATCGAACCACTCTAAATCGCTGTGCAAATTTTTTCAATTTTCTGCAAAAGCTTCCACCAAAATTTTAATTGCCAATTCACCCCCCTCTTGGTTCCATCATTCGATTAACTCAACAGATTCCAACTGCTGTGCCCAAAAAATATTAAAGGATGGTATATTGTATACTCTTGTATGATTTTTGGAAAGTTCTAGATCTGATATCATGCATTTGCTTTAGCCTGTAATGTGCTATGGCCCTTTCTTTTCAAATGATGTAATTCGATGTTCTAGTCACCCCACTCAGTCTTTCAACTTGCAAAAATAACTTGAAGTAGTTGGAGTTACTCAGAAAAAAAGGCATATACGTTTATTCAAAAATAAGTCTATTGTCACTCTTACAATTATGGGGTCAAAGTTATCTTTTAATCAAAACAAGTGTTCTGAAATTTGGTTCAGAGCTTTTTGTATTTGCATGTCTCAGTCTATATGCTCATCTCTCTCATTTTTGGGAGAGCATGGAAAATGAAACAAATGGCATCCTCTTTTTATTGCTTGCTTATTTCCATTGGCATTTGTTGATATTTTTTCTTCCCTCTCAACCTTGATGCTTCTAAACCCTATAGACAACTATTATTAAAGATGGTAGCTAAATTTAGGTGCTCTAATGACTTCTAAACTTTTGCAGACAGCATCTGAAACAAAGTTGAAGGTTGAACTAGTCTTTGGTTGATCAAACTTTTGTCCTCCCATATTGCACAAGGCAGAGTTTGCAGTTCTGGTATGACTGGTTTTGCCTTTCACTGTTGGTGCTTTCCCCTTAGTCCAAATCATTTAGTTCATCAGTTGTGTTGATATTTGATTCTCAAGGATATTGTGTGGTCCCTTTGTTTCCAGCACAAGAAGTGGGAAAAGCATTAGGCACTAACCTGGGCGTAACTGAGACACATAACCTTAGTTATGTTATACTTTAGTAAATGTTTTGTGCAGCAATTACATTTTTTCCGATTGCACTGCTTGCTCATATGTAGTACATATATCACAACCCCCACACTTTCTTTAGTTTTTTTTTTCTGTTGGTATGCTATAGTCTGAACTATAGTTGTAGGTTAGCAATTAGCATTAGAGACCTCAGCAGCCCTCCTCTCCTCTCCCCCTAGATATTCTTGATGATTCCATGTAAGAGTAGTAGTTAAAAACATTATGTTGTTGTATTTGATATGAGGTATCTTTTCAATTTTCTCTACATATCAGTATGACATTTATTTTTTGTGCTTTGTTTGCACTAATCTTGCCATGCCATCTTCATGGTAAGTTGGGATTGTAGATGTTTGATATATGACCGATGTTAACATTTCATATGGTGATGTGGTCTGTAAATTGCTTATATGATATGGAGCTTATTATGTACTAGCTGTGCAAAATTTTGACATCTTTGTTTTACTTTGCTTACCATTTGTTGATATTGTTTTTGCATATTCTAAGCATCCTCATTTTTGTTGTTGTCAATACAGGTTTGACAACACTGCCTATTTGCACATATCTATGGCTTTTATCCAGATGCTCAAAGCTCTAAGTATGTGGAAACAAAGTGCATTATTGTATATATATAATGGTTATATGTTCTTTCTCAATGTCGTATTTTCTTTGTTTTCTTTGACTAATCGTTTATTGTAAACTATTTGTAGTGTGAATATATTGTATACAAATGTATTGCTTATATATAATATGATATATATATTTAGTATTACGAGGCATTAAATGTGATTTAGTTTATTTTTTGTCAATCTACAATATATATATATATATATATATATATATATATATAATTCACGAAATACAATCACGACACACGAATGTGTCATTTTCATTTATGACGGGGGCTTAAATGACACGCAATGTAAGTCATAAATGCGTGTCATAAATTTATGACACACAAATGTGTGTCATCTTCATTTATGACGGGGCTTCAATGACACGCAATGTAAGTAATAAATGCACGTCATAAATGCGCGTTATAAATGCGCGTCATCTTAAATTCATGTCGGTGGCTTCAACGGCAGGCAAATGTGTGTCATCCGAACCCATAGATGACGCGCAATGCGCGTCATTAAAGGGATTTTTTCTACTAGTGATAGGTTTAGGTTACATCTCTATTTATAATAAATAAACCCCGATACATATTTACAAATATAACCCTGTACCGTACTGCGGGGCTGCGCCCCCGCACCCCCAACCAACATAATCGTAACCCCCACTACGCTCACTCCGCTACATCTCCTGTCCTCTTTACCGGTATATTTATGAGCTATACCTAACAAAATATAATAAATAAATTAGATTTGATATATATATATATATATATAGTTAATGTAAGACATAAAATTAAAAAAGAGTTTAATAACTCTTCCTAGCTGTTACTATAGAAGTTCTCTCTTGCCTCCGAATGCAAGTTCCCTCCTTGGTTTCTAGGTTCATTTTGATCTGGGTTAATTTGTGTTTAGTCTGCAAATGGTTGATGATCTTGTGGAAGAATGGCAGCATTTATCATTAACGGAGGCGGAGGCAGTGGTTATTGACATTCCAAATTGTCCTCCTCCAGATAAGTCTGATTCATCGCATTGGCTTGTTATGCACCTCCTCACGCCTCGTACGGTAAATCGTGATGCCATGATACACACCCTCTCCAATGTTTGGAAACTGAAAAAAACCCACTCCTATTGTTCCTTTGGATGTCCACATTTGTGTTATCAAATTTTCGTCGGCTCAGGAACACATTTGAGTGGAGGAGGGTGGCCCATGGTCTTTCGATAAACACTTGGTTTTGTTTGCGGCCTTTGATGCGAATATGCGTCCTGCAGATTATTGTTTTTCTTTTGTTTCAGTCTAGATAAGGGTGTATGGTGTCCTTTTGACTTATTGCAACCGTGCCTTTGCTGAATCCATTGGGGACACTTTTGGCAGTGGACGACGCTCTCTTGGGTATTGGTTGGGGACAGTATCTTCAGATCCGTGTTAAACTTACGATTACTAAGCCATTACTCCGTTTTCTCACTTATCGTACACCTAATGGTCGCATTCTCAAAGGGCTGCTTCGCTACGAATGTCTTCCAGACTTCTATTACACTTGTCGTGTTTTGGGCCATACCGAATTGTCCTGTGATACTTTTCCGTTTGCTGTTGGGACTTCTGCCCGTCCTTCATGGGGGAATGACTACATGCATCTCCAATGAAAAGGGCATTGTTACAATCACACCTGACATGACACATGACTCAAGTCGTTTCTTTTTCCCTACCTAGTATGCATGTGTCTTCGCACATTGGTGACAAGGATATTGGGGCTTTCTCCGTATCTCTGGCTCCGGGGGATGTCTCTTTATCCACTTTGCTTAAACGTAAGGTTTCCGCTTCCTCTACTATTACTGCGGGCATTCGTAAATTTAAGTCTCATAGGTGTTTGACTATTGCTTCGCCTCCTAAATCTGACTCGGTGATGACTGGTAACCAGTCCCGCCCGACATTATGAGGCTCCTAGTTTGGAACTGCCGTGGGCTTGGGAACCCACTGTCAGTTCGATGCCTCGTGCGCCTTGTCAAATCTAAAGATCCTCAGGTGGTTTTCTTGATAGAGACGAAACTTCATGAATCTAATGTCCGAGAGTAATGGTATTGACTTCGTATGCAACATTGTTTTGGTGTTAGCGTAAATGGTTCTCGTGGGGGATTGGCTATGTTCTGGCACTCTGATTTGGATATGTGTCTGCAATCATATTCTATGGTAATCCGGTGACTAGCAACCGTCCACACTCATGGTCTTTGCTCCTTTATTTATCCCACACGAGTGACCTTCCTTGGTTTTGTGTGGGCGATTTTAACGAGATCATATTGAAAAAATAAAAATCAGGCCCTGCCTTGCACAATGAAAGACAAATGAGGGAGTTTTGTGACTGCTTGACTGTGGGTTGGCCGATCTCGTTTATTCAGGGCACTCGTACATTTGGGGATGGGGTAGAACTCAACAGATAAATATCTGGGAACGGTTAGACAACGCATTGGGTTCTCTCGCATGGCAACATGTTTTCCCAGATGCAACCATCTCTCTCCTTCTAGCATTAATATCCGATCACAGCCCGATTCTAGTGAGCACTCGAGCCACGACTGGAGGACGCCATTCAGGTTATTCTCCTCCTCAATATTTCTTTGATACCAATAATGTGAATGATCCAGAGTTTGTCCAGCTAGTCCAGTTTGTTTGGTCTTTCTCTAATGCTCCCATTCCTGACCATTTGGATCAATTGGGGGATTTTCTTGGCCCGTGGTGCCGCACCCGCAACCTTGACCAGCGTCATGTCGTTGGAGACTTGAATCACCGAATGAAGAGGCTCCGATCTAAACCTATTTTGGATACTATTTTGGCCAACATTCATCAATGTCAAACTGAACTTAATGAGCTGTGGGAGAAGGAGGAGTTCTATTGGTGTGAAAGGGGACATGTCAATTGGTGACGTTTAGGTAATCGAAATACCGCCTATTTTCATGCTTTCTCCTTGATACGGTGTCGGAGCAATTCTATTTCTGTAATTATTGACGCAGATGACCATGCAGTTGTTCTTCAAGAGGGGTTAGTGGTTACTGCAGTGTTTTCATGGTTATTTTGAATCTTTGTTTGCGGGCTCTCCCTTATCTGATAGTCAACCAGTTCTTCGGGAATCACTCCCCCTATCACAGCATCTCAGAACGTCACCCTACTCCTGCCTTTTACAGCGAACGAAGATAGCTGTTTTCCAACTTCCACCGCTTAAAGTTCTAGGGACAAATGGGTTCCATGCCTCGTTTTACCAGACCTTTTGGGATACTGTGGGTGCAGTTACTCGTTTTTGCCTTACGTTATTGAATAATCACGTCGATTTCTCATCAGTTATTGAGGCTACAATTGTTCTGATCCCGAAGGTCTCTAATGCCCGTTCAGTGCAGGATTACCGTCCCATTAGCCTTTTCAATGTGGTGTACAAGATCACATCCCACATGATTATCAACAGATTCAAGCATGTGTTGGGTGTTGCATTGATGACAGTCAGAGTGGTTTCATTTTGGGTTGGTTGATAACCGATAATGCACTTCTTATAGAGGAAACCTTGCATACCTTTAGGTGTCGACGGTCGGGTCGTCAAGGTCTCTTTGCTCTTAAACTTGACATGAGCAAGGCCTATGATCGAGTGGGTTGGAGTTTCTTGGAACATGTCCTTCATCAGTTTGGTTTTCATCGTGATTGGGTGTCTCTTTTAATAAGATGTGTTCACTCGGTAAGGTACCGGGTCTGGGTCAATGGTCAACTTTTGGAGCTTATTCACCCCCGATATGGACTACGCCAATGGGATCCTTTCTCCCCGAATTCATAGTACTAATTTGCGGCCGCAACGTAACGTACATCATAATATTTTTTAAGATTATCGCGATGTAATATCAGTGCAACGTGATAAGGGAATCACATCACAATTGTAGCGGTCAAAAATCGTTACATAACACCGTAACACACTATAAATTGCGTCACAAAAAATTTTAAATTATCTGAAATATAAATTTACATAGATGAATTGTTCTAATTTAATTCTTAAAATTGGATTATACATATATATCATTAATAATATCGTAATAGTTATGTTTAAAATTAGTTACTTAAATTTGAATTAATTAAATTATTTATTAATTTTATTTTAAAATTAAATTAATATAAATTTAAATTTAAATTAAATTTTTTTCATATCTAAAATTGATGTGATTAATTTTTAATTAAATTTTTACATTAACATTAAGTATCATAATTATACGTTTATTTATTATTATAAAAATTTTGTATAATAGAGGAATTCACTTTATAATACTATAATAGTGTATGTATTTTATCTATTTACTATGAAACTATAAAATTTTATCTAATCTATTTACTATAAAATTTTATCATACAACATGTTTACTACCAATGATGCATCTTATGGTGCACATAATGTGATGTTTTCTTCACATGGAATAGGAAGAAATCAAAACCAAGACAATGACGTGGATAAAAATGCTTTAGATCCGCCATGCTATTCATTTTGGTGGTGAACTGTAAGATATAAATTTTTTATATTTTTAGTTATGTATTTTTTTTCTTTTCTAAGTTATGTAAAATGTATATTTTTATGTTACAATATAAAAATTTGATATAATTTTAGTGATATTGTTTATATGTTATTTATTAACATTATAATTATTATTACTCATTATCCAGTATAATATCACTTCTATGGTTTATATATGTTTTTAATAAATTTTTATCTATGAAATTTAATTTTTATTTTCAAAATACAATATTGACAAAGTATATTAATATTAGTATATTAAATGATAACTATTAAATGATAATTGTAAAATGTATAAATATAATATTTTAGAGTATTATGATTTTTGATGAAGAGATCATACCCGTGACAGTTGTAACACGTTATGTAACGTCTGTAATATTCGCAACCGCGATACCATAACCGCATCCGCAATAAAATCATCATCCACAATTTGATACTATGCCCATATTTGTTCATATTTTGTATGGAGGGCCTTTTCGCTCTACTCAAGTAGTCACATGAAAGTGGTCAGTTTCTGGGTATTTGCCTCTCTCGAGGTGGACCGTATTTTCATCACTTATTATTTGTCGATGACTGCCTCATATTTGGTAGGGCCAATTATGCTGATGCAGTATCACTGTTGTCTGTTATTCGATGTTTTGAGGAGTATTCGGGGCAACAGATAAATTTCAGCAAGTCAAAGATTTTCTTCAGCATGGACACCCATGCTGGTTGTCGTTCTTATCTGGTCAGTCTTTTAGGAGTGTCAATGGCTACTGACTTGGAACGCTATCTTGGTTTTCCTTCAGTGGTAGGACCTAATCGCAATGCTACTTTCTGCTTTTTGAAAGAATCGATGTTATCCCGTATAACTAGCTCCACTGTCCGTAACCTGTCGAAGCGTGGGAAACTAGTTTTCATTAAAGCAGTACTTCAGGCTCTTCCTACTTGCCAGATGAGCCTCTACAAACTGCCTATCCACATTTTTCATGATTTGAACTATGTTATTGCTCGATTTTGGTGGCAGTCCGATGCTTCTCGTCGTGCAATTCACTGGCTTTGTCGGATCTTCGTTCATTGAAAGCAATAGGTGGTTTGGGCATTCGGGATTTGGATTTGTTTAACCAAGCTTTTTTATGGAAACAAGGGTGGCGATTAATGCATGATGAATACTCTCTAGTTGCGCATGTGATAACGGCCAAGTACTATCCTGATGTGAGCTGTCTAACGTCCGAATTAGGGGCTCAACCCTCCTATGTCTGGCGTAGTATCTGGGAAGTGAAGAATACCTTGTGGGCTGGCTTAAGTGCTCAACTGGGTGATGGTACCACCATTTCGATTTTCTTGGAGTATTGGGTTCCCTAGTGCTCACCGGCAGAGCTTGTTCTTTCGTGTGTGAACCCAGATAGCCTGGCTTGGATCTCGAATTTAATCGATTCTTCTTTTGGAATATGGAAGATTGATGTGATCCAAAGACTTTCCCCCGCCGATCGCTAGTACTATTTTGTCTATCCCTCTTCCAGCTTTTCATTGTCATGATCGTATGGTTTGTCGTCTTGAACATCGTGGTAAATTCACGGTCAGGAGTGCCCATCGCATGTTACTCCAGTTAGACCATCACCGTGCGGAAGCTGAAGCTCGGGACCAAGCGTTCTACCGTTTGTTATAGTCTCAATCTGTAACATCTCAAAATACGGGTTAATGACCAAAAGTGTAAAATTTCAGAATATGGTGATTAAAGTATAATAGTTTAATAGTTTAATGATTTGTTCGGAAATATTTCCTAAAAGTTTATAGTAATTATCCAAAGAATTAAAGGGCAAAATGGTCATTAGACTTGAAAATTATAATTAAATGATATATATATATATGGATAAGTATGGGAGATTTTCCAGAAAAATCTCTTCTCTCTTTTCTTCTTCATTTTCTCTTCTCCACGTGTGAAGCCAAGCAAAGGTGAGTTTTTTCTTGAGCTGATTATGTGCTGAAATTTAAGTTTAGTTTTGATTATTAGATGCTAAGTAAGATTAAGGAAGGATTAATTTGCTTTAAAACAACAAAATGAAGAGTTTATGAGGATTTAAAGATTTGAAGTTTTTGAATGAAATATCGAAATAAAGTTTATATTGAGAATTGGAAGTTGAATTTGACTTGTCATCAAGTCAATTAAGGGATAGGAAGTGTTAGAATAGGAATTTGAACATGTTGCAAAACTAGTATAATTTTTGCAATTACATAGGAATGACTAGATTTGAAGTTAAAGAAGTGATTAGGGAATAAGAATAAGTTTAAGTATGTGTATTAAAGTTAGGAGTATTAAAGGAAGTGAAATAGGAAGGTTTGAGCTGAAATAACGTGATTTTCGAGCTCAAAATGAGATTTCTGGGCTAGGGGAATCGGTACCCATTCAAGGGGAATCGATTCCCCCTCAAACGAGTATGAATTCCAGAATGCTAGAGGGAAATCGATACCCCCAGGGGGGAACCGATTCCCCCATAATGAAAAAAAAAGAATAAAGAAGAGAGATTAAACTATTAATCCCTTAAATTGGTAGGATATTAGAGGTTAATTTCAAGACTTGGGCATCTGATAATCATCTTGAAAATTATGCTTATGTAGATATTGAACGTGACTTTGTTTCAAAGTAAACGAAGGGTTAGAATTGATTCAATTCAAACAAGGCTAAGGTGAGTGCATATTAGTATTATATGATGTTAAATGGAAATAAGACTTGCGACAAGTCTATTTCCATAGTAAAATGCATGAATTCATAAATAGAAGTATATATGTGTACGATTTATATGTGTTGACATGTTATTGTATATATGTATTATATGGTTGATATGAATATGTGATTATGAATAGGTAGAAAGGAAACAAATGATGATATAAGAATCTATTATAAGATATATGATATGAAAATATGATATGAGCTATGTGAGATATGAATATAAAATCATATGAGAAGTGAAAAGAATTACATGGAAATAGACTAAGTGATTACATGTATATGTGAAAGAAACTATGAGCTTTTATGAATATGTGATATGAATGAAGCTATATGATACGATTTATGTGATTACATGCACATATGATATATGTTATATGAAATGACATATGAATAGGCAATACGTGATACATGTGATATGATATGGAATACATGGTTACATATACATGTGGTATGTGACAGAAGAGAAATGACAAGTAATGTGAACTGTTAAATGATAATGCCCATATTATGTGATATGAGAACTAGGGTATAGTTGGTATGCCAAGAGTCAAAGAACTACCTATGTCTTTCGAGACATATGGACAGTATACCTATGTTCTAAGGAACATATGGATAGTTTACCGAGGATCTTTATGACCTCTGGATAGTTACCGAGGATCTTTATGACCTCTGGATAGTTACCGAGGATCTTTATGACCTCTGGATATTTACCGAGGATCTTTATGACCTCTGGATAGTTACCGAGGATCTTTATGACCTCTGGATAGGTCCTTCGGAAAATTCATGGAGTTGTGGGGACAGCATACGTGTGCACAATCTCATAATACTCGTATACCTTGGGTTCTCAATAGTGTATATGGACTTAAATAAGACATAACGAGGATGTATATAGTTGTATCTTAATATGGTATTATTACGATTTGTATTGGCTCATATGTGGTATAATAAATGATGGTATGATAGTATAATTGTGTTTGGATAGTAGACGACATGTTTATATTTTAATAATTCTTTATGA
The DNA here is from genome assembly GCF_006381635.1 of Hibiscus syriacus. Classification (NCBI taxonomy): domain Eukaryota; kingdom Viridiplantae; phylum Streptophyta; class Magnoliopsida; order Malvales; family Malvaceae; genus Hibiscus; species Hibiscus syriacus. The sequence goes on along the minus strand of NW_024062542.1, from coordinate 956,268 downwards.
TGTAATTATGCCTCACTAAGTGTATGACTTAGCGTGTAAGTGTTTTTACACGTAGGTTTCGAAGAGCAGGAGAATCAAGAATAGGAATTTGCAGATCAACCTATCTCTACTCAGCGATCAGATCAGAAGTAAAGTCACAGTAGGTATTTTGTTGTATGTAGTGTGTTGGCATGTAAGAACAGTGTTAGTTCAAATGCTCTGATTAGTTTTGTCTTATTTTGGTTAACTCGTGTGCAGTGACAATGTTATTTTAATCAAAGTTTTAAATTTCATTGGTTTTCGTTAAAAGATTAAAGTTTGAAAAGTCAATGTGACACCTCAGACTTGTATCCGGGTCGGATACGGGTTGAGGGTGTTACACAATCCCTATCGGAGAAGGTGCACATTTTTATTTGGCGAGCCTATCGTAATCTTCTCCCTTGCGCTTCCGATCTTTAGCAACAAAGAGTGATCCTTGATCCAGTTTGCTTCAGGTGTGTCTTGGCACTGGAATCTGTTGTCCATGCCCTCTGTGAATGTTTCCAGCATCAATCCACTTGGGGTTTATTTGGATGGGACCAGTTTCTCCTAGGATAGGGTCTCAACCTTAGGGAGTGGCTAATGTAGGTTCTATTCAGGCTTGTCACAGCTGACATTCCACGTCTGTTTCTGCTCTTATGGTCCATCTAGGGTACCCACAATCGTCACTTTCACCAAGGATACATTGCTTCTGATGTGGAACTCCATGGTTTTGTTAGCCAGTACCTTGCGAGCCTCTCTTCCACCATCACTCCTTCAGATGTGGTTCATAGTCATATTGTTGGGTAAATCAGGTTATTTCTCACACGAACATAATTTCAAAATTGATTTGAAATATCAAGATCAAAACCATCATAGATTGCACAGCAGATAAACCCGTCAAACTATTGAATATTGAAACACAATGGAAAAACCAAATAAAGAACAATAAAGGAGAGAACACACCAAATTTACGAGGTTCGACGAAAATATAGTCTACTCCTCGGGCACCACACCGGATGATAACTTCACTATCAACAAATATTACAACAAATAGAATTCTTTAGAATTCCCAAAGTGAGAGAATGAAGAAAACAAATTGAAGAGAGAACTTGTTTTGAGATGATTTCTAATGGAAATACTTAGGTCTATTTATAGTTGAGTTTTAAGGACTAAATTTATAAATAACCTAATAGTTTAGGGACCAAAGATGAAAAATCCCATGTGCACAAGTTGACCACTTGCCAACTTGCCAACCAAAGATGAATTATCCCATGTGCACAAGTTGCCAAGCCAACTTGTCAACTTGCCAACTTGTCAATTTGCAAGTCACACATAACAAATCTCCACATTGGCTTGAAATTACTAAGCCTACTCAACTTCTTCAACTCCCCAAATTTGATCAAGTTATTTTAATGTAGTGCTTCTAATTGCGCACAAGCGCCATACACCCGAAGGTGCTCAAACTTTTAGGATGTTAATCAAATTCAAAAAATGATTGAACTTGATTACAATTATCACATTGGTCATCATATCTACAGGATTTTCTGCTGTCACAATTTTCTGAAGTAGAATCTGTAACACCCCTAATTTGTATCCCACCCGAATACGAGTCCGATGTGTCACATTGACCTTTCAAATCATTTACTTATATAAAATAGAGGAGAATTTCAGACTTAATTTAAATATATTGAATAATTTACATACATTAAATAAAAAAGTTTATAAAAACTGATCAGAGCTTATATAATTTAATCCTTTAGGTACATGCCAACGTTATTTAATGCAACAAAGAAACCTACTGTTAAATTTCTTCTGATATGATCTCCGATGATATTATGTTGTCTCTGTTGCTTATCTTCGCTTTTCAGACTTCTTGAAACCTACGTGTGAAACACTCACAAGCTAAGTCACAAACTTAGTGAGACATATAAACAAATACTAGAAACTGTAACTACTTAACAATGCATGAACATATCATACAACAAAATGCTTATATGCACATATATCGTCATTATCATTATTAACACTCATATCATTAGTCCTTATAATCATATACTTTTATAATCACATTCGTAACCATCATATGACTCATTTAATCAAACAATACACACAACATCACATAATTCCTGTAATATATTTCACATAACAAATCATATACATCATATACAATATATTTGTTTTTATCTCTTTATTAGTCCATGTACACTTTTGAGAACTAAAGATATGTGAGTGCATTGAGGTTGTGCACAAATACTGTCACCACAACTCGTATAATTTGCACTGAGTTCCATCTCAAATGTCACGAAGGACAACGTAGAAATGTCACGAAGGACAATGTAGAAATGTCTCGAATGACCACATATATATCTCGAAGGACCACATAGATTTGTCTAAATACCCCTTTAATGAATTCTAAACATTTGGGGATGATCATGAAGTCAATAGAGCCTTTGTGGTATGTTTTCCACTTCAAAAATCTGTTGGGTGCGTATGGGTATCGGTACTATTTCATAGGGGTATTGATACTACCTGTATAAAATTCAAATATTTCGACTGTTGAAAAACTGATGTGTTGGGATTTTCGGAAGCTTGAATCGATAATCGGAATTGCTTGCAAAGAGGGTCGGGATATGTTTTTGTGTTTAGGGAGTAAGGAGATTAAAAGATAGAGAATTGCACAGCGATTTAGAGTGGTTCGACTTCTCAACCAAGTCTACATCCACTACCTTGGCTCCTCACCAAGGATTTTCCAACAAATTCACTAATTTGTTCTTTCTTTTGAGGACAAAGAGTAACCTTACAAACTCCCTAGTTTTTCCGGGCTAAACTAGAACATTTCCCTAGCTTTTATATGGGATTAGCTAGAACCTTTCTGTTGAATTAATCGATCGATGGAATCGGCCAAGAGGGGGGTGAATTGGAAATTAAAATTTTGGTGGAAGCTTTTGCAGAAAATTGAAAGTAATTGCACAACGATTTAGAGTGGTCCGACTTTCTCAACCAAAGTCTACGTCCACTACCTTGGCTATCCACACTAAGGATTTTCCACAAATTCACTAATTCGTCTTTCTTTTGAGGACAAAGAGTAACCTTACAAATCCCTCAAGAATTATACCCCAAATTCTTGAGAACACTCTCTCCCAAAGAGAACAATACAAATTGTGCAAACTTACAAGAAAATCATCACAAGGCAAGATGTTTGCACAATTCTAGAACAAAGAAAGAACACTCAAGAATAATACAATTGAGCACAATAAGTGTTCTTGAAAGCAAAAATGAATATTGAATGAAATAGGCTTGAAAATGCTCAAACTTGAGGTTTGATGCTTTCTCTTTGATTCTCTCTTGATTCTTGTTGATTCTTATTTTTGATCAATGGCTTCTAAGCTTGTTTAAATACACCTTCAAATGATTCTGAACGTTGGGGATGATTAGTGGAGTCAATAGAGTCGTTTTAGTGTGAAATCAATTAATAAAACAGCTTGGAGCGTGGGGGGAATCGGTACCCCCCTTATGGGGAATCAGTTCACTAAGTGCAATCTGGAATTTTTGGCTTTGAAATGGTTCGAAATATTTTGTAAAATTGTTTTGAAATTATTTTAAGTTTAAAACTTAATTTTACACTTGAGTAAGGATTAAAAATGACATTTGAAAGATTTGGAGTAATATTTTGATATTTGAATAATTATATCGAATATACTTAGAAAATCTTTTGGAGAATCTTAAAATTCATTTTATCTTAATTTGTTATATCGAAATATCAAAATGTTTTCAACAATCTCCCTCTTTTTGATATAACAAAACATTTTAGTAATTTTAAGATTTTGAAATCAAGTTTTGAAATTACTCCCCCTTACTCTAACACTTCTCCCCTTTAAAACACTTTAACATTTCTCCCCCTTTTTGTTAAATCAAAAAGACTTTTAAAAGATTTTAAACAAGGTTTTGAAATCATTTAGCCAATTGATGATAAATATATATATAGCTTAAGCTGCTAAGATCACAATCAAGAGAAACGTTAGTCATTAGTTTCATAATCAATATTCATAAACAATGTGACATGGCAAAATTGGTCATATATCTAACATGATGTAAATGATGCAATAATGAATAAATATAACCAAACCAAATATATATAAGTTCAAACATCCATAATCCATCAAACAAATTCAAACATCCATAATCCATCAAACAAATTCAAACATCCAAAAATCTAAGTAAAACAATCCAAAGTCATTCAAAATGTTGAAAACAATAAGTTTAAAGTTATGATCTAAATAAAGATAAGCAAGAACAGGGCTTAATCATCCATCGACGCATTAGGAGGAGATAAATGTGTCCAAATATTGGTCACATCACGTGAAAGTGCATCGACCCTTTCGTTCAACGAATCGAAGTGATGATTCATCGTTTCAGTGGTAGCGGTCATATTTGAATCGATGGATGCAAGCCTCAAATCAATGTTCTCCATAAATGATCGAAAGTATGGAGGCACTTGTTCTTCTTGTTGTACTTGTTCCTCGTGCTGCTCCAGCTCATCGTTGGAGTTGTCTTCTTCCAGAGGTTGTTCACCGGTACGAACCCAAAGACCAGTTTCTTCATTGATCTTCCATCCCGATTTACTTAAAGAGAATAGATTGATTTGGTTTTTGAGGGGAAAGGAAGCATCAAGACCAACTCTAAGCCCAACCTTCTTAAACAGATTACTAAGAATACAACCGTAAACTAAAGAAGAACATAATTTTTTATTGGGAACAAGATTTACGGTTTCGACAAGTTCAGAAAAGATAATCTGTGGAAGGTTGATTTTGAGATTATTTTGGACACAATGTAGCCAAAATAAATCTAAGGTTCGAAGAGTAGAGTAACTACCTCCAGATGGTCGAAACCACCAAGAGATCATAAGGTGAAGAAAACGGTCGTGAAGATCTAAAACACTCGTATTATCCCTTCGTTTATACTGAGATCCTACCGTTAGTTTTTCATTATCTAACACGTCATTATCTAATCCTAATGCGGTGGCAATGTATTCCGAGTCAAGATGAAGGAATCTTCCTAGAAGATAGGATCGGATCCCTATGGTTAAGGTTTTCTCTCAGTTTTTAATGAAAACAACATTAGAGTAGAAGATACGAACAAGTTGATGGTAGACAATTGGTTCAAGCTCGAAGAGTTTGTCAAATTTCCACTCTTGAAGAGTAGGAAGATGACGAAAATTTATGTCTAACATGGCTTGAAGAGATGGGATTCGTTCTTCCCGGATTTTGTAGGACTCAAAGTATTGATAAAACCTAAAGTAGAGATTTTGTTTTCGAATGGGTTCATTAAAACAAGAATTGCGAATGGTCATGTTTGGATCATCGAGATTAAGATTAGGAATTTGTTGGATGGGTGGAGGATTTGGAGGTGAGTTTGGAGGTTGGCTAGAATGACTAGAGGAAGCTCTAGAATGACTAGAGGAAGCTCTAGAACGTTTATGAGACATGATTTAAGATAATCGGAATGGAAAGAATAACCTGCAATTTTAAAACACATGTATGCAAAACAATCAATCCCAAAACTCAATTGAGTCATTAATATTTCAAGGTTCTCTATACCAATCCTAATAGGCAAAGTTTTTGAAAACTATTGAAAAATAAGGTTTTGAGAATCAATAAACATATAGTTTTCATAATAACAACATTATTAAATCAAAACACAACAATTTGAAAATATTTTTTTTTAAATTTCAAAATTTTTCAAAATCTTTGAAAATTATTGTGTTTTTGATGAAATTAATTGTAGAATCTAGTTTCTAATCACTAAACAATCAATGCCCGATCAAAAGTTCAACCTAGAACTAATTAAAACTAGTTATAGGTTCAAAAATTGATGAAATATAAGTTTTAGACAAATGCCTTGAAGAATTTTGGATTTGAGTGAGATTAGATGAAGTTTGCACATTTTTTATGATTCCAATAGGTTTAGGAGATGATATTTGAAGAGAATTCCGATTAAAAATGTTGTTTTGAGGCAAAGTGGAGATTTGAGAGATGGAGAGAGTGATATGCAACAAAGGAAGAAGAAGAAGAAGAGGGTTTGAGCAAGAAAGGAGTTCTGCCCGTGTTAAAAACAGAACCTCCAGGGGGTATCGATTCCTCTACAGGGGGAATCGGTTCCCCTTCAAGGGGGTATCGATTCCCTCTGCACCAAAACTGATAAAATCTGATTTTAAACACTCAAAATGCTAAATTAATTTTCTCTAGTGGTATTGGCAACTCATATATTGAAAATTAATCATGTTCAATCAATCAAATTTATCATTAAAAATTATTTGAACATAAAGTTAATTTTCACCAAGAATCATAAACTCCCCCTAACTAAAAGCAAGGAATGCAATAAAAAATTGCTATTATATGCATTTTTCATTTATTCTTAAAAGTGCTAAAATTATTTTAAGCACTAAGTAAAGATAGGTTAGTTAAACCTAATTCTCTCCTAAGTGTCCAAAAACATTCATTGTCTAAAGACTTTGTAAAGATATCCGCTAATTGATGCAAAGTATCAACAAATTCTAGAACTACATCTTCCTTAGTGACATGGTCTCTAATGAAGTGATGTCTTATTTCAATGTGCTTAGTTCTAGAGTGTTGGATGGGATTTTTAGTGAGACAAATAGCACTAGTATTGTCACACTTAATAGGAATGGTACCTACTTCAATTTCATAATCAAAAAGTTATTGTTTCATCCATAAAACTTGTGCACAACAACTACCAGCTAAAATGTATTCGGCTTCAGTGGTAGATAATGCAACACAATTTTGTTTCTTTGAAAACCAAGAAATCAGCATATTTCCAAGGAATTGGCAAGTACCGGAGGTGCTTTTCCTATCTAATTTGCATCCTCCATAATCCGCATCAGAAAAGTCATGCAAGCTAAAGCTAGAGTCTCTAGGATACCAAAGTCCTAAACTAGGAGTGTCCTTAAGGTATTTAAAGATTCTCTTAACAGCTAGTAAATGTGATTCCTTAGGGCATGATTGAAATCTAGCACATGAGCAAACAATGGACATAATATCCGGTCTACTTGCAGTTAGATAGAGCAAAGAACCAATCATTGACCTATATAATTTAACAACCACACATTTACCTCCTTCATCCAAGTCAAGCTTTGTAGAAGAGCTCATTGGAGTGTCATGAGGTTTCCCATTTTCCAGTCCAAACGTTTTGAGCATATCTTTGACGTATTTAGGTTTATTGATGAAGATGCCATCTTTTCTTTGCTTGATTTGGAGTCCCAAGAAAAATGAGAGCTCCCCCATCATGTTCATCTCGAATTCTCTTTGCATTAGCTTAGAAAATTCTTGGCAAAGAACATCATTAGTAGAACCAAATATTATATCATCAACATAAATTTGAACTACTAATAAATCTTTACCTTTATGCTTTAAAAACAATGAAGTGTCAACCTTCCCTTTTGAAAAACTTTTTTCAATTAAAAAGGTTGACAATCTTTCATATCAAGCTCTAGGAGCTTGTTTTAAACCATAAAGTGCTTTTGTCAATTTAAGAACATGATCAGAAAATTTTGAATCTTCAAAACCTGAAGGTTGTTCCACATACACTTATTCTTTAATAAAACCATTTAAAATGCACTTTTAACATCCATTTGATATAATTTAAATTCATGAAAACATGCAAATGCTAATAACATTCTAATTGCTTCCATCCTAGCTACGGGAGCGTATGTTTCATCATAGTCTATGCCCTCTTCTTGAGTATACCCTTGAGCAACGAGTCTAGCCTTGTTTTTCACTATATTACCACTCTCATCAAGCTTATTCCTAAATACCCATCTAGTTCCTACAATAGATTTATTACTAGGCCTTTCAACTAATGTCCATACTTTACTTCTCTCAAATTGATTTAACTCTTCTTGCATAGCCATAATCCAATGTTCATCATTTAATGCTTTTTTAATATTCTTAGGCTCTATGCATGAGATAAATACAACATAATTACAAATATTTCTAAGAGAAGATCGAGTTGTTACCTCTTTGGATGGATCACCTATGATTTCACCATCCTTGACATAGTTGTACTCTCTTGGGGTATGATACTTCCATTTCTTCAATGGTTGGATTCTCGAGAGGATCATGAGTTTCATCATCTTTCGTTTCTTCCTTTGATGATGGTTCTCCAACGTCATGTCTAACGCCATTTGTATTTATAATACCTACATCATCATTCAAGCAAGAATCCTTCCTCGGAAGAAGATTATCATCGAAAACAACATGTATAGGCTCTTCAACAATTAAAGTTCTTTTATTAAATACTCGATAAGCTTTAGAACTTAAGGAATAACCCAGAAAAATTCTTTCATCACTTTTAGCATCAAATTTGCCAAGATTGTCTTTACCGTTGTTTAAAACAAAACATTTACATCAAAAAGGATGAAAATAACTAATGTTAGACTTTTTATTTTTAAAAAGTTCATATGGAGTTTTCTTCAAAATAGGCCTAATCATTACTCGATTAATAACATAACAAGCAGTATTTGTGGCTTCCGCCCAAAAATATTTTGGCAAATTATTTTTACAAAGCATGGTTCTAGCCATTTCTTCTAAAGTTCGATTTTTCCTTTCAACAAATCCATTTCGTTGAGGGGTTCTAGGTGCTGAAAAATTATGACTAATACCATTAGAATTACAAAATTCAGTAAATCCAAGATTTTCAAATTCAGTTCCATGATCACTCCTAACACTAGTTATAGAGTAACCTTTTTCGTTTTGGATTACTTTTGAAAACATGATGAATTTTTCTAATGCTTCATCTTTAGTACTTAAGAATAGAACCCAAGTATATCTAGAATAGTCATCTACCAAGACAAATGCATATTGTTTTCCACCCAAGCTAGTAGTTCTAGATGGCCCAAAAAGATCTAAATGGATCAATTGCAATACTCTACTAGTTGATACATCATTAATGGATTTAAAAGAAACTCGCTTTTGTTTTCCTTTAGCACAAGCATCACAGATTTTATCATTATCAAATTTTAGTTTAAGCAGCTCTCGAACCAAATCTCCTTGAATTAACCGTTGCAAGACACTCATACTAGCATATCATAGTCTCCTATGCCATAACCAACTATCATGCTCATCCTTAGCAACTAGGCATAAATTAGTCATATCTATAGAGTCTAAATGCACCATGTATATGTTTCCTATTCTATGACCAACAAGCATAATCCGATTAGATTCAATGTCAATAACTTTACAGTCATTAGTTTCAAATATGACATTGAATCCTTTATCACAAAATTGACTAATGCTCAAAAGATTATGCTTTAATCCATTCACATATAAAACATTTCTAATTTGTATTGAAGAGGTATTATTTATTATACATATACCTTCGATGTAACCTTGTGAATTATCACCAAAAGTCACTTCTCCTCTATTTTTGGCGTTAAGCTCTATGAACCGGCTTTTGTCTCCGGTCATGTGTCTTGAGCATCCACTGTCAAGGTACCATGAGTTTGAATTTGTTTCCCGTGCCTTGTAGCAATGCTCTTTTCCCTACAAACATAGAATAAATTCTTATTTTTGGTACCCAAATTTTTTTGGGTCCATATTCATTAGTTTCCAAAATCCTAATCCCCTTAGGTATCCATTTGTGTAGGATATCCTTATCTTTAGTAGTAATAAGCTCTTTAGGAACCCATATACTTCTAATGATTTTTCCATTAGAGGTTCTTCGGGGACCTCTATGATTTTAGTTTTTAAAACTTTTTCTAACAAAGTTGGATTTTGAATTTTCTCCATTTTCAAAACGTTTTGTTCCAACTTTATCAAAAGAAGTTTTAAGATCATCAATTTTCTTTTGATGATCATCATTGACCTTTGAAAGTAAATTTTGCAAATCCAAATTGTTCTTTTCAAACTCTTCTAGTTTGATTTGCAAATCTTTGATTTTAATTTCAAGATCGTTATTGGTTTTGGATATGAGTTTATTTTCATTTTTTAATTTTGAAAAATCATTTTTATATTTTAAAAACAATTTCTCATAATCCGAAGCCAACCCATTATATTCATCTAATAGCTCATCATAAGATAAATCATCAAAATCAGATGAATTAGAGGTTACCTTAGAATCTTTGAATGCCATTAAGCACAAGTTTTCTACTTCTTGTTCCTCTTCATCGGATCCTTCTTCATCGCTCCATGTAGCCACATGAGCCTTGTACTTATTCTTTGATTGACCCTTTCTCTTCAATTGTGGGCAATCATATTTGACATGCCCCGGCTTTTTGCATTCATAGCAAATGATCGGGTCCTTCTCTTTTGGTTCATTTTTGAAACCTTCATTTCGTTTGAATTTTCTTCCTCGGTAAGATCTCATTATTTTTCTGAACCGTTTGGCAAACAATGTCATTTCCTCGTCATCGTCATCTTAATCTGAAACACTCTTATCTTTTGTGGATTTGAGAGCAATTCCAATGTTTTTCTTCTTCTCCTTCTCCTTTAATGTCTCATCAATCTTATCGAGGTCCACCTCATCTTCAAGCATCATTTCATGAGTGAGGAGAGAACCGATTAGCTCTTCAAGAGTTAAGGACTTTAGGTTCTTAGCCTCGATGATTGCCATCTTCTTGGATTGCCATGATTTTGGAAGTGAGTAAACTAACTTCCTCACAAGCTTTTCGTTTGGAATGATCTCTCAATACGATTTGAGACCATTGACAATCGTTGATAATCTATCCATCATAGCTTTGATATCTTCATTTGGTTTCATCCTGAAATTTTCATAGCTATGTGTTATAAGACAAATTTTAGATTCTTTTACCTCGTTGGTGCCTTCATAAGTGACTTGTAGTTTATCCCATATTTCTTTGGCGGTTGTACAAGATGAAACTCTTCCATATTCATCTGGTCCAAGAGAACAAAATATGATATGGATGGCTTTGGAGTTGAGCTGGAACATTCTTGTCTCTCCTTCATCCACAATCTTGGATGAGTGAGACGCTTGATATATCCGTCTTCTACAACATTCCATGCTCCCATGTCACTGGCTTGAATGAAATACATCACCATATTCTTCCAATAGGGCATAGTTATCTCCATTGAAGAAAGAAGGCTTGTTGACGGGCATCGAATCAAGATCGGAGTCGACGTTTGAAGTGGAGGCCATTGATGACTTTGATTATCGATGTAACTCTTCCCGAATCGACTCAATAGGTGATTAAACCTTCAAATGAGTTAGGCTCTTATACCAATTATTGAGTTAATCGATCGATGGAATCGGCCAAGAGGGGGGTGAATTGGAAATTAAAATTTTGGTGGAAGCTTTTGCAGAAAATTGACAGTAATTGCACAGCGATTTAGAGTGGTTCGACTTTCTCGACCAAAGTCTACGTCCACTACCTTAGCTATCCACACTAAGGATTTTCCACAAATTCACTAATTTGTCTTTCTTTTGAGGACAAAGAGTAACCTTACAAATCCCTCAAGAATTATACCCCAAATTCTTGAGAACACTCTCTCCCAAAGAGAACAATACAAATTTTGCAAACTTATAAGAAAATCCTCACAAGGCAAGATGTTTGCACAATTCTAGAACAAAGAAAGAACACTCAAGAATAATACAATTGAGAACAATAAGTGTTCTTGAAAGCAAAAATGAATATTGAATGAAATAGGCTTGAAAATGCTCAAACTTGAGGTTTGATGCTTTCTCTTTGATTCTTTCTTAATTCTTGTTGATTCTTGTTTCTTGTTTTTGATCAATGGATTCTAAGCTTGTTTAAATACACCTTCAAATGATTCTGAACGTTGGGGATGATTAGTGGAGTCAATAGAGCCATTTTAGTGTGAAATCAATTAATAAAACAGCTTGGAGCGTGGGGGGAATCGGTACCCCCTCATGGGGAATCGGTTCACTAAGTGTAAAATTCAAATATTTCGACCGTTAAACAAGGGGGAATCGGTACCCTCTTGGGGGGGAATAGGTTCCCTCCGAGCATTCCCTCCGAGCATTCTGTTTTTCTCGGAGCCAAACCATTCAGGGGGAATCGGTACCCCCTTGGGGGGGGAATCGATTCCCTCTGCGCAATATGAATTTTTTGGCTTTGAAATGCTTCGAAATATTTTGTAAAATTGTTTTGAAATTATTTTAAGTTTAAAACTTATTTTTATACTTGAGTAAGGATTAAAAATGACAATTGAAAGATTTGGTGTAATATTTTGATATTCGAATAATTATATCGAATATACTTAGAAAATCTTTTGGAAAATCTTAAAATTCATTTATCTTAATTTGTTATATCGAAATATCAAAATGTTTTCAACATTTTTCCTTTTACAAAATGATAAAAGAAGTAAACAAGAAAACCTCTCTAAGGTAGGTGTTTACAAGATTGAGCTCACAAGAACAAAATATTTACAAGAGAAAGATTAAATAAGAATGAAAAACTCTTCTCTTGTGTTTGATTGCTTGGATAGTTGTTCTCGTTCTTCTTCAAGTGTCCTTAGCTTGTATTTATAGCTTGAAATGTGTTTGATGTCATATATAACCGTTGGGGATGTTTTGCAACCGTTTGGGGATGATTTTTCTACTCAAAAAGGCTGCCCATAACATGGTGCATCGGTGCACTATCATGGTGCATCGATACCCCTTCTTTAAATTCAAATAAACTAGCTGTTGCAGCCTTCGTGCATGGATGCACAACAGAATGCATCGATGCACAACAGGATGCATCGATGCACTAAGTGCATTCGAAATGGAGTGCATGTATGCACTTTGACACCCTTTAGCATTTTTGCTCAAATTTGAATTTAATGGACTTTGAATTATTTTTGAAACCTTTTTAAAACTTTGAATAAATTCAATTCAAGTCCAAAAACATTTTGCCTTAAATTTTTATATCGAAACATAATTCAACAATCTCCCCCTTTTTGATATAACAAAACATTTGAAAATTTGTTTTTGGCAAAACTCCCCCTTAATAAAATGTTTAATGAAAAAGATACCAATTGTTAACAAAATGATATCAATTGTTACCAATTGTTTGAAAATATAGGAAAATGTTAAGCTCCCCCTTTTTCATTAAGAAATTGAATTTTTCAAACCAAACTTTTCCCCTTTTTGTTATATAAAAAATAATTCAATATTTGAAGTTCAAAATAACTTTGGAGAGTAAGTAGTAATTTTGAAATTTTGAAAATCATTTGAAAAATCAAAGCTCCCTCTCAATAAATGCATTCCAAACAAAATTAAGCTTTTAGGATCATGACACTTAAACAAAATTGAATTTCAACAAAGAATAACAAACATGTTAGTAGTACATGAAATTCAATATATCCAATTCTAAAATACTTTATGCAATACCAATTGTTAAAATTAAGTACATATGCATAAAGTTTTATAAAAATGTTATGTATTTGAAAATTTTTGATATCAATTGTTAGAGAGATATCATTTTCATTTAAACCACATGCATAAACATTCAAGTTTAGGTCAAAAATTTAAAATTTGTAAAATCAAAGTATTTGAAAATTTGATATCAATTGTTAGAGAGATATCATTTGCATTAAAACCAATTTTGACCAAAATTTTATTATGATGAACTAAAAATTCTTAAAAATTAATATAACTTTAAAATGTTCATCATAATCATCTTTTCAACATACATGAGATTAAAATCATGATGCATAATCATTTAAAACCAAAACTCATGCATGCTTAAAATCAAATGAGCAACCAAAACCCATTCCTTTTTCATGTGTGGCTAGAGCATCTTGAATATCATCACTTTCATCACCATTGCTCCCACACACCTACAAGAGACATTTATTTTGATTTTGGTATCCAAATTGCTTTGGATCCTTGGACGTTAGGTTCAATGTCTTGTTTCTTTTGGAATCCATACTTGTCTAATTTTAAAACGATTTCCTTTCTTCAAAGGACAAGTATGTTCCTTATGACCATGATAATGACAATGTGAGCATATTGTCATTATTGAACTAAATGAATTATTTAAAATTATTTATTTTTCTTTTGTTAAGCATTCAAGCTTAACTTTTAAATCAAAATTTTCTTTTTCAAAACTTTCAATTTTTATTTTTGAAAGCTCTAAATCCTTTTTCAAAATTTCATTTTGGCTTTCAAAATCTATTTTTGTTTTCAAAAGAAAGTCATTTTCGATTTTAAATTTTGAAATCATTTTCTTATATTTGGAGTTCATGGTCTCAAACTCCGAATATAACCTATTAAAAGCATCTTGTAACTCATCAAACGTATATGAATTAAATTCATTTGAGTTAGAAGATATCTCGGGCTCTTCACGAGCCATTAGAGACACCACCTTTGTTGGCATTAGAGACACCACCTTTGTTGGTTCTTCTTTCTTGTTTCCATGGATTTCCTCGAGCTTATTCCAAAGCTCATTGGCACTTGAACATTAAGAAACCCCTTCATAGATTTCATGACCAAATGCACAAAACAATATGTGCATGGCTTTGGCATTAAGTTGAGTTTTCTTCCGTTCTTTGTCACTCCTCTTCTTCTCATTCTTTTTTGGAGAAGCATAGTCGTTCTCGATTATCTCCCATGCATCAAGATCATTGGATTGGATGAATACCTTTATTAATTTCTTCCAATGATGATAGTTGACTCCATTAAATTATGGAGGTTTGTCGGTTAGTAGGGAATCTTCCATGTGGAACAAGCCGGAGGTGGAAGCCATCTTCTCGGTTGTGTCAGGAATTGGTAGATCTTCTTCGAGGATCATCTCAAGGCAGTTAAACCTTCTTAACGAGTTAGGCTCTGATGTCAATTGTTAGGATTTTTGAAAGCTTGAATCGACAACCGGAATTGCTTACAAAGAGGGTCGGGATCAGTTTTTGTGTTTAGGGAGTAAGGAGATTAAAAGATATAGAATTGCACAGCGGTTTAGAGTGGTTCAACTTCTCAACCAAGTCTACATCCACTACCTTAGCTCCTCACCAAGGATTTTCCAACAAATTCACTAATTTGTTCTTTCTTTTGAGGACAAAGAGTAACTTTATAAACTCCCTAGTTTTTTCGGGCTAAACTAGAACCTTTCCCTAGCTTTTACACGGGATTATCTAGAACCTTTCCTTTTTACAAAATGATAAAAAAAGTAAACAAGAAAACCTCTCTAAGGTAGGTGTTTACAAGATTGAGCTAACAAGAACAAATATTTAAAAGAGAAAGATGAAATAAGAATGAAAAACTCTTCTCTTGTGTTTGATTGCTTGGATAGTTGTTCTCATTCTTCTTCAAGTGTCCTTAGCTTGTATTTATAGCTTGAAATGTGTTTGATGTCGTATATAACCGTTGGGGATGTTTTGGAGCCGTTTGGGGATGATTTTTCTACTCAAAAAGGCTGCCCATAACATGGTGTATCGGTGCACTATCATGGTGCATCGATACCCCTTTATTAAATTCAAATAAACTAGCCGTTACTAGCCATTGCATCCTTCGTGCATGGATGCACAACAGGATGCATCGATGCACTAAGTGCATTCGAAATGGAGTGCATGGATTCACTGCATGGTGCATCGATGCATTAGTGGCAGGTGCATGGATGCACTGCAGGGGTGCATGGATGCACTGCAGGGGTACATGGATGCACTTTGACACCCTTTAGCATTTTTGCTCAAATTCGAATTTAATGGACTTTGAATTATTTTTGAAACCTTTTTAAAACTTTGAATAAATTCAATTCAAGTCCAAAAATATTTTACCTTAAATTTGTTATATCGAAACATAATTCAACATGATGGTTTCAGTACCTTTTAAGGGGGTATCGATACTACTATGTAAAGAGGTATCGATACCTGTCATGGTATCGGTACTCATTTTGCATTATGTTATTTCTCGGAATCAAATTCAACTGAGGGGTATCGATACCTTTTGGCTAGGTGTCAGTACCTATATATAAAGGGGTATCGATACCTTCTAGGGTATCAGTACCTCTTTTACATTCGATGTTTAAAGAGGTATCGATACTTCCCTATTAAAAACTCAATTTTAACTCGATTATGGTTTGAAATACTTTGTAAAAATTATTTCAAAAATATTTTAAGAGTGAAACACAAATTTTCATTTAAGTAAGGAGTAAAATTGATATTTGAAAACTTGGAGTAATATTTGTGATATTCGAATAATTGAATCGAATATAATATTTATCGAATATTAAATCTTAAAATTTATTAACACTTTATTTGTTATATCGAAACATCAAAATGTTTTCAACACATTTTGAGTTAGCTTTGCTCGTCATATTACGTTAGCATCTTCATCCACTTGTTTTGGTCACTCGTCGTTACGTTGGGCTCGTCACGTTAACATCTTTATCCATTTACTTTGATGAGTAAGCTTTAGACGTTGATCATTAGTTAACTAATAATTTTATCCATTAGGGGGTCTTTTAACCCAAAATGAACTGTTGTGTTCATGTGCTCCAAAAAACGAATATGGGTAAAAATGACTATTTTATTAGACGTTAGGAGTATTCTTCATCATTATGCTATATATTTAAGGTAAATCATGCATCTAATCACTAAACTTTCACTTTATTTTTGTTTTGGTCACTCCACTTTCAAAATTTTGATTGTGTAACCCAACTCTCAAAACTTATTTATTTTATCACTCAATCATTAGTTGTGTAATAGAAGTACTAAAACAATGTATTTTGAGTAGACTTCTTGATATGATCCAGGTTAGATGTCCTAAGTCATATGTGAGTTTACCCGATCGTAATTCTAGTAAGAATTTCCGCAATGCTTTTGTAATTGCATAAACAAATAGCATAAGTAAAAAATGTTATGATAATAATGATAATGGAGTGGTGAAAGGATGGTAAGTGTCAAATAACGCAAGTAAAAATTGTTATGATAATAGAGTGGTGAAAGGATGGTAAGGATTTAGAAGTGTGATGTGGTGGGATGAAATAATAGGCAAAGTGGAAAAGATGTAATAAAGGTGGCGTAGGGTTGTTGGATGAAAATGAAAAATGGATTGTGACCCGGTAGCTATTTGGAGCTAGGAACCAGCAATATAACAAAGTGGAATTGAAGTGGTAGGATATGGAACGTGACCACCTAGCTATAGATGAGCTAGAAACTAACACTATAACAAGTGAAATGGATGAAGACAACAAGTGGAACTTGAAGCTGATAAAGTTCTCAAAAAACTAAAATGAAAGCAAATACTTTCAAGGATTTTAATATAAGCAAAAGGTTACTTTTTTTACAATGATCCTAAGTGCCTATTTATAATGTTTCTTAGGAAGCATATGAAAAGTTTAAAATAGCTGAATGAATGCATATCTAAATGCACTTAAATTACATTTAAATGCTTTATATTTCTTCTATCTTGTTGTGGCCGACCATATTGATTGAAATTGCATGAATTTGAGCTAAATTATGAATGTATCTAGCCTCATTTTCGTCCCAAGAAAGAGGTGACTCTTAGGTTGCCTTGCTTTGCTTGCAAATGAATGAAAATCAATGTAGATATATGATGAATGTGGACATCCTACACGTCCAAATCAGTTTGTCTCTTCAAATTCCTTGTTAATTTTATCACTTAATTTGGTGATTAAATGAAATAAAATCATCATTCATTGCTTGTATCGTTGCAACAAATGAATAACCTTCAAAATGTGATAATAGCCTTGAATGCAAGATTTGAATGCTTAATAATTGTTTTTCCTTATAAAAACACGTGAATGACTTCCAAAGATGATAAATTCATCCTTAAATAGGTGAATTAAGAAGACTTGAATGCATTGTATTTGGTGGAATGCGAATAGCCCTTGAAGAATGAAGAGAAATCAACCTTGAATTGTCTTGAATGAGTGAGTTAAGATGATCTTCAATGGCTTATCTCTTGGTAGAAAATGAAAGGACTCTCATTTGGCTTGAATCAATCTACACATCCATGCACCTAGAAACACATATAGACTTTATTCAAACTTAAAAGAAATATGCATGAAAATAATTAAAGAGTTAGTTAGATTAATACACTAGCTTAATAAATGAACTAGTTTGATTAATAAACTAAATACATGAATGAAGTAGTCCTTTAGTAGCTCTACCTACCTATGTTGCCTCAAGTTCAACTCCTTTTGGGTGAGTAGGTACTCAAGGCTCTTATGGTCTATAAAGATGTGACACTTATCCCAAAAAAATAGTGTCTCCAAATCTTCAGTGCAAAAACCACTATAGCAAGTTCCAAGTTATAAGTGAGTAGTTACATTCATGTGGTTTAAGCTTACGAGACATATAGGCCACTACTTTCACTTCTTATATCAAGACATAACCTAGCCCGTTTAATGATACATCACTAAACATGATGAAATTTTTACCTAACTTAGGTTGGGTGAAAATGGGGGGTTGAGTGATAATCTTTTTTAATTGATCAAAACTCTCTTGACGCCTTTCATCCTAAACGAAACTAACTCCTCTTTGAAGTAATCTAGTCAACGATATCACAATCATTGAATATCCTTTGAAAAAATAATAATAGTATCTAGCCAGACCCAAGAAGCTATGTACGTCTGACACATTCCTAGGTAGTTAACACTCAAACACTACCTGAATCTTATTCTCGAATACCGTCTGTCGCTACCACATGACCTAAGAATGAAACTTCTATCAACCAAAACTCATACTTCCCAAGCTTAGCATAAACCTGACGCTCTTGAAGTGTCTGTAGGACGATATAGAGGTGTTGATAGTGTTATTTCTCAGGCCGAGAGTACACAAGGATGTTATCTATGAATAACACTAAGAATTGATCTAGGTGTGGGTGAAAAACTCGATTCATCAAGTCCATAAATGTTGTTGGGGCATTGGTTAGTCCAAACAACATTACAAGGAACTCGTAGTGGTTATACCTTATCATAAACTCCATTTTGCCTATGTTTGCATCTTTGACTTTCAATTGGTAGTATCATGATCTCAAGTCTATATTGGAGAACACACATGCACCTTTAAGTTGGTCAAAGATATCGTCAATCCTAGGAAGAGGGTAACGGTTTTTTATGGTTAATTTATTTAATTGTATATAGTCGATACATAACCTCATATAGACATCATTCTTTTTAACGAAGAGAAACACTTGATTGGATGAAACTTTTTTCCAATAATTCTTGAATATGGTTATTTAACTTTTTTTTATCTCCGTCGGTGTCATGTGGTAGGAAGCAATGGACATTGGAGCTGAGCCTCGTAGATCCTCTAAGAATACATCAGAGAACTCTATTACAACATGGATATCTTATAGTATCATATTCGTGACCCTGGTATATACCACGTGAGTTAAGAATGCTTCATAAACCTGACTATTTAACCTTTGAGCTACTATTGTAGATACAACCCTTGTAGGGAAACTTGACTTCCCGCTGATCATTACTTTTTTAGTCCCATCCTCCGTTCTAAGTTTAAGTTGCCTTACATTGCACTTCAAACTAGCATCGTGCTCTGAATCTAGTCTATGCCCAAAATCATGTCAAATTTTTGAAATGATAATTCTATTAGGTTGACTATGAAGGTTTGACCCTGGATCTCTACTGGACATCGACGATAAACTTTATCGACAAGGACGTCTAACCCTGGGGGACTAGACACTCACACCCTACCTCTAATTCCTTGACTATAATATTTTTCTCTCAAACCAAATCATGGCATATGTAGGAATGAGTGGAACTCAAATCTACTAATACAATAACATGAATGAAAACACTATAAATATACCTGAGATCACATCTGCGGTGCTGCATTCCTCCTGCTCTCGCACAACATACCAGTGAAAAGCCACTCTAGGCTTTGAACCTGCTACAGACCTCGCAATACCCTGGCTGAGTTGGCCCGAGGTAGGCCCACCACCTCTCAAAGACCCTTACCCTCACTAGACTAATGGTTCTAAGCTTTACGTCGAAGTGGAGGATGTATGATGAGCTCTACTACAATCCTTGACAAAATGCTTCAACAAACCACAATTAAAGTAACCTTTAAACACTTGATGGAACTCTCTTGAATATCTCATTTCGTAAGTCGGGCATACCGGGTAAGATGGAGCCCAATCTGACCTACTGATGCCCGACCCAGAAGCTGATAATAAAGGCCTCATGAGTGGGGAAGATCTACCCCCATGATCGAAACTTTGAGTTAGGCCCCTAGACGAACCTGTTGATGATCTCCATGAGCCTTGAGGACCCCTAACCCACTTAGTCAATGACTGAGAGTGTCTAACTGACTCTAAAACCCTCTATCTTTATCCCACAGAATCATTCATTGTCTGCGCTCTCATACCCAACACTCTTTCAACTACTTTTGACTATCGTGTCAACTCTACAAAAAAAAACAGGGAGGGTCGGCTGCCAAATAGGTGAGGATATCAAGGTGGAGGCTCTCTCTCATCTTTTACAACGATGCACCTCTGACATTACAAGATCTGGAACGCAATTGCTTAACCTAAGGAATTGTCGATCATACTTTAGCACAATTATGTCACTCTGTGTTAGATACAAGAACTGGTCCCTCAGCTTATTCGTGTGTGGCTCTCTAATGTATTTATCTCAAAACTCCGAAAAACAATACTCCAAAGAAGGACTCTCTAGCTCCATTTCCAACTCTATTCTCTCCCAAAAATTGATCACGTTCCCTTTTCAAAAGGGAGGTGACGTAGTCCAAATTTCCTTTGGAAGTGAGGTGTAATTAGCGCAACATGTAGAGAGTCTCTCTAAGCCACCAGTCTACAACGATAGGGTCATCGTCCCTAGAACAATAAAAGTCAGTGGTCTTGTACCTATAGTGCCATAAAAGTAGTGGGTGCAGTAGGCATCCTAGGAATTGTACGGACTATCTACCTAAGCACGAACGTCAGGTCTCTGAAGGAGGTTGTCTTATCAACCCCTGCATCTTCTAGTACCTCAAACCCTAAGTCTGGGATAAACTCTTCACCATTTTCGTTAGCAAGGAAGACGTGGCTCTCATCTTAACCCTCATGACTAGGAGCAAATCTATCTGACATCATCTAAGTTTTGCAATTAGAAAGGAAAAAGAGGTAATTATCGTCATTCCAGAGACATAAGTATTCTTGACACTCTAAAGGCATATACTAACGTATAAACTTATTTAATCTGACCCGTGGGTCCTAGGAATGACTAAACCTGACGCTCCGATACCATTAAATATAACACTCTAATTTGGTCCAATCCAAAGGTCGAAGGACTAAAGTATTACATGAAACACTGAAACGATTAACCCAAAAATTTTCCTTAAAATCATGTGAAATTAATAGTAAGAAAATCATCCATGAATTTCATAAAGTAAATCATAATAATTTGGTTTACAAAATACGAGAGTACCCAAAAATAAATCTTTAATAATACAAAAAGTTTAAACAGAGTTATAACTTGAAATGAACACAAGCTCTAAATAGTACATGCCCTCTAAAAGACTCAGGACATACTCTAAAAATGGTTGATATAGAACGTATCTACGCGATAGGCTTCTAGTTGATCTTCTGCTAACCTCGCACGAAAATAAATTCTGAACAATGAGATCATAATCTCAATGCCACACTAATAACTATTATATACTACATGCATTCTTTACATGAACATGTTGAAATGGGAAGTATTTAATATATGCTTGAGGTAGGACTAGGGGTGTGATTGGAGGAATTTTCTGCATCTCAAGATGACACCCTAGCATGCCTATGATAACTTTAGGTATCGATGTGAGATCTAGAATTTTTTGCATTGGTGTCATACAGTCTACCAACTTGCTTTTTCGAGTCTTGGGGGTATCTACGCCCAGTCGACAAGTATAGTACTTTAGCATTAGCGTACGTGTCCAAATAATTCTAAGAAACAAACAACGATCACCTATTAAAGTAACTTGGGCGTCCTATTTGTTTCCTGAGCATCATGCAAAGGCTAGTTTTTTTTATCCTAGTTATTATGTTCCTTTTGTTGTACTTATAATAATTTATGATGTTCTCACTTGTAGACTTATTTCATAAGTTCGAATGACCCTAGACCCTTTTACCCGAATACTTGAATCAAAAGAATCCCTTAACTAAGATATGATAAGGCTACTGATACTCTTACTAGGGGTATCATCACTTACCTGCTTGAGTATTGATACTTTATTCGGTATTGATACAATTTTTAGGTTCGATGTTTAAAGAAACTTAAGTTGAGTATCGATACCCTTAACTAGAGTATCAATACTCTCTCTAGGGTATCGATACTCCCCTGAGTATCGGTACCAAAATGGTATTATAGAATATAACTCTAAAACCTGGTATCGATGCCTCCACTCGAGTATCGATACATCCCAAGGATAATATCGATACCCTATAGGTTGGTATCGATACTCCTGACTACAAATGTCTTGTTTTGATCCATCTAAAGAACATTATTGGTTTTGTTCTTCTAGTACTGATACTCGTGTTCAAAATGCTCTATTTTGAGCACGAAAATGTGCCTAAACTTTACCCATATGCCCTCCTAAGGCCACCAAGCATTATTAACATCTTTCATGAATTATTAGGGAAATCTACCATGACATACTTGAGCATGCTTCATGAACTCAACAAATCAGCCATGCACATCTAAGGAATTACATGTGGTGTAGATAAGTTAAGAATGTGTTACTTAGTGCTAGGTTGCCGGAAAACGTTCTAGCTCAACCAAGAACTAACTTCTCCTTGTATTTGGCTTTGGAAGTTTCTCCAACCTCTCTCACTAATCATGATAAAGGAAATGTGTTATTAACTCATTTAGGACCTTGAAATCAGTTTAGGAATATTTCCTAGAACTTAAATATATAAAAGAAACGAGCATGAATCTATGGTTTCTTAAATCCCACTAAATCCCTCATTTAGGGTTACTTAGCCAAATCTTGATTTTAAAGGCGTGAATGAAAGCTAGTGAGTAGTAGATTATAAGATGTTTATCAATTGAACTTGCAAAACTTCAAAGTTCCAACCTTTAATTGTTCTTGGGAGAGGTAGAAAGAGATGAAGAGGGAAGGATGAAGACAAATTTGTGGGACCAAAAAGAGAAGTTTCTAGGCATGATATCATCCCAATTAATGGGATTTCAGCCTTTCAAAATAAAATTGGTGTAATTTCCCCCTAGGTTCTATAATTTCAAACTCATCCCAAAGTCACCCATTTTCATATTATTTGGGTTTTAACCACGCCCAAGTCCATTCAAACATGGTTTAAGGTTTCATACAAGCTAGTAGACTTTGTCTAAGGTCCTCCCGAGTTAGCCCAAAACTCCCGATTTGAGATTCGGGACGTTAAAGGCACCGTATATAGAGGGATATTGGATCATGGATGATAGGACACCTCCTTTGCAACAATTAATGGTTTGGGATCCAGGTAGAATATCAACAATGGAAGGGGGTTTTCCACAACAATGAGGCAATTGGCCTTCTTTGAACCTGGAGCAGTTTCCTTGCTTGGTGGCCTCAGCTCCTTGCATGCTCCAAATGCCTAACACAAACAAAAGGATATTCTTTACAGCTCAGAAAGAACACACACAAAAAGTAACAGTTTAAGCGCTGTGAACACTAGACATGCATTGGACTTTCACTACTCACATCTGTAACATAAACAGTTGCTTTAAACATCAAAAAATATTTTTAATTAGGATCACTTCCTTACAAAACAATATAAATCCAAAACAATATGCATGATTGTAAGATTCAAACTAGACTGATTTTAAACATAAATAAATTCCTATATTATTTATCATGTGCACATTAGGTGTTCATTGACAATATATAAATTTATCCATAATAAATGTAAAATATATAAATTCAAAATAACATGCATGGTTGTAAAATTTGAGCAAGACTTGTCGGTTTAATCTATTAGTTTGGTGGTTACTTTTTTTTTCCTGAATTAGTTACTGGTATCCGATTTATTGATCGATTAATTCAGATGAGTGTAATCCTCCTAACCCAGTTTGTTATATTCGCAAATGTCAAGATTCGACCTCCTGACCTTATTTAAAGAATTTAGTACCTCGTCCTACTAGACCCCAATTGTTGGTGGTTTAGTGGTTAACGTTGGTAAACAAAAAATGTTTATTTATAAACAAATAAAATATTACGAGTTCAGTTGTTATTATACTGTTACAACAATTTAAAAAGATTAAATTCTATGACTAATACTTGTATTATACATATTTTTTAGATTTAGTTCTTGTACTTCAATTTCATTATTTTTAGTCTTCGTAATCTATTTAAAATTTCGATCCTAATTCAGATAGTATGTGAAATCTGTTAAATTAAATTATGTCATTAGTCTCTATATTATACCTTAGTTAAAGATTTAGTTCATGTTCTCCAATTTGATAATTTTAAGTCATGTAATTTAGTTATATGTATTTGTATTATTTTAGTAAGTTTGGCCTAGACAAATATAAAATTAAAAATAAAAGGATTAAAATTGATTAAATTAAAATACATATATTAAATCTATACTTTTCTTTTTGAATAGACTAAATATATAACTTATACTCCTATATAACATAAGCACTAACCATAGAATTTGACCATATATAATAATTTGAAGTGATTACAAGGTATATTTATAATCTTTCATAATAAATACACATCCTACAAACATAATTGCTCAAATTTTAAAATTATTTTTAACACTGAAATTGTTTGATGTGTGTTAAATTATAAATTTAAATACACTGAAGGTGTAATATATGTCAATTTAATTATTTGATGGGGTTTTAAAGGATTTATCGGTAAATTTAGAAACTTACGAAGAAAAATAAAATAAAAAGGTCGTGCTCTTTTCCAAAAATTTATCGGAGCAGAGCAGAGTAGTGCGGTGCCGCACACTTCCTTGAAAGCCTCTTAACGGAGAAATTATTAGAGGGTCTTATTATATCATCAATAATCTAACTAATAAAATTTATCTATTTTAAAATAATTTTTAAATAAGGATAAATTATATAAACGATCATTAATATTTGAATATGTTTTTATTTTTATCACTGAAGTTTCAAAAGTCACAGATCGATCACTATCATTACCATTTGTTGTAACTATTGTTACTATGAATGACGGAAAGCTAAATGCCGTATTAACTACTGATTTTTCAATGCTTAACCAATATTTTGGTCTACCCTTATCTTCCATCTCCACTCTCTCATCTCCATGCTTTTTTTTAACTTAAAATCCACCATTTTCTTTAGTGATAATGAACCCTTTTCTTCCATGCCAGTTTGTCGAAATGGATATAGAGATTCCGAGAAATAGATGTCAAATTGTTTCTTTCTTCTTATATAAACCTAGAATACCATTCCCCTTCGCCATGTATTCACTAAATCACTATCACAAAGCTTGTCGAAATGGATATGGAGATTTTGTCTGAATCAGATTTCAACATCCTTGAATTTTTTTCAACGTTTCTTTGATAGTTTTGACGAATCTCAACCACCTCCGTCGCCGCCAACAACAACAGCTTCCACCTGCTATAATGATGTTGTTCTTAAACCTTCCTATAACCGAAGTTCAAATTTTAGTGGTGTCTTTTTGAATGAGAGTTGGGGTGATTTGCCTTCAAAGATTGATGATTCCAAAGACATGCTGCTTTACACTACTTTGATGCAACAAACTCTGGGTGGAGTCCTTTGAACCACCTTGATTTCAAAACGGTGACTGAAGCGGTTGAACAAGATTCATCCAGCGATGGGAAGGAGAAGATCAAGGCGGAGCATGAACCCAACGTGCCTCCATCGAGGGAGGCCGAATTTTAAAGGGGTGAGGAGAAGGCCGTGGGGGAAGTACGCGACGGAAATAAGGGATCCTAAGAGCAATGGTTCGAGGATTTGGCTGGGGACTTACGAGACGCCTGAGGATGCTGCATTGGCTTACGATAGAGCCGCTTTCGAAATGCGTGGGGCTTAGACTAAACTGAACTTCCCTTACTTGATAGGCTCTAGTGATCAGCAACCACTCAGAGTGGGCTCAAGGCGTCGCTCAATGCAACCTTCAACTTCCACATTACCGCCCAAGAGATGGAAGAGTAAGGGTGCAAGTAACTCCACAGCTACAGTCGAGCTGCCGAAGAATGCAACCTTAGCTGCTCCAGTGGAGGTGATTCAAATGAGTTCATTAGTATATGGGTATGTTCCATCGAGTTGGTTTTGCCTATGTTATAAGTGATTTTCATAATGTTTTTGGGTGTGAGTTCTAATCCTTCTATAGGCTTTTGTGAGGAATTAAGGAGTATAGTTGATGGAAGAGAAGTGGAGATGGAAGAGGTGGTAACTCTTCTGGGATTCAGGAGATTGAGAGAGCGGAGATAAAAAAGAATGGTAGTTCAAAATAATAGTTAAACAGTAACAAATAAGTAGTTAACACGCCTTGTCAATTTTCCGCCACTCACAGTAACATATGTTTACGTTAAGGGATCAATTTATAACAAATGATAACGTTAGTGCTGATTTATGACTTCTAAAATATTAGTGATAAAAAAAATTTACTCAAACATTAATAATTATTTACGTAATTTACCCTAAAAATAATTATTTACTTATAAGAAAAAGTGAATGAAATAAATAAATTTTATTAATTAAGATCATGAACCAAATTTATCAATTAATTTTTCCACCTGACGGGTTGATTACCGTATCGCGCGTTAAAAGAGCGTGCAACGACGAAAACAAGGCGAACATGCAGTGGATAGTACGATAAGAATAACATCCATGATCCATTGGCAGCCCCCACAAAATAAAATATATCTCTATCTTTAGACTCTCTCACTCCTGCATTTGTACCATATGCTTTATTAATAAAGTTACGATAAAGAAGAAAAACACAGAGCAAAAATGACATCAGCACAGCATTTTTTATATTGAAATTTGAAAATGACATTTTTCTTTGAAGATTACAGTTTTCTTTCATTAATTTGCCAACGAGTCTTATTTGTTCCAGATGATAGTTCTTCATCGATTACTTAGTGTTGTTACTATATTATAAATTATAAATGAACAAAAGCAATGTCCAACGGTTGATTTCCTTAATTAATTTACCCAAAACGTTGAAAATCTTATTTGTATTATACGCTTTTTAATCTTTATATTAATAACGTGACATCTTCTAGTATTATAATATTTAATTAAATTATACATCACAACACGAATCAATTGATCTCAATGATTATAAGGACGGTTTTTATCTTTAAAGGTTTTGAATTAAAGCACCAGCTACTACGAGATATTTAATTAAGCTAGATTAATAAAAAATTATACATCATGATAATAATAATTCTTTTTTACTAATCTAGGACGATTACAAGTGACAATATATATTGTAAAGACTCTCAATAATTTAACGATGAATACTCAAATATTCTACCATCGCTAGTACTCGAACCTGAAACTTCAAAAAGATAGCAATCATCTTTTTTTTATAGAAGGCCGCTAGTTTTATTAGAAATAGAAAATATCTAGAATAACAATGAAGATTTACAAGTATAATTATAAATGTAAACTAAATTATAATTAGGATATTTTCCTATAGACATTGACACAATAACTAGCTACCTAAATTACACAATGATCGAAAAAAA
Organism: Hibiscus syriacus; assembly: GCF_006381635.1. Taxonomy (NCBI): domain Eukaryota; kingdom Viridiplantae; phylum Streptophyta; class Magnoliopsida; order Malvales; family Malvaceae; genus Hibiscus; species Hibiscus syriacus. The sequence goes on along the minus strand of NW_024062542.1, from coordinate 928,641 downwards.
AGATTAAAACTCTAACTAATGCTCGAATAAAATAAAGATACGAACAAATCTATCTGCATCGGCAAATGAACCACAAAAGGGGATAAAATTACCGAAGACCATTAACAAATCATAAATCAGAGTCAAGCGACGTGAGAAAACTATCCACGAATGTAAAATGCGTATCCAAATCAATCCGATGGTCCAAAGCAGTGAAGATAAATATGATAACAAATAAGTACCATCTTGATTAGTCGTGACGATGTTAAATCCAACCCTGAGAAAAAAAATAAACGAAAACAATGATAAAAAATCGTAAGCTACCAAGAGGCGGAGAAAAATGCATGTCATAAAAGTAGAGAAAATAACACAAAAATATAATTATTTTTATTAAAAAAAATTAAAAAAACAAAGAAAAAAGACAACCGACGGACGGCAATCAGCATCAAAATCAGTGTCGTCGTCGATTAAACAAAATTAAAGAATAAAAAATTAGATTGATCAATAAAATTGACATAAGTTGTGAATAAGAAAAAAAAAAGAGATAAGAGGAGGAAGAAAGCGACTAGGATATTTTATTTCTTTAGTATAACAATCATACTTTTAACCATTAATAAATTACGAATCAAATATAAACTATAACATACTAATAAATGATGCGGTTTTAATCTTAATCAAGGTTAGATCTAAAAAAATCTATTCTCTTCGTACAAGAGCAAATCAAAACTGACAAATCAATTTGGTTTTGGATTAAATTTATATGTTTGAGTAATTTGAGTCCTAAATTTTCAATCAGTTTAACATGGAATCATTTTAAATTTGGAAGACGATTCATTTCCAGTTTTATTTAAATTAAATATAGGACTTGAATATTTTTATGATAGTTATTCGAATTATTTTAAATTATGATTATTCATTTTTATGATCAAATTGGATAAATTTTAATCCAAGAAAAAAATCAAATATTTTTAAGAGAACAAAATTATATTATAATTTTTTCGGAAAGGCGAAATAAAATTAATGGATATAGTTGCAAACCATCCCTCTCTAATTCACTTTTCCCTGTCCTTGTTTTCTAATTGTAAAAGCTCCCATTTGACATTTGAGCTGGCCACTTGTGTTCTCCCAATGTGAACATGTTTTCAAGTATTAAAAATTTTAAATTTTAATATATTTCAGATCTCTTTATATATTTTATTTATATTTTTATTCAAAATTAGATTTCACATCTCCTAAAATTTTATAAATTGTTTTATTTTAAAATTTTATGAGTTTCGTCATTCTAATATAAAATCTTAGGCCGGTCCACGTTTAAGTCCTACAAGTAACTCATTTTGTCACCAGAAATATCCAAACCTTCTAATCACTCGCAAGTTTCTCACACTACTCTTTGTTAGTATGTTGCGCACTCACGTGGATAATTCAAGTGTCAACTTCCCTAAAAAAGAACACTGGGCCATGCTTCCAGAAATACTGCGTACATTTCGAAAGAATCTGGCAGTGATCGAACGATCGATCACCTTTATTAACATGAATTCTTCTCTATTTAAGGAAAACCAGATTCACAAACCAAAAATTGAATCAATTTCAACTCTGTTTTCGTTGTAGTAGCTATGGGAATGCCGCGTTCCGAAATAGATGATCAAATTTTCTCGAAAAGCCTGACTAAGACCGATGTTGGTGTGAGGCTGTCTTTTCCGATGGAGGCGATGAACGTTTTCGAATTCCGTCGGGACGAAGATAAGGTGGAGTTCGATGTAATGGATGAGATGGGGAACAATTGGAAATTCGGGCTCTCGAAAAGGAACGAAGCTCGACACTCACACCCCAAACCCGTGTTGTCTTCGGGTTGGCGTGCATATGTGCAGGCAAAGGGTCTGAAAATGGATGATAGGGTCACCCTTTACCGCATTAAGGAGAAATTAGTGACCAAAACAAGTTTCAAAGTTCGAGCACAAAGAAAAGTTGTGAGGGAAATTAAGCTATTCGGCGAACTGATCCATTATGAGGCTTGGGTTGATGTTGAGAGGTTATAGTCTGTGGTCTCTGCTTCAATTCTATGATTTATACAAGTATTGATAGATGTTGATATGTTTGATTAATAAAATCGATGTTGTACTTAGGATGTATGCTGATGGCATAATTAGCGTTTATGAGTAAATTCTTGATGTATTTTGTAGACATTTATAGAAAGAATCATATAATTTGCACTTTTTATTTTAATCTTCTTGTGCTTGGGAAAAAGTTTTTTTCGAGAACTCGTAAATCTTAGTTGATAAAACTTTTTGGAGGACTATAGAGTTTTCATAAGTCCTTAAGAGATATTACACCATCTTCGGAAATATTCTTCGAAATCAATGTTTCTTAGTTTTTGACATGACTTTTGATTAAACCAAATATAATATTTGACAACCACATTTGCACAGTCTATCGGTCTAATCTACCGATCTATTAACAAGCATGATTATTTTTTTTTGGATAATTCAGATTTTATTACCCAGTGTCAATAATAGATACAACCAATCAACCAATCAATCGTTACAAAAATCAAATAAAAACAGCCTATACAAAAGAGATTGGTTAGACTATACCCCAAGCATTACAAAGCTTTAGATTAGTACTATCTAATCTATTAATATTAGTTCCCCTAAGTCAAATCCCAACAACGTCTTTAACTTCTTTGAGCAAACATTCAACCGTTCTATGACGTCCTAGGAAGACTCTCTGATTTCTTTACTACCAAAGAAAGTAGATACATGCAGTCCAAGAAATTTTCAAAATGGTGGTAATGAGAGACTTCCCTTTCCAAGAAGATGCCCTTGAAACCATTTCCTCCCATGACATGAATGATGGCTTCATCCCATTAAGGTTCAAAACAGATTTCCAGAGTGATGCTGCCAGTGAACATTGCAACAAGAGGTGGTCCCTTGTCTCTTGATTAATGTTGCAGTTAACACAGAGAACTTCTGTGCAAATTCCCATTTTAATGAGCCGATCTCTAGTAGGCAGCCTGTTGAGTATAGTAATCCAAGCAATCAAACTAAACTTTGGAATATGCAATGGGAACCAAATTAGTTTGTGCCAAGTGACCTTCTTCCCTTTGAATCGGATCAAGTCTCATATTTCCTTCAATTGCAAGGGTTCAGCTGAAAGAATTGATAATGCTTCAGTTCGCAATTTCATAATTCTTCTAATACTCCAGCTAACGTTTGAACCAGCTTGGAATTGCCAAAAGTCTTGTTCCTTAAATACATAGGCTTTAAGCCAAGCTACCCACAGTGAACCGTTGCCCACAAGTATTTTTCGAATGAGGCTCATCAGGCATGCTCTGTTCCAAGTTTTAATATTCTTCAGACCTAATCCTCCTTCTGATTTAGAGAGGCAAACTTTCTCCCAGCTGATTCTAGCACCAATAGTAGATTTTTCTGCTCCTTTCCAGAAAAACCTGGAGCAGATTTGATCGACCTTCTTAAGAACTGAAGCTGGTAGAACCAGCTGTCTGCACCAATAATTGCTGACATTGAATAAGACCGATCTTATGAGTTCTAAACGTCCTGCGTAATTGATATTTCTCTCGGACCAGAGGTGGAGCTTATGCTTGATATTGTCAATTAGAACTTGACAATCCTTCTCGATTAGCTTGCGAGTAACAAGGGGAATTCCAAGATAGTGGACGGGTAAACTACCGAATTGAAACCCTGTGATGAGTTTTAAATTCTCAATGGTTCTAGATTGAATTCCCGCGGCAAAAATCTCACATTTAGATGAATTCAACTTAAGTCTTGAGATTTCATAGAACTGGTCAAGGATACTAAGAACTCCAACCACTGATTCTATATTTCCTTTGCAAAAAATTAGAAAGTCGTCGGCAAAGGAGAGATGAGTAAGTCCTATCTTCCTGCATTTTGGATGAAATCCAAAAATACCTCTTTCAGCTGCCAAATTAAGCATTTGAGATAAAATATTCATAGCAAACACAAAGAGATAGGGGGAGAGAGGGTCTCTCTGTCTAAGACCTCTGGCACCTTTAAAATAACCGATAAGAGTCCTATTAAATGAAATCGAGTATATTGCTTGTGTGAAACAAGCTTCGATCCAAGAAATGAAAGAACGAGGAAGATTAAGTGCTTTGAGAATATATGAAATAAAGCCCCAATGAATGGAGTCGAATGATTTATGGAGATCGATTTTCAGCGAGCATCTCAGAGAAATGGATTTCCTTTCATAACCTTTAACCATCTCCTGTGCAAGGAGTGTATTATCAATAATGCTTCTACCTCTAATGAATGTCGTTTGATTCAAAGAGATAATATCAGGAAGTAAATTAGTCAATCTTCGCACAATGATTTTGTGATGATCTTGTAAATCACTGAACAACAGGAGATAGGATGGAAGTCTTTAACAACACTTGGATTAGGAATTTTCGGAACAAGAGCAATTATTGTAGAGTTAAAATCCAAATGAATAGATGCATTATGAAAGAAAATTTTACTGCGGCAATAACATCCTCTCCCACTATAGACCAAGAAGACTTGAAAAAGTAGGGAGTAAATCCATCGGGTCCAGGGGCTTTATCATTGCCTTGGCAGAGGATAGCTTTTAGAATTTCATCTCTAGTGACTTCTTTGATAAGGCTAGTAGCAGCTTCAGTAGGCAATGAGAAATTAAGGAGTTCTTTAAGAAGATTAAAGTCAATATTTTTGACCGAATAGTCTGATGTTCCAAGCAGATTAGAAAAGAATGAAGTAACTTCTTTGGCCATTGCATCGAAATATTCCAATTGATATCCTTGGTCATCAACAAGAACACGTATTGTGTCTCTCTTGTTTTTAAAAGTAATCGTGGAGTAGAAAAATTTGGAATTCTTATCTCCATCTTTAATCCACTGAATATTTGTTTTTTGTTTAAGGAACATTGTTTCTGCATCTTCCAGATTTTTCAGCTCTTCTTACAGTAGTAATTCATTTTCAATAGCTTCATCTCCCCTTAAAGTGAGGAGTTGTTGTTGGTCCAACTCCCTTCTCTTAATTTTTACTCGGTCCGAGAGGTTACTGTAATTTTCCTTGTTGAATCTCCTAAGGCAATCTTTGAGTCTTTTGAGTTTGGTAAGAAGAATTTGCATAAGGTTGCCTTGAGCATGTTGGGTCCAAGATTGACTTACTTCATTCAAGAAACAAGGGTGAGTAATCCAAAAATTGAAGAATTTAAAAGGCTTAGACCTATTTGCAGGAATTTCTTTGGAAAGCCAAGTAAGTGACATACAATGGTCAGAGATTCCAGGGGCAATGAATTCTACAAAAGATTGCTGAAAAGTATAAACCCAACTTGAATTAATCATAACCCTGTCAAGCTTCCTTGCTAGAAATGAAAGATGTTGCTTATTACTCCAAGTAAAAGATGACCCAATGTAAGGATGATCTTGGAGATCAAGCTCATAAGCAAGTTCTTGAAACTCTTGCATTTCAGAAGTTAGGTAGTGGCCAAAGACTAGATGGTCAGAGCTTTCGTGAGAATGCATGATGATATTAAAGTCCCCTTCTAAGACCCAATGAGCCTTATTAACAGTAGCATTAACTTTTTTTTAACTTTTGCCAAAGTTGTCTTCGAGCGATCCCATCATTACTCCCATAAATAGACAAGATAAAAAATGGTAAACCAAGATATGTTCCTCTAACAGTAATACACTGATCAGAAATATGGATGAAAGAAATGTCAATACCTTTCTTCCATAGAATCCAAATCCTTCCGTTAAGAGCATAGTCGTAATTAAAACAAGAATTCCAATTCTAAAATTTAGAATTGAAGATAGCCTCGGCTTTATCAACCTTAACTCTAGTCTCCAATAGACATAGGGCATCAACATTGTTTTGAGTGGCTTCAAGTAGAACTTTATTCTGTTTTAGAGGACTGTTTAGTCCTCTAATATTCCAGAAGCTAACTATCATTGAGAAGGAGATCATGTAGAACCCCCTTGACCTCCAACAGTAAGACCTTTAGCTCTATCAAGATGTTCTTTCTTTTTTTATTTGAGCTCCTTTACCAAGCCTGCAACACCCAATGATGCTGCCCTAGGTTTTCTTTACTGACTTTCTAAATTATTTGGATTCTCATCAACTGAGTTAAGCAATGCAAATCTGTTGTTTGAACTTGAAAAAGGGGCCTTTGCATTATATTTTGTTGGTCTACCTCGACCCCTCTTAAGAATAGTAGGTGGAGCAGATTTATCCATTCCATTTGTAACAGTGAGCTCTAAGTTATTAAGGTCAATTTCAGCAGCAGTGGTTTGATGTAAATCATCAGTTGTAGTAGCATTATTTTGCTTGTTATCAGTAGCATTAGAGTATTTATTAACCTCTAATCTTTTTGGTTCATTAACAACAACCTCAACCTCCCTACTCACTACATTTTCTTCACATTCAACAACAGAAGATTGTTGAGCAACATCTATTAGATTTTTAGCTATTTGAACATTAGCATCATTAATTGGAGGAACATGAATATCTAAATTTTCAGGTTCTTGGAGAACTTTTACTCCTCCTACATGAATAACAGTAGTATTAGGCATGATTTCTCCATTATTTTTCCAGACTTGTGAAGCAGTAGGATTGGATTTAGGTTTGTGTACTTGTGCCCAAATTCATTACATCTCCTACAAGATAGAGGAAGCCAAGGAACTTCTACATAGATCAAAGTTGTTTGGCCATCATTGAGGACAACATCAATGTGTTTAGGAATTATATCTCTTACTTCTATTTCTATGTAAACTTTAGCATACTCGAGCCTTGTCTTAGACGCTGTAATAGTGTCCATTGAGATTGGGACTCCAATGGAACTTGCTATGTAGCTTAAGTCAGTTCTAGTGAATAATTCAAGAGGGGCGTTGTATAATTGAACCCATACTGGGATTTTTGACAGATTAAAGCTTAGCCTTTTCATGTTAAGTTCCCACTTCTTAAGGATGAGGGGCTTGTTTTGCACATGCCAATGACCGTTTTCAATTACCTATTCTCTAGCAGTTTCAGAACTAAAAGAGAAAATAAAGATATTGTTTCCAGGTGAACTGACATGAAGACGAGAACCCTACAATGCTTTGCTCCACAAATTGCCAACAGTCCGATAAATAGAAGAAAAGCTAGGAGTAACCCCAGGAACTGACCTACTAATGAAAGCTTCCATTCAGTAATTCCATCCTCAAGAATCTCTGAAGGAGGGAGAACAATCGGGCTCCCATCGTGAATTGTGGGGGGAAAGAAATCTAGGTTTTGCTCAGCCGAACCCCCAAATAGATTACGCCAATCCATCAATCAATCGATAAAACACAACGGACAGGAAGAGAAATGGAAACAGCTGTGAGGATCTAGAAGGATGAACGGAATTAAACGTCGGCGGATGTCTGAGAGATTAGGCTTCATTAGACCTGTTAATTTGCGCCCAGAGAACTCCCTTAGGCATGACATCAAAAAATCATGTGGATTCTATAAAATGAATATTGAGGGGCTATTGAGGGAATTTCAATAAAGTGGTATCTTGAATATCAGTTATCCAACTAGTATCGTTGTATCCTTCTAAGATAGCAAGATCTCTGGAATAACGCAATCTATAATCCTAAGTATATCTAAGATATATCAATATTATTGATTTCTAGTGGTTTTCACCTGGATTGTTCGTGAATCTACTTAGACTACTCGCAGTAAAAGCCATGTCTGGTCTCGTACAACTCATGAGATACATTAGGATGCTTATGACATTTGTATATTCCACCTGGTAAACACTTTCACCTTCAGTTTTAAACAAATTTGAACAAAAGTCTATTGGAGTTACGGCTATACTATAACCATCCTTGTTAAATTTCTCAAGAATCTTGTCTACATAGTATGGTTGAGTTAGTATGAGGTCTTCAGATGATTTTTTAATTTAGATGCCAAAATTGTATTGGCTAATCTCATTTCTTTCATGTCAAGTCTTCAATTTAACATGTCTTTGGTATGTTTTATAATTTCATTGTTACTTCCAACAATGAGTATGTCATCGATATACAAGCATAGAATAACATATCCAATGTTTGTAGTTTTGACTTATACACACTTGTTACACTCATTTATCTTGAAGTTGTTTGATATCATGACACTATCGCACTTCTCATGTCATTGTTTTGTTTTTTGTTTAAGTCCATATAAAGACTTCACCAACCTTTGGATTATTTGATTCTATTATTGTGTTCTTGTGAATCTCAAGATTCTTTGATTCATACATAAGAAATCGATACGCATTGTTATGTTCTGCGTAGCCATTGAAAATACAATTCACAGTTTTAGGACATATTTTCATTTGATTTGGTAATGGGTCATTACCTTGACAAGACACCCTCACATTTTCAAATGTTTGTAGGAAGATCTATGATCTTTCCATCATTAGCTGAAAGGACAACTTCCCCCACATGTTATGTGATAACCTAGAACTACCTTACAAGGCATTCATCATTTCTTTTATAGTGTAATTTTTCAGCTTTACTACTCTATTTGATCGAGGAGAATATTGTGGTGTTACTTCGTGAATAATACCATGTTGTGAACAAAATTCACCAAATGGTTCAACATATTCACCACCACAATCACTTCTTACCATCTTAATCTTTTTATTAAGTTGGTTTTCGACTTCCTACTTATAGAGTATAAATTTCTCTATAGCTTCACCTTTTCTCTTAAGCAAATATACATAGCAATACTTTATGTCATCATCAATGAAGGTAATAAAATATTTATCCCTTCCTCTCGTTTGAACAAATTTCAAGTCACTAATGTCACTATAAATTAAATCAAGTGGTTCGGTATTTCTTTCAGCAGCTTGAAAAGATGACCTTGTTAATTTTGCCTCAACAAATGTTTAACATTTATGATTATAGTTAATATGAAACAAAGGAGTGTGTCCTAAGTTAATTAATCTCTGTAGAGTATCATACTTAACATGTCCAAGCCTACCATACCATAAAATTAAATTACTCAAGCATATAAACAGAAAAAGAAACATTATTCTTATTCATGCTTTTGACTATTACAGAGATATCATTGAGTTTCCACATATTATTCAATACCTATTATTTATCCATAAACATTCTCCCTTTAGACAAAACCAACTTTTGGGATTCAAACATCATTCTAAAGCCGTGAAAATTTAGAAGTGTTCCAAAAACAAGGTTTTGTATGTCAAGCACATACAACAAATTGTGTAGCTTGAGTTCTTCGCCAGAAGTTAACTTCAAGACTACAATACCCTTCCTCTTAATTTCGGAAGTAGCGACATTGCCCATGTAGAGATTGTCCCTATTGTTGCAAGATGTCAAGTAAAATAAAGTTTCTTTGTCGCAACAAATATAACAGATGACTCCAGCATTAAGCCATCATTCTCTTAGATTAGAGTCAACAAGATTGACTTCAGAGATCGCATCATATAAATCTATCTCCTCCATATCCTTAGTCATTCTTTTCACAGCTTTGGCTTTCTTTGGATGTCTATACTCAAAGGATTTGTGCCCTATCTTTCCATAGTTAAATCACTTACTTTGGAATGACCTATTTTTAGGTTCTTTTCCCTTCTTGAAGTCCTTGACTTCTATCACGTTTTCCTTAGCCTCTTTGAATGCTTCTTTGAGCTTTTTGACATTAATTCTATTGTCTTCTTCTATTCGAAGTTTAACAACCATTTCTTCCAATGTCATTTTCTTTCTTTTGCGCTTCATATAATTCTTGAAGTCACTCCATCCGGGAAATAATTTTTCAATAATTACGACTACCTGAAAGGATTTGCCTACGACCATTCTTTCGGCAAGAATTCCATTAATAAATAATTGGAGTTTCTCTACTTATTTTACTACTGATTTAGAGTCAACCATAGTAAAATTCAAGAACTTAACAATTAAATACTTTTTAGCTCCAAAATCAGCTTTGCACTTATGGTCCAATGCCTCCCACAATTTCTTAGTTGTTTCATAACCAATATATATTAGATATAGTGAATCTTATAGACTATTCAAACTATATTATGGCATATATAATCAGTGTGCTTCCAAGCATCAACATCATTGTAAGCAGTAATATTATTTGCCTCTTCTTCTCATTCTTTAAGAACAATAGGATCTTCCTTCAAAAACCTTGAAAGATTCATTTTCGTTATATAAACATCTTTTGTTGCCACATATTGAAGTTCTCTCCGCGGAATTTTGTCGACTTATCGTTGTAGTTAACTACCACTATCGATTAACTTGTAATTAGATTTGTATTCTGAACTGGAATCATCATTATAGTCTTCAAGTTGTGTAAACCGGTAGAGTTTATTATCTCCATTTTGTAAAAGAAACGAAATCATAATTAGAAATAATTCCAATAAACATAAAATCTAGTTATTTAATTTTTGTTATCAACAGAATCAACATTTTGAAACAAAATCAGTAACCAAAGTTACGTCACGATAATTTTGTTATACAAATTTATTCACTTTGAGATTTTAGCAAATCCGTTAAACGGCAGATACTCCTGAAACAAATTTATTTGCTATCTCAATTTTCTCACAATTTTCGAATCATCTCAGATTAGAAAGGTAGAAGATGATATAGCATGTCCTAATATTGTTATTCAAAATAACAATCTGAGAACCTGGAAAAATAAAATTGAAGAAATTAATTTTCTTTAAAAAATAAAAGAAAAAATTAGAAAGAAAATTTTACTCTTTTTATTTTAATCTTGTGATCGGAAACAATTGAGGTATGTTGCTTCACAGTTTCCTTAAGATAGATTTTCGGTCACTCCTCTCTAGGTCTTTTGATCATCTGTCTCCCAGGATACAACAACTCGATGATCAACGAACAGTAGCACAAACTTTCGAGATCACGAACTATTTATTATCTTTGTCTATCATCGAAAACTAGAGAATTGGAGAAAATATTTTTCAAGAAAAAGTAGTTCTTAAATTCTAAGATATGAAAACATATAATAATATATTTTAATTTAAAATATTCAAAAATATATATAAACTTCTTTTACTATTTAAAATTAAATATATATTATTTTAATTTTAAAATATTTAAAAAAAGATATAATTATCTTTTAATATTCAAAATTAAATAGATAATAAACACATTTTTAATTTCACATATTCAAAAGAATAATTATCCTACAAATATTTAAACTAAATAATATATTTAATTTATAATATTTTAAAAAATATGAATTTAATATAAATATTAAATCTATCCATCAATTGTTTTCCCCAATAAATACAACAAACATGTATTAATTATCCGGAACATTGAAGCAGAAAAACAGGAGTCCAAAGGCCAACTTGTTAGCTGTCCAAGCAAGAGGTGAAAGGTAGAAGAAAGGCATATGGTGCTTGTAACAGTGATAGCAATAGGACAATGAAGCAACAAGTGTTTGATGATCCAAAAGGTGAAGTAGAAACGTAAACAGTTCAAGCCTTCTACTGGAACGAAATAAAGCTTAAACTTTCAAGTTTTTTCTCTCTTCTTCTTTGATTAGTCCCATGGAACAAGTTGCAGAACCCTAAAATTTTTCTTATTTTAAACTTCCATACCAACTAAACAAATCAAAACAAAAAGTACCCTTCATGCAAAAAAAAAGTTTACAGCTTTCCCACCAAACAAAGAGAGAGAAAGAAAGAGGACTTATCTAGCTCTTGTCTTAAAGAATGGAGGCCACCATTAACTTATTTCTTCAGAGGCAAAGATGGACCCACTGGCTGTGAGACTGTTTTCATTTGGAGTTAGCTTCTTCAAGTTGTTTGACCATCAGACATTGATGAAGAAACTTTACATTCCTTTGATCCTTTCTATGATGCGCATTTGGGCCATTAAAATTCATTTTTTTTCTCGGACCAACTCTTTTTGTGGGATCCAATCACAAATGAAAACAAAATTAATTACATTGAAATCTGGTGGGATTTTGCTTGCTTACATTAATCTCTGTTGGAACTATTTTTCTTTTATTATATGGTCGTATAAATAATCTACAATGATTATAAGATAATATTTATTTAGAGTTTTCTTAATTTTTTATAATTCATACACGTCTGATAGACGTAATTGTTCGAATATAAGACCTTTAAAGAAACTAACACTTATTTTAACTACTGAAGTAGCTTAGTGGATTTTACGGCAATCTCAAAGCAATGAAAAAAATTCAGCAGCAAACTCGGAAGTAAAACGTTAAAGCTATATACAAGACTGCAGGCATGAAAGCAACAAGAGGAATTCAAGCCAAGAAGTGAAAGGAAAATTTCCAATCAAGCAAGGCCACAAAAACCAAGTCTAAGGACCATTTTCAAATCCGGCTCAAAGTCGACTTCATCGGAGAAATTTATTTACAAATCTAGTCAAGCCAGAAAACTTTTGCATCCACTATCTTAATCAGCCAAACGTCCCGATAAAGCTGATGGACATCAAAACAACACACAGCAGCAAAATACTTATGGTACCAGGCCGGTTACACCGTCCCCCGAGTAGAAAAGAGTTACTTAACAGAGTTTTGACACTTCTGAGATTTCCAGCTCTCCATGATCTACGCTGGTTTAACTCAGCTGGCATTTAAGTGAGACCGGTGCATTAGTCCAGCGCTTTCCATTACACGAAATATAGTAACTTGAGCACGAATTCCCTCTCTTCAGCAGTTCAAAGATGCACACATCCCCTTCTCCGAAATTATTCTCCAGCGTGAATTCATACCATCCCTGGCTGAACTTAGCCTTGCCTCCTTTATAAAGACATCGTACTGACCACTGCCTCCCATCATATAGAGTGAAAACAAAAAAGACATGAACATATCAATGCTCACCATAATACACCCCCCTGTATAAATATGATGGTCGCAAGACGAACCTGCAGAAAGGGTTAGCAGGCTCAAATGCTTTGGCTGCATTAATTGCTCTCTCTCTTTCTTCAGCTGTCACAGTTCTCTTCCGGGCTGAAGCACTTTCGTAACATTTAAAGCGCATATCAGCATCATCTACATGTCCAGCAGATGACTCCTGTATGTCTACATTTCATTTAACAACCAATCAGAAATTCTGATTCCTTGAGAAAAACAAATAAGTTTTAGTTAAGAGGGCTTACTAGGATAACCTTCTGCTTCCTCCCTCGCTTTTTTGGTTCTGGTGGCATTGCACCTGAATTATGCAGTTTCACTTCATTAGCAGAATCTTTTTAAAGCTCAAATGCACAAAATGAAAAGCCATACCTCGTATAACTTGATTATTCACACCCTTTTAAGTTTGAAGGTTAACGCCTTCACCCCAGTTTACGCAGTTGTTAAGTTTAGACCCACCAAAACAAATCTGCAGTGCTGGAGAGACGCATTCATCATCTTCAAGTTGTTCAAATGGATATTGTTTTCCGTGATTGTATTGAGCACCAACAAGGGCGTTAGTGATAGTTTATTTCCGAATTGTACAAATTAAATATACTAATACTGAAAGCAGAATTTCCCTCGTATCTGAAAACCAAAAGTAGCCAACACGGCTATAGTAACACTCTAGAAAACTCCTGCCAACCTTCCTGAAACCAAACCTTGTCTTCAGCTTTCTTTATTCCTCATAGAACACCGTTATGAGAAGCCACGCCATTTGATCTATTTGATGAATTTTGCTAGCAGTATAACCCAACGGAAAGGCCAAACAAGTATGCCCGTCAAAAGATTCCCATCTAAGTAATATACACCAAGGATGAAATTGAAATAAATAACACAGCTTGAATTATCTTGCAATTTTCAAATTTAGTACAAATTACCTTCTATAAAGTTTGTTTCTTTATCAGAAAGATACCCAAGTAAATATAGCCATGTCCTAAGAGATCCTTCCTAGAATATGTATTCTATATAGTGCCTGTGGCACTTTATTTCTTGTTTTGATAGATTTCAATAGTCTCACAAACATTTATTTTACCCAGAAAAAATAAACAACAAGAGTTCATTGGCCTCAGTACTCTATTAATCCGACAAATCCGGGAATAAAGAACTTATTTTAGCGTACATAGACTGCTATGGTCTTCCTTATTCCCCACAATGCATACAGTAAGATCAAAGAAAATGCATAAAAACCACCAACTAAACCAGTGGATAAGTCCAAATGTTAAAATACTAAGAATTCACTCACATGCAGGCAAGACTACGGGAGGTAAACTCAAATGATAGATAGAAATTGCTGAAAATTACACCCATTCAACATTGCTACATTTATAACCTAACGAAATCCACAATAGAGAATTATCACACCATTCCAAACGAGTGAAAATTTAAGGCAAATTGAGTTCAGCAACAAACATTACAATTCATTCTAATAACAGCTTGTAAATTGTAAGAGACAGAATATTTCCTGCAAAATTGAACCTGAAAAAAATTAGAATTCTTTCTTCGAGTACAATACTAACACACTCCGATATCTATATAGCCAATAGGTATATATATACTAAAATGAAGTAACACACACATCATGCATCAACGATTGATCTCAAAAAGTATATTTCCACGGCTTCAATAATAGCATATGCCTGGTAAAATGAACTTTAAAGTGAAAATTGAGATCTTGGGTTTACTTCACCAAGTTCATCAAGTAGGCAAACAAACTTGTAGGATTATTTGAGGAAAATCATACCACTCCAGTTATAAATTCAAAACTTAAACTAGTTTCTTCAAATCCTCTACTTTTTGTATAATTCCACCATGTCTTACCCTTCAAATCTCCTCCCCAAATCTAAAAAAATACACTTCAAAGCTCAAACCACAAAGGGGAAAAAAACACAAACCAAACATGGAAGGGAAAGAAACATATAACAAAAGCAACTGATCTCCATCATACTCTAATTTTCCAAGACTCAACTTTGTCCCACAGAAAAACTTCTTCCTGAAATACTAAATCACCCGCTGAAAAGGGGGAAAAACTTATCTAAGTAATTTTGGTTCAGTAACAATACACGAGTAATCAGATAAAGAAGCGTAACAAAAAAAAAAGATTAAAGAGCAATAAGAAGAGTAAAGTAAGAGAAGGGGAGAAAAAAAAGGGTTTCAGACTTTCAGTATTTTTACCAGTTTCTTTTCTTGAAGGGTGGTGGGGAGAATAAGCTTATGGAAAAAAGGGCGTGGCATTTTGGATAAAAAGTCAGATCATATAATGATGATGAGCTTCAGTTTGAGTGAGACTTGGGTTTTCCTTTTTGAAATTTCAAAGTCTATTGTGTTTGCATATCTATGAATACAATTCTACTCTTTCATCTCTCCCCCAGATAAAAATGAACCTAAAACAAAAAAAAACAAAAAAAACACTCAATACAGATGGGGAAAAAAGGAGAAGTTTCAAATCTGGGTCTTTCCTTTCTCTTCTGCTTCCCACTGGTTTTTCCTTCTAGTCAAATAATGCTTTTAAAGCTCCTTTTTTTTTTAAGTAAACCCAACTCGACTTCACCTTTAAGTAAACCCAGTTTCATCACATTTGTCGACACACGCTCAATCGCTCCACCCATTCACTCACTTCCAGAATTAACAAACTCGCATGCTTAAAACTCAGGCACTCTATGTGTGTAGGGATGGCAACTCAACCCGGATCTGACGGGGTTCCGACCCGACCCGATCCGATCGGGTCGGATTTTTTTAAAAAAAAAATTCGGGTTCGGGTCGGGTCGGGTCGGGTTTAGGGTGAAAAAAATCCGACCTGACCCGACCCGAAAAATATATATAATTTTATCCTATATATTTAGGGATAATTACAATAATGTCCCTTCATATATAATTTTTTTTCAATTAAGTCATTGTTTTCATTGAATAAATTTTTTTATTATTATTATTTCAGGTCGGGTCGGGTTTCTAAGTCATATATTCGGGTCGGGTCGAGTCGGGTGAAACCTTAATTTCGTCGGGTCGGGTCGGGTCACGGGTGAAAAACCCTTTCTTCTCGGGTCGGGTCGGGTGGCCCAAAAACCCGACCCGACCCATTGCCATCCCTATATGTGTGTCCAACTAACTTCCGCCTTTTCTTATTTTTTTTTACTTAATATTAAAATAAGTATTTAAACTATATCGTGTTTTGGAACATGTGTCTAAATTTTTTTTTATCTCATTCTGATATCTAATGTTACAAACAATATCATTTTAAGTACTTGAGGCGTCAAAAATGTTAATTTATCCGTTAAGTGACACATGTCACAATATGATGATTTTAACTTTTATTTTTTTAAACAATATTATTATATTTATAAAAAAGAACCCTAATTTTTCTTAAATTATAAAAAAACCCACTAAAATCCCTTAATCATAACCTTAACTAGTCGTCGTCGCTCTTTCCAGCTACGACCATCGTAGCCAATGTAATCCCTATCATTCTCCTAGTCATACGTCGATGTAGTTGTCGTTAATTGGCTGTCAGAATCGCATGGGATCGCGATTTTCATCCTATGGTTTGTGGGTTCGATCAGTTACATTTTCATAGGAGTTTTTGTCGACGGGGGAGGTGAGATCTGGGGGAGCTTCGTAGACGACAAAGAGCGAGGGTCGACGTGGATTCAGGTGTTGAAATGAATGTTTTCAAAGTTTTTGGGTTATTTCAAAATGTATGTTTTTTAAATATATATAATTTTAATTTTTAAATTTTAAATAAAATTTTTAAACTTACCAAATTGTGACACGAGTCACTTAACGAGGGAAATTAACAACGTTAATGACTCGGGCACCTAAAGTAGTAACATTTGTAACGTTAGGCACCGGGATGAGTTAAAAAATAGTTTAGTCACCTATTCGGTAAAAGCAATATAGTTTGGGCACTTATGTTGGTATTAAGCCTTAATTTTAAAACTTTAACTTTTAATGTTTCAATTTCAATTCATCTTAGAAATAATATACTATACTATCTCTAGCGAAACTTTATAATTGAAATCAGTTCAATGGAGAAGGAAGAAAATACATGAAAAATATAAAATTACATTACGACGCATTCATTATAATCTATTATGTTGCTTTCACTTTTCCCATGTCAGCCATAGCAAATTCTAACTTCATAGATCTCTTGAACTCCATTAGTAGCTCATCATCATTCCCTGTATAAATCAAATCATCGACATACAAGCTAACAACTATATTGTTTAATTCTCCATGTAAGAAGACAGATTTGACATCCAATTGGTAGATGGACCATCCATGATAAGAGCCACAGTAATGACTGATCGAATGGTCACCGTATGAGCAACGGGAAAAAACACCACTGTGTAATCAACACCATATTCTTAAGTGTATCTTCAAACCACCAATCAAGCTTTATGTTTGTTGACGTATCCATTCTCATCACGCTTAGTTTTGAAGATTCATTTGACACCAATCGTTTTAGCATCAATCGGAAGGTTGGTTAAAAACCATGTTCCATTTTTTTATAGTATCAATTTCTTCTTGCATGGCTTTCCTCTAGATTGAATTCTTTTCAGCTTCTTCATAATGAACAAGATAATATCCTCCACCGGTGAGATTTTTATAATCAAAATCATCATTAGATAACTCTTCTTCAGTTACATAATCTTGCATCCAAGAAGGTTGAGTGCGCTGTCGTCTTGGAAATAATTATTCTAAAGTTTCTTTTTGCTGGACAACTTCATCTTGTTTTTAAAAAGCCTTTACCATCATCCTATTCATTGATGTTATCATCATCTGCTTCATTATTGCTTGCATTGTCATTCCAATCCAATTCAGATTGTATAGAGTTGTTGAATTCTTCACTCAAATTCCAGCTGCGATCCTCTTCAAATACAACATCACGACTAATAATGATTATTTTATTAATGGGATCGTAGAGTCTATATGCTTTTGATTATTCACTAACTCCCAAAAAAACATAGGCAACATTGTGTTTATCCAATTTAATCTGGTAGGTATCTCCTACGTGCAAATGAGGCACACAACCAAACACTCTGAAATACGCAATAGAAGGTCTTTGTGCACTCTAAGCTTCCTCTGGTGTCATGTTTTGTACAGTTACCATTGGACTTCTATTTATAACATGAACAATCCAATTAACCGCTTCTGGCCAAAAAATTTTAGGAACACCTCTGGCGATTATCATGCTTCAAACCATATTCATAATGGTACAATTTTTTTGCTCAGCAACACCATTTTTTTTGTGGTGAATATGGAGCGGTAAGTTGCCTCTTTATCCCATTTTCAACACAAAAAGTTGAGAATTCAGATGAATTGAATTCACCTCCACAATCTGTTCAAAGACCTTAAATTTGTAGGCCAACTTCACGTTCAACTTTGACTTAAAACAACTTGAAGAACTTTAATGCTTCTGATTTTTCATGCAAAAAATAAATCCATGTTTTGCGACTATAGTCATCGATGAACGTGATAAAGTACCTCTTCTTGGTGTTGGAAATTAGTTTAATAGGACCACATAGATCAGAATAAATGAACACAAATTGCTGTTCAGCTATCCATTAACTCTTTTTTGGAAAAAGGATCTCGTTGTTGCTTCCCATAAAGACATTTTGTGCACACTTTAGTTGGTTTTACCAGCTGCAGCAACCAAAATACCATCTCTTTTTGCTTCAGAGTGTTGAGTCCATTGAAACTCAAATGACCATAGCCACAATGCCATAATTGACTAAACATCATCTGTTGTCAATTTGAAGAAAGTTGTACCAGATGATAAAGGTACTGATGCAACTTTAAACTTGCTATTGGAAGACATGATAAATTCCATGATAACACCCTTTTCAGGATGATAAACTTTGCAAAAGTTGTGATGAATTAAAACAACAAAGCCCTTCTCTTGAAGCTATCCAATACTTAACAAATTATTTATCAAATTTGGCACATAGAGAACTTCAGTTATCACCTGTATTTTGTTGTTAATTTGCAGTCGTACGTTTTCTTTCCCCTTCATCACCAAGCTTGCATTATTTCCAAGCTTCTCACTATCAACAAATTGCTCATTTAGATCTGAAAAATATTCTTTTTACTACACATGTGATTGTTGCATCCAGAGTCCAAAAACCATTCATCACTCTTGAGTAGTTCATCGCCAACCCAAGCCATGAGCAATATTTATTCAGAAAACTCTGTATAGTTGCTTTCCTTGCTTTCACAATCCCAATGAAAGTGCACAAGTCTATGACAATTAGAGCACTTAATAGTGTATTTATCAAAGTTTGTCCTTCCATGTGCTCGTCCTCGATATCCACCACGAGCTTATCCTTGATTAGAAGATTTGCCATAATTTACCTTCAAAGCTTGTTCCTCTTCGGGTTCCATTATTATTTGTTCATGCACTAACAAACTGCTTTGTAGTTCATCTATGGATAAGTTTCGAGGGCATAGAACACAATACCTTTTCTACTATCTCTGTGTCGATTTTATGTTCACCATTAGCCTTCATCTTATTTGTAATCATAAGCGTTAATGTGAAATAATCTTTCATAGTTTCGTTTGTTTTCATTTGGAGTGTCTCAAAATCTTTCCTCGATGCATGTAATTGTGCTCACTTAACTTGTGTTGAGCCTTGATACTTTTTCTTCATAGAGTCTAATATGTCTTTGGATGTTTCATTCTTGAGAATTTTCTCTAAAACGGATCGACCCAAGACCTAAAAAAGATAATTCTTCACCTTCAAATCCTTAAGCTTATGCTCATCAATGAGACGTTGTTGCACCTCAGTAATCGTTGTTCCAACATATGCAACGAAAAATCCATTTTCTATTAAATTCCAGTACTCTTTTGAACGCATCCCAATGATCATTGTGACCATCAAACTTTGGAATTTATGATTGCATAAATTTATTTTCTGTCGTTATCTCTCGTTCTTATTTTAGCTGCAGGCCCGCAGCTATGATTTTTCAAGGTAAACCTAGCTCTGATACTAGAATGTTATAAAGAAACTCTAATGGTGGAAAATATAAGATGAAGGAACTCAAGTATTTTATTTATGTGCTTAACAAATGTATATAGTCCAACTTACAAAAAGAAATATCCAAAAGATAACTAAACAAATTAAGTTCTTGATATCCAACAACTACTTAATTAAGAATATAATCCCTCAAAAATAATTACTAACAACATTTAGTATTATAATAATGGCTAGAGACTTATTCAAACATATTTAATAAATAACATGTTATATAAGGAATTCAAACATATCTAATAATGGCTTGAGTTAGATGTTTCCCAAGAATATTACCAATATGGTAATAATAACAAGCAATGACAACTCTCTTGTCATTATTGCGTACAACTTTACCACATCCAAATTGAGTTGAATTAATCCAAATTACCTGAATATAATGGATGCGTACCTTGGCTGGAGCACAAACACCAGATTCCAAGTAGTAATCTTACTTCCATCCACCCATAGTCGGATAGCTTTAGTGGTTGAAATATCATTGTCGCTGCTCCAAAGAGAATATTCTCACCCGAAATGGAAAACTGCACGCTCGAGAGCGCGCATATTGATTTTTCCTTGGGAGTAATTGAGTACAAAGGCCTCCAACACGTTGTCCCATCTCATGTGGGAACGTCAACTTATTTTCGAGCAGTATTGTGAGCATTGATGAACTCTTTTCCTAAGTCTTGGAAACTAACTCGATAAACCAGCACGGTTAAAGCTTGAATCCAAAGAACTAGTGAGATTTGAAACATGTTTGGATTTCAATATAGGAAATTGTTAAAACTTACACATTTAAGTTGAGAGTATTGAAGTTGGAGCCTATTTAAGGAAATAAACAGTTTCAGTTGTTATACGTCAATTTAAAGAATACTTTGGCGTTATTATTTGAAACCCCCCAAAAAATTATTTATTGGGAAAATAACACATAAACGAGATTAATTAAAAAAATACCCCCAAATTGCCCACGTAGGGCTGCCTCGCGTTCTCCAAAACGCATTTAAAAGAATCTCGCTTTCTTTAGAATGCAGGATCTAATATTAAATTTGGGGTGAAAACCTCGCGCTATGCAAAACGCGAGGTCAACGATAATGAAATTTATCATCAGGTTATATAAAAACAAACTCACTTTATAAAAAAAATAAGATCATTGACAACTCACATGTAAAGCACATAAAAAATCCATTGTAATTAAATTTGAAAAAAAAAATAGACTATAGGGACTAGAGATGTTTAGCTATATGAGTTGAAAGTCTTACCGATGTTAGTTTATATAGGTATAATAGAGTGTTTACACTATGTTTATTAGCAATGTAGGATAAAAGCTAACATAAGTTTTTCTATCTTTTTCTCATGTAATTTTTAGTTTTTTATTTTTACTTATTCCATTAAAATTTATTATTAAATTATTTATGAACTAAAATTAAATATTTTGATAAAATTATTTTATTTAAAGCTATTTTTTATTAAAATATATATGAACTAAAATTAAATATTTTTTTATAAACTTATTCTCATTAAAAGTTAATTTTTATTAACATTAAAGATACAAGAAATTTCATGAAAGAATTTGTCAAAATTTTTATTAAAAGTTATTTTTTAGTAACATAAATGTTAGCAAATTCTTTCATGAAATTTTTGACTATCTTAATGTTAATAAAAATTAACTTTTAATATAAATTAATTTATCAAAATATTTAATTTTAGTTCATATATGGGTTAAGTAAAAATATAAAACTAAAAATTATATGTGAAAAAGCTAGAAGAACTCATGTTAGCTTTTATCCCATATTGCAAACAAACATAACATAAATACTCCACTATGCCTATATAAACTAACACCATTACGTTTTTCAACTCATGGAGCTAAAATGTATTAAATTACATCTTTGGCCTCTATAGTATTATTTTTCTCAAATTTCGCATTAAACTTGCATTTTGCATAATGCAAGGTCTTTTTCCAAAGTTAAATTGGATATCCTATTATGTAGAAAGCGAGGTCCTTTAATCTTATTTTGCAGAACATGAGGTAGTCTTACATGGGTAGTTTGGGGGTATTTTCCAAATAATGTTTTATATAGGTTATTTTCCTAATAAATGGATTTTTGGGGTTTTAAACTAATAATGTAACACTCCAAATTGATACGAGTGACCCAATCCAATTTGAGGATTCACATCAGGGCCATCGAAGCGACTCACAATAAAATCCAGGAAAAATTAACATTTTTATTAAACCTTGTAAAACTATAAAATAATTTTATACATAAAATCATTCTATTGTTACAATAGAATTCAATAACATGCAACATCAAAACAAGTTTCAGACATTGATATAAAAATAAATGTGACATGCATGCCCCCTAGTTAAACATGCATCGTACTCTGCAAGCAACGTTGAAAGAACCCCCATTTCAGATGTCGATACGACTCAAGATCAACTCCTTTAACCTGAGATAGTGAGTAACAGAGTGAACTTTGGGAAAGCTCAATAATACATAACTATCAGATGATGCTAGAGGACAAGTAGAAATATGGCAAAGCATAAAGCTTTTCTTATTCATCCTAGCATATACAAGTTTCAGTGATGAGTTAAGGTTTATTAATTAATTCTTCAAGTAACAGTCAGAAAACTCACAGTGCAGAGGAAGCGTTCAGAGACAAATTCAAGAGATTGAAAAGAGGGTGTCTAGTATGCTCCCATAAAACAAGAAATGAGCATGCAAGTAGTATAAAAACATTAGTAGTTTATTTCAGAAAACATATTTTAAAATATCAATAATAATCTCCAACCGAACATCAATATGCAATTCCTCAAAACTGTATCCATAAGGACTTACCCTAGGTCTATTGGGCTTAAGAGCCAACCTAAGAGAGTACATTGGTGCGTATGGGCCTACCCAAGGGTCACCTTAAGGAATTTTTAGCTTGATTAGAGCTGAACCTACATAACTCCATAATACATCCCAAAACGTACTTCGATATAAATCAAATTAAGCGATAAACTGTAATACCATAATTGTGGGCTAGTAAAATATCGTGAAAATGACAGTGATATTTATTTAAATCACATAACTACCCTTTACCTGTACACTGAAATGTATTACCCCAGAACTGCATCTATAAGGACTTACCCTATACCAATAGGGTATAAGAGGCAACCTAAGAGAGTACTTTGGAGCCTATAGGCCTACGCAAGGATAACCTTAGGTCTGTAAAGAATTGCCGACTTGATCGGAGCTGAACCTTAAATCTTCATAATCCTACCCTGACGATCCCCTAATAAAATAATTTGGATAGTAAAAAGTAATTCCATGATCCATAAATTAGGCATATTTATATTTTTTTTAGTAAAAAAAAATCATAAGACATATATTAGGTAAACATAGTTTGAAAATTAGTAAATCAGGGCATTAAAATTTTTCATAAGATAATTTATTCATAAATCAAATAAAATAAAACAGTCATATAGCACACTAGGAACACACTAGAAGATTCAGTTATTTTTTAAAGGCACTTGATAGTTATCAGGAAGGTAAAACTTGGAACTTCTATAGATTGATTGGATTTCATATACGAGGCCTTTATTGAGAGGGTCCAATTACTATTATATTTAATCAAACATATAGAAATTGATTCTTTAGAGCCATTTAGGATTCGGGTGCATCAGAAAAGTATTTAGGAACCTTTACATCAAAATAATTTAATATTCAAATATACTAGGAGTGATTCCATTATTCAGGCTATCAGGGGCATTTCGAGCATTTTGAACCCTAAAGCATTCTTAGTAATTTAATCCAATAAGATAAAAATAATGATTTACAGTATTCAAGGTTTATGTCGAATTATCAAGATACCGAATCAAATCGAACTAAACATATCCTAGCACAACGATATTTGTCAATCATTCAGACATAGATGCTTCACGAATATCTATTTTTTAATACTGACTACACTAGTTAAATTGAATATCTTTAGAATCCTCATTGAACGGGTCTTCAAGAGATGAACATGTATTTTGGTGGTATTCATTTTGATTTTGTAGTGCCACAATATCAAGAGTGACTTATGTACTTAAGTCGTGCTCCATAACCTTTAGAGGTGGTATAATATTTAGGTTTATCGGTGTTTCCAAAATTTATCCAATAACATTCACTTGTTTCTAGGTTATAAGGGTATTTAGATCATTTCATTACTCGAGGTTATTTTAATTATTTTGGAGCTTGAGAGTATTTCGGTTACTTTATTTGGTTCCAACATATGCATATTCCCAGTAATTTGGTCTTCTGTTTTTTATTCCAGAAATCAAAAATTCTAAGTCTTTTACTCTCTCGGAGGTTAGAAATCGTTACTATAGTTTTTCCAACATATCATGAATTAATGGGTCAGATACTAGTACTCATATCAATCTCACTATCCAGATCAATTCATGTCTATTTTTTCTTTTTAAGGGTGCTTTCCTAAGTTTCTATCCAAGCATTTTGACATTAAGACATTTAATGGAAAGATCAGAACTTAAGAATTCTAAGATTAATGGATTTATCAATAAATCACTGAACTTAAAATTATTTCTTATCGGCCTTCTAACTCCTTACGTGAGTTAATCAAATCTTAGCTAATTTACTATCCTTCTTCCATGTTCAATACTAGTTATAGAATAATCATTGATAACCACATGACCAATCATTTCTATTCATGCATTTACCAGTCACTAACTAGTTCCGTAAAGCATACAAAATGTAGTGCTATATTACATTGATTTCTTAGCTATATTAGTCAAACATTTAAACTTCGCTTGATCACTCTCAATCTTGAAGTCGATGTCTCAAAATATCTCGGATACAACAAAAGAATTTACATAAGAAATGAAACTTAATTGGGAAAAGGGGAATAACTTACCAGGTTCGAATTTGGTGAAACATACCTCAAAAACAAATTCAGAACATAAAAAATAATAGGATAGGTGGTTCTGAAAAAAGTTAATGGACGATTAACGGTAGTCAACGACCAGTCAATGGCTGGTCAACAGTTGGACGACTCGGCTCGGCTTGCGGCTCGACTCACGGCTTGACTTGACTACAGCTTGACTCATGGCTCGGCTCACGACTCGACTCACAATTCAACTCGGCTCGACGCAAATTGATTCAAATGGTCCAGGCCAATTCGATCGATTTAACAGGCTTCCCTGGCTTGAAGACAATGCCTAAGCGTAGGGGCGACGCGTGGGGCGCGTGCAATGTCTCTAGTCATCGGAACGACACCAAGTTTTCTAGATTAAAAAATCGTGTAATTCTAAACTCAGTGCTAAGCGTGGTTTGTAACGTCGAACGACGGAAATATGGTATCTTAAACGATCGAAACTCTTCGTCACTCACCCTTACGATAATGATGACAATCATGATGGTGACAAGCTAAACCGATTGGGTTTAGACCGGAATGACTCAACGGTTCCAATGACGGTGGTGGTGCAGCGAACGAACATCTCGATCAAAAATGAGGAAAACAGAGGCAGTGGTTTGGTTCCTGACGAGCGATCGAGGCCCTTTTCACAATTAACGATAACAAATCTTGATAGTGTCTATGTCAATTGTACAACTATAGGCACCTAGCAATATTAGCCAATCACAAATCTACGAAGTCCAAGAATAAAAATCTTCTACCCTTTTACAATGTTTTTAATTGTGCTCCGCTTATCATTTCTTGACATGTGTATTTCTTTCTTTCTCACTAACATTTTCATTTTAACAACAATACAAACGTTAATTTTAGCTTCACAACATGAGTAATCACTGCCATTGGTATTTAGGGATGTAAAATCGGGTAATCATTCAGGTTTCAGTCGGATTCTATCAAGTCGGATAAAATCGAATACATGTCAAATCAGGTAAATTTGATGCTTCGACTCGGATCAAGTCGGGTCTAGGTCAAATCAGGCCGGGTCATTTTTAAGTTGATTTGACACTAGGTACAGTTCGGGTTCAGGTCGGGTTTCTTTCAGTTCAGATAGATGTCAGTTCAGTCAAAATAGTTTAAGTCCGGAGCAGATAAAGACCAGGTTAATTCAGGTTCGGATGGACTTCAGGCAGATCTCGTTCAGATCGGGTGGACTTCAGGCAGATCTCGTTCAGATCGGGTGACATAATTGGTAGATAAAATTCAGGTCGGATCTTTATCATATACTAATTGAGTTCAAATCGGGTCAATTTTTATTTTTGGATTAATTATTTTCGTCTTTCACGAATGCTGAATTGCAATTTGTAATTGTATATGATTTAGAGTAAATTACTAAGAATATAAATAATCATGGATCAATTTTATAAAAAAATATAAAATTAAGGACTAAATTGAACAAATATGAAATTACAAGTAACAATTTAAATAAATTAAACAACACACATTGATGAGGGATGAAACCAAAATAATTTTAAAATATGAGGTTGAAATTAATATAAAAAATACTAAATTATACCCATTTAAAAAGTTATGTGTCAATTAAAAATATAAATAAGTAATAAGTATGAGTCAATTTCATATGCAAGTATAATTTTAAAGAGTAAATTGAACAAAAATGAAATTACAAATATAAATTTAAATAAATTAAACAACACAAAGAGATCAAATCGAAATAATTGTAAAATGTGAAGAAAATCTGTAAATTGGACTAAATTGCATTCATCCCTCATCAATGTGTGTTGCTTAATTTAATCAATTTTTTATTTCCAATTTCATGTTTGTTCAATTTTGGTACTTTATATATATATATATTATAATTGTTATAATTTTCCCCAACTTTTGAAATTAATGCAATTCAGAACATTTTACAATTTTCCTCACATTTTACAAATTTTTGATTTGATCCTTTTATATTGTTTATTTATTTAAATTTTAATTTGTAATTTCATATTTGTTTAATTTAGTACTTCAAATTATATTTGTATCTGAAATTGACCCACACTTATTTATATTTTTGTAATTTACTTAAAACTCTATAAAATGTAAATCACATAATAAATTTATTTTCAAATTATGTTCATCAACTTTTTAAATGTATTCAATTTAATCCATTTTTATATTAATATCAGCTTCACATTTTATAATTAATTCAATTTCATCCCTCGTCAATGTTTGTTGCTTAATTTATTCAATTTTTTATTTCCAATTTCATGTTTGTTCAATTTGATACTTTATATACATATATAAAGTATAAAGTATAATGTACATTATATAAACATGCATCATATTATCATAAACATTCATTATACATATTATATATATATTATAATTGTTTTAATTTTCCCCAACTTTTGAAATTAATGCAATTCAGTCCATTTTACAATTTTTCCTCACATTTTACAATTTTTTTGATTTGACCCTTTTATGTTGTTTATTGTATTTAAATTTAAATTTGTAATTTCATATTTTTTAATTTAGTCCTTCAAATTATATTTGTATATGAAATTGACCCACACTTATTTATATTTTGTAATTTACTTAAAACCCTATAAAATGTAAATCACATAATAAATTTATTTTCAAATTATGTTCATCAACTTTTTAAATGTATGCAATTTAGTTCATTTTTATATTATATCAACTTCACATTTTATAATTAATTCAATTTCATCCCTCATCAATGCGTGTTGCTTAATTTATTCAAATTTTTATTTCCAGTTTCATGTTTGTTCAATTTGGTACTTTATATACATATATAAAGTATAAGTATATATATATATATATATAAAAAGTATAATGTACATTATATAAATGCATCATATTATCATGACATTCATTATACATATTATATATATATATTATAATTGTTTTAATTTTCCCCAACTTTTGAAATTAATGCAATTCAGTCCATTTTACAATTTTTCCTCACATTTTACAATTTTTTTTGATTTGATCCTTTTATGTTGTTTATTGTATTTAAATTTGAATTTGTAATTTCATATTTGTTCAATTTAGTCCTTCAAATTATATTCGTATCTGAAATTGACTCATACTTATTTTTTTAATTTACTTAAAACAAACCCTATAAAATGTAAATCACATAATAAATTTCTTTTCAAATTATGTTCACCAACTTTTTAAATGTATGCAATTTAGTCCATTTTTATATTAATATCAGCTTCACATTTTATAAATAATTCAATTTCATCCCTCATCAATGCGTATTGTTTAATTTATTCAATTTTTTATTTCCAATTTCATGTTTGTTCAATTTGGTACTTTATATACATATATAAACTATAAAATATAAGTATATGTGTGTGTATATATATATATATAAAATTATAAAGTATAAAGTATATAATATAAAGTAATAAAGTGTTTGGATATAAGTATTAAAGTATATAAATATAACTATTAAATATAAAGTATATAAGTACATAAGTACTAAAGTATATATTATAAAGTATTAAACTATATAATATAAGTATTAAATATAAAGTATTAAAGTATATTAATTGTCATAATTAATATATTAAATATATTTGTTAATTTAATTATCATAATTAATATTTTATTATAACATTTAAAAATTAATCATATTAATTAGTATAATTTATTATAAACTCAAAATCTCACAATTTTATTAAAATCTTATATTTCATCAATGGTAATATATAAGTCGTAAATGTAAAGTCAAGTAAATATCAGATCAGGTCAATAACAAGTCGGATCATTTACAGGTCATGTTGAAAATAGGTTAGGTTGAAAACAAATCGGGTAATACCAGTTATTTACCAGGTCAATCTCATGTTCGGGTTCATATCAGTCAGATGCAGACCGGGTTCGGGTATCATATTTTCCGTTCAATTCAAGTTCAAGTCGTTCTCAGGTCGGGTGCAGGTCGGGTTCAGATCTATAATTTCTAGTTCCAACTCGGGTTCAAATCAACACCAATTCCAACTCGAGTCAGTTTCTGATTGCCACAGCGCATGTCAAAAACAATTTTAACTTCAATCGATTTCAGTCAGCTTTACAGATCGGGTCATCTTTTTACATCCCTTGGTATTACACGAAAACACTAACAGTTCAAGCATCGTCATTTATTATTGCACTAACTGTGCAGAAAAGCTGTCGAGTTCGAGCTACGACTGCGGGAATCGCCTACTTTTTCTCCATAAGATTTGTATAATTTTCTCATAATTATATCTAGTATAAGTATATTTCACTTCTATAAGTATAAATATATTTTTATATTACAATGTAGACCGAAGAATACGTAAAGCCTTAAACTTTTGAATAAAAAACTAATTAAGTTCTTATTTTTTTTTGGGAAATAAAATGAGTAATTTTCCTATAACCAGATTAGTGAGAATGCGAAATAAAAGCGGAAAAATAATACACGAAATTGATAACAGAATTCGGTCAATTATGCCTACGTCTCTAGACTACTGCAGATATTTTACTAAAGAGAGAAAATTTACAGGTGTTTACAAAACACTCACAAGAAAACTCTCTAAACTCTTAGTATTGGGAGAAAGAAATGATTTGGGATGATTTTAAAGCTAAATAGGTTAGGGTATTTATAGTTGAAGATTAAGGACTAATCTTGTAAATATCCTAAAGTACAAGGATTAAATTTGATAATTATCCCTTGCCAAATTCAACAAAATTAGGCAGCCTAATTTTTGTTGAATTATCTA
This sequence comes from Hibiscus syriacus, assembly GCF_006381635.1. Taxonomy (NCBI): domain Eukaryota; kingdom Viridiplantae; phylum Streptophyta; class Magnoliopsida; order Malvales; family Malvaceae; genus Hibiscus; species Hibiscus syriacus. Next base: position 899,095 of record NW_024062542.1, on the reverse strand, counting down.
GCCGTCGGCTTCCATGCATCCATTTTTGACCAATAATCTCCCACTTAAAGACTGATTTTAATCTGTCTTCACACCTCGATCAATGCAGCAACATTTCTAGTCTTGTTATTCTAGCATGCCAACTGAAGCTTAACACAACTTCAGTTTGTCCGTAGTCACCGTCTTTGTTAACATGTCTGCCAGATTTTGAGCTCCACTAATCTTTTCAAGTTTCAAAATCTCATCTTCTAGAAGAGACCGGATAAAATGATATCGCAATTGTATGTGTTTCGTTCTGGAATAAAAAGACGGATTCTTCGCTAGATGGATAACACTTTGACTGTCACAATATAAGACATTGTTTTCTTGTTTCTTGCCTAACTCTTCCAAGAAACTTTGGAGCCAAACCATCTCCTTGATGGCTTCCGTAACAACGACATATTCTGCTTCAGTTGTGGAGAGAGTAACTATCTTCTGTAGTTGGGAAACCCAACTCACTGCAGTACCTCATATAGTATAGACATACCCTGTAGTGCTCCTTCTGATATCAATATTTTCGACTAAGTTAGCATCTACATAGCCTGTCAGTATCGTATCTCCACCTTTGAAACAAAGTGCTTTGTTTGTGGTACCCCACAGATATCTGATGATCCATTTGACTGCTTCCCAGTGTACCTTGCCCGGATTATTGATGTACATGCTAACAGCTCCCACTGCTTGAACAATATCTAGTCTAGTACAAACCATGGCATACATCAGACTTCCAATTGTTGAGGCATACGTTACCTTCACCATGTGTGCACGTTCTTCCTCCGTCTTTGGTGAATGTTCTTTGGAGAGTCTAAAATGAACATTTAAAGGTGTATTTACTGGGTTTAGAATCTTGTATGTTGAACCTGGAGAGTACTTTGTTGATGTACTCAGCCTGTGATAACATCAAAGTCCCCGACTTTATATCTCTCTTAATCCTCATCCCAAGAATCTACTTTGCAGCGCCCAGATATTTCATTGCAAACTGCTTCGACAATTTTTGCTTCAAGTTTATAATCTCTTGCATATTTGAGCCTGCAACAAGCATGTCATCAACGTACAACAATAAAATAATGAAGTTGTTGTCAAACTTCTTGATGTAGCAATAATGATCTGCTTGGCATCTGATAAAACCACTGCTACCCATGAAGCTATCGAACTTCTTGTACCACTGTCTAGGAGCTTGTTTTAAACCATACAAGTTCTTCTTCAAACTGCATACCAGGTTTTTCTTGTCTGCCTTTATGAAGCCTTCTGGCTGCCTCATATAGATTTCTTCCTCCAAATCACCATGAAGAAAAGTTGTCTTTACATCTAACTGCTCAATATGTAGATACTCTACAGCTACAATTTTCAACACCAGTCTGATTGTAGACAGCTTCACGGCTGGAGAGAAAATTTTATTGTAGTCAATACCTTCTTTTTGCTGAAAACCATTGACAACTAATCTTGCTTTGTAGCGTTTGCTCCCATCGTGCTCTTCTTTGATCCTGTAAACCCACTTGTTATAGAGCGCTTTCTTGCCTGTGGTAATTCAGCTAATTCCCACGTCTGATTTGACATAAGCGAGTCCATCTTATCTTTCATGGAAGAGTCTCACTTGACTGAATCCTTCACTTGCATTGCTTCATCATAGCACTTTGGTTCACTATTGTCAGTCAATAACAAGTAGTGCAAAGAAGGCGAATAACGCTGGGATTGGTTTAGGAATTCTAGAGGAGCGTCTCAGTTCTGGTGTGTCTGGTTCTTCTTGAACTGCTTCAGGATTGATCTGAACATCATTTCCAGAAATCTCCTCAAACTCAACAAATTCCTTTGTTTCAACTTTGGTATTGGAGCTACTTGATTCTATGGTTGACCTATCTTTGTACATCACATTCTCATTGAAAATGACATCTCTTCTTCTGATGATCTTTCAATTTTCATAGTCCCAAAATCGGTAACCGAACTCATCACCACCATAACCAACAAAGAAACATTTGTTGGACTTGGCATCAAGTTTACTTCTTTCAGCAGAATTTATGCGTACATAAGAAATACAACCAAACACTCTTAAGTGTGAAAGGTTTATTTCTTTCTTTCTCCAAACTTCCTTTGGTATTCCACCATCCAAGGGAACTGAGGGCCCATGGTTGATTAGGTAAGCTGCAGTGTTGATAGCTTAAGCCCATAACAATTTGGGCAAGCCGACGTGTATCCTCATGCTTCTGGCACATTCATTCAGAGTTTTGTTCATGCACTCTGCTACGCCAATCTATTGCGGTGTCATGGGAACTGTTGTCTCTATCTTGATCCCATTGTTTGCAAAGAAATCTCTGAATCTATTGTTTCTGTACTCTCCTCCATTATCAAACATCAACCACTTGACTTTCAAACCAGTCTCATTTTCCACCATTGCCTTCTATTTTCTGAAGGTATCAAAGACTTCTGATTTCTTCTTCAGAAAATAAACCCACGCATTCCTTGTAGAATCATCGATGAAGGTGACATAATATAGTGAGCTTACAAGAGATGAAACTGGAGATGGTCCCATACATCAGTATGAATCAACTCTAACTTTTCAGCCTTGGGCGTCTTGCCAATCTTCGCAAAACTGACTTTCTTTTGTTTGCCAAAGATGCAATCCTCACATAGTCCGACATCTATATTCTTTAGATCCGACAACTTTCTTTTGACAAAAGTGTCTTCATCCCTTTCTCGCTCATATGGCCAAGCCTTTGGTGCCATAGGTTTGATTTTCCATTAGCATATGCTACTGTAATGATATTCTCCAAGTTTGAGGTTAAATAGAGAGTACCAGTCTTCTTACCACGAGCAATGACGAGTGCTCATTTGGTAATATTCCATTCACAGCCTAAAAAGGTTGTACAATACCCTTCTCTATCAAGTTGTCCCACAGAAATTAAATTTCTTTTGAGGCCAGGAATATGTCTCACTCATTTCAGCTTCCAGGTGGTATGGTTTGGCAACTTTAATCGAATGTCTCCTTTTCCGATAATCTTCAAGGTTTCATCATCAACTAGATGGACCTTCCCAAAATCACCACTGACATAGTTCTCCATGATTTCTTGGCATGGGGTGGCGTGGAAAGATGCCCTGAATCCAAGATTCATAATTCAATCGGACTATTGATGCTTAGAATCATGGCATCACTTGTCTCCTCTATCATGTTGGCAGATTCCTGTGCGCCGATATCTTTCTTCGGTGCTCAACAATCTCTTTTAAAGTGACCCTTCTTGCCACAATTATAACAGTTAAAATCTTTATTTCTCGTTCTTGATTTTCCCCTTCTAGATTTTGATCTGTCACGATTTGGATTTCTTTTTGAAGTTCTCCCTCTAGACTCCATGTGCAAGGCTAAGGAGCTTGATGCTTTACCCGATTCTCTCCTTCGAATTTCTTCACTCAATACCAGATCCCGAACATCGTCGAATTTCAATTTACTATTTCCCGATGAGTTGCTGACTGATGTAACAGTAGTGTTGTAATCGTCTTTCGGTTGGGGCCCAGAATTGGGCTTCGACGTGGATTAAATGAATTGGGAGTCGCCACCGATCATTTACTTTACGAAAAGTGGGTTGATTGGATACCTTATTTCTTATCTGATCTGCGTCTTACCAGAGATATGTCGGATTCGGGAGACGGTTACAGTCAAGGAAGTGTTAGCACACTTGAACTACCCTTTCGGTATTACGTAATTTCCAGTTGTCATTAAGTAAGAAAATTGAAAGTTTAACTCAAAAGGTAAAATTACGATCCAAAATTACTTACCCTAATTCGATTTAAAATAAACCTTTTAAAAAAGGGAGAAACACGTTAGAGGAAAAAGATAATGAAAGTAAATAAATAAAACAAAGAAAACACATAAATAACACGAATAAACAAATGAATAAAAAATAAGAAAATAAAAGAAGTAACAGTAAAAAAAAGAATGAAGTAACGAATCTAATAATAAAAACAACAATTAAAATAATGAGGAAAAATACAAAGAAAATAGAAAAAAAATGAAAAAAAAATACAATCACATAAAATAAAGAAAAATAATAAAAAAATGTAAGTTAAAAGTAAAATAGTAATAACAATTATAATGATAATTATAAAAATAAATATACATTAATATCAAAAATAAATAGTAATATAGTTATATGAATATATATATATATATATAGATATATATATATATATATATATAATATATAAAGGTATAAAAATAATAGTAATAATAAGTATTAAAATAAAAAAATAATAGTACTAAATAAGAAAACAGAAATAAAGAAATTATAAAGAATATGAAAATCATAGTAAAATATATATATATATATATATAATAAAAGTATAAATGAAATAAAAAATAATAATAATGGAAATATAAGTAAACATATATGATATTAGTAGGGGATTAAATTGAAATAAAAGCTAAATCAGTGGGCAAATGTCAAAGAACATTGAAGATTAAAACCGGCAAAAATAAAAAAGTTTTCATTTTTTAATAGATTTTCGCACCCTCGTTCCAAAAATGTAATTTGTTTTTGCGAAATAGCCTCTAGGGAGAATAGATCTGAAATCAAAGTTTCGAAAAACTCTCTCCGGGTCATCAGCTAAAAAAATTTTCTTTGTGATTCTCAAGCAAAAAAAACGCGATTAACAACGCATGCAAGTGAAGAGTAAAGAGAAACAAACGAAAGGTAAAAAGCTTTCACCTTTATTACTTCGAATCGTTTACAATAGCCTCGAAATCACTTTTTCTTTGCTCGTATTTTTTTGGCGTTCCTTTTGTGTAACTCGTGTGTTACAAATGGGGAGGATTACATGTATTTATAGTGAAAAAAACTAACTATTTTTAGAATCCTATTAACAATAGAATCCTAATGCAACTAGACTCCTTGCTCAGTTGTTGCACGTTTTTTGGTGTGGTTGTTGCTTTAAAAGATATGGTGGTGGAAGAGTCCTCCTAGGAAAGGAACTCTTGCTAGTTCTATCTTTTAAGAAAATGGGTGTCTACAGCTGCCCCTCTTATTCCTTTTTCATGGAACGAAAAATAGGAGAAAGATAAAAAGACACAAATTTTCGTTCAGTGGAGTTGAAGAATAACTCCCTGTCGAATTGAATTAAGGATGGCTCCTCCGTCGCGAAGTCGAGTTCATCTTGAAATGATTTGAATCAGAATGTGGCTTCTCATTGTAGTCCACTTTGGTCTTCTTCTCGGTTTAAAGACCTTGGCTAAAAATTTGATTGGAAAGTAATCTCTTGACTCCACAATGTGGTTGATATGCCCTCGAGCTGAATGAAACCGAACTCGAAAGGTCTTCGCTGACAGATAGCTTTTTTCGACTTAAGTTATGCTGACGGAAAAAAGGCTTCTTGCTACCAAGGCACGGCTAACCCAGACCTTCTTCTCGGCTTGAAAAACCTCGATTGCAGCCGAACAATAATGTGATTGAGGTGTCATCGAGCTGAATGGAATTGAACTCGACAATTTTATTGACAGATAGCCCTTCTTGCCTTGAGTTATGTTGTAAATGATGTGCCTTAGAGCTGAGCACAGTCAAACTCGAAGGTCTTTTGATGACAGATAACCCTTCTAGCCTTGAGTTATGCTGTAAATGATGTGCCCTCGAAGCTGAGTGTAATCGAACTCGAGGGTTTGGTGTTTCAAGAGAAACATTTTCAAAGGTTTTTTGTGTGTGTTTCAAGAGAAAAAATTTCGAGGGTTTTTTATTGTGTTTCAAGAGAAACTGTCTCAAGAGGGACAAAATTTGTTTCAAAAGAAATTGTCTCAAGAGAGACAAAACTTAGTTCTAAAAGAAACTGTCTCAAGGGAGACAAAAATTTGTTTCAAGGAAAAGATATTTAAAGATTTTGTTTCAAGGAAAAGATATCTAAAGATTTTGTTTCAAGGGAAACTGTCTCAAGAGAGACAAAATTTGTTTCAAGGGAAACTGTCTCAAGCGAGACAATATTTTGTTTCAAGGGAAACTGTCTCAAAACTCATTTTAAGGGGGACTGATTTAAATATTTTGTTTTTTAAGGGAAACGTTTTCAAGGTTTATGTTTCAAGAGAAACTATCTCAAGGGAGACAAAAAAAATTTTCGAGGGAAACTATCTCAAGAGAGACAAAATTAATTTCAAAGGAAATGTTTTCAATGTTTATGTTTCAAGAGAAACTGTCTCAAGGGAGACAAAATTTTGTTTCAAGGGAAACTACCCCAAGCGAGATAAAATTTATTTCAAGGGAAATGTTTTCAATGTTTATGTTTCAAGGGAGACAAAATTTCGTTTCAAGGGAAACTATCTCAATCGAGATAAAATTCATTTCAAGGGAAATATTTTCAATGTTTATATTTCAAGGGAGACAAAATTTCGTTTCAAGGGAAACTTTCTTAATCGAGATAAAATTCATTCCAAGGGAAATGTTTTCAATGTTACGTTTCAAGAGAAACTATCTCAAGGGAGACAAAATTTAGTTCCAAAAAAAATGTCTCAAAAGGAGACGAAATTAGTTTCAATGAAAATAGATTCAAATATTTTGTTTCAAAGGAAACTTGGAAACTGTCTCAAGAGAGACAATGGTGAGCACGATTCCCTTCGTCGTGAAGTTGAAACCGTGGATGACCATTTCGTTGTGAAGTTGAGCCTTGAAATTGGATATCCTTCGTCGTGAAGTTGAAATCCAAGTAAGTTATATTGTTCCGAGTCCAATATCCTCCGCCGTGAAGTTAAAATTGGCTCTGGAACTAAGAAATTATTTGTTGACAGCCAGCCGTCCCTTCGTTGTGGATTGAACTTGTGTTGTGGAGTGAAATCACAGGTGGCCCTTTCGTTGTGAAGTTGAGCCTTGACTTGGATATCCTTTGTTGTGAAGTTGAAATCCAAGTATTGTATGTTACGGGTGGACACGATTCCCTTCGTCGTGAAGTCGAAACCGTGGATGACCCCTTTATTGTGAAGTTTGGCTTCGAGCTAGGTATCTTTCGTCGTGAAGTTAAAATCTACTCTCGAGCGAATTGTGTCAGTTTGAGTTCAATATTCTTCGCCGTGAAGTTGAAATTGACTCTGACTGAAATTGGAAAGTTGTTTTGTTGTCAGACAGTCGCCCCTTCGCTGTGAGGTAGAGCAACCACCATGTGCTTTTGAATCGAGCATCCTTTATCTTGAATTAGTTCTTAAGTATGTCTAAGATGCATGTAACATGAATTAGTTCTGTTTTATCCCCTGGATGGAGTCTCGTGCTTTGTGTGCTTATTCCTGCATATGGAGGAAATGCCTTCAAAATGTCTGATAATTTGCATCAGGATGTTGAATTCCCAAAGATGCCCTAATATTCGATGTTGAATCTCAAAAAATGCCCCAACATTTGATGTTAAATCTAAAAAAAATACCCCAACATTTGATGTTGAATCTTCAAAAATGCCCTCATTGTTCTTGATTTCTTGCTTCAGCATTGATTCTAAGCATGAGTTTTGTGTTTGAGAGCCACATGTCATTTACCAAGATCCACTCTAGAGAGATTGTCTTGTTTTGAAAAAAATGTTTTTCTTTCTTTTTTATTTTCAAAGTTCTGAAAATATCAAAAAAGAGTTTCGAAAAATGTTTAACCAAAAGATTTGAAAATATTGCCTCTTTCACGGTTTTACAATTGAGACAAATCATAAAACTAGAGTTCATTGGATATCAAAGAATTAATTACATTTTTAATCCTTCAATAAATTATAGTCGTTTGACATGTGCTAAGATCAAATCTATTTTTGGGAAATGGTTAAGTAAGGAAAGGATAAAAACGTCTCAGGTTATTGTGTTTGGTCAAAGGTTTGACATTTTTGTTTATTTGATGCTCAAAGGTTTGATGGGGTATCTTGCATGCTCCTCTATTGGAAGTGTTCTCCGATTCCCAGCTTTCATGGTCAAGCTCGGATTGTGTGATGCCTTATCAAGGAATTCGTGCGATCGCCTCAGTTGCCCAATTTTTGTATTCGAGTCGCCTTTTCAGGTTTTCAGCTCAAATCCTCTTTTGGTTTCAAGACATCATTTGTAATTTATGTCTTGAACCCCCTTTTGTTATTTTTCTCTATCATACATTAATTACAATATTTTTTGCAAATAAAAATTAATCCTGATGGGCGGGATGAAATCTGAAGATAGTCTCTTCTGTTTAGAAATCCATGTATGATTAGAATGGACTTTTAAGGCACGTAATGTAGGCTATGGTTCATGGTTATGGAAGAAAAGGATAAATAGGCCCAAACAAGTGTTTCAGGGTAATTAAACCAAGGATCAATTCATTCTGATGTCTTCAATCATATCTTGCTCAATTTGAATCTGCTCGTACGTGTCTCTCTCTTGATGCTCTATGATCTTCGAGTGGAGTGATTCAGTGATTCAGGAATGATTGTACTTGATCAATCTCATAGTTTGAATCTTGATGCGTCGTTTGAATCGAGAGAATCTTTGCATATGCATCTTGTCCTTAGAGATTCTGGGTTTTAGTAGCTACATTTGTAGGTTGAGTGTACATTATCATTAGGTTAAGAAAATTCTAAACATGTACTATCTTGTAGTTAATCTAAACTATTCAATAAAATCTTAAATAGATAAAAGAGAAATTATAAAAAAAAGGCCCTAAATAGATAAAAAAAAACTTAAAAATACTATCTTACAATCATCTCAACTATTTATTAACTTAAACTAATTAATTTTACACTAACATAAGTTTATCTATCTTCAAATAATTTATACGTGGTATTTGTTTAAAAAAAATTAATTTAATTACTACACACACCTTAAACATAGTTACTTAAACTTGGATCCTTTAGGAAGAATTCATAAGGTATACATATTTATTTCTTCATATTCTTTTTCACATATATAAGTAAACTTTGTAATGTTGTTTAATATATTAAATACCATGTAAAATTATAAAATTTATTTATAGTCTTGTTCTTTTAATGAATGGGTTTGATGAAAAATTATTGATGAGACTTGGAGTATAAATAAGTCAATGAATTTATGGCAAGAAAGAATTTATAGAAAAATACAGTACAAAACCAATTAGAATATAACACAAAATTGAGGGACTAAATTATAGAAAATAAATTTTGTTGCTAAAATTATGAATTGAAGTTACATATGTATTCAATAATGGAAGAGGAGTATGTGGTTCAAATTCAGTAAAAAATAATCTTAAAACGAAGAAGGAACTGAAGAAACGAGAAAATCATGCAAAATTGAAGGATTGAATTATAAAAAGAGATTTTTTTTTTTCAAAAAAGAGAGATCGGAGCTATATAGATATTCTATAATGATTAGGAAATATATGGTTTAAATTTTATCAACTATGAACTTAGAAAAAATAGAAAATGAAGAAATAAAAAAAAATTAAAGACCTAATCGCAAAACAATTAAATAATTTAAGTAAAGATCAAAATGCTATTTTAATTTTCGATTATTTAGTTATTTAAATTTTATGAATTCAAAATCTAAATTTTAATTAACTTGAATAATTTAAAACCTATTTTTTTATAATGAAATCAAATTTTACTTATCTATAATTTTATACAATTCAATGACCTAAGTCTTATTTTATACTTATCCATATTAATAAAAAAAAAATACCTCAATCAAAAGGAAGAGACAGTGGGTCTTTTTGCTATCGCTTTACTTGAAGTCCAAGCATGCGAAGAATAAACTATGAAATTATAAACAATGATGGATGGTTACTTTAATTTTTAAATAAGATTAGTATTAATTGTTTGATCATTGATAGATTAAAGAGACGAGTGAGACTATTTTTTCTTTAAAAGTTTCAAATTTTTATATATTTTATTGATTTTTAATGTTTTTATTAAAAATTTATTTTCGTAATTTTAAAAATTTATAAATTCATATTCCCTTAAACTTTTATAAATTCACCTTCTTAATATAAAATTTTACGTACACACCGTAGATATAACTGCTCGAAATTAAGATCTCTAAAAAAATAATACTTTCCTTGAGGCCACTTAATAATTTCATACCATAAATTTTATATCATTCCTTTTCCCTATATTCCACATATTTTTTAACAATTTTCTTATGGGCATCTAAGCTTTTCATACCTCATATACCATTCTTTCATGACAGAATTTCTTGTAACATCATCGTTTTTAGTTTTTCAAAGTTGAAACCCTAAGCCTAACTCCCATGTTAACCGTTTTCGAGACAAAGATCCACGTGGCCTGCCGATCGAACCGATTTGGCGCGTCCTACGTTACTTCCCCATGAATCACGAACTTCAACCAAACCAACAACATTAACATCCCCACCATTTTGTCTCAACGATCATATCAAAAAAATAAACACAAATTTATTACAACATATTTTCCCTACACCATCTTCATTCCTTTGAACGGTATATAGCTTTATACACAGATTCTGGTCTGTTTCTGGTTCGATATTAATCATTCGTTTGTGAAAAGAGTTGTTGTTTTTCTTGTTTGGAATTCAGTATTTTGGAATATTGTCATTTTTCTTTGTTATTATCATCACCAAACAAAGCAATGGAATTCTTTCTTTTTTTCCTTTTAATTCATAAATTTGCAGGGAGCTGATTAGAAAAGGATCGGAGAGAAAGGAAAGTGTGCCCATCATGAAGATCACAACGGTGATGGTGATGATGATGATGATGATGATTGGTGCGGTGGCCGGTGATTCTAACGGCGTTTACAGCCCATGTGAGGATGCCAAAGTGCAGAAATCCGTTGGATTTACGATCGGTCTTGCGTTTTCAAAGAAGGAATATTTCTCGTTTCAAAATGTTCAGCTTTCTCCTTGTGACAGTCGTCTTGGTTTAGCCAAAAAGAATGCCACATTAGCTGTTTTCAGGCCGAAGATCGATGAGATTTCTCTTCTTACCATCAATGGCAACACCACTGTAAGTGCTTTCATCTCTTTGGAATTCAATTTGTTTTACATATTTTGGCATAGAGACAGAGATTGTGAACAATTATTGTCTGGGGTTTACAGCTTCAAGCTGGTGGATACATGGTAGCATTTGCAGGAAGGAAATATGCAGCCAGATCATTGTCAATTATGGTTGCCGATTCCAATTACACCATAACCAGTTTCACTCTGGTAAAAGGCTTATTAATTGTTTCTTTTGTTTATTTATACTTGAAATTTAAGATTCAATCTTTCAACCTTAATTTAAGTTGTTTCATTTTACTTTGAGTAAATTGGACTATACATCCTTAAACTATGACCCTCATTCTAAATTGGTCCTTAAACTTTTAAACATTCTAACTTAATCCCTAAACTTTGACCATCATTCTAAATTGGTCCTTAAACTTTTGAAAATTCCAAAATCATCCCCAAACTATGACCCTATTCTAAAATATCCCTCAAGCTTTTTAAATTCCAATAACTTCCCCCTAAATCATTTAAAGTTTAGAGATAAAATTAGAACATTCAAAAGTTTTGGGATCAAAATAGAATTAGGGTCATAGTTTGAGGATGGATTTAGAATGTTTAAAACTTTAGGGACTAATTTAGGATGAGAGTCATAGTTTAGGGTTGAAATTAGAATGCTCAAAAGTGTAAGGACTAATTTAGAATGAGAGTCTTAGTTTGAGGTTGTATAGTGAAATTAACTCTTTTACTTTTATAATGTTCTTACCAGGTCTGAATTGATAACATTGTAGAAGACTTGATTGGTATGTTACTAATACTTCCATAAACAATTCCAAACGACCCCTAGTAGAAGACTTGATTGATATGCTACTAATACTTGTAAGGACTCAATTGGAATATCTTGAAGTTTGAAGATCAATTTAGAATAGTTTGATAACATTTGTGTAAATAAGCCAAAATAACATCATAAAAGTAGAGAATTAAATCCCAAGTTTCAACATAGAAGGACTACAACCGATATTGAACCTTATTTCGTGTTTGCTGGGATATATCCTGTTGTTTTGATTCCATAGGTTATGGAATTCAAACAAGGTAGTCTACAGAATCTATTCTGGAAAAGTTCGGGCTGTGATTCATGTTCGGGGAAATCAGCAACTTGTCTGAACAAACAAGATTGTGCCAGACCAACCTCAAAATGTGGGCAAAACGGGTGCAGTCTGAGCATACAGTCGGCATTTTCAGGGACAGACAAGAACCTTGAAGTCCTCAATTCATTGTATGAAGTCAGCGAACTCCGACAACAATCGCTCATTGATCTCTACTCGGATCTGCGCGACCAGTTTTTCTACGAAATGACTCTATAACTGCTTTATGTTTGGACTGCCGAGCATACCAGGCCGAGTTGATAGTGAGTCCAAATTATGGCTTTGCTTTACGTTTTTAAGTGATATGGGATTTGGCTGGCTTTTGTGAATATACTATGCTTGTTATTCGGTTCCTCAGTACGTTTTATTATCAGTTTGTTTAGGTTCAGACCCTAAGTTTAAATTGTTCATGAATTGGATTAGGTGGATATCATTTTTTTTATTAATCTCGAGTAAGTATGAAGTAATATATGTTCAAAAATGACTCTCAACCTTTTGACTTTGAAGGCTCATACTCCTAATATTCGAACACGAGTCCTCAAGAAATACCAACAATTCTTTTACGTCATTTGGTTCATGCTTTGAACCAAACAAAAATATATTGAGAATTAAATTTTAAAAAATATTTTTGATGTACAATTACAGTAAACGGTTAATATATATACGTGCAAATATAATTAGTTTAATCAATAATGCACAAACCAATTTATAGTTACATTCAATACATCCATATAATTTAAACTAGAAGTCAATTAGTACGGTTTGAGGGTAACTCTATGTTTTGAGTAAAAGCTATATTGTCATTTTTACTCTATTATTTCTGAAATCATATTTGAAATTTATTCGTATATTTTATTCTATATTTATTAGAACATACTAAGTTTCCTAGCTCACTCCCAAAACATTTTCCCCCTTTCAGATATTGTTGGATAGGCATCCTAGACCTGACATTTGGAGGATCGACATATTTTGTACAGTATTTGTTGTGATAACTTTATCTTCCGAACTGTCTTTATTGTAGTGACATGTGCTTATATTTTGATATATTGGTTTTATGGTGTATTTTATTTTACTATCGATGTATGAATTATTTTGATACTAGTCATTGGTTATTTTGTTTTATTCGCTATGTTTTTTGTTTTATATTACTTGATTTGATTTTATAATTTTATTTATGATTTTAAAGTATTAAAAGAATTCTCAATTTTTTTATTCTAATCTGCTAGATCTAGTCGTAACATACCGATTGTGTCTAGAGAGTTACATTTAGTGGTATCAGAGCTTTTGATTTCTAAAACATCGGACTGTTGATGAATCCAAAATAAAAACATAATTTTGAAATATTTTACAAACCGAGTTACAAAGGTCATGCCACCATTTTTTTACGAATTTAACTGTCAAGTGTCAAATCTAACCCTAGGTTTTATCTTATGTTGTGAACCGTTAGATGATACGTTTGTAGATCCTTTGCCTACAATAGATCTTTCTGTCCTTCGAACCCTTACTACTTTAATAAATCTACCACATGTCTTTGGTATAGGTTTGACCACTTTAATTATAGTAACGTCAATTTCTAGGACCAAGCTTGTGAGTTTCGTTTTGGATGAGAATCTTGGTAAACAATTCCTCCAGTTGATTCAGGGTGCGATTAGAGCCACATACATCGCACCTGAAGTCCCTATTTCTCATACCCTTATTACGAATGAAGTTAGGAATTTTGGAGGCCCTACTGGTAGAGCTTTGACTGAGGCTGAGGATTGTCTTTGTGATACTGAGAAACCTATGGACCAGTTAAGTTTAGATCCATTGAGGAGATACTTGGGGTTATCTCCATGCTGGATGGGAATGCCTACACCTGGTGGGAGTCAGTAATGAGTAGTGTTCTAGCCGATCATTTGACATGGGATTTCTTTAGAGAGCGTTTTAGGAATCATTTCCTAGGAGAGCGATACCTGAAGCAATTACGACGTCAGTTTCAGCACCTAGTTTAGGGAGATAAGACTGTTTCCAAGTAAGAGATTGATTTTTAAAGTTACTAAAATATGGTTCTAGTCTAGTATCTACCGAGAGGGATATGTGTCATAAGTTTGCTCAAGGGCTTAAATACGAGCTACATAGGTAGAGAGTAACCCATCAACGCGAGGTATTCAATGTTTTTGGTAGGGAGAGTGAAGGATGCCGAGGAAGTTAAGGCTACGACTCCTAAGAGAGATAAAATAAAACGAGATCGGTCTAGGAGACCTTCAGGTCTATCCGAGTCTTCTATGTGTCATGTGAAAAAGAATCGTTCTACCCCTCACAGGAGTAATACAAATTTGAGGCATGCATCACCTCCATCCCTAATAGTTAGTCTAGGTGATTCTTCGGGTTTCTCTCATTTTTCTAATTGTGAACATTGCGGTAATTGACATGAGGGAGAGTGTTAGAAAAATATGAGTACTTGTTATCGTTGTGGGTCTATGACAAGTGTCAAATTGTCAAATAAAATAAATTAAAATGGTAGTATAGATAAGTAAGGTCGGTCTGTATAGACTAAGTTGTTTCTAATATAGATTTTCCCGATCTTGATTTAATGAAAAATCAAGAAGGGGTTTTTAAAACAAAGAGTGAAAATCGTAAATACATGGTAATTTTGATCATCAAAACATATTTTACTTTTGGATACACGTTGGTTACAATATACAATCGACCAACCTAAACTTCCTTTGTCTCCATCGCACGTGTCGCCAAGCGTTTCCCCTATGCGTGGGACAACACTTCCAATTGAGTCTTCTAGAAATCGATCTCAGTCAACTCAAATAGGGCTAAGTCAATTCAGACCAAATCGAGTCAACCCAAATTGGCCTGAGTTAACCCGAACCAGTCTGACCCATTGACATTGACCAAACCATTGACCTAACCGTCGACTTTGACCATAGTTGACTTTGACCTTTGACTAGCATTGACCATTGAATTTTACCAAAAAATTTATTTTTAAAAGTCCTATTTTATGATTTTCAACATCTCGAGTTCGAATCCGAAGTCTGTTTTACCAAATTCTAACATGAAAGCCTCCGAATTGACCATTAAACCCAAACATACTTAATTTTTTCTTTAATTATATTGGTTAAGGAAATCTAAATCATGTACAATGATTGATTTATGTTATTGATTATGTAAGGTACTCGTGATCCTCTTGATTGTACGTCTACTCGACCTAGTTCCTCCTGATCTGTTCGTCCGTACGAGCCCGTGATTACCCGTATGATTCTATAACCCTGTTAAATTCTCAGTTTAGTATATTACTCCGATAGTAACTCTGCTATGATATGTAATAGGTTCAAACACAACTGTAGACCGTAGTGGGACCGGTGCTTAGTAAATCTTCTAGATTGACCCGTTTTGTGAGATTTGTTCCTTATGTGTTATATACGTGTTTTTAAATATATGTTTGAATTATTTTGTGCACATGATTGTTTCATCTCATTTGAAATGTAATTGTTTTATCTTATTTAACCTCTGAATGATTTATCTGATTTAAAATTTGATTCCCGATTCACTGAACTTTAAATCATGATTGTCATATTCCTGTTCTCTAGTTACTGCTTTTATTAGTAAATAAATATGTTCGATTTGTGTTCTCCTAAATTTATTGAAACTATTATAAAAATTGTTTTACTGGATACTTTCTAGGATGTGACATGGAGTTTTGCAAGTTCAGCTCCGATCAAGCTGATAATTCCTTATGAACCTAAGGCGACCCTTAGGTGGGATCTTAGGCCCAATAGGACTAGGGTAAGACCTTGTGAATTCTAAGGCACTCCCTTAGGATGGCTTCTCTACTTTGTGCATTGGGTAAATCCTTATAGACCTGAGGCACACCCCTCAAGTGGCTCCTAGGCTTCGGCTAGGGTAAGTCCTTATGGACCCAAGGTGCTCCCTTAGGTTGGCTCCTAGGTCCAATAAGTTTAGGGTATGTCCTTATGGATGCAGTTCTTGAGAATTGCATATGGTGTACGGTTGGACGGTAACTCTATGTTTTAAATAAATACTATACTACCATTTTTACTATATGATTTCTGAAATCATATTTGAAATTTATCCTCATGTTTTATTCTTGCACTTATTAGAACACACTAAGCTCCCTAGCTCACTCCCCAAACCTTTCCCCCTTTCAGACACTGTTATATAGGCACCCCGGACCTGCACTTGAAGTATCGACACATTCCGTACAATATATTTTGTTGTAATGTCTTTATCCTCTGAACTGTCTTTGTTGTGGTGGGTCGTGCCTATATTTGGATATACTAGTTTTATGACGTATTTTATTTTACTATCAATGTATGAATTATTTTGTTATTGATTATTAGGTATTTTGTTTTACTCAGGATGTGTTCTGTATTATATTAATCGATTTGATTTTATAATTTTATTTACAATATTAAAGCGTTAAAAGAAGTTTCAAAAATTTTATTGTAATCCACTAGATCTAATCGTAGCGTACATACTAGTTCTATGGGTTATAATTAAAATAAAAATAGTACGATAACATAGATTAATCTTTTTGAAATAAAATCCTAAATAACCACCTCTACCATTATTGTCGTTGTTTTGATGGCTTTTTCTCACAATCAATTCCACCAATTAGCTCCCTTTCCCTTCTTTTTCTTCTTTGAATCGATTTAAACCTAATTTGGATAACAGAATAACCACTAATATATAGTAATAGAGACAGCAACTAAAACTGTTATCGCAAAAAATAACAATGTGAAACAAAATTACACCAATAATAATAGATCGCTATCATAATGTAACGGAGCAATCAATACAACAATAACATGTCGTAATTCTCGCTATTGTTTTATTATTTAATTTTAAAAAATTAATTCTTTTAAAAAAACAAATCAACTCATTCAAAAAAAATCCACAATCGCAATACTCACAATGATATTAATAATCCGTTATATTTACAACTGCCATAAACACAACTCACATAGCCCACCGCGACTAAACCATCGCCTATCAACTCACCATTCAAATTTAGAACTAAAATCACGCACAAAACCCACCACCACTAAACTGATTACAAATCCTCGAGTAGAACCTTGAAGAAAATAAAATGGAAATATGGATTTGTGAAAAATAACATCTCGAATACTGGGTGTAATATGTATGTTAATTGTTAACTGGTAAAATGAAGTCGATCCAATGTTATTTTCTCACAGATTATTCGACTCCTAGGTAATCATCCTATGTTTATTATGCCTTTGCCTTGCAGGCTAAACTCATTGAACATTCAACTCGAAATCCGGTGAGTTGAACAGGTTGTCTTCCTTCACTGTCTTCTCTATATACATTGCACATCTTAAAAAAACATGTTATGTTTGTTGCCACATTTCTTTATTTGGTTTTCTGGTTTAGGATACTTTTTCAGGACGTGGTGCCAATGAATCAAATTTATACTCTGAAATATCTGAATTCTTATGGTGTAAAAAGACATGGCCATGGTTAACATAAACTCTTATCTTAATATAATACTTGGTTATATGATGGGCAATTGTTTCCATGACACAAAATCTCATCTTTTTCACCCTTCAAAAGTAACTTCATTGCTGCATATATATATGATGGGCTGTATTTCCTTTGTTATTTCATAGAGAGAGAAAATGGGTTCGATCTATGGAAGGCCTTATTCAAATAAATTTTAAAACTTTTTTTAATAAAAGCTGGATTTTCATTAAATAAAAAGATAGGGTACTACAAAGTGATAGAATAGAAATCCAAAGGGTGTGAAGAAAAATAAAATCAAAACATTTCTTTAATATATGTTTCATCTTTAAAAAAAAAACATAGCAACTATTAATAATATTCATGTCACTATTTGAATCTATATGCAATATTTATGAAGGCATGAATATTGAGAGAATAAATTTGAAAGATTATTCCATGCACAATTATGAATGCATCGACAAATAATCACAAAAGGGGATCTAACTATATTGGATTGTCGACCTTTCCTAATCAAGACGTGTATTGTGATAAATGCAACACGAAACACCAAACTATCATAACAATAAAGAAAATTGTGACATAAAAGCATATGATCAACTATGTCATAAAAGTAGACAAAAACAAACAGTTTAGGAATATGCAACAAGAAATAAATCAAAACGAGAAGGATGTTTATTTAAATCTAAATTAAAAACTAAAAAAATACATGCATGGCCTAAGATGACGTTTTCGAAGAAAAATTAAAGAATAGAAAGAAAAAAAACTAGGTTATACAACACTATTTATTGAACATTATCATGGATAAATTTAAAAAAATTGTTTAATTTAGGGTAATTATAAGTGATTGTATATGATTTGAAAACTCTCAATCTTTTGATAATGAACACTCAAATATCATGTAATTATTGATACTCGAATGTGAGATATTTAAAGATAAAAACAATTCATTTAACTATTGATTTCATTTGGTTGATACATATAAATTTAAAAATATGATTTGTCAAAATTCAATGTTATTTATTCTTTTGAGGTGTATAGAAAATGAGATTTCATAGGAAAATAATATTAGTAGGTATTTTGAATGATTAATATAATAGATTTCCAAAATTTATAAATTTAATTTGATTGGAAAGAGTGGATGGAGTGAACAAAGTGACGATAAATGAAAGGAGTCAAAAGAAAGAGAGAAGGAATCTTTTACCAGGCACGGGATGGGACCCAGAGTCATGGAAATGTTGAAAGCACTGCCGTTGGTATGCCGCGAACTGATTCTATTTCTATTAGCCATCCCACACTACCCACGTGGTATGGGATAAGGGTATAAACAAACCAAATCGAATTCGAGTATTGTCAAACTCAAACTCAAACACTTTAAATATAAACTCAACTTAATTTGAAAACTCACGAGCTTAAAATTTTTAAACTCGACTCGAACTCAAAAGATAATATTAAAATTTAACTCAAACTCAAAAAAACTCAAACTTGAAAAAAATTGAAGAACTCAATTCAAACTTAATTTTAAGCTCGATTCAAACCACTAGCCTAGGCCATGAGCCTTGATGATGGCCCATTAACCCCAACCAGGTATATATGTTTTAACGCTCATAGTTCCTCTTATTTATAGAGTCCAGTTTCCTCTCCCTCCTCTTTCTCACTCGATATGGGATTCTCCACTCAGTGGAGACAAGTAAACTTGGCTTTGTATCACAGTATTACCGATCTTGAAGCCCGAAACCGTTGTGAAACAAACTCTAAAATCAACGATCTTCACTTGCATTTTCCATATAAACGTCGGAGAATCTACAATCCCTCTTCACCTGAAAGACTGAAACTTGTCCACTCATCGAAAACCCCAAGCAACGCAGTAACCAAAATCGCCTTCCCATCTCTGCATAAGTTGTGAAAAAAGTCGTTTCTAGAAACCCGCCATTGATAACAACCTCCCTCTGGTTCAAGTTCCCAAAAAATGAGCATTCCATTCTAGGGTGAACAAGCTTTAGGTACTTGTCTATGGCGAACTTAGAAAAAGAAGAATCTGGGGTTTGAACTAGAAAATGTTTCAGCTGAACAATTTTCAAGCTCTTGAATTCATTGAAATATTGCTCCTTTGTGAGCCCGAAATCATGAGAAACGAAGCCTTCTAACATTGTTTTACACACAAAAGATTCAAAGACAAAGCATCGATGGCTTTGTTTTTCCAGAAGTGACACCGGCGAAAACCATGGCCACCAGAGCTTCCAAGGCATTAGCTCTTCGGTTAACATCGGAGTCGCCGTGGGAGCCATTTCCAATTCCATTGCTTGAAGCGATTTTCGGTTCTTAGGTTGACGACCCTTTAGAAAGTTCTTGCTAGTTTGTTCTTATGGCTGCCATTGTTGAAATCTGTTTTGGGTTGGATTGTTTTCGTTGTTGAGCTTGAGCATAAAAAAACAAAAGAACAAAAGTGAAGATGGTATGTTTGAAAAGCAATGAACAATTTGACTAACAGATTGGTAGGGTTTGAAAAAACATGCAAAAGGTGGGATTCAAAAGGTGAGAAATGAAGAAAAATATGAACAACAGAGTAGGGCTATGGATTTTCCTTTGTTTTAAGCCTAAACTGGTGAATCGAGGAGTGCATTAACATTACCATGTTTTCTTTGGAACTACAAAAATGTATATCTGGTTGAATCCTAATCCTTATTTCTCTTTAATTATGATCTATAAGATGGTAAGTACAAGGATTGGATTAAAATACTGGGTAAATTACTTGTTTGGTCATACATTTATTATTTAATTTTGTCATCTAATTATTATCAGTCATTAGTGGGGCTGAAGAATCTCACTTGATTGCTTCGTTTTCATCTAGTTTCCCCTCACCAAAAAAACCCTTTTATTATCCACTCAAAATTAATCAAAAAAGCTCCTATTGATTTTAGGATCTGTTATATTTGTAATCTTCTAATTTCGTCATTAATCAAGGTTTACGTTTTTATGATTCAGATTGTTATTTTATTTTTATTTTATGTTTTGATCACCGTTTGTTTTGATAATGGGCCTATTGATTGATTTGACCAAGGGTGATTTATTAGCTTATTTACATATAAACCCTTGTTAATTTCATTTTGCATAATTTGTATGTTACCTTCATATGCATAACTTAACCTATATCACATAATTGGATTAAGGGTTTAAGGTTTATTTCTTAAGGTTTAGGTTTTAGGGTTTAGAGTTTATAGTTTAGGATTTGGGATTTATGGTTTATGGTTTATAGTTTAGGGTTTTAGGTTTTAGGTTTGGGTTTGGGTGTAGGGTTTATGGTTTATAGTTTAGAGATTAAGTTTTAAGTTTAAGGTTTAGAGTGTAATATAGCATGTGCTTAATTAAATAGGCTTTTATTTTTCCTTTAGTAATATACAATGTAATAATTGGACTTGGGTTGTTTAATTAAAAAAATTAAAATTTGAGGGTAATTGTATTATAGAATTTTTAATATATTTTTAAAATTTTATAATTATCAATAATGTATTTTTAATAAATTTTTTATAATGTAATTTTAAAAAATCTAAAATTATAATATAATATTTTTTCGAGCTGCTCGCGAGCTTTTCGAGTCGAATATCGAGTAGCTCATTTCGGCTCATTAAGAACTCGAGTCAGTTCGAGCTCGAGTCGATCTCGAGTAGCTCACGATCTGTCTCGTCTCATTTACAGCCCTAGTATGGGATACCCACTCTGGGGTTGAAAACTATTAACATCAAATGACAAATATAAAGTATTTAACTTTTTTATGAGTTAATTGCATTATATGTCTTTAAAGTATGACTCTCCTTTTAAATTGGTCCTGAACTTTTAAATATTTCAATCACACCCCTAAACTATAATTATTATTCTAAATTAGTACTCAAATTTTTGAATATTTCAATATCATCCCCAAATTATGATATTTATTCAAAATTAGTCCCTAAACTTTTTGAACATTCCAACTTCATCCCAAACTATAGATATATACTATCACATCCCTTGTTAATAAATCGTTAGGCCAAAGTTATATTATTATATGTTTAAAAACAAAATTTAGTTTAAACTATTGTTGAAACTAATTGCATATTTGGATGAATTTGGGGATAAAATTGAAATATTCAAAAAGTTTGAGAACTAATTTAGAAATGGAATCATAGTTTACAGATTAAATTAGAATGTTCAAAAGTTTATTGATTAATTTAGAATGAGGTCATAGTTTGGGGATGAAATTAGAATATTCAAAAGTTTAAAGTCCAATTTAAAATAAAATTTATAATTTGGGGACATATGATGCAACTAACTCTTTATTTTTTTATATAATTAATTCAAATTAGTTAGAAAACAGTGTGAAAATTGGTTATCATTCTTCTTTTTAAATTCTCTTTAACGGAAAAAATAATAAAATAAAGAGAAAATAACCTCAGTGACCAAAAATCCCATTTAATATACGATTTTAACCAACTTTTTCCGGATTTGCCAAAATGACCAACAAAATCGCAATGCGATCGCTAATTCGCAACACGATCTCCATTATCGCAAATTCACGTTGCATTTTCGCAATGCGATAGTTGAAAATCGCGTTGCGATGGTCTACAGTATCGTTGCGATTTTCCCAATTCGCAATGCGAATAAGTAAATCGCAACGCGAATTGGGAAAATCGCAATGCGAATAAGTAAATCGCAACGCGAATTGGGAAAATCGCAATGCGATACTTACTATCGCAATGCGATAATAAAAAATCGCAACGAGATACTTACTTTCGCAACGCGATACTGACTTTCGCAACGCGATTTACATAGCGCCATTCGTATTAACGCGTATTTTTTTTTCAAATTCCAAACACGTATTTTTTCTTAATAAATCGGAAAATGAACCGTCCACAGTAATCACAACTCATAACCTCAAACCCAAAAACACAACACTCAGTCCCATCTCCATCTCTCACTCTCTACGGCGAAATCCGTCCCCATCTCCGAAGATTTCCGTCGCCATCGCCGGCGAAATCCCTCACAACCATTCACAGTCAAAAATCCCTCACAATCATTCAGAAATGGAAAATCAGCCTCCGAGGGTTAGTTTTTTTTATTTTTATTTTGAAATTTTTGCATTATTTTAGGTTTTTCATATTGAGATTGATGATAAGTTTACTGGTAATTTCAATAATATATTAACCATTTCACTTAGATTTCTTATTAAATTCATTCGATTGCTGCCAATACTGCTAAACTGTTTAGCCTGTGAAGTTAGTATTTGTCTTTGCTTTGTCTTTTGGTTGAAGTAATGCAGAAGAAGAATAGTTTCGAGAATGAAAATCGCAACGCGGAAATAACTATCGCAACGAGATAATCGCAACGCGAAATAAAAATCGCAACGCGAAACCAAAATCGCATTGCGATTTTCATTTCGCGTTGCGATTTTCATTTCGCGTTGCGATTTTTATTTCGCGGTTGCGATTTTCATTTCGCGTTGCGATTGTCTGGTCGCGATAGTCATTTCGCGTTGCGATAGTCATTTCCGCGTTGCGATTCTCATTATCTCGTTGCGATTTTCATTTCAACCAAAAGACAAAAACAGTGTTGCAAATTTTAGTTTCAAGAATAAACTACTATTTATGTTTATAGTTTTGTTTTTGGTATATCTTGACAGTGTAATTTTTGGTATATCTAACTTGGTATGTTTATTGTTTTTTTGTAGAAATTTTTTTCGGCTTCATTGACATTAAGGAATAAAGTTAGCCTAGCCACTACAATTGCTTCGAAGCTTTCACCTGCACAAAGAAAATTGTTTGAAGAAACCTGCTTCGGGCCATGGCTGAGAGTACAGCATCCGGTGGAGATGCTAGTTTGACCATTTGTGGCTTCAGACCATGACTAGCGATCTACCCGACAGTATACAACGTGGTGAGGAAGAGATATGGTTTCATTTTCCACCGGCGTATACTTGTTTTGGGCGGAAGGAGTTCTTCTTAATCACTGGTCTACGATTCGGACACGATGATGTAGGTCGGTACACTCGTCATATCACCTGCCCATCATGGTTATCCAGGGTTTTTCCTGATGAGTCAATAGAGAAGCCGAACTTACACGTCGACGACATAAAGAAATTTTTAATAAGAAAGATGGTTTTACTCGGATGAATGACGTCGATGTTGTCCGAGTATGCCTTCTACTACTTTTGTATGCCGGCTTTCTAGGCAGAGAGGCCAGACAACCTATTCCTCAGGAGCTAATATTATTGGTAGAGGACCTAAATGCATGGAATCTGTTTCCGTGGGGTTCGTATATATGGAAAGCTACCTGGACTAAGTTGTCGTCTGCCTTTGATGACCGCAAAAGTTTGCGGGGCGATGGGTCGAAATACACTTTGTCAGGCTTTGTTTGGGCCTTTAAGGTAAGAATTTCTATATAATGTTTTCAAAATTATAATTAATTATTTAACAATTACTAATGTTTGTTATTATATTGTTTGTAGATTTGGATATTCGAGGCTTTCCCCAGCATGCGGACATATGCATTAAAATCCTCAGATGATATTCCTAGGGCTATTTCCTGGAAGAGGAAACGTATGTTGGATTGGGAAGACTTAATACCATATGCGACAATAAATAATGTAAGTTAACACAAATACTATCATATATAAACAAGTTATTAATAGTAGACGTTTAACTTTGTTTTAGTTTTTATATTTTTAGGAGGCCAACACTCCATTAATGAGACTGACACCCACGGAGGCTGATCTTGCCACTGATTGGTGGCAAGCTAGTCAGCGTTTTTTTGATGGCACGAATGATGAGCAGCCTCCACTTCATCCACTTCGAGAGCCATCACCTGATCGACCCGACTATACACCTCTACAACGAGAGCCATCACCTATCCCGTCACATCATCGAGTCTTTATTTTCATTTCGCATTGCGATTTTCTCGTTGCGATAGCCATTTCGCGTTGCGATAGTCTGTTTTGCCTTCAACATAAAGCAGATTGAAAATCAACAAATCAACTATTACATTTCAACACAAATTATGTACACATCAATTAAACAAATCAAGATTTACAAATCATCTTTTACAAATCAATTAAACAATCAAAAAATAATAATAATTCTTATTTCTTCATCAATTATTGAATCAATGAATTAACAACTTTGTGACCCCGTACATCCATTTCACACAGCTCACTTAAGGATTAACCTGCAGAAACCAAACATTTGCTCAAACAAGACTTCCTACACATCTAAAACCTACAAACAGCAAATTATTGAATTCTAGGTACTTAACCAAACATTTTCAAACCAAAAGGAGTATATATGTTAACAAAACTTGCATTTGACTTACCAATTAACAATGGACACTTTCATAACGCGGATGCAGGTAGGCAGCGTCTCGAATATATTGCTCTAGCCATATAATGCCGAAACCACAAGCCTACTGCAGCTCTATCTCTATCGGTGGGAGGTAAAAACTCTGTGCTTCCCGTCGTCAAACGCGCCAAGCAAAGGCATACGAGAGGACCACAATCCCCTCTGGCTCCCGGCGATTGCTGTGGCGCGGTCTCGTCTCTGACAACTGTTACATTGAACTTCTTTGGCTTCTTGTGTCCAGAATGACTCCAATACTTAATCCCATCCAAGAATTTAGCCAAATGAGAGCTCCATCCCTTGAAAATATCTCTCAAATCAGACAGTGATATGTAATTGATCATGCTGTCATACACTATTATCTTCAGGGATGAGAGCTGAAGTTGGACGAGAAGCCAGTGACGACGTTCCAAAACAGGGATAAACACCTGCGATCATAAGTAATAATTCATTTATTTGTGCACTTATTTATTAACACCTTTAAAAAAATTTAAAAAATAAACACTAACCTTATCGACCTCCCACCATGCATGATAAAGTTTAGCTTGTCCATTGCCCAACAAAAATGATTCATCTCGTTGATTCTTCAAGTGAACTGCGTGAAAAGCCGTCGGCATTATTGTATATAGCGAATTTTTTTTATTTTTCCTAAGTTTCCTTATTATTAGTAGACGTGACACCCACTCATCGATATGCTGTTTTACAAAAAAATACATATATTAGTGAATTACATTAATTTTTAAACAAATTAATCAAAATCATATATAAGACAAATATAGTCTTACCTCCCCATCCAAATAGCCACTGTCTTCAACCCCTAATAGCACACCCCACCAAGACCGATCAAGCAACAAAAACATTTCATCGTTGAGTTTGCTGATGTCAGTGTAACACCCTTGGCTCCGCTCATGTAGATAAAAATCAACTACGGTCGTAGCCCAAAGGGTATTTATCCACAATTGTTTCCGGTAGTTGTCTCCTCTCCACTTCAGATACCGGAAGGGTACTAGCCGGTAACTCATACGAGAGCCAACTCTCATCCATCATGTCCGGAACCGGTGGGGGTTTCTCAATACTTCGATATATTACCCCATGTGAATCGGGCTCTGGAATGGTGGGAGGGACCTCTTCAACGATGACAGTGGGCTCTTGAACGGTGGGGGGGAATCTTGAATGAGAATAGGGGCCTCTTGAACGATTGGAGGGGACTCTTGAGGGATGACCGGTGAGTCGGGCTTCTTCTTGCGGAGTCTTCGCACCATTGGGGTGAACGGAGACGTAATAGCACGTCCACGCCGTCTGATGCGTGAACTCCGTCGTGCAAGGAAAACCCGACGTAAAGCATCCACCTTATCGGGCCGCTAAAAAAAATTAATACATAAATCAGTAAATAAACAGACATGATATTAAACAAAGACAAATATGTTTCAAACTAGCATTGTATTCACCCAAATCATTATTCTATCATAGTTCACAAAATGCTCAGATAACATTCCAGAAGTAAGCACTTATATAAACATTTAAAAGGACAACATATATAAACATTCCAGAAGAAGAATAGTTTACTTTCGCAACATGAAACTTAAAATCGCAACGCGAAATGACTATCGCAACGCGGAAATGGCTATCGCAATGCGAAATGAAAATCGCAACGACAAAATCGCAATGCGAAATGAAATCGCAACGACAAAATCGCAACGCGAAATGAAAATCGCAATGCGATTTGTGTTTCGCGTTGCGATTTTGTCGTTGCGATTTTCATTTCGCATTGCGATAGCCATTTCCGCGTTGCGATAGTCATTTTCGTGTTGTGAAAGTAAACTATTCTTCTTCTGCAAATTGAAACTTGAATGGATTGCATTACTTCAACCAAAAGACAAAAACAAAACCAAAAACAAATACTAACAAAAACAGATTGGCAGCAACCGAATGAATTACGAGTATGAAAAATCTTAAACTTACCTCGTTGCGTAGAGTATGAACCTCATTCTGCAACGATGCTACCATCTCACGTAGAGCGGCTACCTCACCGCGTAATGTAGACACCTCAACACGCCATGCACCATCGACTTTGCGTAAAGTACCGACCTCCTCACGCAAGGCATTGACCTCATCACGTAACTCCCCTAACTCATCCCGTTGAGGTGGAGGTGAAGAACAGGGAGATAAATGTCGTGGCATCTTTGCCGGTCGCCTATCTTGCGGTAATGGTGGAGAAGAGGCTCGATGATGTGACAGAATAGGTGATGGCTGTCGTTGTGGAGGTGTATAGCCGGGTCGATCAGATGATGGCTCTGGGTGAGGTGATAGCTCTGGGCGAGGTGATGGCTCCCGAAGTGGAGGCTGCTCATCAACCGTTCCATCAAAAAAACGCTTACTAGCTTGCCACCAATCAGTGGCAAGCTCAGCTTCCGTGGGTGTCAGCCTCTGTAGAGGAGTGTTGGCCTCCTAACAATATAAAAGCTCAAACAAAGTTAAATGTGTACTAGTAATAACTTGTTTATAAACATATGGTAGTATTTATGTTAACTTACATTATTTATTGTCGTATACCGTAGTAAATCTTCCCATTGCAAGGTTCGTTTCCTCTTCCAGGAAATAGCCCTGGAAATATTATTTGAAGTTTTTATTGCATATGTCTTCATGGCGGGAAAGGCCTCAAATATCCAAATCTACAAACAATATAATAACAAACATTAGTAATTGTTAAATAATTACTTATAATTTTGGAAACATTATATAAAAATTCTTACCTTAAAGGCCCAAATAAAGCCTGTCAAAGTGTATTTGGAACCATCGTCATGCAAACTTTTTCGATCATCCAAGGCAGACGATAACTTATTCCATGTAGCTTTCCATAAATACGAGCCCCACGGAAACAGGTTCCACGCATTTAGGTCTTCTACCATTTGATTAGATCATTTGGAATAGGTTGTCTGGCCTCTCTGCCTAAAAAGCCGGCATGCAAAAGAATTAGAAGGCATACTCGGACAACGTCGACGTCATCCATCCGAGTAAAACCATCTTTATTATTCAAAAATCTTGTCAGGTCTTCTACGTGTAGACTCGGCCTCTCCAGCTCAGGAAAAACCCGGGATAGCCATGATGGGCGGGTAATGTGTCTAGTGTACCGACCTACATCATCGTGTCCGAAGCGTAGACCGGTGATTAAGCAAAACTCCTCCCGCCCAAAACACGTATACACCGGTGGAAAATCAAACCATATCTCTCATCACGACGTTGTATAGTCTCTGGTAGATCTCTAGTCATGGTTTGAAGAAACAGGTGTGTCAACATCGCATCTCCATCGGGATGTTGTACTTTCAGCCATGGCCCGAAGCATGTATCCTCAAACATTTTTCTTTGTGCAGGTGAAAGCTTCGACGCAATTGTTTTGGCCAGGCTGACTTTATTTCTCAAGGTCAATTGAGCCGAATAAAAGTTCTACAAAAACAATAAACATACTAAATTAGATATACAAAAAACTACACTGTGAAGATATACCAAAAACAATAATAAACATAAATAGTAGTAGTTTATTCTTCAAACTTAAATATGCAACACTGTGAATTTCGTATTTGTCTTTGTTTTTGGTTGAAGTAATGCAATTCATTCAAGTTTCAATTTGCAGAAGAAGAATAGTTTCTGAAAATGAAAATCGCAACACGAAAATGACTATCGCAACGAGAGAATCACAACGCGAAACTAAAATCGCGTAGCGATTTGCATTTCGCGTTGCGATTCTTGGTTGATTTAATAAGCAATCTAAGTGAAATGGTTAATCTATTATTGAAATTACCAGTAAACTTATCATCAATTTCAATATGAAAAACCTAATAATAATGCAAAAATTTCAAAAAGAAAATAATTAAAAAAACTAACCCTCGTTGGTTGATTTGGTTGATTTTCCATTTCTGATTGTGAGGGTGGCTCTGAGAGATTTAGATAGACGGATTTCGTCGGAGATGGGGACGGATTTCGTCGGAGATGGGTGAGAGAGTGAGAGATGGAGATGGGACTGAGTTGTGATTTTAGGTTTTAGGTTATGAGTTGCGATTACGGGATATACTGTGGACAGTTCAGTGTTCCAATATATTAATATTCATGTTTGGAATTTAAAAATAAAATACTTGGCCAGGATACTAATGGCGCTTTGAAAATCGCATTGCGATTATGTATTATCGTGTTGCGAAAGTCAGTATCGCGTTGCGAAAGTAAGTATCTCGTTGCGATTTTTTATTATCGCATTGCGATAGTAAGTATCGCATTGCGATTTTCCCAATTCGCGTTGCGATTTACTTATTCGCATTGCGAATTGGGAAAATCGCAACGATACTGTAGACCATCGCAACGCGATTTTCAACTATCGCATTGTGAAAATGCAACGCGAATTTGCGATAATGGAGATCGCGTTGCGAATTAGCGATCGCATTGCGATTTTGTTGGTCATTTTGGCAAATCCGGAAAAAGTTGGTTAAAATCGTATATTATATGGGATTTTTGGTCACTGAGGTTATTTTCTCTAAAATAAAATGGTAAATTTGGGTTGATAATGTGATGAAAAAAATTATCATTTAGGGAACTTATTTTCTCAAGTAGTGTGATTATTACCATGTACGTTGCAGGATGTTCGGACGACACGACGTCCTCATAAAGACACCGAATGACAAGTCATTTTTTCTCTAACTACATGATGCTTGAAAGTTTCCAGCATGGCCATCTTTATCTGTGTTGCCTGAGTTATACAAAAAACGCCCCATAGTCCATGCTTCTTCGTGAAGACACGTACTACTTTATGTGTCTTCACATGTTACTGTTCAAACCATCTTACTTGAGAGAATAATTTTGGCGATGAGATAAATAAATAAGTAAATAATCACCTCATTATCTTCGTGATTTTTGTCAAACAAAATTGAAAAAAATCTGGAAATATAAAATAGAACATTTAATTGCATCATATATCCCCAAACTATAACTATTATTTTTAAATTGGTCCTTAAACTTTTGAATATCCTAATTCTATCCCAAACTATGACTTTCATTGTAAATTAGTCATTAAACTTCTGAACATTCTAATTTCATTCGTAAACTATGACTCTCTTTCTAAATTAGTCCCCAAACTTTTGAATATTATAATTTCATCCCTAAATTCTTCCAAATATGTAATTAGTTTCAATCATAGTTTAACCTAAATTTTGTTTTTTCTAAAACATATAATAATATAGATTGACCTTATAATACCACAAACATCGGGTCAGTAACTAAAGTGTAAAGATTTAAAATTTGATGGTTTACTTTGAATAAATTGAAAAGTTCAAGGATTGATTTGGTAATTTTTTTTCTAAGACTTATTATCAAATATTGAAGAATAAAATGGAAAAATGGTCTTTTAGCAGGAAGGGAATTTAAAATTCATTTTTAGGGTATTTAAGCATCTGGGGATTTAAACAAAAGGAAAAAGAAAAGTCTAGATACTCATCTTCATCTTTCTTTCTCCTTTTCCCCGTGAACCTCCATGCTAAGGTGAGAAAATTTTTAAGTTGGTTATTTTTGTGATTTTGAATTGGTTTTTAATCTTTGGTTGGTATAGAAGCTTAAGGAAAGTTTAAGGATGATTAGAAACTAAGAGATTAGGAATTATTGGTGAATTAGTAAAATGGGTTTTAAATGAATTGATGAAATTTGAGTAGCTATTGGATTTTAAAAAGTATATTTACTTGCCAAAGGTCTAATTAAAGTGTTTGGAGTATTAGAAATGATTAAGAACATGTTTGAATGAGGGGTATGATTTTTAGCTTAAAGTATGTTATGGAGAATTTTGGATGTTAAAAGGGGATTAATGGATATAAGTTGTGTGGGATAGGTGTTATTGAGTTTAAGGGCTTGAATAGAGTTAATGGTAAGAGATTTAAATGAAGTAAGGAAAAAATTCGAATTAAAATAGATGAATTATGGTCAAAGGTATCGGTACTACAAGAACAGTACCGATACTATAAGGTTAAATTGAAGGAAAGAGTATGAATACGATGAACAATATCGATACTGATTGAAGTAGTATCAATACTGATGTGGAGGTATCGATATTGTTATTAAAGATGGATTCCAGAATGTCAAAATGATATCGATATTGAAGTAGGTATCGATACCATAGTAGGGAAGTATCGATACTGTGTGTAGAGTACCGATAATATTCAGTCTGAAATTTTAAATTGCGTGGTTTATTTCGTTTATGTAAATGCGAATTTGTTAATCGTTAATCGAGATTCGATATTTAAATTGGATATGTTATATGTTATGAAAGGTATGGTATTTTTGTATTAAATGTTTCATCTGAAAATATTTGCATGAATGTTTTAATGTTTTATTATACTCATTTATGCTTCACTAAGTCAATGACTTAGCATGTTAGTGTTTTCACACGTAGGTTCAAAAGTATCAGAGGAGCCAGTAGAGAAAGCAAGGGCAGGACAATATATCTTTAAAGAATATCATATCAGATTGGATTGTAGAGTATGTGATTTTGGTATTTAAAAAATTTAGTTGGCATGTACTATAAATGTTTAAATTGTAGATGCTCTGATATGTTTTATAAAAATATTCAGTATTTGTTTCATTGTAAATTTTAGTCATATTTTCAAAGAGTTGAAAAGTCAATGTGACACCTCATATTCGTATCCGATTCGGGTACGATTCGGGGTGTTACAGACCTAACGATTTTATTAACAAGGGATGTGATAGTATTAGTTATAGTTTGGGATGCAATTGGAATATTCAAAAAGTTAGGGAACCAATTTAGAATGAAGGTCATAGCTTAGGATGAAATTGAAATGTTAAAAAAATTTAAAGACTAATTTAGAATAATAGTAATAGTTTATGGATGAGATTGAAACATTTAAAAGTTTGGGGACCAATTTAAAATGAGGTTCATACTTTAAGGACATGTGATGGAATTAACTCAAAAATAAATAATTTAAATGTATCCGGCCTAAATTTAAATATAATCAAAATTTAAAATGATTTAAATATAAAATGATTAAACAAGTAATCTAAAACAAATTAATCCTTATCGTTAACCCAAATGACCCCCAATATAGACATGGTAATCGGGTGGGACTGATTTAACCACCTGACTAAAAATTTAGAAATTTTCATTTGATATTAGTTCCAACATAGTTTAATAGGGTTCAACTTCATTATAATTTTTTTTTTGGTACATCAAGGAAAGGGACGAGCAAAACAGCACCTACACCCTTAGGACACTAACGCCTCTCTTGTCAGCCTCTAAGAGGTGGTTGACCTCTTCTGGTGGGTTCTCTAGAATAGTTACGTTCTTCATCTGAGTAGTGGCCAAATTTGTCAGCGATCGGCTCTCTTTTTTCCCTTGCACCATATGTGTCCGACTTGGTTAACCTGACCTCCTCTCATGAGTTCTCGACAATCGTTTATTACGATATCTTTTGAATCCTCTCTGTATTTTCTTCGCTCAGCGCTTCCACAACCCGTTTAGCATCGAGTTCCACGATCGAGTTAGTTATACGCATGGATATAGCTAACAAAAGGTCTTGTCTTATCCCCCAAAATTCTACAATGACGATGTTAGTTCTACCTACTTTTAGCATGAATCCGCCCATCCAATCTCCATTGCCATCCCTGATTAATCCATCCACCATTGTGAAACTCCTCGTCGTTTTGTAGGATTTGTCCGCATTTAGAATCTTGTAACTTGCCGGTGGTTTTCTCCATTTAACCCAAACTGGTTCCCTCGTTATTGTATTATGCCTTTTCGACTAGGCTATACTTATCTCTCTTGCCATTTTATGGGCGTAACAAACCACTCGATTATGGTTTTCTTCCCTTTGAAGGTTCTTTCATTTCCATGTTTCCACAACCCCCAAATAGCCGTGGAGAAGATAGTATCCTGGCTAATACCATCGTTTTTTTCTTTTCTCGAGCAACAGTTCTTTTTCAGCCAAACATTAAGTCTAATTTTCAAGCATGCAAAACTAGGTGTTTAGCTTCAGGTCTTCTCAAACATGCTTTGCTATTTGATCTTCCTAAGGACACGATCAATGGACTCTGTAGCCTCTTGATAAGCTTTGCAAATCTGGTCCAGGGTCATATTCATTCTTACATAGACCTCGTTTGTATTTAACCTATCTAGCATGCATAGCCAAATAAAATTTGTATCCTCTCTGTTGTGGCCACTCTCCAAACCCAACTTAGGTTTCTGGACGATTGTTTTGGTGTTTTTCATGAGTGTAATGGCTTTGGCAGTAGAGGTCGTTGTGAATTTACCCTCTTTTGACAAACCCCAACAAACTTTGTCTTGCCTACTAGTATTGTTACCAGTCGACAATGGGATGCCTTGAATGTTTTCCCTAGTTTCCTCTAAGATGATCCGTTGTGAACTTTGGATATCCCAAGACCCTTCCCTTGTGATATAAAAATTCAGTGTCTCATTATTGGTGTTGCTGTCTATTGCAGTGTATGTCGCAGCTAAAGGGGTATCTCCCACCCATCAATCATGCAAAAAATTAGTTTGATCTTCGATCGAATTTTTCATTTGCTTCCCCTCTTCACAACTTTTTGGGTACTAAGAATTCCTCTCCAAACTGAAAAATTGTTGGCGCGAGTCTGAGTATCTAAGAAGTTGGTGTAACTTAAATATTTATCCCTGAGAATTCTGCACCACAAAACATCATCTTGTCATCGTGAAGTCTCAATCCATTCTTAGCCATCGGGGCTAGATTCATGACCCTAATTCTCTGTAAACCTAATCCACTATGAGTTT
The DNA here is from genome assembly GCF_006381635.1 of Hibiscus syriacus. Classification (NCBI taxonomy): domain Eukaryota; kingdom Viridiplantae; phylum Streptophyta; class Magnoliopsida; order Malvales; family Malvaceae; genus Hibiscus; species Hibiscus syriacus. Next base: position 865,420 of record NW_024062542.1, on the reverse strand, counting down.
CGGTTTTGTAAACTCTTTCCCAACTAACCAAGTGATTATGGGCATAATCCCCTCCTCCCCAAAGGAAGTTCTGGTTTAAACTATCGAGTTAGTTTATTACAAACAGTCCTTGGCAAGATAGTTGTTTGCATTGTATGAACCGTAATCGCTGTCGTAATGGATTGGATAAACGTTTTGTTGAAAGTCATAGCAGCCGACGCCTGTTTTTGGTCAAAATTGGGCAATTATTTTTGTTGAATTAAGCCAGGGATAATTACAACATTTAGTCCATAGACTTTAGGGTATTTACAAGATTAGTCCTCAAGCTTCAACTATAAATACCCTATCTCATTTAGCTTCAAAATCATCCTAAATCATTCTAGCTTTCTCCCAATACTAGAGAATTTAGAGAGTTTTCTTGAGAGTTGTTTTCTCCTTTTTATCAAGAGAGAATTGTAATTATTTTCTCCATGTTAGATCGAGAGAAGTTGTAATTCCTATTTTCTCATAGTGAAATTCTTCTACCATTACCCGTGGTTTTTACCCTATATTATTTAGGAGTTTTCCACGTAAAATTTGTGTATTCTTTATCTTCATTTTTATTTTCTCAAATTATCAGTTAACAATTTTGCTCTATCCGATAGCCGTATTCCAGAACAATTGGTATCAGAGACAGATTAGAGTGTGTAATATCTACTTATTATCTTTGTGGTTGCCACCAAAAGGTGGATCCTCCAACATAAGAAAGTAAGAAGTTATTACTTATTCTTTGAAGGTTCTAGAGAACTATTCACGATAGTGAAATAGTGAGAGCTATCCGTAATAGAAGCTATGGCAACGAAATTTGATATTGAAAAGTTCAATGGAAGAAATTTCTCATTGTGGAAATTGAAGATGAAGGTCATCCTTAGGAAAGACGGTTGTCTAGCATCTATCAGTGAAAGGCTGGAAGATTTCACAGATGACAACAAATTGATCGAAATGGACCGAAATGGACGGGAATGTTATGGAAAACTTTCATCTAGCATTAGCAGATGAAGTATTGTCAAGCATCGAGGAGAAAAAGACAGCTAAGGAGATATGAGATCATCTCACCAAATTGTACGAGGCCATATCGTTCCACAATAAAATTTTCTTTAAAATGAAATTATACACTCTCCGTATGCCATAATCTACTTCAGTGACGGAGCACTTAAACACGCTGAACACTTTATTTTCTCAGCTTACATCCTTAAGATGTACAATAGAAGAACAAGAACATGCTAAACTTCTACTTCAAAGTCTACCTGATTCGTATGATCAACTCATCATCAACTTGACAAACAGTCATGTCACTAGTCTAGTCTTCGATGATGTTGCAGCCGCTGCTCTACAAGAAGAAAATTGGTGCAAAAACAAGTAAGACAGACAAGTAAATCTGCAACAAGCAGAAGTGTTGACAACGATGAGAGGGAGATCAACAGAACATGGCCAAAGCAGCAGTCACAAACATGGTAGATCGAAGTCGAGAAGCAAGAAGAATTTAAAGTGCTACAACTGTGGAAAGAAGGGTCACTTGAAGAATGATTGTTGAAGTCTAAATAAAAACTCCAATCCACAAGGCAATACCGCAAACACTTTAGATGATGGAGATGTTCTATGCTGTGAAGCGTCAACCACCGTGGAAGGTAGAAAGAGATTTGCAGATATATGACTCATTGATTCATGAGCAACATATCACATGACCTCAAGAAGAGAATTGTTCCATCATTATGAACCTATCTCAGGAGGATCTGTGTATAGTTGCAATGACCATTCCTTAGAGATCGTTGGCGTGGAAACCATCAAATTAAAGATGTATGATGGAACTATTAAAGTTGTTCGAGATGTACGGCACGTGAAAGGTCTGAAGAAAAATTTATTATCCTACGGATTGTTGGATAATAATGCTAGCAAGATTGAAACACGGAAAGGAATCATGAAGGTGTTCCGCGGAGCTCTTGTGGTGATGAAAGGCAAAAAGATAGCTGCAAACTTATACATATTGAAGGGAGGGACTTTGTTAGAAGCAGAAGCCGCTGTTGCCTCATGTAGTTCAGATTCTGCAATGCTATGGCATCAGAAACTTGGACACATATGAGAACAAGGAATGAAAGTCCTTGTGGAGCAAAAGCTACTTCCAGACTTAACAAATATATCACTTACTTTGTGTGAGCATTGCATAACAAGTAAGCAGCACCGGTTGAAATTCAACACATCAAATTCTAAAGGCAAAAGTGTTCTAGAATTGGTTCACTCTAACGTATGGCAAGTACCAATTACATCCCAAGGCGGAGCAAAATATTTTGTCTCATTTATTGATGATTACTCTAGGAGATGTTGGGTGTACCATATTAAAAAGAAGTTAGACGTGTTTTCAACTTTCAAAAACTTCAAAGCACGAGTAGAACTTGATTCTGGAAATAAGATCAAGTGTTTTATAATAGATAATTGAGGAGAATACACAAGTGAAGAATTTGATGACTTTTGCAGGAAAAAAGGTATCAAAAGACAGTTCACAGTGGTGAACACTCCTCAATAAAATAGAGTGGCAGAGCGGATGAAAAGAACCTTGTTAGAAAGAACAAGAGCAATGTTGAGGGCTGCAGGCCTAGAAAAATCATTTTGGACAGAAGCAGTCAATACCGCCTGTTATTTGGTGAATCGAGCTTCATTAACTGCAATAGAGCTAAAGACACCAATGAAGATGTGGACTGGTAAAACAACTAATTATTCAAACCTCCATGTATTTGGAAGTATTGTGTACGTGATGTACAACTCCCAAGAAATTTCAAAGTTGGATCCAAAATCCAAGAAATGTAAATTCTTAGGGTATGTTGATGGAGTAAAGGGGTATCGCTTGTGGGATCCCACTGCCCGCAAAGTGACCATCAGCAGGGATATTATCTTTGTAGAAGATATACTAAAAACAAAAGAAGACAATGATAGCATTGAAAAGTCAGAGACTACACAGATACATGTTGAACAAGGAGATTCTTCTGAAGCATAACCAGCACATGATGAACAAGAACCAGAGAGTTCTGAAGCTCCAACAACTCGTCAATCAAATCGTGTGAGAAGGTGTCCCAATTGGAACTCAGATTATGTTATTGAAGGAAATATTGCATACTGCCTTTTAACAGAGGACGGTGAGCCATTAACATACCAGGAAGCAATAAACAGCTCAGATGCTTCATTATGGATGATGGCGATGTAAGAAGAAATCCAAGCCCTTCATAAAAATAATACATGGGACCTTGTGCCACTACCACAAGAAAGTAAGTCAATTGGTAACAAATGGGTCTTCAAAATCAAGCGAAATGGTGACAATCAAGTTGAGAGGTATCGTGCAAGACTGGTGGTCAAAGGATATGCTCAAAAAGAAGGTATTGATTTTAATGAAATCTTTTCTCCTGTAGTTCGACTAACAACAGTTCGAGTAGTTTTGGCAATGTGTTCTACATTGAATTTACATCTATAACAGCTAGATGTTAAAACATCTTTTCTTCATGGAAATCTTGAAGAAGAGATTTATATGCTCCAGCATGAAGGTTTTGAAGAAGAAAAAAAGAAGAACTTGGTTTGCAGGTTGAACAAATCTCTGTACGGTCTAAAGCAGGCGTCGAGGTATTGGTATAAGAGATTTGATTCCTTCATTATGTGCCTTGGATACAACAGACTTAATGTAAACCCTTGTGCTTATTTCAAGAGGTTTGGTAATAACGATTTTGTTATATTACTGTTGTATGTGGATGACATGTTGGTTGCAGGACCCAACAAATATCATATTAAAGAATTGAAGGCACAACTGGCTAGGGAATTTGAAATGAAGGACTTGGGATCAGCAAACAAGACTCTAGGGATGCAAATTCACCGAGACAAAAGTAATAGGAAGATATGGCTTTCACAAAAGAATTACTTGAAGAAGATCTTGCCACGATTCAACATGCAAGATTGTAAGCCAATTTCTACCCCTCTTCTTATTAACTTCAAATTATCTTCAAATTATCCTCCAGCATGAGTCCTAGCAGTGAATAAGAGAGGATGAAGATGTCTCGAGTGTCGTATGCATCGACAATGGGAAGTTTAATGTTCGCTATGATATGCACAAGAGCAGACATTACACAAGCAGTGGGAGTGGTTAGTCGGTACATGGCGAATCCAGGCAAATAGCATTGGAATATAGTAAAAAGGATCCTGAGATACATTAAAGGGACTCAAATGTTGCATTATGTTACGGATGATTAAACTTACTTATCAATGGGTATATTGATTCTGACTATTCAAGAGATTTGGATAAAAAGTAAATCTACTACATGATATGTGTTCAAAGTTATTGGTGGAGCTGTAAGTTGGGTTTCAAAATTATAGTAAGTTATGGCTACATCCACAACAGAGGCAGAATATGTAGCATCTACACAAGCCAGTAAAGAAGTAATTTGGTTGAAGATGCTATTGGATGAGCTTGGGCACAATCAAGAGTATGTCTCACTGTTTTGTGACAGTCAAAGCGCCTTACATCTAGCAAGGAATCCAACATTTCATTCAAGGACAAAGAACATACGAGTTCAATACCATTTCATTCGTGAGAAGGTGGAAGAAGTGACGGTAGATATGCAGAAGATCCATACCAAAGACAACATAACAGATTTCATGACGAAGGCGATCAATGTTGATAAATTTACTTGGTTTCGATCCTCTTGTGGCATGTCAGAAACGTAAGCAACATGAAGGTACAAGGTAGAAAGAATGGTGTGAAGATATGATTGTTCCAATCAAATCTTCAAGTGGGAGATTATTGAAAGTCATAGCAGCCGACGGCTGTTTTTGGTCAAAATTGGGAAATTATTTTTGTTGAATTAATCAAGGGATAATTATAACATGTTGAGGCAATCGAACGATGGAATCGGCCAAGAGGGGGTGAATTAGCAATTAAAAAGTTAGTGGAAGCTTTTGCAGAAAATTGAAAGTAATTGAACAGCGATTTAGAGTGGTTCGACTTTCTCAACCAAAGTCTACGTTTCACTACCTTAGCTATCCACACTAAGGATTTTCCAACAAATTCACTAATTTGTTCTTTCTTTTTAGGACAAAGAGTAACCTTATAATTCCCTCAAGAATTATACCCAAATTCTTGAGCACACTCTTTTTCAAAGAAAAATATACAAATTTGCAAACTTACAAGGAAAACCTCACAAGGCAATATGTTGCACAATTCTAGAACAAGATAAGACCACTCAAAGATGATTACAAATGAGCACAAATTGTGTTCTTGAAAGAAAAATGAATATTAAAGGAAAATTGGCTTGATTTGCACAAACTTGGTGTTTGATGTTTTCTCTCTTGTTTCTCAATGATTTCTTGTTGATCAATGGCTTCAGAACTTGCTTAAATACTCCTTCAATTGATTCTGAACATTGGGGATGATTAGTGGAGCCAATGGAGCTGTTTAAGTGTGAAAACAATTAATAAAACAATTTAGAGCGTGGGGGTATCGGTACCCCTTCATAGGTATCGGTACCTGAAGTGTAAAATTCAAAATATTTCGACTGCTATATACCTTAGGGTATAGATACCATATGAGGGGTATCGGTGCCATTGCATGGGGTATCGATACCTATGGGGGGTATCAGTACCATTCAAGCATTCTGTTATTTCTCGGAATCAAAGTTTTCACAGGGGTATCGGTACCCTATAGGGGGTATCGATACCATACTAAATAATTTTTATTTTTGGCTTGAATATGGCTCAAAATACTTTGTAAAAATTGTTTTAAAAATATTTTAAGATTTGAAACTTAATTTTACACTTGAGTAAGGATTGAAATAGACTTTTGAAAACTTAGAGTAATAATTTTATATTCGAATAATTAAAAATCTTAAATTAATTAACCACTTAATTTGTTATATCGAAACATCAAAATATTTTCAACAATCTCCCCCTTTTGATATAACAAAACATTTTAGTAATTTAAGATTTTCTAATTGAAAATTATTTTGAACTCAAGTTTGAAAATTTTGAAAAATAAAAATTACTCTCCTTACTCTAACACTTCTCCCCCTTTTTTTAAATCAAAAAGAAGACTCTAAAAGGTTTATAAAGCAAGTTTTGCCATTGAAGTGAATTATATAAAGTTTGAACTGCTAAGATCAAAATCAAGAGAAAGATTAGCCATTAGTTCCATAATCAATATTCATAAACAAATGTGTAATGGAAATTGGTCATAATGCAACTAATATGTAAATGATGCAAAAATTAATAAACATTAAGCTCAAAAAGAATGTCAAAATAAACCAAATATATAATAAGTTCAAATATCCAAAGCAACCAAATATAAATCCAAGCAACTCAAAGTAAAACAATCCAAAAGCTTTCAAAATGTTTTAACAATTAAAGTTCTAATTTGATCCAAAACAAAAACAAATCAAGGTCTATGCGTCCATAGAAGGATCGGAAGGACGAGGAGAACGTGCTTGCATCTCAATAGAAAGAGCATCCATACGTGCAAGCATCTCCCTTTGAAACTCATTTGTGACCTTCCAAAGAGTTTAAACGATGATTCACCGCTTCGTTGTTTGCAGTTAAATGGGATTCGATGGAAGCAAACCGTAGATCAAATGTCTCCAAACGAACGAAATATGGAGGCACTTGATCCTCTTGTTTGCTAGTTCTTCGGGCTGATCCGGCTCGTCGTCGGCGTCGTCAATATCTTGCATTAGTTGTTGAAGCTCTGGATCGTCGTCCGCTCCAGGTGGAGCTCGTGAAGAACTAACTCCAGGTGGAGCTCGTGAAGAACTAGCTCCTGGAGTTTCCTCAGGATCGAACCCATTCACCGGTATCCTTATCCTTTATCCATCCCGATCTCGTTAAGAAAAGAAGATTAAATTGGTTTTTTAGAGGGATGGCTACATCAAGTTGTACCCTAAGTTGGCTTTCTTAAACAAGTTACTTAGTAGACAACTGTAAACTAGACTTGGACAAGTTTTCTTATTAGGAACGAGATTCACGGTGTCAACAAGAACTGGCAAGATGATATAAGGAAGGTTAATTTTCATATTATTCTGGATACAATGTATCCACCACAAATCTAAGGCTCTAAGAGTGGAATATTTTCCTCCTGATGGTCTAAACCACCAAGAGATCATAAGATGAAGAAATCGATCGTGATGATCTAAAATACTCGCACTCGATCTAACCTTGTAACGGGAACCTACGATTTGTTTTTGTCGCATAATCCATTATCATCTAAGCCAAAAGCATGTGACATATACTAAGAATCATGTGAATGAATTGACCTAGAAGATAAGATGGATCCCTATGGTTACGGTTATTCTCGATTTTGAATGTAAACGGCATTGGAATAGAAAATTCGAACGAGTTGTTGGTAAACAATTGGTTCGAGTTGACAGAGTTATCAAATTTCCAATCTAATAGGGTAGGTAGATATCTAAAGTTTATATCTATCATAGCTTGAAGGGACGGGATGCGTTCTTCACGAATTTTATATGACTCAAAGTAATGAGAATACCTATAGTAGAGATCTTGCCTACGTCCAGGTTCATTAAAGCATGAATTACTTATAATCATAATGGAATCAAGAATTTGAGGAGGAATTGGAGGATTGGATTTGGAGGTGGGTTTGAGGTCGGTTAGAACGACTAGAGGAAGACCTAGGTCGTTTATGAGACAGACTTATGAAATCGGAATAAAATGGATAACATGCAATTTTAAAAACACATGTATGCAAATATTAATATATTCCAAAACTCAAATGAGTCCTCAATATTTCAAGGTTCTCTAAAATAATCCTAATGGGTAAAGTTTTGAAAACTATCTTGAAATTAATGTTTGAGAATCATAATGTATGATTTTCATGAAAACAACATAATTGAATCAAAAACATCAATTAAACCCATGATTTTCAAAAATAAAAAAATTATATTTCAAAATTTTGAAATTTTTTGAAAAATATTGTGTTTTTAATGATATTAGTTGTATAATCTAGTTTAGAAATAACATGTGATCAATGCCCGATAATTATTTCAACCTAGAACTAATCTAAACTAGTCCTAAGTTAAAAATTTGATAAAATAAAGGTTTTTGGAAAATACCTTAAAATTCTCGGATTGAGTGGAATTTGATGTTGTTTGCACAAATTAATGATTGAAGCAGGATTGGGAGATGATATGCAAATGAATTCCGACTAAAAATCAATGTTTTGAAGCAATGTAGGAATTTAGGGAGATAGAGAGAGAGCACAGCGACAAAGCTAGAGAGGAGAGAGTTTGAGAGAATGAGGTTTTGGGGTGTTTAATAACAGACCCCGTGGAGGGTATCAGTATCATCAGGGGGTATCGATACCCATTCAAGGATGGTATCGATACCTATTACAGAGGTATCCATACCTATTCAAAGGGGGTATCGATACCAGTCTCAGGGGTATCGATACGCTATGCACAAAAATGTCAAAAATTCGTTTTAAACACTCAAAATGCTAAATTAATTAGCTCTAGTGGTATTGGCAACCCATATATTGAAAATTAGTCATGTTCAATCAATAAATTTAATCCTTAAACTACATTTGAACATAAAATTAATTTTCACCATAGAACATAAACTCCCCCTAACTAATAGCAAAGAATTCAATCAAAAATTTATTATTATAAGCATTTTTCATTTATTCTTAAAAGTTCTAAAATTAATTTAAACACTAAGTGAGGAAAGGTCAGTTAAACCTAATTCTCTCCTAAGTGTCCAAAATCTTTCTTTGTCTAAAGGTTTTGTAAAGATATCCGCTAATTGGTGCAAAGTATCAACAAATTCTAGAACTACATCTTCCTTAGCGACATGGTCTCTAATGAAGTGATGTCTTATTTCAATATGCTTTGTTCTAGAGTGTTGGATGGGATTTTTAGTGAGACAAATGGCACTAGTATTGTCACACTTGATAGGAATGGTACCTACTTCAATTCCATAATCAAAAAGTTGTTGTTTCATCCATAAAACTTGTGCACAACAACTATCAGCTGAAATGTATTATGCTTCAGTGGTAGATAATGCAACACAATTTTGTTTCTTTAAAACCAAGAAATTAGCATATTTCTAAGGAATTGGCAAGTACCGGAGGTGCTTTTCCTATCTAATTTGCATCCTCCATAATCTGCATCAGAGAAGGCATGTAAGCTAAAGCTAGAGTCTCTAGGATACCAAAGTCCTAAACTAGGAGTGTCCTTAAGGTATCTAAAGATTCTCTTAACAGCTAGTAAATGTGATTCCTTAGGGCATGATTTGATTCTAGCATATAAGCAAACACTAAACATATTATCCTGTCTACTTGCAGTTAGATAAAGCAAAGAGCAAATCATTGACCTATATAATTTAACATCCACACATTTACCTCCTACATCTATGTCAAGCTTTGTTGATGAGCTCATTGGAGTGTTATGAGGTTTCTCATTTCCAGTCCAAACTTCTTGAGCATATCTTTGACGTACTTAGCTTGATTGATGAAGATGCCATCTTTTCTTTGCTTGATTTAGAGTCCCAAGAAAAATGAGAGCTCCCCCATCATGCTCATCTCGAATTCACTTTGCATTAGCTTAGAAAATTCTTGGCAAAAAAATCATTAGTAGAACCAAATATTATATCAACAACATAAATTTGAACTACTAATAAATCTTTACGTTTATGCTTTAAAAATAATATAGTGTCAACCTTCCCTTTGGAAAAACCTTTTTCAATTAAAAAGTTTGGCAATCTTTCATACCAAGCTCTAGGAGCTTGTTTTAAACCATAAAGCGCTTTTGTCAATTTAAGAACATGATTTGGAAATTTTAAATCTTCAAAACCAGGAGGTTGTTCTACATACACTTCTTTTTTATAAAACCATTTAAAAATGTACTTTTAACATCCATTTGATATAATTTAAATTCATGAAAACATGCAAATGCTAATAACATTCTAATTGTTTCCATTCTAGCTACGGGAGCGTATGTTTCATCATAATCTATTCCCTCTTCTTGAGTATACTTTGAGCACCAAGTCTAGCCTTGTTTCTCACTATACTACCACTTTCATCAAGCTTATTCCTAAATACTCATCTAGTACCTACAGTAGATTTATTACAAGGCCTTTCAACTAATGTCCAAACTTTACTCCTCTCGAATTGATTTAACTCTTCTTGCATAGCCAAAATCCAATGTTCATCATTTAATGCTTCTTTAATATTCTTAGGCTCTATGCATGAGATAAATGCAACATAATTACAAATATTTCTAAGAGAAGATCGAGTTGTTACCCCTTTGGATGGATTACCTATAATCTCACCATCCTTGACATAGTTGTACTCTCTTGGGTAAGATATTTCTCTTTCTTCAATGGTTAGATTCTCGAGAGGATAATGAGTTTCCTCATCTTTTGTTTCTTCCTTTGATGATGGTTCTCCAATATCATGTCTAACATCATTTGTATTTATAATACCTACATCATCATTCACATAAGAATCCTTCCTCGGAAGGGGATTATCATCGAAAACAACATGTATAGACTCTTCTACAACTAAAGTTCTTTTATTAAATACTCGATAAGCTTTAGAATTTAAGGAATAACCCAGAAAAATTCCTTCATCACTTTTAGCATCAAATTTGCCAAGATTGTCCTTACCATTGTTTAAAACAAAACATTTACATCCAAAAGGATGAAAATAACTAATGTTAGGCTTTTTATTTTTAAAAAGTTCATAAAGATTTTTCTTCAAAATAGGCCTAATCATTACTCGATTAATAACATAACAAGCGGTATTTGTAGCTTCCGCCCAAAAATATTTTGCCAAATTATTTTCACTAAGCATGGTTCTAGCCATTTCTTCTAAAGTTTGATTTTTCCTCTCAACAACTCCATTTTGTTGAGGTGTTCTAGGTGCTGAAAAATTATGGCTAATACCGTTAGAATTACAAAATTCAGTAAATCCAAGATTTTCAAATTTAGTTCCATGATCACTCCTAACACTAGTTATAGAGTAACCTTTTTCGTTTTGGGTTATTTTTGAAAATGTGATGAATTTTTCTAATGCTTCATCTTTAGTACTTAAAAATAGAACCCAAGTATATCTAGAATAATCATCTACCAATACAAATGCATATTATTTTCCACCCAAGCTAGTAGTTCTAGATGGCCCAAAAAGATCTAAATGGATCAATTGTAATGCTCTACTAGTGGATACATCATTAATGTATTTAAAAGAAATTCACTTTTGTTTTCCTTTAGCACAAGCATCACAGATTTTATCATTATCAAATTTTAGTTTAGGCAACCCTCGAACTAAATCTCCTTGAATTAACCGTTGCAAAACACTCATACTAGCATGTCCTAGTCTCCTATGCCATAACCAACTATCATGCTCATCTTTAGCAACTAGGTATAAATTAGTCATATCTATGGAATCTAAATGCACCATGTAAATGTTTCTTATTCTATGACCAACAAGCATAATCCGATTAGATACAATGTCAATAACTTTACAACCATTAGTTTCAAACATGACATTGAATCCCTTATCACATAATTGACTAATACTCAAAAGATTATGCTTTAATCCATTCATATATAAAACATTTTTAATTTGTTTGGAAGAGGTATTACCTATTGTACCTATACCTTCAATGTGACCTTTTGAATTATTACCAAAAGTCACATCTCCTCCACTTTTGGCGTTAAGCTCTAAGAACCGGCTCTTGTCTCCGGTCATGTGTCTTGAGCATCCACTATCAAGATACCATGAGTTTGAATTTGTTTCCCGTGCCTTGTAGCAATGCTCCTTTTCCTACAAACATAGATTAATTTTTGATTTTTGGTACCCAAATTCTTTTGGGTCCATATTCATTAGTTTCCAAAATTCTAGTCCCCTTAGGTATCCATTTGTGTAGGATATCCTTATCTTTAGTAGTAATGAGTTCTTTAGGAACCCATATACTTCTAACGATTTTTCTATTAGAGATTCTTCGGGGACCTCTATGATTGTAGTTTTTAAAACTTTTTCTAACAAAGTTGGATTTTGAATTTTCTCCTTTTCAAAACGTTTTGTTCCAACTTTATCCAAAGAATCTTTAAGATCATCAATTTTCTTTTGATGATCATCATTGACCTTTGAAAGTAAATTTTGCAAATCCAAATTTTTCTTTTCAAACTCTTCTAGTTTGATTTACAAATCACTGATTTTACTTTCAAGATCATTGTTGGTCTTGGATATGAGCTTATTTTCATTTTTCAATTTTGAAACATCATTTTAATATTTTAAAAATAATTTCTCATAATCCGAAGCCAACCCATTATATTCCTCTAATAACTCATCATAAGATAAATCATCTAATTCAAATGAGTTAGAGGTTACCTTAGAATCTTCCTCGAAAGTCATCAAGCACAAGTTTGCTACATCTTGTTCCTCTTATCGAACCTTATTCATCGCTCCATGTAGCCATGTGAGCCTTGTTCTTAATCTTTGATTGACCCTTCTTCTTCAATTATGGGTAATCATATTTGACATGCCCCGATTTTTTGCATTCATAGAAAATGATCGGATCCTTCTCTTTTGGTTCATTTTTGAAGCCTTCATTTCGTTTGGATTTTTTCCTCAGTTAGGCCTCATCGTTTTTATGAATCGTTTGGAAAACAATGTCATTTCCTCATCATCTTCAGCTTCATCCGAATCACTCTCATCTTTTGTTGATTTGATAGCCACTCCCATGTTCTTCTTCTTCTCCGTATCCTTCTTTGGCTCATCTCTTTTCTCAAAGTCTTTCTCTTCTTTAAGCATCATTTCATGTGTAAGGAGAGAGTCAATAAGTTCATCGAGGGTCAAGGATTTTAAGTTCTTAGCCTCGATGATCGTCGTCTTATTTGATTGCTAAGCTTTTGGAAGAGAGTATACTAACTTCCTTACAAGCTTGTCATTTAGAATGATTTATGCATATGATTTGAGGCTATTGGCAATCGTGGAGAATCTATCCATCATAGCTTTGACATCCTCATCCGGTTTCATCCTAAACTTTTCATAGCTATGAGTTAGAAGACTAATTTTAGATTCTTTACCTCGTTTGTGCCTTCATGAGTGACTTATAATTTGTCCCATATCTCCTTGGCGGTTGTACAAGATGAAACTCTCTCATATTCATCTAGTCCAATAGCACACAAAATGATATGGATGGCTTTGAAGTTGAGCTGGAACATTCTTGTCTCTCTTTTACTCCATAACCTCGGGTGAGTGGAGGGTTTGATGTATCCATCTTCTATGATATTTCATGCTCCCATGTCACTTTCTTGAATGAAATACATCATCCTATTCTTCCAATAAGCATAATTAGCTCCATTGAAGAAAAAAGGCTTGTTGACTGGCAATGAATCGAGACCGAAGTCGGAGTTTAAAGCGTCGGCCATTGATGACTTGAATATCGATGTAACTCTTTTTGAATCGACTCAAGAGGTGATTAAACCTTCAAATGAGTGAGGCTCTGATACCAATTGTTGAGTTAATCGATCGATGGAATTGGCCAAGAGGGGGGTGAATTGGCAATTAAAAGTTGGTGGAAGCTTTTGCAGAAAATTGAAAGTAATTGCACAGCGATTTAGAGTGGTTCGACTTTCTCAACCAAAGTCTACGTCCACTACCTTAGCTATCCACACTAAGGATTTTCCAACAAATTCACTAATTTGTTCTTTCTTTTGAGGACAAAGAGTAACCTTACAACTCCCTCAAGAATTATTCCCCAATTCTTGAGCACACTCTTTTTCAAAGAGAAATACACAAATTTGCAAACTTACAAGGAAAACCTCACAAGGAAATATGTTTACACAATTCTAGAACAAGATAAAAACACTCAAAGATGATTACAAATGAGCAAAATTGTGTTCTTGAAAGCAAAATGAATATTGAAGGAAAATTAGCTTGATTTGCACAAATTTGGTGTTTGATGCTTTCTCTCTTGTTGATCAATGGCTTCAAAACTTGCTTAAATACTCCTTCAATTGATTCTGAACGTTGGGATGATTAGTGGAGTCAATGGAGCCGTTTAAATGTGAAAACAATTAATAAAACAGCTTGAAGCGTGGGGGGTATTGGTACCCCTTCATAGGGTATCGGTACCTGAAGTGTAAAATTTAAATATTTCGACCGTTATATGCCTTAGGGTATCGATACCATATGAGGGGTATCGATACCATTGCATGGGGGTATCGATACCTATGGGGGTATTGGTATCATTCGAGCATTCTGTTATTTCTCGGAATCAAAGTGTTCACATGGGTATCGGTACCCTATAGGGGGTATCGACACCATACTAAATAATTTTTATTTTTGGCTCGAATGTGGCTTGAAATACTTTGTAAAAATTATTTCAAGAATATTTTAAGATTTGAAACTTAATTTTACACTTGAGTAAGGATTGAAATAGACTTTTGAAAACTTAGAGTAATAATTTTTATATTCGAATAATTAAAAATCTTAAAATTAATTAACCACTTAATTTGTTATATCTAAACATCAAAATATTTTCAACATAACATTTAGTCCATAGACTTTATGGTATTTACAAGATTAATCCTCAAGCTTCAACTATAAATACCCTATCCTATTTAGCTTCAAAATCATCCCAAATAATTCTAGCTTTCTCCCAATACTAGAGAATTTAGAGAGTTTTCTTGAGAGTTGTTTCTCCTTTTTATCAAGAGAGAATTATAATTGTTTTCTCCTTATTAGATCGAGAGAAGTTGTAATTCCTATTTTCTCATAGTGAAATTCTTCTACCGTTGCCCATGGTTTTTACCCTATATTATTTAGTGGTTTTTATGGGAAATAAACCGAGTATGAGTAATTTTCCTATAACCAGATTAGTGAGAATGCGAAATAAAAGCGGAAACATAATACCCGAAATTGATAACGGAGTTCAGCCAATTGTGCTTACGTCTTCGGACTGCTGCAGATCTTTTACTAAGAGAGAAAATTTACAGGTGTTTACAAAACACTCACTACTCACAAGAAAGCTCTCTAGTATTGGGAGAAAGAAATGATTTTTGGGATGGATTTGAAGCTAAATGAGCTAGGGTATTTATAGTTGAAACTTAGGGACTAATCTTTGAAAATACCCTACAGTGCAATGACTAAAGTGAATTTACCCATTCCTATTTTCAACAAACATCTACCAAACTTTGAAAAATATTTTTCAAAGAAACATTTACCAAACTTTGAAAACCATTTTCAAAGTTGGTTACCAACCTTTGGACTTTTAACAATATCCCACTTGAAGACTGATTTTAATCTGTCTTCACACCTCGATCGATGCAACAGCATTTCTAGTCTTGTTATTCTTGCATGACAACTGAAGCCGAACACAGCTTCAGTTTGTATGTGGTCACCGTCTTTGTCAACATGTCTTCCAGATTTTGAGCTCCACTGATATTTTCAAGTTTCAAACTCTCATCTTCCAGAAGAGACCGGATAAAATGATATCGCAATTGTATGTGCTTTTTCCTGGAATGAAAAGACGGATTCTTTGCTAGATGGATAGCACTTTGACTGTCGCAATACAAGACATTGTTTCTTGTTTCTTGCCTAACTCTTCAAGAAACTTTGGAGCCAAACCATCTCCTTGCTAGCTTCCGTAACAGCGACATATTATGCTTCAGTTGTAGAGAGAGCAACTATCTTCTGTAGTTGAGAAACCCAGCTCACTGCAGTTCCTCCTAGAGTATAGACATACCTTGTAGTGCTCCTTCTGATGTCAATATTTTCGGCTAAGTCAGCATCTACATAGCCTGTCAATATCGTATCTCCACCTTTGAAACAAAGTGCTTTGTTTGTGGTACCTCGCAGATATCTGAGGATCCATTTGATTGCTTCCCAGTGTACCTTGCCCAGATTATTCATGTACCTGCTAACAGCTCCCACTACATGAGCAATATCTGGTCTGGTACATACCATGGCATACATCAGACTTCCAATTTCTGAGGCATACGGCACCTTTACTATGTGTGCACGTTCTTCCTCCGTCTTTGGTGATTGTTCTTTGGAGAGTCTAAAATGAACACCTAAAGGTGTACTTACTAGTTTAGCATCTTGCATGTTGAACCTGGAGAGCACTTTGTTGATGTACTCAGCCTGTGATAACATCAAAGTCCCCGACTTTGTGTCTCTCTTGATCCTCATCCCAAGAATCTACTTTGCAACACCCAGATCTTTCATAGCAAACTGTTTCGACAATTTTTGCTTCAAGTGTATAATCTCTTGCATGTTTGAGCCTGCAACGAGCATGTCATCAACGTACAACAATAAAATAATGAAGCTATTGTCGAACCTCTTGATGTAGCAACAATGATTTGCTTGGCATCTGGTAAAACCACTACTACCCATGAAGCTATCGAACTTCTTGTACCACTGTCTATGAGCTTGTTTTAAACCATACAAGCTCTTCTTCAACCTGCATACCAGGTTTTTCTTGTCTACCTCTATGAAGCCTTCTGGCTGCCTCTTATAGATTTCTTCCTCCAAATCACCATGAAGGAAAGTTGTCTTTACATCTAACTGCTCAAGATGTAAATTTTCTGCAGCTACAATTTTCAACACCAGTCTGATTGTAGACAGTTTTACAACTAGAGAGAAAATTTCATTGTAGTCAATAACTTCCTTTTGCTGAAAACCTTTGACAACCAATCTTACTTTGTAGCGTTTGCTCCTATCGTGCTCTTCATTGATCCTGTAAATCCACTTGTTGTGGAGCGCTTTCTTGCCTGGTGGTAATTCAGCTAATTCCCACGCCTAATTTGACATAAGCGAGTCCATATCATCTTTCATGGAAGACTCCCACTTGATTGAATCCTCCACCTGCATTGCTTCATCATAGCACTCTGGTTCACCATTGTCAGTCAGCAACAAGTATTGCAAAGAAGGAGAATAACGTTGGGTTGGTTTAGGAATTCTGGAGGAGCGTCTTAGTTCCGGTGTGCCTGGTTCTTCTTGAACTGCTTTAGGACTAATCTGAACATAATTTCCAGAAATCTCCTCGAACTCAGCAAATTCCTTTGTTTCAGCTTTGGTATTGGAGCTACTTGATTCTACAGTTGACATGTCTTTGTACATCACATTCTCATTGAAAATGACATCTTTGCTTCTGATGATCTTCCGATTTTCATAGTCCCAAAACCGGTAGCCGAACTCATCACCACCATAACCAACAAAGACACATTTGTTGGACTTGGCATCAAGTTTACTTCTTTCAGCAGAGTTTATGTGTACATAAGAAATACAACCAAACACTCTTAAGTGTGAAATGTTTATTTCTTTCTTGCTCCAAACTTCCTCTGGTATTCTGCCATCCAAAGGAACTGAGGGCCCACGGTTGATCATGTAAGCTACAGTGTTGATAGCTTCAGCCCATAGAAATTTGGGCAATCCGGCATGTATCCTTATGCTTCTGGCACGTTCATTTAGAGTTCTGTTCATGCGCTCTGCTACGCCATTTTGTTGCTGTGTCATGGGAACTGTTGTCTCCATCTTGATCCCATTGTTTGCGTAAAATTCTCTGAATATACGATTTTTGTACTCTCCTCCATTATCAGACCTCAACCGCTTAACTTTCAGACCAGTCTCATTTTCCACCATGGCCTTTCATTTTCTGAAGGTATCAAAGACTTCTGATTTTTTCTTCAGAAAATAAACCCACACCTTCCTTGTAGAGTCATCGATGAAGGTAACATAATATAATGAGCCTGCAAGAGATAGAACTGGAGATGGTCCGCATACATCAGTATGAACCAACTCTAACTTTTTAGCTTTGGGTGTCTTACCAATCTTTGCAAAGCTAACTTTCTTTTGTTTGCCAAAGATGCAATCCTCGCATAGTCCGACATCTACATTCTTTAGATTCGGCAAATTCCCCTTTAACAAAAGTGTCTTCATCCCTTTCTCGCTCATATGGCCAAGCCTTTGGTGCTATAGGTTTGATTTTCCATCAGCATCTGATACTGCAATAATATTCTCTAAATTTGAGGTTATATAGAGAGTATCAGTTTTCTTACCACGAGCAATGACGAGTGCTCCTTTGGTAATCTTCCATTCACAGCCTGAAAAGGTTGTACTATATCCTTCTCCATCAAGCTGTCCTACAGAAATCAAATTCCTTTTGAGGCCAGGAATATGTCTCACTCCTGTCAGCTTCCAGGTGGTCTGGTTTGACAACTTTAATCGGATGTCTCCTTTTCCGACGATCTTCAAGGTTTCATCATCAGCTAGATAAACCTTCCCAAAATCACCACTGACATAGTTCTCCATGATTTCTCGGTATGGGGTAGAGTGGAAAGATGCCCCTGAATCCAAGATCCATGATTCAATCGGAGTGTTAACACTTAGAATCATGGCACCACCTGTCTCCTCTGTCATGTTGGCAGATTCCTGTGCATCGGTATCTTTCTTCAGTGCTCGACAATCTCTTTTAAAGTGATCCTTCTTGCCACAATTATAACAGGTAAAATATTTCTTTCATGTTCTTGATTTGCCCCTTCTAGATTTCGATCTGCCACGATTTGAATTTCTTTCTGAAGTTCTCCCTCTGGACTCCGTGTGCAAGGCTGAGGAGGTTGATGCTTCACCCGATTCTCTCCGTCGAATTTTTTCGCTCAGTACCAGATCCCGAACATCATCGAATTTCAATTTACTATTTCCCGACGAGCTGCTAACTGCTGTAACAGTAGCATTCCAACTATCTGGTAGAGATGATAAGAGAATTAAAGCTCGAACTTCATCATCGAATTCAATTTCCACTGAACTCAACTAGGTTGTGATTGTGTTGAGTTCATTTAGGTGTTGTGCCATCGATGCCCCTTTCGTCATCCGTAAATTGAATAATCGCCTCATCAAGTGCACTTTGTTTGAGGCTGATGGCTTCTCATACATACTGGAGAGAGCCGCCATAAGACCCGCCGTGGTCTTTTCCTTTGCTATGTTGAAAGCAACATTGCGGATAACGTCAGTCGATAACTCCGAGGGCTTGTCTGTCGAGAAGAGCTCAGTCTTCATTCTTCATACCCTTGGTTGTTTTCCTGAGAGAGGTTGATATAGATTTTTCTGGTACAAAAAATATTCAATCTGCATCTTCCAAAAGTCAAAATCCGCACCATCGAACTTTTCAATTTTCACCTTCCCTTCATCTGCATCCATCGTTCCCACTCGAATCTGGTTTCGTTTGGATCGTTTCTGACAATTCTTGCGAACCACCATGTATTAGAACACCTCCGTCGACAAACTCGTATCGCCGACAAAATTTTTACTATTCACAAAATTCACTATTCATGTGAATATAAATGAATAGTAACCTCGCAAAAAATTGACAAAATTTACAACCAAAAGCTTGATACCAGTTGATGAAAATAAACCGAGTACGAGTAATTTTCCTATAACCATATTAGTAAGAATGCGAAATAAAAGCAGAAAAATAATACCCGAAAATGATAACGGAGTTCAGCCAATTGTGCTTACGTCTCCGGACTGCTGCAGATCTTTTACTAAGAGAGAAAATTTACAGGTATTTACAAAACACTCACTACTTACAAGAAAGCTCTCTAGTATTGGGAGAAAGAAATGATTTTTGGGATGGATTTGAAGCTAAATGAGCTAGGGTATTTATAGTTGAAACTTAGGGATTAATCTTTGAAAATACCCTACAGTGCAATGACTAAAGTGAATTTACCCATTCCTATTTTCAACAAACATCTACCAAATTTTACCAAACTCTGAAAAACATTTTTGAAAGAAACATTTACCAAACTTTGAAAACTATTTTCAAAGAAACATTTACCAAACTTTGAAAATCATTTTCAAAGTTGGTTGCCAACCTTTGGACTTTTAACAGGTTTTCCACGTAAAATTTGTGTCTTCTTTATCTTCATTTTTATTTTCTCAAATTATCAGTTGTAATTTTGCTCTATCCGATAGCCGTATTCCGCAACACGTTTTGCATCCTGTCATCGATAAGACACTTCCCTTTCAGCCGGTTAGTTTTCTCATCACCTTGTCAACTAGGGATGTGTAGGTTCATGCGTTTTGCCTCTTGTGATGATATGTACTCCTAAATGAATTTCCTGTTCATCCGTTGGGGAAACATACAATTTACATTT
Source organism: Hibiscus syriacus (assembly GCF_006381635.1). Taxonomy (NCBI): domain Eukaryota; kingdom Viridiplantae; phylum Streptophyta; class Magnoliopsida; order Malvales; family Malvaceae; genus Hibiscus; species Hibiscus syriacus. Next base: position 845,266 of record NW_024062542.1, on the reverse strand, counting down.
CTTAAGATTTACCTCCAAACTCGAAGCCTTACTAAACTCGTTTAAGCTTTCTAGGATTTACGACAATTCTCGTAATTACCTAGACAAATAAGAGTAAGTCATCTACGAAGAAGATATGGCTAATCCTTGAGCCACCCCTCGAGCCTCTTATCGCCTTCCAAATACCGTCTTCAACCTTTTCTAAAATCATTTGTGATAGTCTTTCCATGACCAGATGAATAGATAGGGAGACAAAGGGTTTGCCGAAGACCTTTTCTTGGTTCAATCTTTTCAGTAGTCTCCACATTCCAAAACAGTTTCACGGTACTAGACTTGATGTAATACATGATAATGTTCGCCAGATTTTCGGGTTAAGCTCACGCAAAGTTTGTACCAAGAACCTCTAACTAACATTAACATAGGCCTTTTTAGGTCTAGTTTCATGGCAAGCCAACCTTTTCTGCCCTTGGAGTTCATCATGGTATGAACGAGCTCTTGAACAAGGATGATATTATCTTTGAAGCTTCTTCCTGCAAAGAAAATTTTCTGGTAGGGACCCGCAATACGTTGAAGGATTGGTCGAAATCGTTGGACAAGAATCTTCGAGAAAATCTTGTAGGACGTGTTCAGCAAGCTTATGGGCTGGAATTGAGATATATCATTAACTATGGTAGACTTGGGGATAAAGACCAAGAAGACTTCCAAAAGTCTGGGTCCATACTTCCAGTTCTCAAGAATATCGATTAGATGCCATCAGGCCCCGATTCTTTTAAACCTTTCATAGAAAAGAGCGTAGGCCAAACTTCATCCATGGTATTACATCTCGTCAAATATACTTCTTCATCATCGCTACATCTGGGTATGAATTTGTCATAAGCTTCGTACAGTCTCTCGTGGACCTTCTTCTCAAAGAGTTTTTTATAGTATTCCACCACATGAGTTTGGAGTTGTTGACTATCAGTCACCCAAGAATTCCCAACGAACAACCCTTTGATCATATTAAGTTTTTTTTAGCATCGTTGAAAGATGAAAGATGAAAGAATCTTGTATTACGTTCTCCCTGAATAATCTAGTTGAGCTTGGATTTTTGTAACTAGAGAATTTCTTCTTGGGCTAACAACTGATACTCTTCATTTAAGGTTTTTTTCTAGGTTTTGGAGTCCTCTTGAGCAAAGTAGTTAGGATCTTTCTGAATACCTCTCTGTCTTTTGATCAACGTGCGTTTTTGTTTGAAGATGTTCCCAAAGAATTTTTCACTCAATAATATATTTCTTAGTCCCAACAACGGCATCAACGAGGGAATCTTCCTTTTTCTCCCATGCATTTTTGAAAACATTATTTAAGTCCTCGTGGGTAAGCCACGTGATTTCAAAGCGAAAAGGTCTTTTTTCTTTGTTACTCTGATAATCCTTGTCGGTGTTAAGCAAGATTAGGTTGTGATCAGAATGCACCCTGTTGCAATTGATAACACAAAGATTAGGAAACTGGGTAATCATCTCCACGTTGTGCAAAGCTCTGTCTAAGCGTTCTTGGAGGACCACTTCACCAGACTCTTTGCACCCACGTGAACTTGTTTCCCATACATCTTGCATCCATGAGGTTACACGTGTTTCCGTAATTTCTTGAAGTGTTTATACAATCCATACAATCACGCTGGCTGCCTTGAAGGGTTTATCTACCCCTCTAGCAAATGAGCTAAGATCCTCCCAAAACTCGGGCTTCTTCGAGTGATGTGATTGTACATAAACCAAGGACAAAAGCCATTTCTTCTCGTCTTCTTGAATATTACAATAAATTGGTTGGTTAGTAGCATACCTAACCATAACCTTAGCTTGGTTCATGTGCCAGAGCAGAGTAAGACCTCCTCGAAACCCTTAAGTTGTAACCTCAAAGAGTTAATCGAACTTAAGAGCTTTTTGGATAGACTTTCATGTTCCCTCTCTAGCTTTTGTTTCTAGTGAACACATGATCGAAAGTTTTTCCACACGATTGAGCTCCTTGTAGTTTCTTCTAAAATCATCATTCCAAGATAAAATCTTCATTGGTTTATGTGGATGTTTTCAGTACATGTTTGAGCACCAGGCTCACCATTCCCTTGAGGCGGGGATAAATCCATTTCAACGTTTGGATCTGATGAAACTTGTTCCAACTGATTTTCTCCCTTTAGAACTCTCTCGTAGTTGTTTTTACCTGTGTCATTTTCTAAATACACGATCATATCCTCAGAGATCTCCATCCCATCCCTATTGCTAATAGTTCTCCTCTCCAAGTTCTGATTCCCGAGTGAGTGGGTAGCTTCTCTCTCGTATAAGCTTTCTATTGGTTCTTTATTTCTGGCATAGGGTTTTGACGGTTGAAAAGTAGACAATCTGACTCAGTTGCCTCCCGTTTTACTTTTATATCTAGGGGACTCTTTCTCACTACGTCCCTCAAGGGTCTTTCTCATTTCTATCGAAGCAGTTGTATCTCTCCCATTTTCCATGATTAGGTGAGTATCATTTTCCATCATCTGGTTGTTCCCAAATTCGTAGGTCTCTTTTTGGTTTGTCTCATCCCCCTTCTTGTTCAGGATGTCAAACATGTTATTATTTCGGCGATCTTGATTTCCTCCCTCTTGTTGTTTATTCTTATTTCTTGAGCCTTTTTGTTTTCTCTGAACCAACATCCAGGGTCCATACTTACTGCCCTCTTCCTCTCCTTTCTTTTCTTGCTCACTTACGTGAGGGCTTTCTTCTTGCATGTCTTTCTCAATAGTCTTGTCCTAGTTTATCTTCTCCTCCTTAGAATCTTTCTTCTCTATGTGTTTAAGGGGACAAGACTAAGCCATGTGTCCCACTATACCACAATGGAAACAGATTGAGTGCAAACCCTCATATTCCACGTTGAAAATCATGTTCTCCACCCAGAATTTTGACAACAGTGGCTTGTTAAGGTCAACTTCCACACAGATTTTGGCAAACGCTCCATGTGTGGTCTAGGCTGTGTGAAAGTCCACTTTCAGGGGCTTTCCAACCAGTTTACCTATCTCCACGAGAGACTTTTGTCAAAATGTTCAACCAGAAAGCCTAGAATCTGAATCCAAACAGCTGTTGACTGGATACCTACACTCATCGCGACAAAGTTAGGACGCCACTTTTGATCCGTGATATAGTGGTTCGTAATCTTCCAAGGACCCCCAGTTAGGACCTTCATCCTATCCTCAAGATTTTAGAACTTGACGGCATAAAATCCATTTCCCAAGTGGATGCTTCGTATTCCCTATCAAGATTCCATGGAAAGGTGGTGCCTTATAAGCAACAATCTTCCCTGGGACCTTGATTATTAGGGCTTTTCTCTAAGGTTCACGAATTTTCAGTTTTTACTCTATTTTGATCTTGACAGTAGGTATCTCGCTTGCGATAATTTCTTCTTCTATCTCAAAATCCACTTCCGCCTCCTCTGCTTTTGTCAAAGCTTGAAACATTCCTGCGAATGGGGAGAACTCAATCACCCTATCATGCCACGATTTCTCAGAGGACCTCCCTTCTATGATCCCATAATTTACCACCGAACGAAATCTTTTGTTGCTCCTTTTAGTAGTCTCCTCCTCCGCCGCCGCCCTTGTCACCATGGTGACGGACGGACGAGAATCTTGTTCCCATGAAGAATCAAGAACGATGGATTTGCTTCTGAAAAATACGAAACGAAGAAAGAAACCAAAACACTTTAATTGACAAAATACAGCCCTGGAAAAGATTGCAAGAAAACGTAAGATTGAAATCTATGCAACATCTTTTCGTTATCCACTCGATTGAAATCGACAAATTCTTAAAATGTGACATTGAATAACACAAAAATACGAAAGCAACAAACGATCAATGATATAGGGATGGGGACAAAAGATTCCCTAACGAAGAGAAAACAGCATGTTGAGCATGAGGCAACGGGACCTGTCATCACGTGAAAGATGCTTTTTTGACAAGGAATTTAAGTGTGTCTTGTTCGAAAAAAGGTCTTATAAAAACAAGGTATCTCTGTAAGTTGTTCTTTGGATTCCATTGTTGGATGGAGAAATAATGTGGCTCTCGATCACTGAATCCCGAAAGAAAATCTGTAGGGGACACTCAAATACCATCAAAGCAATACCTTTTACTGTTGCTCGTGGTGGTGGGTGAATCACTATTGCATATTTTGCTAGATCTTTGTGATGAAAATGTTTGCATCAATTCACCTACTCATCTTCCCATTGTCAAAACTCCTAACCTACTATATATAGTGTACATAGGATCAAATCCAATAATGACGATTCTAAAAAATTTTTTTTGCATATACATATATATTAATCAAAAAATTTATGCATGTTAAGCATAAATAAAATTTATGTGTGGATAAAATTAATAAAATAGGACATTACTCGAAAAATTTAAATTTTAGGATGAACATCTTAATAGATCCTCTATTGATGGAAAAAGTTAATCTAGTCATCACAATATTAAAATAGTATAAATCAATTATTTTCATTAATTGTATAGTCAGTTTAGTTATGTAGTTTATATAAATTCATTGAGTGATCTCAATGATAAAATAATATATTATTTTAATTATAAATTTCGGATTCAAACAATAATATCTAGAAAAAAAATGTATGTATTACAATAGATTAAAAAAATCTAAACAGATTCTACCTTGTAATTCACTTCATATTATCTAGAAAAAAAGTTATGGAATATCTAAAATGCATTTCTCTTTTTCTTTTATTCAGTTACGTAGATAAGAAAAAAAATATTTTTTATTAAAAAATTATGTCTATGAGTAATTTTAAAAAATAATAAGAAAAAATATTTTTTTCTGAAATGAAAGTGATGGAGAAGGTTTTTGGATTCTTCGTTCTAAAGAGTATCCTATGAAACTCAACTTCTTTGTTGGTATTTATTTGCTTAGATTTTTCTCATTTTTTATTTCTATGTTTAGTTTTTTTATTGCTTTTTGTATTAATTTTGTTTTATTGATATAATAAAAAATATAAAACATATCAAAGATACGGATTTGTTTACACTTTATAAAAAATATAGTTCATTTTTTTAATATTTGGATGAGTAAATTAGATGACTGAGATTAATAATAGAAAATTGGAAGATATTCACGTGAAAAGAACAAGGAGATAACTTCAGTCGTCTATTTCCACTCATCTAACGATTCTAACAAAATTTTAAAATAAAAGTTTTTAAACTAAGTGTAAGTGAATCTAAACCAAATATGAGAGATGATATATTCACACATTGTAATTTTTTTTTTAATTTTACATATTTTTAAAATAATTTAATGAGTAAAATAAACTACTAATATTAACAATAAAAAATAGGAATATATTCACAGGAAAAGAACAAGGAGAATATATATCATGCTATTTCTCCAGTAAATTTAAAACACTAGTATTATATTATTATGAATTAAACAAAACTAAAAATTGATATGATTAGAAATATATGTGTGTGTGATTTGAATATTTTAGAATAAATTACGAAATAATAAATGTTTGGAATTTTTTAATTATTAATGAGTTGTTTGAACTCGAAATGTTTAAGAAGAATAATACTCCATTTAATCATCAACGTCACTTAATATAAATATAATTATCTAAACATAAATCAAATTAAAAAAAGTTGATCTAAAATTAAATCAAATACGCTTTTATTTAAGATCAAATAAAAAACTCTCATGTGGAGGCCAATAAACCACTGAATTCTGCTTTAATGGCATTTCTAACGAGTCGGGTACGAAAATAATTTGTCGTCGAAATAAGTTCATCACCGTTAATCATGCGTTGGCACTGGGCCATCGAAACATTACAAGAAATCATTTTCAGTGATACTAAAAATGGTCAATAAATATATTAAATTTAGTTACGAAATATGATGATTACAATTTTTTTTGAGTCGTTACTAATAACTCTATCACTATTGTATTAGTGATTATTTTAATAAATTTTATCACAATTATTGATATGTTTATGAATACGTTTTTTGACACAGAAAGAATAATGACAGTGACAAAATTTTAGATAAAAATATTATCCGAATCAGTGACATATATTTATCACAACTAATAATTAAATTGATTAACTAAAAATTTTAATATGAAATCAATTATAGTAGATATTACATTTTTAGTTGTATTCATCTTCTTTAGAATTGCATTGTAATCATTATCACCAGTTAATTATTTGTTAACGATAGATGATGTGACATGTTTCCACATGTTTATTTTTTTATATAACCATCAGTATCAAATTTTTATTAATCGACTAATCCAGATAGGGTACTACATAGGTAAGGGTGACCCTCCCAACTCAATTTGCTTAAACGGTCTAATATCTCGTCCTATTAGACCAACTGATTGTTTGATTTCATAATATTCATTTTAAAAGTGATAAAAAATAATTTTCATCATAAATAATCTATTTTTTATGACGAAATTATTTAATGTCAAAATTATATGATGACTAAGATCATGCTTCTTGCAGTGAGAATGTTATTCCTGAATGGTGGATGATCGGCGGTGAAGGATCTTCGGATATACACAATTACATGCTTTTACGTTCTTTCCTTTTTGTCATTAAAAATGATGTGGATGACTTTGATTACTCACGTTCTTTCATGTTCTTGTAATATGTATTATATTTTTTTTTTTTGAAGCTGGATTAGATAATTACCTCTCCAGGCCAAATTTATTAGGTTATCTTATTTATCTATAATAGTTTTAAATTCTCCAAATGAATATAGATAGAATTTTTCGATCATTAAAGATATATCATGATTGGATTATCGTAAGGTGAATTTATTATTATTATTATTATTATTATTATTATTATTATTATTATTATTATTATTATTATTATTATTATTATATGTACTTTTACCTTAGTGTTGATGATGTTATCATTTGTTGAGTAATTTTAACAAAAAAAATTTTATATATCCCTCTTTTATCTTTAGGTGAATAATTTGTTTATTTTAATAACTTTGAAGTTATATACGACTAATGTGAATGGTTTTCGTTTAGTATTAGTCTTTTCTCTGTAAAAAAATATTTTTTTTAGTTTATAACATAGTTTATATTTTTTTTATTTTGGGTAAACTAGTTCTCGACATTATTATTATTATTATTATTATTATTATTATTATTATTATTATTATTATTATTATTATTATTATTATTATTATTATTATTATTATTATTATTATTAAATTTTGTAGGCCATTACAACAAGCCCTATTGCGCCAAAATCAAAAATAAAAACTGGCCTACAACCCAAGTCACCCAATTGGCCCGGTCCAGACCTGAGCCCAGCTACCAAACCCAAAACTCGGGCCCGAGCAAAAAACCCTAGGCTCTCTTCTCATGTCCTTGGCGCCGCACGATCACATTCGTTGGATCTATGAGAGATCCAACGGCCCAGATTAATCACCAGTTAGGGTTTTTACCCTTAGCTCCAACCGCCACTCATCATGGATCGTCTGATTTGGACCCATCCAATGGTCCATATCAAGCCAATTAAATCTATCATTGCCTTGCTCCACGAATCATCTGCCACCGTTGCTGCCACCAACCACACACCAGTCTCCTGCCATGACAGTTTACCAAAATCATCAAGCCACTACAAACACACAAGGTAACATTGTAATGATTTCTTTTTAATGATGAAAAAGTTGTAAAATAAGGGTTATAAAACCCAAACTATGTTGTTATAAAAAAATGGTTACCCTTTTCGGTTTTCCAAAAAGCGAAAGGCAATAATATCATAAAACTATGAGGTATATTTTCCTTTTTATTTTCTCTCAGTTTTCAAATAGAGTAATGAAAAAAAATTGAAGCTTTGCATGTAACAAAAGAAAAGAGAGGAAAGTAGATCTATACCTTAGAGTGGGGAGTCAAACCGGAGGGGGCCCGGTTCGTCTTCACGGCAGCCGGAGCGTGTAAGAAGGCGAAAAGTCGAATCTTTTCAAGGCTCTTTGGGAGTCTTTAGGGAGTTTTTAGGAGGTTTTGGCCTTAGATCTAAGCCTAGGAAGGTAGATTTGAGCTTTAGGGGTTTTTGGGTTGATTTAAGGGTTTCGACCGCCTTGTGTGGCGGCCGGAACGACGGGATAAGGCGGCCAGCAGTGGGTCGGCCGAGGGAAGAAAAAAGAAAAGAGAGAGGTTTTGATTTTTTTTTAGAAATTCGATTTAAAATAAAAAAAAGGTTGTATATATAGAAAAATTTAGGGTAAAATCATGCTTAAGTCCTTCCCGTTTGAGCATGTTTTTACAAAGTGGTAACATGTAAGGATCGTTTATGCAATTTACCCATTTTTTTGTTTGCTTTATAATTTTAGGGTTATTTATTATTTAGTCCCCCATTTTAACCGTGATTTTTCATGTTAGTCACCTGTAGGGACCAAATATACTATTTACCTACTTTTATGTATGTTATATATTTTTAGGGTTATTTGCTTTTTAGTCCCTCTATGTTTTCTATGTTTGTGTGTTTTTACATTTTGGTCAAATGTAGTGACTATTTAATTTTTTTAAATATTTCTGGACTGATTAGGTAATTTGCCCATATTTTATTCGAAAGGATGTTTTATGCTGGAAAAAAGAAATAATTATGAAATGGTCCCTGTAATTTTAGCATGTTTATTTTTCGAACTGTAATATGTTTTTTTATTTAATTTAAATTAGCCATGCAATTTTATTTTATTTTAATTTGGTCCTCATGTTTTATTTATTTTTATTCTTTGTAATTTTAGCACTTAATATTAAGAATGTTCATTTTAGTCACTTTTGTACTTTATTTTATTTTAATTTTTGACATGATGATTTGATTGTTTATATTATAGTCCTATTTACATTTTGTTTTATTTTAATTTTTGCATGTTGCTTGTCTATTATTTCATTTTTCTCACTAATTAGTTTTGCATGATATCCTCTTAAGCATCTCTTGAGTCGAATCGAAATAATTTGACTAAGGGTAATATTCGTTCATTTTAATATTGTCGTAAAATAATTGTCTTAACGTATAAGAAAGTTACTTTTGATAATTTTAAAATGAAAGTCTATCCCGTTAAGTGACACAAATTAGATTGAATCCATTTTAAAATTTGGGGATTGGGAAAAAGATCATGTTCTTTTAATTAAGTTCACCGAGAAAAGACTGTTAGATCGAATCTAAGGTCTCGTCTCGATGTATTCAAATAATTGAACATCCTTATTCATATTAAAGGTTGGTAAAATAAATAATTAATTGTACTTGCTTGGGGTATGCTTCTAATTTGCTTTATTTTTGCATGTGTTTTTCAATGGGTTCTCAAAATAGTAACACTCGAACCGATACTGAAACCAATAATATCTCTTTTTTTCGTTTGGAGTAATAAATGAATTCTTTAAGGCATGAGAGGTAATTTATTCTCGGTTGGAAATAATTAGATATTATCGTTTTCCTCTTGAATCAATATTGATTTTTAAGGTGAAATAGTGATATTTCTTCATTTCGGTTGGAGTAATAAATGATTTTTTTAAGGCATAAGAGGTCATTTATTCTCGATTAGAAATAATTAGATATTATCATTTTTCTCTCGAATCAATATTGAATTTTAAGACGAAATAGTGATATCTCTTCATTTTGATCGAAGTAATAAACGACTGCTTTAAGGTATAAGAGGTCATTTATTCCCGGTTGGAAATAATTAGATATTATCGTTTTCTCTCTTAGAATTATTTTGTGTTGTTATTTTGAATTAATATTGAACTTTAGGATGTAAATATAATATTTTCTTTTTTTGATTAGTGTAAGAACCGACTGCTTTAAGGCATGAGAGGTCGATTCTTCTCGATAGGAAATAATTGAATATTATTGTGTTTCATCCTAAAATTCAAAGAATATTACTTGTATGAGATCTTAAATTAAATTAGACTCGAATTCTTAAATTTCATTGCAAAAATAATTAGTTAATAATCATTTAGGTACCGATTTAGGGCACTGTCGGGGTGCTAATCCTTCCCCACTTGTAACTGACTCCCGAACTCGAATTTTGGTAACATGTTCCGTAAATTTGTTGTTTTAATTAAAAATTAATATTTTTATTAAAATGACAAATACGTTTTGGGTGCCCAATCACACCCTATTCAAATATTGGCGGCGACTCCTCAAATTATGTTTTATTACTAACCGATCATCAAATTGTTCGAAAATGAGACCCCTTTTAAAAACCGTTTCAACACTAATTATTTGATCACCCACATATTACTTAATTTATGTTTTGGCCACTTAACTATTATTTTTTTCAAAATCATAGTCAACCTTAGATTTGATTTTAATTACCTATCGACCCGCGCCGGACATCTGACTTTGGTGGGTGAGTCTTCGAGCAGAGATTTTCTGCATACACAATAATTCAAACTCGAGACATTGCTTAAGCAATATCAAGATGCTCGCCACTTGAACCAACCCCGTTGATGATTTTTAATTATTTTCCAATCATAACACGACATTATCTTATGATGATACGTCATCATCACCACTAATCTTTTAAAGAGGAGTGACCAAAATATAACATTAAATATGATTCAAAATAAATAATAATTGACTAAATAATAAATGGGTACTGAATAAATAATTTATCCTTTTTGGGCAAGAATTTAAACAAATATTATCTTATAATCACATTAAACTATTTAAAAATATATGCATCCAAATTTTAGATTTCAAAATTGTTTATAAAATTACAAATGAAAATATAATGAAATTATAATATTAAAATAGCGTAAATTCAATTAATTTCGTAAAGACAAGGGTGGACCAGAAAGTAACAATTTTGTAAAGTGAAAAGGCTTTTTGTCAACTCTTTAGGTTAGAAAACTGTGAACAACGGCAGCAGCTCGGTTATGCGAACCAAGAGATGCCTTTGAATGGACCTTTTAGGTAAAAAGCTGACCATGAATAATACTAATAATAATAAATAAATGAAACAAAAAAGATAAAAAAATCTAATCTACAAATTAGATAAATCATCAGTCTTAATATATAGTTAAAAAAAATATTATCGGTTTTGTTATTAATTTTTTAACAAAATCAATAAAAATTTATCGATTTTATTATTTTTTTATCAATTTTGTTATTTTTTCTACCTGTTTATTATTATTAGACATATTACCAAAAATATTAAAAAAATATTAATATTTTAAATAAAAATAATAATATTTTAAATATTTTTATTAATTTTATTTAAAAATAATAATAAAACCAATAACACATTTCCATGTAAAACTTCCCCACAAATTAAGCTAAAGACTAGATGGGATCTAAAAGCGGCGATTCCCCTTTGAAAATGAGAAAAAGAGAGAGAGAGAGGAGAATATCAAGTTCTAGTGTTCAACAATGGTAAATAACCTTTGGTTTAATTGATAAAAGCTCCTCTAAATTTTATCATTATTTTCAACTTGGTATCTATTTTCCCGAAAATACCCCTAAATTATTTTCTCATTATTCCAAAATTAAAGTTTAAACCTAATTCAGCCTCAATTTAAAAAAACAATCTCAATTTTCATAAATATGAAATTAAAGTTTAAACGTAATCTAAACCTGATTTTTGTTTTTGCACCGTTGGATCGGATTAACCAAAATTTGCACGTGTTATATTCTAAGTGGTTCATAGCTTTAAACGATCGATGTAATATTTTTTGTGATTTGGAGAAGGAGAACATAATTTAGTAGCACCTCTAATAAAAAGAAAATTTAGGTGCCAAAATAAGGAAAATGGTATAATTTACAGGGTAATTTATTAATTAAGCCATAACCCTTGTAATTATATTAAAATATTTTATTGATTAAAAACATTGTGGCAAATTAAATGTTATACACGTGTTTGAATCTCCATGGATATTATAGCCTCATATTCCCACATTTGCTGGCACATAAACCAAATGATCACTCCATTCTGTGGATGAGTCTTTGACTAATCTTCATCAAAAGTTGTGATTTAATTTTAAGATAATTTTAATAAGTTTTATAGTGAGGCAACTTAATATATAATTAAAAAATATTATTAGTTTTATTTTTATTTAAATAATAAAATTAGTAAAAAATTACTTAAAGTATTATTATTAATATTTTTTAATATTTCGGTAATGTGTCCAATAATAATAAAATCGATAAAAAAAATAAAATCAGTTACACTTTACCGGTTTTGTTAACAAAACCGGTAAAACGTCCAATAATAACAAAAATAGTATAAATAATAATATTTTGTAATTTTATATTGATCTTATTATTTAAATAATAACAAAACCGATAACACATTTTTTATTCATATATTAAAACTGTCACGTAATCATTTCTTATTCACTTTCTCATATTCCCTTGGGGTTTCGGTCATTTTTACCAACTTCATGTGTTAATTTTGTAAGATTTTTTATAAATACTGTATTAAAAGTTTTAAGAATAAGTCACTAATCTCAAATATAAATAATAAATGGATATAGATTATGTAAAAAAAACTTAAAATAATAAATATCAAGTTTTATATACGAGTGCTTAATTTAATATATAATTTGATAGATATGTGAACCTATCAAACGGTTTAAGTGATTGAAACGGTGTTATTAGAAGTCTTTGGATTCGAACAATTGTGTTTGTATTAGGAGTATACGTGCGTTATTAACAACTAAAATAATTCTAAATAAATACTATCTTATAATTAATTTTAAACTATTAAAAATTATATATAAATTTTAAACAATTCTAAATAGATACTATCTTTTAATATATATAATTTTTGTATTTTTGTTATTCATTTATTTATTAAAAAATTAAAATCAAAACCGTCTATATGAGAGACTTGAGTAATATAAAATGGTGGGTGAACTCAAAGAGATGGGCGAGTCATAGATTGAATATGTGAGGACTCGAAGTGATTTTTTATGAGAGTTTTGCCGGAAACCATGTACAAAATAACATACTTCCAAAATTTCCATTTCCTATTTTCCCGGAAAGTTACGAGCGACTGTTTTAATATACGATAAAATAAAAATTTTATTAGTTTTGTTATTATGTTTTTAATAAAATTGATAAAAAATTATTAGAAATATTATTATTTTTATCGATTTTATTATTATTATGTACTTTATCAAATATTAAAAAATATTAATGTTTTAAGTAAAAATAATAATATTTTAAATATTTTTTTATCGATTTCATTAAAAAATAATAATAAAATCAATAATGTATTTTCTTAATCGTATATTAAGATTATTATATTAAATAAAATTTCCAACTTATGACCCAGAAACGGAGATTTATACTTTTTCTTTAAGATTCTATGTTCCCAAACAAAACAAAAGAAAGAAAAGCTTCTCTCTCACTCAACACTCGCATTATTTTATAAATTAATAAACAAATAATTCTCTCTACCCTCTCTCTATATATTCCATTTTCCATTTTGTGATCATATCGCTTGCCTCCCTCCTCATTTAGCCTTTCACTTATATTTGGCAGACAAAGAAAGAAGAAGAAATTCTAAGAAAGGAAGGAGGAAAAAGACTTTTGAGAGAAAAGGAAGGATCGAAAATGGGTTTGGTTCATCCAGAACTAAGCTTGGATTTTCGACCAACTTTTGTACCAAAAACGATCACTAATTTCTTCAAGGAGGTTTCACTGATCGGAAACGTTTCTGATAAGGCTTCGAAACCCGATGCAATTTTGAAAGGGTTGGAAGAAGAAATGGAAAAGATCGATGCTTTTAAACGTGAACTTCCTCTTTGCATGCTTCTTTTGAATGATGGTTCGTTTCTTCAATCAATTTTAATCACCCAATTATTTGGCTCCCTTTTGAGCTCTTGATTTCGTTCTTTTTTTTAAAAGAAATGTTTAGCCTCCAGCTTGGTTGAACTCGGGTTTGGTCTTTTCTATGTTTAATTGAACTTATCTAATGCAAAATCTGGGTTTTGTGTTTGATTGCAGCGATTGTAGCTTTGAAAGAGGAGTATATGCAATGTACGGCGAGAAACGCTGAACCAATTTTAGAAGAATTCATTCCATTGAAGAACAAGGAGGAAAATAATCAGAGTGAAGAGGATGGTTCCTTAATCACCATCAAAAAGGAAGAAGACTATAACAACAACAACTGCAATAATTATAAGGACAAGAAAACTTGGATGCGTTCCGTTCAGCTTTGGAATGCCGATGATGATGACACTCTAGATGATAAGGTACCTTGAAGAACACTGAAGACAGCATATTTGAGCTGAATGAGTCATTTACAACTGAAATTTAACTACTTTTTGCTTCATTTACAACAGAGAAACCATGGAGATCCATGTAAAAACAGGGGAGCAGCTAGAACGTTTACGCCATTTAAGGCAAGTTTGGGGTTTGCAGTGAGGAAAGAAGAGAAAAAGGAGATACCGGTTCCTGGATTAACGCTTTTGACACCTGAAATCAAGAATCCGGAACATGAATCAGATTCTACGGGATCAAGGACGAATTATAGCAGAGCAGTTTCGTGTTCTGCGACCAATGAGCAATCGACTTTTCGGTCGGTACCGCTGGCAGTGCTGTCCAATCAGCAGCAGCAGACTGGTAGGAAGCAAAGGCGGTGCTGGTCGCCCGAGTTGCATCGCAGGTTCGTCAATGCTCTGCAGCAGTTAGGAGGCTCTCAAGGTGAGAAATAAAAGACCAATTGAAAATTATCTTAGCTGGTCGCAATTTTTTTCTGTTCTTGGATTGTTTATTATTCTAGACCTGCTAGATAAGAATTAGAAAGTTCGGTTAACGGGAAGATCAGATGTGTTCGTTTATCACTCAATCTGGTTTCACTTCAAAGATGGAAAACATGATTTAGAGTCCAACAAGGGTCTTTGGGAATGTGTATGAATTGTGCATGTATGATTAGTTTGGTTTGAGATCATGGATGATTAGATATACATAAGTGAAATCAAAGATCCTGTGCTATTAACCGATCCGTTGGGAATCGGGATCATAGGATCGAAGTGTTCTTTTTAAAGGCAAATCGTTCTTTGATCGTTTTAGTTTCAAGTTTCTGAGTCGAAGTTCTTTGAATATTTTTGCAGTGGCCACTCCGAAGCAGATTAGGAAACTTATGCAAGTAGATGGCTTGACAAATGATGAAGTTAAGAGTCATTTGCAGGTAGGGAGCTTACTTCTTAATCTCTCTTTCCGTCTTTTGTAGTAATTCGATCTCCCCAAAGTAGTGAAAAGATATAGATCATGTGTTTCTTAATATTTTGATTTGTATTTGAATTTTGATGTCGAATATTGATGAAAGAACTTTTTTACTATCCAGAAATACCGACTACACACACGAAGACTTCCAGCCACAACGACACAATCAGCATTTGTTTTGGGGAGTGGTCATGCATGGACATCCCAAGATCAGTACGGAGAATCCTCGAAAACGAGCAGCTTGCAGTCCGCTTCTCCACAAGGTCCTCTCCAGTTAGCCACGAACACCAGAGGGACCTCGACTACTGGAGGTGACAGCGTGGAAGACGATGAAGATGCAAAAACAGAGTGCTATAGCTGGAAAAGCCATGTTCAGAAACCCGGAAAAACTGATGTATAGTGTTTATCCACCATGAATTTTGCAGATGAAGTATACATGGGAGGAATTCAATATATTATACTATTACTGTATCGTACATAAAAAAAAAGAGAAGATCTTGAGAAATAAGAGAAGATAAGAGGGTGTCAATTGTCAAATTTTGCAGGATTTAGCTTTCCTTGGATCTTGAATTGAGCTTTTGTTTTATTGCATTATTCCCATATCTTAATGCTATAATTTTCCCCTATTACTGGAGCCATTACACTTGGTTTCAGAAATGCCTCAAATCTCCAACAATTTTCATGTGGAAATAGTCTTCTTCTACCTATAATTTTTCAGTTGATTTAATTTGAAAACTTAGTGATTAACCGTTATAGTTTGGAGCAACAAATACAGTTTTGGATTTTTTTTATTAGTCTAAGGTGTTTATAAGATAATACCTCATTTAACAATGAACATTCAAAAATTCCTTTAGAAGTCATGTCCGAACCCATAATTTTTAGGGTCATCATTTAACGACCGAAGTTATTTGATTCATACAATCCCCATAAATTTTATAAATAATAATCATCCCTTACCCATTCAACCACTGAATTGTTTGGTTCGAATAATAATGCGATTCTTAAATCTGAATCAAAGTCAAATTGTTTAAAATAACCAGATTTTTACCCTTTCACCTAACCCATGTCAATATGTCATATAGCACAAACAAAAGAAACCCATCAATTGTAATATGTTCATAATTCAATTGGGAGCATGACAAAACAGTCACCCTCACAAGCAAAATAATGGAGAGAATCTTGTAGACAGGACAATATGATTATGGAGCATGTGGAAATGATGAAAACTCTTCATAAATTTCCCCTTTTTTTTAAAAGGTTTTTCTCTCTCTACTTGATTCTAAAATTCAAATTCAAAGTTTGAAGAGGAAGATGATGATTGGTGAATATAAGATTAATTTAAACAGCTAGCAATAGCTAAGCACATTTAAGTCTAACCCCACAAAAGAATATGCATGCTGGTCAGTCTCACCATAGAGTATGATTTCTAAGATTATATATAATAAGGCCTGAATCTGATCATCAAAAGTATTTGGTGAAAACAAAGACACAATCAATATCCATCCAACTACCACTTAATTATTGTTCTTCATATTTTACTTTCTACTTTGTCTCATATCATCAATGTTGAGACTATTTGACTTTTGTCTATAGTAAAGCCAATAATATTTGAGTTCAATCACCGATGAAAACCCGAATTTTTTTGGATGACCTAATCGATATTTGATAAGTTGTTTGTTACTGATCAATCACGGAATAAAAATGACATAAAGTCGATAGATGCGAAAGTGATAAATTTAGTTTACTATAGGGGCGAAAGTTATTCTTTTTGTCTGTTTTCTATAATATTAAATTATTTATATCTATTTTTATGTAGAAATTAAAGGATATTATGCACTTATATACATTCAAATTCTTGTATAATCAATTGTTTGGTTTCAAATATTTTATAATGTTGTTAAAATCAGATCAAATTGACAAGTGTCATTTACAGTAATTGTGAAATGGCTGCTGGGTGTTAATTGTATATTATTTTAATCATGTATTGTTTTGAAAGTTCAGAAGAGAAACGATTATTAATTTTTAGTTTAACAAATTAAAATCCATTTTAACCTGAATTTTAAATATAATTATTAATTATAGATCTGGGTTTTAAGCTTGAGATTTAATTGTCATTTTCATCTGAATTTTATTTGGACCTGAGTCTACGCATAGTTATCTGGGTCTTTGGTTCCTTGCATTTTGGGCTAATAATAATAATGAAGTTAAATTATCTGTTGCACAAATTAAACGACTTTAATAGTTAAATGATGGTTGTTAATTTTTAGAGATCTCGGATTCGAGTATCAATGATTGTAAGGTATTTGAGTGTTCATTCTCAAATGATTAAGAGTTTTTAGAACATATATTATCACTTGTAATCACTCTAGATTAATAAAAAAAGTAAAATTATATGTTTGATCATCTATCTATTATCGCATTTTTTTTTGAACACGTCATGTGTAATGTAACATTTTATTTTTATTTCGATCGTAATGCAGATAAGTTTAATCATTGACTCAACGGAAAATATAATGTAATATAATATAATAATATTTTTAATCTCTAAAAACTTATATATTTTATCAAATTAATCTTAATTCGAAATAACTCATTAAAACTTCAATATTTAAAATTATTATAAAATTGGTTTAAAATATCCTTTCCCAAATTTTGATCTTCTCGAACACCCATTCTCCAAGATAGCCATCGCCCACCGTCCATTAAAATTTGAAATGCCAAGCTCTTAACATTTTAGGGAAGTTTTTATGTACGATAACTTAATTTAAGGCTAAAAAATGATATGAAATGGACACAATCGAAAATGTTATAAGAAAAACATAATATTTTCGATTGTGCGCAACCAAAATTAAAATGTTACAAATGTATGAAAAATGTAACATTTTTTATTGCCAACCATAAATGTTATGAAGAAGGTGTACAACCCAAAAATGTTAAGAAAAAATTAACATTTTCGGTTGCATCTCTTCCTGTTGTTCTTTAGGCTTAAATTAGGCTAATGTCCCTTAGACATTCTCTTGCATCCCAGATTCAAACAATCCAATGCATTCAATCGACGGCGAGGAAGA
The DNA here is from genome assembly GCF_006381635.1 of Hibiscus syriacus. Lineage (NCBI taxonomy): Eukaryota > Viridiplantae > Streptophyta > Magnoliopsida > Malvales > Malvaceae > Hibiscus > Hibiscus syriacus. The sequence goes on along the minus strand of NW_024062542.1, from coordinate 827,026 downwards.
TGAAAAGTGCGGCACAAGTGAAATAAAAAATTATATTAAAAATGATAAATTAAAATTTTATCCTCAAGCTATTTTAAATTTTACAAAAGGACCCATAGTTATTGTTGAAAACATTTTGATGTTTCGATATAACGAATTAAGTTAAATGAATTTTAAGATTTTACAAATGATTTTCTAAAAGTATATTCGATTTAATTACTCGAATATCAAATTATTACTCCAAGTCTTTTAAGATCAATTTCAAACCTTACTAAATGTGTAAAATTGTGTTTTATACTTAATATATTTTTGAAACAATTTTCACAAAGTATTTTGAACCAAAATCAAGCCTAAAATCAATTTTTCAGACGAATTAAATTGAACATCGAATGTATTTCATGCATCGATGCACATACCATGCACCGATGCACTAAGGATGTTATGAAAACATCGAATGCATTTGATGCATCGATGTACTAGTCATGCATCGATGCACTCTGGCTATTTTGAAACATCGAATGCACTTGATGCATCGATGCACTCTTAGTGCACTGATGCACTAAGGGTTCAACGGTCAAAATATTTGAATTTTACACTGATGCACCGATGCACCATGAGTATGCATCGATGCACTGACGCTCCCAACTGCTTTAATTAATTGTTTTCACACTTAAACGACTCTATTGACTCCACTAATCATCCCCAACATTCATAAGTGATTCAAGGTGTATTTAAACAAGCTTAGAAGCCATTGATCAAGAACAAGAAACATCAAGCAACTAGAATCAAGAGAGAATCAAAGAGAAAGCATCAAACCTCAAGTTTGAGCATTTCAAGCCTATTTTTCATTCAATATTCATTTTGCTTTCAAGAACACTTATTGTGCTCAATTGTATTTATTCTTGAGTGTTCTTTCTTTGTTCTATAATTGTGCAAATATATTTACCTTGTGAGGTTTTTCTTGTAAGTTTGCAAATTTGTAATCTTCTCTTTGAGAAAAGAGTGTTCTCAAGAATTGGGGTATATTATTGAGGGAGTTGTAAGGTTATCTCTTTGGCCTCAAAAGAAAGAATAAATAGTGAATTTGTATCATAGCCTCACTCATTTGAAGGTTTAATCGCCTCTTTAGTCGATTCGGGAATAGTTACATCGATTATCAAGTCATCATGGCCTCCGCGTCAAATTTCGACTCTGGTCTCGATTCGATGCCCGTCAACAAGCCTTTTCTTCAATGGAGCAAACTATGCCTATTGGAAAAATAGGATGATGTAATTCATTCAAGCAAGTGACATGGGAGCATGGAATGCCGTAGAAGAATGATACATCAAGCCTCTCACTCATCTGAGATTGTGGAGTGAAGGAGAGACAAGAATGTTCCAGCTCAACTCCAAAGCCATCCATATCATATTTTATGCTCTTGGACCAGATGAATACAGAAGAGTTTCATCTTGTACAACCGCCAAAGAAATATGGGACAAACTTCAAGTCACTCATGAAGGTACCGATGAGGTAAAGAAATCCAAAATTAGTATTCTAACGCATAGCTATGAAAATTTCAGGATGAAACCAAATGAATATATTAAAGCTATGACGGATAGATTTTCAACGATTGTCAATGGTCTCAAATCATATGGAGAGATAATTTCAAGTGAAAAGCTTGTGAGGAAGTTAGTCTACTCTCTTCCAAAATCGTGGCAATCAAAGAAGACGGAAATCATCGAGTCTAAGGACCTAACGTCCTTAACTCTTGAAGAGCTAATTGGTTCCCTTCTCACTCACGAAATGATGCTTGAAGATGAAGTGGACCTCGATAAAATTGACGAGACATCAAAGGAGAAGGAGAATAAGAAAAACATTGGAGTTACTATCAAATCCACAAAAGATGAGAGTGATTCGAATGACGATGATGATGACGAGGAAATGGCATTATTTGCCAAACGATTCAGAAAGTTGATGATGCCCAACCGAGGTAGAAAATTCAAACGCAATGAAGGCTTCAAAACTGAATCGAAGAGAAAGACCTGATCATTTGCTATTAATGCAAAAAGCCGGGGCATGTCAAATATGATTGCCCACAATTGAAGAAAAAGGGTCAATCCAAAAAGAAGCACAAGGCTCATGTAGCTACATGGAGCGATGAAGAATGTTCCGATGAAGAGGAACAAGAAGTTACAAACTTGTGCTTAATGGCTATTGGGGAAGATTCTATGGTAACCTCTAACTCATTTGATTCAGATGAATTATCTTATGATGAGTTATTAGAGGATTATAATGATTTGGCTTCGGATTATAAGACTCTATTTTTAAAATACAAAAATGATATTTCAAAATTGAAAAACGAAAATAGTCTTTTATCCAAGACCAACAATGAGCTTAAAAGTAAGATAAAAGAATTGCAAATCAAAATTATTGATTTTGAAAAGAAAAATACTGATTTGCATAATTTACTTTCAAAAGTTCATGATGATCATCAAAAGAAGATTGATGATCTTAGAATTCAAAATCCAACTTTGTTAAGAAAAGTTTTAGAAACTACAATCATAGAAGTCCTTAAAGAACTTCAAATGGTAAAATCCTTAAAAGTATATGGGTTCCTAAAGAACTCATTACTACTAAAGATAAAAATGACCTTCATAAATGGATACCTAAAGAGACAAGGATTTTAGAAACTAATGAATATGGACCTAAAAGAATTTGGGTACCAAAAATTAGAAATTAATCTATGTTTGTAGGAAAAGGAGCATTGCTACAAGGCACGGGAAACAAATCCAAATTCATGGTACCTTGATAGTAGATGCTCGAGACACATGACCGGAGACAAAAGCCGGTTCATAGAGCTTAACGTAAAAAATGGAGGAGAAGTGACTTTTGGTGATAATTCAAAAGGTCACATTGAAGGTATTGGTACTATAGGTAATACCTCTTCCATACAAATTAAAAATGTGTTATATGTGAATGGATTAAAGTATAATCTATTGAGTATTAGTCAATTATGCGATAAGGGATTCAATGTCATATTTGAAATAAATGGTTGTAAAGTCATTGACATTGCATCTAATCGGGTTATGCTTGTTGGTCATAGAATAGGAAACATATACATGGTGCATTTAGATTCTATTGATATGACTAATTTGTGCCTAGTTGCTAAGGATGAACATAATAGTTGGTTATGGCATAGGAGACTAGGACATGCAAGTATGAGTGTTTTGCAATGGCTAATTCAAGGTGATTTAGTTCGAGGGTTGCCTAAGCTTAAATTTGATAATGATAAAATATGTGATGCTTGTGCTAAAGGAAAACAAAAGCGAATTTCTTTTAAATCCATTAATGATGTGTCAACTAGTAAAGTATTACAATTGATCCATATATATCTTTTTGGGCCAACTAGGACTACTAGCTTGGGTGGAAAACAATATGCATTTGTCTTGGTAGATGACTACTCTAGATATACTTGGATTCTATTCTTAAGTACTAAATATGAAGCATTAGAAAATTTCATCACGTTTTCAAAAGTAATCCAAAACGAAAAGGGTTACTCTATTACTAGTGTTAGAAGTGATCATGGCACTGAATTTGAAAATCTTGGATTTAATGAGTTTTGTAATTCTAATAGTATTAGCCATAATTTTTCAGCACCTAGAACCCCTCAAAAAATGGAGTTGTTGAGAGGAAAAATTGAACTTTAGAAGAAATGGCTAGAACTATGCTTTGTGAAAATAATTTGCCAAAATATTTTTGGGCGGAAGCTATAAATACCGCTTGTTATGTTGTAAATTGAGTAATGATTAGGACAATTTTAAAGAAAACTCCATATGAAATTTTCAAAAATAAAAAGCCTAACATTAGCTATTTTCATCCTTTTGGATGTAAATGTTTTGTTTTAAACAACGGTAAAGAAAACCTTGGCAAATTTGATGCTAAAAGTGATGAAGGAATTTTTCTGGGTTATTCCTTAAATTCTAAGGCTTATCGAGTATTTAATAAAAGAACTTTGGTTGTAGAAGAGTCTATACATGTTTTTTTCGATAATAATCTCCTTCCGAGGAATGATTCTTGTTTGAATGATGATGTAGGTATTATTAATACAAATGACGTTAGACATGACGTTGGAGAATCATCATCAAAGGAAGAAACGAAAGATGAGGAAACTCATGATCCTCTTGAGAATCCAACCATTGAAGAAAGGGAAGTTCTTATCCAAGAGAGTACAACTATGTCAAGGATGGTGAGATTATAGGTGATCCATCCAAAGGGGTAACAACTCGATCTTCTCTTAGAAATATTTGTAATTATATTACATTTATTTCATGCATAGAGCCTAAGAATATTAAAGAAGCATTAAATGATGAACATTGGATTATGGCTATGCAAGAAGAATTAAATCAATTTGAGAGAAGTAAAGTATGGACATTAGTTGAAAGGCCTAGTAATAAATCTATGTAGGTACTAGATGGGTATTTAGGAATAAGCTTGATGAGAGTGGTAATATAGTGAGAAACAAGGCTAGACTTGTTGCTCAAGGGTATACTCAAGAAGAGGGCATAGACTATGATGAAACATACGCTCCCGTAGCTAGGATGGAAGCAATTAGAATGTTATTAGCATTTGCATGTTTTCATGAATTTAAATTATATCAAATCGATGTTAAAAGTGCATTTTTAAATGGTTTTATAAAAGAAGAAGTGTATGTGGAACAACCTCCAGGTTTTGAAGATTCAAAATTTCCGGATCATGTTCTTAAATTGACAAAAGCACTTTATGGTTTAAAACAAGCTCCTAGAGCTTGGTATGAAAGATTGTCAAACTTTTAATTGAAAAAGGTTTTTCAAAAGGGAAGGTTGACACTACATTGTTTTTAAAGCATAAAAGTAAAGATTTATTAGTAGTTCAAATTTATGTTGATGATATAATATTTGGTTCTACTAATGATGTTCTTTGCCAAGAATTTTCTAAGCTAATGCAAAGCGAATTCGAAATGAACATGATGGGGGAGCTCTCATTTTTCTTAGGACTCCAAATCAAGAAAAGAAAAGATGGCATCTTCATCAATCAAGCTAAGTACGTCAAAGATATGCTCAAGAAGTTTGGACTGGAAAATGAGAAACATCATGACACTCCAATGAGCTCTTCTACAAAGCTTGACTTGGATGAAGGAGGTAAATGTGTGGATGTTAAATTATATAGGTCAATGATTGGTTCTTTGCTTTATCTAACTGCAAGTAGACCGGACATTATGTTTAGTGTTTGCTTATGTGCTAGATTTCAATTATGCCCTAAGGAATCATATTTACTAGCTATCAAGAGAATGTTTAGATACCTTAAGGACACTCCTAGTTTAGACTTTGGTATCCTAGAGACTCTAGCTTTAGCTTGCATGCTTTTTCTGATGCGGATTATGGAAGATGCAAATTAGATAGGAAAAACACCTCCGGTACTTGCCAATTCCTTGGAAATATGATGATTTCTTGGTTTTCAAAGAAACAAAATTGTGTTGCATTATCTACCACTGAAGCTGAATACATTCAGCTGGTAGTTGTTGTGCACAAGTTTTATGGATGAAACAACAACTTTTTGATTATGGAATTGAAGTAGGTACCATTCCTATCAAGTGTGACAATACTAGTGCTATTTGTCTCACTAAAAATCCCATCCAACACTCTAGAACTAAGCACATTGAAATAAGACATCACTTTATTAGAGACCATGCCACTAAGGAAGATGTAGTTCTAGAATTTGTTAATACTTTGCATCAATTAGCAGATATCTTTACAAAACCTTTAGATAAGGAAAGATTTTGGACACTTAGGAGAGAATTAGGTTTAACTGACCTATCTTCACTTAATGTTTAAAAATAATTTTTAGCACTTTTAAGAATAAATGAAAAATGCTTATAATAATAATTTTTGATTGCATTCTATGCTATTAGTTAGGGGGAGTTTATGTTATTTGGTGAAAATTAATTTTATGTTCAAATATTGTTTAAAGATTAATTTGATTGATTGAACATGATTAATTTTCAATATATGAGTTGCCAATACCACTATATCTAATTAATTTAGCATTTTGAGTGTTTAAAACGGATTTATGACAATTTTGTGCTTAATGCATCGATACACTTAACAGTGCACCGATGCATCCCTTTGAATGTGCATCGATACATCATCTGATGCATCGATGCACGCCCTTGAATATGCATCGATGCACAAGAGCCATGCATCGATGCATCCGTCGGGTTTTGGGTTAAAATGCCTCATTTTCTTTATTTTTCATACCCTAAAACTAAAAACTCTCCCACCGTTCGCCCCTCTCTCTCTCTAAATCCTCCTCTTACTTAAAATCATCGGAAAATCATCGGTTTATTCGTGCTTTTCATCTTCAAAACCTGCTTATATCATTAAATCGTGCAAAACAACTCCTCATCCCTCTCAATCCGAATTTTCAAGGTAATATTTCAAAAACCTCTATTTTATTGATTTTTTATTTTAGAACTAGTTTTGATTAGTTCTAGGATGAACATTATATCGGGCATTGATTGTTTGGTGGTTCTAAACTAGATATTACTACCAATTTCGTCAAAAATAAACAATTTTTCAAGATTTTTCTTTGAATTTCGAAAAAAAAAAATTGATTTAAAAAATTAGTAATATTTTTGATTTAATTGTGTTGTTTTCATGAAAATTATATTATGATTATCAAATATTATTAAATAGTTTTCAAAACATGACCATTAGGATATGGTTTAGAGAACCTTGAATTATTGAAGACTCATTTGAGTTTTGGGATTGATTGTGCATACATGTGTTTCAAATTGTAGGTGATATTCATTATTCCAATTTCCTTTAAACAATATCAAATCCTAAACGCCCTAGAACTTCATCGAGTCGTTCTCGTTCAAACCAACCTCCTAATCCGTTCCCTCCTCCTCCTCCCGATCCTTCAATGGATGAATAGACTTATCTTGCTTTGATTGTTTTTGGGTTGAACTTGAATTTAAATTGTAAAACATTTTGGATTGTCTTTCTTTGATTGTTGGATGACTGTTTGATGGATATTTGAAATTTTATTTCATATATATTGGTTTGTTACAATATATGCATCATTTACTTTTTAGTTGAAATATAACCAATTTACCATTTCACATTTTATTATGAATATTGATTATGAAACTAATGGCTAATCTCACTTTTGATTGTGATCTTAGCAGCTTAAGCTATATATATATAGATATTTAATCAATTGGCTATGTTTTTCAAAACCTTGTTTAAAGTCGATTTTAAGTATTTTTGATTTAACAAAAAGGGGGAGAAGTGTTAAGTGTTAAAAGTTTTAAAAGGGAGAAGTGTTATAGTAAGGGGGGGTAATTTGGAGTAATTTTCAAAATTGATTTCAAAACTTATTTTCAAAATTGATTTCAAAACTTATTTTCAAAGAAAATCTTAAAATTACTCAAGAGTTTTGTTATATCAAAAAGGGGGAGATTGTTGAAAACATTTTTGATGTTTCGATATAACAAATTAAGTTAAATGAATTTTAAGATTTTACAAATGATTTTCTAAAAGTATATTCGATTTAATTAATCGAATATCAAATTATTACTCCAAGTCTTTTAAGATCAATGTCAAACCTTACTAAATGTGTAAAATTGTGTTTTATACTTAATATATTTTTGAAACAATTTTCACAAAGTATTTTGAACCAAAATCAAGCCTAAAATCAATTTTTCAGAGTGATGCACCGATGCACCAATCCATGCATCGATGCACCACGAATTAAATTGAACATCGAATGCATTTCATGCATCGATGCACATACCATGCACCGATGCACTAAGGATGTTATGAAAACATCGAATGTATTTGATGCATCGATGCACCAGTCATGCATGATGCACCAGTCATGCATCGATGCACTCTGTCTATTTTGAAACATCGAATGCACTTGATGCATCGATGCACTCTTAGTGCACCGATGCACTAAGGGTCCAACGGTCAAAATATTTGAATTTTACACTGATGCACCATGGGTATGCATCGATGCACTGACGCTCCCAACTGCTTTAATTAATTGTTTTCACACTTAAACGACTTTATTGACTTCACTAATCATCCCCAACGTTCAGAAGTGATTCAAGGTGTATTTAAACAAGCTTAGAAGCAATTGATCAAGAACAAGAAACATCAAGCAACTAGAATCAAGAGAGAATCAAAGAGAAAGCATCAAACATCAAGTTTGAGCATTTCAAGCCTATTTTTCATTCAATATTCATTTTGCTTTCAATAACACTTATTGTGCTCAATTGTATTTATTCTTGAGTGTTCTTTCTTTGTTCTAGAATTGTGCAAACATATTTACCTTGTGAGGTTTTTCTTGTAAGTTTGCAAATTTGTAATCTTCTCTTTGAGAAAAGAGTGTTCTCAAGAATTGGGGTATATTCTTGAGGGAGTTGTAAGGTTATCTCTTTGGCCTCAAAAGAAAGAACAAATTAGTAAATTTGTTGGAAAATCCTTAGTGTGGATAGCTAAGGTAGTGGACGTAGACTTTGGTTGATAAAGTCGAACCACTGTAAATCGTTGTGCAATTACTTTCAATTTTCTGCAAAAGCTTCCACCAAAATTTTTATTGCCAATTCACCCCTCTTGGCCGATTTCATCGATCGATTAACTCAACAGTTAGTATTTATCTAAAGTTTAGGGGCTAAAATAAAAATTAAACCCTTTTACTAACGTGCTACGTGAGTAAACTAACGAGATTTAACATCACAATGACTAAAACTTAATAAAATGATAACATAAGTGACCAAAACTTACATTTTTTGAATTTGGTAAGCAAAATTATACAAATACAAAAGGTAAGTGATTATACTTGCAGTTTACCCTATTATTAATAATAGTTTATAACTCATTAAAAAATTGGTTGATTTTTCATTTTTGTTGCCCTTCCAATTCTAAGGTTTTGCCCTAATTAATCTGGACTAACCCACGTATGAGTGAGTCTCCTAGTGAGGATTTTTTTGCATACACAAAGATTCGAATCTAAAACCTTACTTAAATTATATCAAACTGTTTATTACTTGGACCGACCCCGTTGATCATCATCTCCGTCTTTAAAGCTTTAAAAATAGTTTTGTTTTGTTTTGTTAATCAGGTGATTGGAAGATAGTTGGATTTAGAGAATGTTTATACTTTTTGAGACTCTATTAATGAGTTTATTTTATACTTGGAGTTATAAATTCATAGTTTTACCTTTTATTTATCTTTGGATTGTTATATAATCACATTGCATGCTTGTTTGATTAATGTATCAACACTATAAGTAGAGTCTCAATACTAAAATAGAAAATACAATTTTCGTTGTCAATTCGATATTGATGTTGTCCAAAAGTATCGATGCCACCATAAGAGTATCTGTTATAAGAGTTTTGTACGAAGGACGTGATATATATTTAGAACAACTTGTCTTTTTATTTTCAATACAACCTTGCTCTCATATTTAAATAGAAGAAGAAAATCCTCTAGGGAAGGACTTTCGTGAAGCATGATGTATGATTTTCATTGTATAATCTAAAGCTTGGATAATAAATAGATGGATTATAAATCTGAACATTTCACTATCATTCCCATTATCCTCAAAGCCAATAAAAGTGGAAAGATTATTGTTTTCCCACTCCCTCCTAAAAAGACAGAAATAGCTATGCTCAAGTCAACCTTACGTGGACTCAATTTTCACATCATCCTTCATAAGTGGGCACCAACTATCCAACATTGGTTTAACCATTTTTTTTTCCTTTGGAAGGCCTCACATTACATCTCGGGATGGCCATGGATTGGGTTTCGGCCGATCTGATTTAAATTTTTACATATTTTACTCGATCCGAAAATATATATCCTTTACTGACCTAAACCCGACTTGACTTTTTGAGAAAAATTGAATTCGATCATACCCTACTGAAATAATAAAAATATTATTTTTATTAAATAAAAACAATGATTTAATTAAAAAAATAATATATAGGGGGCATTATTGTAATTATTCCTAAATATATAAGTTAAAATTATATTTTTCAGTCGGGCCAGATCGAGTATTTTTTACCCTAAATTTGAATTGATCCGACCCGAACATTACATTTAAAAAAACCCGACCAGAATCTGAATTTCTTTTTAAAAACCCAATCCAGTCGGGTCGGGTTGAAACCCGTCGGTTTGAGTCCCCTGCCCATCCCTAATTACATCCAGTCGGGTCGGGTCGAAACCATTGAATTGCATAATGGTACTGAATTATTTTTGGCAATTTAATCGAAAGATTAAATCCCTGAGAAAGTCGTGGGTGCTACTCTTGTTTTCTCCACTGTGATTAATTCCATTATACTTATAAAATACAATCGGTTGATATAGCATTAGGAAAATATTATAATCAATTATAACCGAAAATTTTATCAAATGTGTAATTCATTAGAGTAAATTAAATAACATTTTGAGTTTAAACCGAAAAAGTACATTATTCACGACAATTATCCTATTTACAATCTAAAAAGTTATTGTAAAGAAATTCATATAACATTATCGGTTGTAATTAAAATTATTACCAATCGTGTAATTATTTAAAATATATATAAAATATTTGAAGTTAAGATAATATAACATTTTTAATTATAACTAAAATTAATATTAATTGTCTAATTTTTAACATACATGACATTTTGAATTAAATTCACCACAAATTATAATCATGTTTCTGTGCGCACCACACAAACACCAATAAACTATCTTATAATTATTAAATTAATTTCATATGGTAAACTATTACAGCTACCCTATAGGAAACATTAGCATGATTTAGGGTTGATGAATTGATAATCCACGAAGAAAACAAAACAAAATCCTGGGATTTTGTTTTGGGCGTGCAAAGTACAATTACAAATGCAAGATCTCAATCATGCTGACATCTCTCCGTATGCTGCCTGTACTATGTGCCCGAAGATGGGTAAAACAAACAAATTATTTATTATTTATAGAGAGGGGTAATGTAATCGATGCCTGAAAAAAAAACTACATAAACAAGGTTAATCAATGGAAGCCAAAGTACAGAGTCTTGTATTGTACAATTATTTCTACAGAAAAAAGAAAAAAAGAAAAACAGTGAGAGAAGGGGGAGCAGACCAGTTGCTTACCTAAACTCCCAAGTCAGAAAGATCCCATTTTTTTTTAATTTGGGATAATAAATAAATCAAATAAAAAATAGTGGGATTAGGGTTTTACAGGGACAAAATGGAAGTCTCTAGAGATAGAGATCGGGTAGATTTTTCTATGTTCATATATATATATATATATGTGTGTGTGTGTGTGTGTGTATTAACAAAAGTTACCTGTATAGCAACAAAGTGAAAAAGAGGAAAGAGGAAAGGGGAAGAAAAGAGATTGAAAAGAGGGATATAGTATGAGTATGATGAGGAGGCAACGGTGTTATTTGGATATAAGCATTGGAGAAGAGCTTGAAGGAAGGATAATAGTGGAATTGTTCAATGATGTAGTGCCCAAAACTGCTGAGAATTTCAGGGCTCTTTGCACTGGTGAGAAGGGCATTGGTCCCAACACCGGTGTCCCTCTTCACTACAAGGTCCTTTCTTTCTCTTCCACTTTTCCTGTCTGGTATTTTCCTTATTGTATTTGGTTGATTTCTGGGTTTTTGTTGGTCTTGCTTATGGCTTTGTGAAATGGTTTTTGTGTTCTTGGAGTGGTTCAAAGTTGTGGGGTTTTCCTTTTCTCTTTGAAATAGTTGTTTTTGGTAGGAACTAGGAACATTCTGAACAAGAGTCTTATATTTGGATTTTTTTAATCCATTTTTGTTGTTTATTTGGCAATCTCCTAGATTCTTTTGTTGCCTGTGAATGTTTCTTCTCTCTAAGCTCTAAAGTTTCAATCTTTGATCGTCCCTAAAACCAAAGGAAGTAGAAGAATTCATTTAACATTCATTGACATAATTTTTTTTGGCAGCCAGCATGTCACTAAGGATTCAATTGTTCTTCTCTTTTTGCTTTAGTAATGGCTTTGGATGGGAATTTCATTTCTGTTGAATTTTGAATTTCTTTTTATCTCAGGGAGTTTGTTTTCATCGGGTTATCAAAGGATTTATGGTACAAGGTGGAGATATATCTGCCGGAGATGGTACTGGAGGAGAGTCGATTTATGGATTGAAATTCGGAGACGAGAATTTCGAAATGAAACATGAAAGGAAAGGAATATTATCTATGGCAAATGCTGGTCCTAACTCAAACGGTTCACAATTCTTCATCACTACAACCCGCACTTCTCACTTAGATGGGAAACATGTTGTATTTGGCAAGGTTGTTAAAGGAATAGGCGTTGTTCGTTCGATTGAACATGTAACAACCGGAGAATCGGATTGTCCCACCGTCGATGTTATGATATCTGATTGTGGAGAAATTCCAGAGGGGGCAGATGATGGGATATCCAATTTTTTCAACGATGGTGATGTTTACGCCGATTGGCCAGCTGACCTCGATGAGAGCCCTGATGAGCTCTCCTGGTGGATGACAGCTGTAGATTCAATTAAGACTTTTGGAAATGAACATTACAAGGTAATGGGATTGTGCATGCTTATTAGTAGTGACCCGCTAATTACGGCATGTGGTTGCTCATTCTTTCTATCCCATGTTTCTGATTTAATCCTTTGAGGTGTCATTTGTGCTAATGGATTTTCTTAATAGAAACAAGACTACAAGATGGCACACAAAAAGTACCGGAAGGCTCTACGCTACTTAGATATCTGCTGGGAGAAAGAAGGGATCGACGAAGGTGATTTTCTTTTGTTGGCTGTACACTACATCGTCTTTCACTTATAATTCTTAATGTACTATGCTGTTGCCTTACAGAGAAGAGTTCGAGATTGAGAAAGACGAAATCTCAGATATTCACAAATAGCTCTGTAAGCTTCATTCTTCGCTCCTTGGCTAATATTGGGGACTGTAGGTTTGAATAATTTTGCAACCTATGCCGCACTAATTTACTGAGTTATGTGGCTTTAGGCATGTAAACTGAAACTAGGAGATCTGAAAGGTGCACTGTTAGACACAGAGTTTGCTATGCGTGACGGAGAAAACAATGTGAAAGCATTGTTTCGTCAAGGCCAGGTTAGTATCTATCCTTGGTGATTATTTTGATCTCTTGGATGCTGGTGGCTTTGGCTTGTACTTGGTCCGAGTTAGTCATCTGCAGGCATACCATACCGTTGACCTTCCTTAGAAGCTGCCTTTTGGTTTTATTCTTTTGCACTTTCCGTCAATTCAAGCACATTATGATCTTAATGATTTCGATACTCATCTGCAGGCAAACATGGCACTTAATGATGTCGATGCTGCCGTTGAAAGCTTCAAGAAAGCTTTGCAATTGGAGCCAAATGATGGTTAGTGCTGAACTTAAACTTTGGCATGGCTACAATGAACTTAGCAACTTTTGCATATTGTGTTTCAGGTGGTATAAAGAAAGAGCTTGCTGCTGCCACGAAAAAGGTTAGCAGATAGAATTTCAAATTGAAATGCCCGTACCAGGTTGCGTGTTTACTAACAAACCTGTTTATTCAATAAAACTTGCCGAGCAGATCAATGATCGGCACAACGAGGAGAGAAGGAGATACCAGAAGATGTTCCAACCACACTCAACTGGTATGTTGTGATGTTGTTGGTTTCTCGGTGTGCTTTTATTATTTTCGACTGCTCGAGATGGATACCTGATGTTGTCTGGAATGTGCAATGCAGATGCTGATAATTAGGATGGTTAAGAGCATCGATTGTCTTTCCACTGTTGCGATCTTTTTACCGTTCGATAAAATACTAGGTATGCAATCTTCAGCTGACGGAAATCGGAAAGAATAATGAAGCCGTAGATTTATCGTAGGTGTGTTGTTTGATTTAACTCATCTCCCTCGGGTTTCAATGGAAGCATAGGAAGAATTGCAGCAAAACTCAAAACTTTACTAAAAATCCGAGGCTTGAACCAATTCTTCTAATAAGAGTTTTCGTTAGGACTACGAAATTTGAACTCCTGTTGTCTTTCATGCAAAATTGGTATAAAATGTACAATTTTGTATTGTTTCTTTTACAAGTCTGCTAGCACTTGTTGGCCATGAATTTTACTTTTAACGTTGGCTGTGCTAATTGGCTACTAGTGATATTCTAACGAATTATTCAAGTTCAACAAATCGAATCTGAGGTTCAACGAATTATTAAATATTAGTTAATTTATAATATAAATTAAAATTTCGTTAGATAGTACCTAAAATGAATTTATAATTTTTTTTGATATGTGCACCGAAATGTCAAGGGGACTTGATTTTCTACGATCATTTAATTTAGCAATTTTTGGTAAATAAGTTTGGCGTTTAATTCAACACCCAGATGCTCATTGGCACGGGTATGAAAAGCAAATTACTATCCAAATAGTGATATACTTGGTGCTCATCTTGGACGAGATAGCTACGTCCATATGACTGAGGATAAATGGGGTGGGTCGAAATTAATCTCCCTTATCGGAGATTACTCATCTATTCCCACGCAATAGTTACATGCCCTGAATGCAACACTTTCTTTGGCGAGTGAGTATCTGTGGACGCATGTAATTTTGAATCAAACTCAACACTTGTAGTCAATAAGATGTCTCGAACAAAGGAGGACTTGTCCACGTTGGGTTATCATATTCAGGAAGCTCGTAGGATTTTGGATGGTAATTTAAACTACAAAATGTGTTTTGTTCCTAGAGTTTGTAATAATGTGGCACATACTTTGGTTAAGTGGACTCTCCATTCTGGAAATATCTTGTATTTTGACTCGGTTTGTCCTGATATTATTACGTCTTCCGTATCCAATGATTCTTCTTATGACAATTCAAGGTCTTATGACACTCTTTTCCCTTATAAGTCAAAGTTTTTAATGAGACCCGTTTTCTTTAAAAAAAATTACACAAGAAAGTCATTTCCCCTCACATCTCACCTTTCTTTTCAAATAAAAGTAAACCATTTTTTTTCTTATTTCACATAATTAGTAGGAAAAATTAACGTGATTTAAGATGATGAACTTTATTATCGATAGAATATTACCAAACAAGATAGTTTTTTTCTCTAAAGTAACAATAAAGAAATGTGAATGACTTGAGAAAATGTCAACTTCTATTAATTTCATAAATTCATTGCCTACCAACGTTGAAAAAGGTTGATTTGGCAGGTTCACACCATTAATTACAACATCTCTCTTTATCTTTGCCTATAAAATCCCTGTCTGGTCATGCTCCAATGGCATCAAACAATACATCCAACTATTACTACTTTTGTCCTCAAAATTTGGCCTGTTTCTAAAAATGGGTTTCAAATTTGGCCGTGGAGGCCTTATTTTGGTCATGGTTGCTGCTTCAGTGGTGGGAGTAAGCTTGGGAAACAAGGACTTGGGGAGGCAAAGTCATACCAGTAGCCTAAAAGAATCATCGTTGGTGGATCCCAAAACTGGCGTTTTGGCGTCAACTACACCGATTGGTCACTCAAAAATGCTCCCTTCTACCTCAACGACACTCTAGGTAACAAAAACAAACCTAACCATTCTTAATTCTCCATTGTTTTTGCCGCGTTGGATCACTCATGTAGTCAATACTTTTGGCAGTGTTCAAATATGATGCACCCAGCAAAATCACGTTTCCTCACAATGTCTACTTGCTACCCAACTTAAAAAGCTTCCTCAATTGCGATTTAAGGAGAGGCAAGGTAATTGCCAACCCAACTCAAGGAAGCGGGAACGGGTTTGAGTTTGTGTTGAAGAAGAGGAAGCCTTACTACCTTGCTTGCGGCGAACGTAACGGCTTCCATTGCAAGGTTGGACTCATGAAATTCGCCGTTGTGCCGATGCGACGTCGGCACCACTGATGAATCACTTTAGGCCTCGGAATTTCCAGGGAAGATGCAGTGCATGTGTTTTTGTGCTGAATGTTGAGCCTCTTTGTTACTCACTTGGGGTGTTTTAAATGTTGAATAAACTAAGGTTTTGGATTTTGTGTTAATCCTGTCTTTTTCTCTGAGTTCTTTCTTTATATAGTAACTGTAATTTCCTTATCCAAAAAATACAAAGATTATGTTTTAAAAGGTAAATATCAAAATTTCAAATCCAAATAAAATAATAAAATATTTAATTATTTGATTAATTAATAGATTTTAACTACGTGTTTTTGGTTTCAAAATATTTTGAAGAATATAATATTCTCGGTTCAATTAAAATTTTTTAAAAAATAAAACATTTTAAGTTATATTCAACCGAAAATATTATACACTTTAAAACATTTTTGATAGCGCTTATATATATTTTTTACCGTTCCCTAAACTTTTCCAAAATCTTCCCAGAATAATATTTAATTGTTTATTGTATTTTCTTTATTTGTCCGCTCGCCGACTTAAAATTATGATAGAAAGTACTCAAACAAAGAGGCAAAGAATGTTAAGATTCACCAACCTTCTTTAATTCCCCACCTAAAAAGCCAAAAGCCATTTAATAAAAATCAACTGGTTGACCCATTGTTATATGTAAATTTGTCACGGTTACATCACGTAAACGTTTGTACCTTTGACTCCCTTGAGTGTAGCAAACCGATCTCTTAACTCATAACATAATCCTAAGTTACAAAATTCAACCGTAAGAGGAAATACGACTCTTTGTATTCTCGTTTGATTATGATTTTAATTATTTAAAAGTATTTAAAATAAAAATAGAAGCTAATTAGTTTAATCATTAATAAATTTTAAAAAATCGCTAATACAGCTGCAATATATATATATAAACAATGACTTCTCTAAACGTCATTCATTCTAATACTACTTTCGTCTAAATACGTTTAACTACAACATATATTTCATCTTATTTTGTTATCATTGGAACATAAAATAAACCAAAGCTAGCCGTTTCTCAACCAACAATTACATATTAATTGTCATCAAAAGTGAAATACAACACTGTGTATTGCGTATTGCATAATGGATGTCCACTTTCCTTTGTGATGATCTCCAAGTGCTTAGTAATGCCAACTGCAACCATAGTAAGCCTCCACCTCTTGAGCACAAACTTGACGCCACCGCCACCGCCTTGGGTTGCGTTTGCGATCATCTTTGCTCTCTTAAATTTGCAATTCAAGTAGCTCTCTCGGTCGGGGAATAAGTAAACGTTGCGAGTGAAAGTGGTGTTGCTTGGTGGATCGCATTTGAACACTGCAAAACCAATTCAAACACCATTTCTTGATTTCAACAAATGTAAATAACTAAGCTTTTGATTTTAGCATTGTGAAGTGGCCTAGAATATCGTTGAAGTAGAAGGGCGCATTTTGGAATGCCCTGTTCGAGTAATTGAAGCCAAAGTGCCAGTTCTCTGATCCACCGACATAGATCTTTTGGGGTCCTTCAGTTTCATTCATGGTATGCTTATCTTTTGGGGTCCTAGAGTAAATTATTTCAGGGCTAGATCCCTTAGTTGTGAAGGACTGGGGCTCTGGGTTTAACCGGGACTGGGTCCTTATCATCCCCCAAACCAAACACAAGGACCCAACACAATCAACGTTGGTGGGTCAGACAATTGGCACTTGGACTTCAACTATACCGAAAACGAGTCATTCTATACTTCAATGATACTCTAGGTGAGTTCATTATGGGGCTACTAAACCTATGGAGTTCATTACAATTGGTATAGTAATTAACGTATGATTTTATGTTATGAAACAAATTTATAAATTTTTAAGAGGGAGAATAATTCTAAAATTTTAGAAGGGAAAACATATTATCAATAAAAAATGCAAAAAAAAAAAAATCTAAAATATATGAATATGATGATTTGAAAATTTTAGAATGACAACTACCCTACTCATTCCCTTCTACCCATCCCTGGTTGGTAGTGAGGTGGGAAGTCATTGAATTGATGCATAAATTAGCAGTGGCAAACCAAATAAATAGGAGACTATATATCACGCGTCACACGTATGCTCCATCATACATGTCCTCTAAAGAGAGAGCTGACATATGTATATGAATGATTATCATCGTCTACCTATGGAATTATGATTAAGCAGACTTAATCAGTCATCAATATTGACGGTGTTTGTTATTTTCAAAAGGATTAAAAACAAATATAATGTTTTTATTCAATTCGAATCAACCTATATGTGTATACAACTTTGTGAAGAAAAAAATTACAAAAAGAAATACTGAGGAAGTAAGTGGTGCATGAAGATAACTTTGAACAAAGGCACTAAGGAACAGATTCACTCATGGTTTCCCTTTAAATGGTCAGAATAGACAATGGGGTCCCTTTAAGTAAGTGGGAATCCCACTTGCTTTTTAATTAAAAGTGATGGTAGTGGGAAATTTGATAAAAGTTTATTCTTCTTTGCTATTGGGTTCGTATATAATAAACAAAAAAAAACCTTTAATAAAAAGGATGGTAATAGGAAATTAACTGTTGTTGATTATAAGTCCTTGTTGGATAAGGTGGAGGTTAAGTTTGATAATTGGACTGTTAGGAATTCGTCTTATGCTGAGAAGATTCAGTCATTTTATAGAAGGAGATGGGTTAATGCATATGTGCTGAGGAGCGGAGTTGATTTCTAACATGTACAAATTCGTTCCGATCATCTTCTATTTCAACTGCTTTAATTATAGATCCCAATGCGACTTCAAGGAAGATCTGGGAAGCTGATAGGCCGAGAAGAGAGAAGGTGATTAGTATAGCACGCTTTTCACATTTCTAGACATTCAATGATTGCATGATTAACCATTTTTAAATAGACTGCTGATCAGGGATAGGTAACTAATGCAGGTGGATGATGTATGGGAGGGAGTTTGAATCAAGGAATCTTATCTTCTTTGCCATGGATCGGCATGTTGAACTCCTTTAGGCCATTCGAGTTTTGAAGGGTAAACTCTTGCTTATTATTATTCTAAAATTGACTTAAAATTCCTTCAATTTCATTAGGAGAGAGAGGAGTCTTGAGTATTTCGAAGGAGCAGACACATACTGTCAAGATGCATCAAAGATTGTTGAGTTAATTGATCGACGGAATCGGCCAAGAGGGGTGAATTGACAATTAAAATTTTGGTGGAAGTTTTTGTAGAAAATTGAAAGTAATTGCACAACGATTTAAAGTGGTTTGACTTTCTCAATCAAAATCTACGTCCACTACCTTAGCTATCCACACTAAGGATTTTCCAACAAATTCACTAATTTGTTCATTCTTTTGAGGCCAAAGAGATAACCTTACAATTTCCTCAAGAATATACCCCAATTCTTGAGAACACTCTTTCTCAAAGAGAAGATTACAAATTTGCAAACTTACAAGGAAATCCTCACAAGGTAGATTATTTGCACAATTATAGAACAAAGAAAAGAACACTAAAAATGAATACAATTGAGTACAAATAATATTCTTGAAAGCAAAATGAATATTGAATGAAAAATAGGCCTGAAATGCTCAAACTTGAGGTTTTATGCTTTCTCTTTGATTCTCTCTTGATTCTTGTTGATTGTTGTTTCTTGTTATTGATCAATGGCTTCTAAGCTTGTTTAAATACACATTCAAATGATTCTGAACGTTGGGGATGCTTAGTGGAGTCAATAGAGCCGTTTAAGTGTGAAGACAATTAATTAAAGCAGTTGGGAGCATCAGTGCATCGATACATACCCATGGTGCATCGGTGCATCAATGTAAAATTCAAATATTTTGACCGTTAGACCCTTAGTGCATCGGTGCACTAAGAGTGCATCGATGCATCAAGTGCATTCGATGTTTCAAAATAGTCAGAGTGCATTGATGCATGCCAGGTGCATCGATGCATCAAATGCATTCGATGTTTTCATAAAATCCTCAGTGCATCGATGTTCAATTTAATTCATGGTGCATCGATGCATGGATTGGTGCATCGGTGCATTACTTTGATCAATTGATTTTAGGCTTGATTTTGGTTCAAAATACTTTATGAAAATTGTTACAAAAATAGTTTAAGTATAAAACACAATTTTACACATTTAGTAAGGTTTGAATTTGAACTTGAAAGACTGGGAGTAATAATTTGATATTCGATTTATTAAATCGAATATACTTAGAAAATCATTTGTAAAATCTTAAAATTCTTTTAAACTTAATTTGTTATATCAAAACACAAAAATGTTTTCAACAATGTCCCCCTTTTTGATATAACAACACATTTGTGTTATTTTAAGATTTTCTAAAATTTTAAAATCAATTTTGAAAAATTACTCCCCCTTACTACAACACTTCCCCCTTTAACACTTAATATTTCTCCCCTTTTTTGTTAAATCAAAAAGACTTTTAAAAACGTTTTAAAGAAGGTTTTGAAAAGCATAGCCAATTAATTTTAAATATATATATAACTTAAGCTGCTAAGATCACAATCAAAAGAGAGATTAACCATTAGTTCCATAATCAATATTCATAATCAAATGTGAAATGACATAATTGGTCATATATATCTAATGATGCAAAAATAAGAAAATTCAACCAAACCAAATATATATATATATTAAGTTCAAAATCCAGTCATCCAAACCATAACAAATGAAAGCATTTAACAATCCAAAACAAACAATCCAAAAACATAAAAAATAATCTAAGTTTGAAATACTAAGAAAGCATGGAGAAAATGTCTAATCCATCGGAGGGTCGGGAGGAGGAGGATAATGAGCTCGAACTTCAAGAGTGAGCGCGTCCTTACGTTCACGCATCTCCTGCTGAAACTAAGTAATCTGAGACTCCATGGAGGCAAACCTCAGATCAAAAGACTCCAAGAAGGATCGAAAATATGGTGGCATTTGATCTTCTTGCCATGCCGGTTCCGGTGCAGGCTCATCGTCTGGAACGTGATCGTCAATATCTTGCATAAGTTGTTAAAACTCAGGATCATCGTCAGCAGCCGGTGCCGGAGGAGAAGGAGGAGCACGAGAAGAGCTAGGAGCATCTCGTGAAGAGCTAGCTCCCGGAGTTTGCTTACCGGGTCGAAATACCGAAAGACCGGTTTCCTCGTCTTGTTTCCAATCCGCTTTCTTCAAGGAAGTAAGATTGATTTGATTTTGGAGTGGGATAGGATTGTCGAGAGAGACTTCTAGACCGATTTGATAAAGATGTTACTCAGAAGACATCCATAAATCAATGTTTCAACATGTTTTGAAGGAACAATGCTTATGATATCCACTAGTTGACTAAAAATAATGTGAGACAGATTTATTTTGATCTTATTTTTAATACAGTGCATCCACCATAAATCCCTAGTACGAAGAGTGGAGTACCTACCTCCGGATGGTCTAAACCACCAAGAGATCATCAAATGAAGAAAACGATCGTGATGAGATCATAGAGTACTAACACTAGAGTTTGGAACATAGGGGTATTCCATTTTCATATTCATTGAATAAACCATCATCATCTAACCTAAAATAGAAAGCTATAATCTCGGGGTTAATATTAATATATTGGCCTAAAAGATAGGATCTAATGGCTATAGTCCCATATTGAGTTTCGTTTTGAATACACACCGCATTGGAGTAGAAGATGCAGACTAATTGTTGATAGATGATAGGTTTGAGATGAAACAATTTATCAAACTTCCAAGTTTAAGAATCGGAAGGTATTCAAAGTCCATATCTATCATGGATTGAAGAGAAGGAATACGCTCTTCACGGATTCTATAAGATTGGAAAGAATTTCTATACCTAGAGAAAATTCGTCTCTACAATGCTCAGGCATGTTAAAACAAGATCCTATTAGAGATGTAGGTGGAGGAGGAACGGGATTAGGAGGTTGGTTTGAACGAGAACGACTCGATGAAGTCCTAGGGCGTTTGGGATTTGACATGTTTTAAAGATTCGGAAAAAGGAAAGTAACCTACAATTTGAAACACATGTATGCACAATAATCAATCCCAAAACTGAATTGAGTCCTCAATAATTCAAGGTTCTCTAAACCGAATCCTAATGGAAAGGTTTTGAAAACTATTTGAAAACAATTTTTGTAAAATCATAATATGTATAGTTTTTATGAAAACAACATAATTAAATCAAAAAATCAAATTTAAAAATTAAATTCAAATTTTTGATTTTTTTTATTTTGAAAATTCAAAAATTTCTTTGAAAATTTGTGAGTTTTTGATGAAATTAGTTGTAAAATCTAGTTTGTAATCATCAAACAATCAATGCCCGATATATTGTTCATCCTAGAACTAATTAAAACTAGTCCTAAGATCACAAATCAATAAAATAGAGGTTTTTGAAATATTACCTTGAAAATTTCAGATTTGAGAGGAATGTGATGTTGTTTTGCACGATTTGATGATAAAAGGAAGATTAGGAGTTGAAGTATGAAAGATTTCCGAACAAAACCGAAAGATTTGGAGCAAATTTGAGAGTAGGAGAGGGAGAAGAGGCATACGACTGAAGAGTATAGTTTTTAGGGTTTGAAATAAATGAGAAAATAAGCCTTATAAACCCCAAAAATTGAATGATACATCGATGCATGGCCTTGTGCGTTGATGCACATTCAAGACGTGCATCGGTGCACCTTCATGGTGTATCGATGCACATTCAAGGATGTATCGATGCACTGTTAGGTGTATCGATGCATGAAGCACAAAATGTCAAAAATCTGTTTTAAACACTCAAAATGCTAAATTAATTGGCTCTAGTGGTATTGACGACTCATATATTGAAAATTAATCATGTTCAATCAATCAAATTAATCCTTAAACTACTTTTGAACATAAAGTTAATTTTCATCAAGTAACATAAACTCCCCCTAACTAATAGCAAAGAATGCAATAAAAAATTATTATTATAAGCATTTTTCATTTATACTTAAAAGTGATAAAATTATTTTAAACACTAAGTGAAGATACGTCAGTTAAACATAATTCTCTCCTAAATGTTCAAAATCTTTCCTTGTCTAAAGGTTTTGTAAAGATATCCACTAATTGGTGCAAAGTATCAACAAATTCTAGAGCTACATCTTCCTTAGCGACATGGTCTCTAATGAAGTGATGTCTAATTTCAATATGCTTAGTTCTAGAGTGTTGGATGGGATTTTTAGTGAGACAAATAGCACTAGTATTATCACACTTGATAGGAATGGTACCTACTTAATCCATAATAAAAAAGTTGTTGTTTCATCCATAAAACTTGTGCACAACTACCGGCTGAAATGTATTCTACTTCAGTGGTAGATAATGCAACACAATTTTGTTTCTTTGAAAACCAAGAAATCAACATATTTCCAAGGAATTGGCAAGTACCGGAGGTGCTTTCCATAATCCGCATCAGAGAAGGCATGCAAGCTAAAGCTAGAGTCTCTATGATACCAAAGTCCTAAACTAGGAGTGTCCTTAAGGTATCTAAAGATCCTCTTAACAACTAGTAAATGTGATTCCTTAGGGCATGATTGAAATACTGCCACATAAGAAAACACTAAACATAATATATGGTCTACTTGTAGTTAGATAAAGCAAAGAACCAATCATTGACCTATATAATTTAACATCCACACATCTACCTCCTTCATCTATATCAAGCTTTGTCGATGAGCTCATTGGAGTGTTATGTGGCTTCCCATTTTCCAGTCCAAACTTCTTGAGCATATCTTTGACGTACTTAGCTTGATTGATGAAGATGCCATCTTTTCTTTGCTTGATTTGGAGTCCCAAGAAAAATGAGAGCTCCCCCATCATGCTCATCTCGAATTCACTTTGCATTAGCTTAGAAAATATTTGGCAAAGAACATCATTAGTAGAACCAAATATTATATCATCAACATAAATTTGAACTACTAATAAATCTTTACCTTTATGCTTTAAAAACAATGTAGTGTCAACCTTCCCTTTGGAAAAACCTTTCTCAATTAAAAAGTTTGACAATCTTTCATACCAAGCTCTAGGAGCTTGTTTTAAACCATAAAGTATTTTTGTCAACTTAAGAACATAATTTATAAATTTTAAATCTTCAAAACTAGGAGGTTGTTCCACATACACTTCTTCCTTTATAAAACCATTTAAAAATGCACTTTTAACATCCATTTGATATAATTTAAATTCATGAAAACATGCAAATGCTAATAACATTCTAATTACTTCAATCCTAGCTACGGGAGCGTATGTTTCATCATAGTCTATGCCTTCTTCTTGAGTATAGCCTTGCGCAACAAGTCTAGCCTTGTTTCTCACTATATTACCACTCTCATCAAGTTTATTCCTAAATACCCATCTAGTACCTACAGTAGATTTATTACTAGGCCTTTCAACTAATGTCCATACTTTACTTCTCTCAAATTGATTTAACTCTTCTTGCATAGCCATAATCCAATGTTCATCTTTTAATGCTTATTTAATATTCTTAGGTTCTATGCATGTGATAAATGCAACATAATTAGAAATATTTCTAAGAGAAGATTGAGTTGTTACCCCTTTGGATGTATCACCTATAATCTCACCATCCTTGACATAGTTGTACTCTCTTGGGTAATATACTTCACTTTCTTCAATGGTTGGATTCTCGAGAGGATCTTGAGTTTCCTCATCTTTCGTTTCTTCCTTTGATGATGGTTCTCCAACGTCATGTTCAACGTTATTTATATTTATAATACCTACATCATCATTCAAACAAGAATCCTTCCTCGGAAGGGGATTATCATAAAAAACATGTATAGACTCTTCTACAACTAAAGTTCTTTTATTAAATACTCGATAAGCTTTAGAATTTAAGGAATAACCCAGAAAAATTCCTTCATCACTTTTAGCATAAACTTTGCCAAGATTGTCTTTACCGTTGTTTAAAACAAAATATTTACATCCAAAAGGATAAAAATAGCTAATGTTAGACTTTTTATTTTTGAAAATTTCATATGGAGTTTTCTTTAAGATTGACCTAATCATTACTCGATTTACAATATAACAAGGGTATTTGTGGCTTCCGCCCAAAAATATTTTGGAAAATTGTTTTCACAAAGCATGGTTCTAGCTATTTCTTCTAAAGTTCAATTTTTGCTCTCAACAACTCCATTTTGTTGAGGGGTTCTAGGTGCTGAAAAATTATGGCTAATACCATTAGAATTACAAAAATAAGTAAATCCTAGATTTTCAAATTCAGTTCCATGGTCACTCCTAACACTAGTTATAGAGTAACCTTTTTCGTTTTGGATTACTTTTGAAAATGTGATGAATTTTTCTAATGCTTCATCTTTAGTACTTAAGAATAGAACCCAAGTATATCTAGAATAGTCATCTACCAAGACAAATGCATATTGTTTTCCACCCAAACTAGTAGTCCTAGTTGGCCCAAAAAGATCTATATGGATCAATTGTAATACTCTACTAGTTGATACATCATTCATGGATTTAAAAGAAATTCGCTTTTGTTTTCCTTTAGCACAAGCATCACAGATTTTATTATTATCAAATTTAAGCTTAGGCAACCCTCGAACTAAATTTCCTTGAATTAGTCGTTGCAAAACACTCATACTAGCATGTTCTAGTCTCCTGTGCCATAACCAACTATCATGCTCATCCTTAGCAACTAGGCATAAATTAGTCATATCAATAGAGTCTAAATGCACCATGTATATGTTTCCTATTCTATGACCAACAAACATAATCCGATTAGATGTAATGTCAATAACTTTACAACCATTAGTTTCAAACATGACATTGAATCCTTTATCACATAATTGACTAATACTTAAGAGATTATGCTTTAATCCATTCACATATAAAACATTTTAATTTGTATGGAAGAGGTATTACATATGGTACCTATACCTTCGATGTGACCTTTTGAATTATCACCAAAGTCACTTCTCCTCCATTTTTGGCGTTAAGCTCTATGAACTGGCTTTTATCTCCGGTCATGTGTCTTGAGCATCCACTATCAAGGTACCATGAGTTTGAATTTGTTTCCCGTGCCTTGTAGCAATGCTCCTTTTCCTACAAACATAGATTAATTTCTAATTTTTGGTACCCAAATTCTTTTAGGTCTATATTCATTAGTTTCCAAAATCCTAGTCCCCTTAGGTATCCATTTGTGTAGGATATCTTTATCTTTAGTAGTAATGAGCCCTTTATGAACCCATATACTTCTAACAATTTTTCCATTAGAGGTTATTCGGGGACCTCTATGATTGTAGTTTTTAAAACTTTTTCTAACAAAGTTGGATTTTGAATTTTCTCCATTTTCAAAATGTTTTGTTCCAACTTTATCAAAAGAAGCTTTAAGATCATCAATTTTCTTTTGATGATAATCATTGACCTTTGAAAGTAAATTTTGCAAATCCAAAATTTTCTTTTCAAACTCTTCTAGTTTGATTTGCAAATCTTTGATTTTACTTTCAAAATCATTGTTGGTCTTGGATATGAGCTTATTTTCATTTTTCAATTTTGAGACATCATTTTTATATTTTAAAAACAATTTCTCATAAACTGAAGCCAACCCATTATATTCCTCTAATAACTCATCATAAGAGAAATCATCTAATTCAGATGAGTTAGAGGTTACCTTAGAATCTTCCCTGAATGCCATCAAGCACAAGTTTGCTACTTCTTATTCCTCTTCATCGGAACCCTCTTCATCGCTCCATGTAGCCACATGAGCCTTGTGCTTATTCTTTAATTGACCATTTTTTTTTCAATTATGGGCAATCATATTTGACATGCCCGACTTTTTGCATTCATAGCAAATGATAGAGTCCTTATCTTTTGGTTCATTTTTGAGACCTTCAATTCGTTTGAATTTTCTTCCTCGGTAAGGTCTCATCATTTTTCTGAACCGTTTGGCAAACAATACCATTTCCTCGTCATCGTCATCTTCATCTGAATCACTCTCATCTTTTATGGATTTGAGAGCAACTCCAATGTTTTTCTTCTTCTCATTCTCCTTTGGTGTCTCATCAATATTATCGAGGTCCACCTCATCTTCAAGCATCATTTCATGAGTGAGGAGGGAACCAATTAGCTCTTCAAGAGTTAAGGATTTTAAGTTCTTAGCATCGATAATTACTGTCTTCTTGGATTACCACGATTTTGGAAGTGAGTAAACTAACTTCCTCACAAACTTTTCGTTTGGAATAATCTCTCCATATGATTTGAGACCATTGACAATCGTTGAGAATCTATCCGTCATAGCTTTGATATCTTCATTTGGTTTCATCCTGAAATTTTCATAGTTATGTGTTAGAAGACTAATTTTAGATTCTTTTACCTCGTCGGTGTCTTCATGAGTGACTTGTAGTTTATCCCATATTTATTTGGCGGTTGTACAGGATGAAACTCTTCCATATTCATATGGTCCAAGAGCACAAAATATGATATGGATTGCTTTGGAGTTGAGTTGGACCATTCTTGTATCTCCTTCACTCTACAATCTTGGATGAGTGAGAGGTTTGATATATTCGTCTTCTATAATATTCCATGCTCCCATGTCACTTGCTTGAATGAAATACATCATCCTATTGTTCCAATAGGCATAGTTAGCTCCATTGAAGAAATGAGGCTTGTTGACGGGCACCGAATCGAGATCGGAGTCGACATTTGAAGTAGAGGCCATTGATGACTTGATAATCGATGTAACTATTCCTGAATCGACTCAAGAGGCGATTAAACCTTCAAATGAGTGAGGCTCTGATACCAATTGTTGAGTTAATCGATCGACGGAATCGACCAAGAGGGGGTGAATTGGTAATTAAAATTTGGGTGGAAACTTTTACAGAAAATTGAAAGTAATTGCACAGCGATTTAGAGTGGTTCGACTTTCTCAATCAAAGTCTACGTCCACTACCTTAGCTATCCACACTAAGGATTTTCCAACAAATTCACTAATTTGTTCTTTCTTTTGAGGCCAAAGAGATAACCTTACAATTCCCTCAAGAATATATCCCAATTCTTGAGAACACTCTTTCTCAAAGAGAAGATTACAAATTTGCAAACTTACAAGGAAATCCTCACAAGGTAGATTGTTTGCAACATTCTAGAACAAAGAAAAGAACACTAAAAAATGAATACAATTGAGTACAAGTAGTTTTCTTGAAAGCAAAATGAATATTGAATGAAAAATAGGCCTGAAATGCTCAAACTTAAGGTTTGATGCTTTCTCTTTGATTCTCTCTTGATTCTTGTTGATTGTTGTTTCTTGTTATTGATCAATGGCTTCTACGCTTGTTTAAATACACCTTCAAATGATTCTGAACGTTGGGGATGCTTAGTGGAGTCAATAGAGCCGTTTAAGTGTGAAAACAATTAATTAAAGCAGTTAAGAGCGTCAGTGTATCGATGCATACCCATGGTGCATCGGTGCATCAGTGTAAAATTCAAATATTTTGATCGTTGGACCCTTAGTGCATCGGTGCACTAAGAGTGCATCGATACATCAAGTGCATTCGATGTTTCAAAATAGCCAGAGTGCATCGATGCATGGCAGGTGCATCGATGCATCAAATGCATTCGATGTTTTCATAAAATCCTGAGATGCATGAAATGCATTCGATGTTCAATTTAATTCATGGTGCATCGAATATACTTTATTAAGTATAAAACACAATTTTACACATTTATTAAGGTTTGAATTTGAACTTGAAAGACTTGGAGTAATAATTTGACTTTCGATTAATTAAATCGATTATACTTAGAAAATCATTTGTAAAATCTTAAAATTCTTTTAAACTTAATTTGTTATATCGAAACACAAAATATTTTCAACAAAGATGCTGTCAAATTTAGATGGTTGGGCAAACCTGTGAATAAGGATGTTTTATTAATCTTAGTTAAAGATTGAGGGTAGTATCAGATTTACAAGCATTTTACTGCTCTTCAGATAAATAAAATCTCGTTAATCCAAATATAGAATTAATGTAGATTTTTTTTTATTAATAAAGATTCATAGGTTGGATAGGGTTGAGTCACCTATTATGATTATTCTCGTAGATTTTTCTTTTAATAATTTACGTGATTATAAAATAATATATGTTTAGAATATTTTTTAAGATTTTAAGTTAGGGGTAGAATTTAAGGTTTTAAGTTAGGGTAGAATTTAGGTTTTAAGTAAGGTAGAATTTAGGTTTCAGTATAATTCAAACTCTCAAAAATTGATCAAACTCTATTTTTTTTAAAAAATAATACTTCTTTTGATAATCGAGACTACTCAATGAATTAAAAATCATACAAATTAAATATCCACACTCGTATTAATATACTTCAAGCCATTGACACTTGTCATGAGTAAAAATTATTTTAATTTTTGCGAAAATAAAATGTTATCTCCATCCATAAAACAAAATATATAATTATATGGATAAGCAAAAGAAAACAATATGAAGCTCCATGCATGCAAGAAAAAACTTACAGGGATCACAACATTAATCTAAAACAACAGTTTGGATACATTTATATACATTGAAGGTCAATGAACTTTTGAGGTCCAAAATCTGTTGCACAATGCTCGAGGAACATATCAGTAAAAATTAGAACATATTCATGTGCAGGTCACGTGGCTAGCAAAGCATCTGAAGCTTACATCTTTACCCTCACTTGTTTCTTCTTCTTCTTCTACTATAGCTTCTAAACCAGTTTCTTAATGATTTCTTGATCTTCTTCCTTTTTGACAATGGGAGTCTGCACTTCGAAGCCTTCAAAGCCAAACCCATTTGCACCAAGAGAGGACCAACAGAATGACCATCCTGCCCCTACCCAATTACCCAAATCCCCTCCTCCTCCCTTTCTCCCTCCGACCACCCCTTTCCTCCCTGTGTACACCCCAAGCCCCGCCCACCAACGGAAACCCAAGACCCCTTCGACTCCTCTCCGGCTCTTCCGGCGACCTTTTCCTCCTCTTTCTCCCGCCAATCACATTCGGGCAGTGCTGAGGCGGAGGAAGCCTAACAAGGAAGCGCAAAATGAGGCCAGAATTGTGGAAGGAGAGGAGGAGGAAGAAGAAGGAGTTGAGTTGGATAAAAGATTTGGGTTTTCGAAGGAGCTGAGGAGTAAGTTGGACATAGGAGAGGAAGTTGGTAGAGGGCATTTTGGGTATACTTGTTCTGCTAAGTTCAAGAAAGGAGAGTTCAAAGGCCAGCAGGTTGCTGTTAAAGTCATTCCCAAATCGAAGGTTTTTCTTTTTTGAAGTATTTAAATTTTAAATCACTGATCCTTAAATGTTGATACTTTGCCTTTTCATTTAAATAGGCATTCTGCTTTGTTTATAATGGTTCCTATTTTGATTTTTGTTAAGCACAAAACTGTACCAGTGTTGTATTTTGTACCCCTTTGCTGCTTAAATGTTTACTTCAAGGTGATAGGGATGAAGACTTTTAATAGAACCTGAAGAGAATATTGAAGAAGAAGAAAACATGGAAACTTTACTGTTTCAGAATCCTTGTAAATGGAGAAAATGTGGGGTTAAATTCAATTCTTTAAGTTTATATTTCTTCAGTGTAAAACAACACAAAAGGGCCAACTTGTTTGTTTATTGATTTTAATTATTCCAGATTATCTGATGTATTAAGCTTACCACATCCACATCTGATGTTGATTTTTTTAGGTATAAACTCTGGATTGTTTGGGATATTAAGCTTACCGCATGACATGAATATTTTAGGTCTAAACCATATCCTGCCCCCCAAAAGTGCACTTTGCAAAGTTTGCATCATCGAGTTGTATGGTTGGATGCTCATGGAAGTGAATATTTTATAAGAAACTGTTGAAATCTCTAGTAAACTTGTTGACATATCGTTTTCTCCACACTTAGAATTGACAGCTGCCCAAGTGCTACTACCCAATGGTCATGAACAAATTGGATTATTGGAATGATCATGGTCTCAGTTGGAGCCTTCGGGGTCGTAATTTTGAAAGGGCTTGTAATTTAAATCGAGTTAGGTGGAATCAGTCAACTAATGCCTTGTTGTCTTTTTCCTTATACTTGGAACCAAGCCGAAAAAAGCAAATGGATGTAGTTAGATTGCACACCATTGTCTATATTTAGTACATGATTGGACTGTAACTTTTATGTGATCAATTGATCTCAAAGCATTGCTCTGAACCTTTAAACCTAATGTAAGATGATTCGTGATAAAAATTGCTTTTCTCCTTTGAATGTCTTTTTTGTGTTTTTTCTTATGATTATTTACGTTGTCAGATGACAACAGCTATTGCAGTTGAGGATGTAAGAAGGGAGGTGAAGATACTGAAAGCCTTGACTGGACATAACAATTTAGTCAAGTTCTATGATGCGTTTGAAGATCATGATAATGTCTACATAGCAATGGAGTAAGCTTGAAACATGCACTTTCATTTGTATGACCTTATTTTAATTAAAATTTTGAGTAATATAATTGAACTTACAGGTTTTGTGAAGGAGGTGAGCTTTTGGATAAAATACTTGCAAGGTGAATATTCTTGTAATAAATTTCTCAAGTATTGAGAATTTTTTTATTGTATCCTCGAACTTGAAGGTTTTTTATACTTGTAGGGGTGGAAAATACTCAGAAGACGATGCCAAGACTGTAATGGTACAGATACTAAATGTTGTTGCTTTTTGCCATCTTCAGGGTGTGGTGCATCGAGATCTTAAGCCAGAGGTGGGGCAAATTCTCCTTTTTCTTACTCGATAGTTAAAAGGGAAAAAGAAAGATGCATTACTAGGTAGTGATCCTCAAATGTGTGCGATCAAACATATGCTAGACAAAGCATACATAGATATGTAATAGGAGTTATTATTTACAATTTCCTATACTGAAAATTTACATGATAAGGTGCTTTGGAGTGTCTTGAATTGGGAAAGCATATGCTATTGTCGTCATACAGTTCTTAGGACATTTCTCAAGTCATTGATTATCGAGTCCGTAAATAACTTGTGACCTTTATGTGTTTTTTAGCGTTGAAAGATCTAAGCATAACATTTTTCTGGACCAGAACTTTCTGTATGCTTCTAAGGAGGATAATTCTCAGCTCAAGGCCATAGACTTCGGGTTATCGGATTTTGTCAGACCAGGTTTTTACTCTTTTTGCTCCACTTCCTCCTGCTCGACTTTGGGGATTATTTTATGTCTCTAATATTTATGGTTTTCCAGATGAAAGGCTTAATGACATCGTGGGAAGTGCATACTATGTGGCCCCCGAAGTTCTTCATAGATCTTATGGTACAGAAGCTGATGTTTGGAGCATAGGTGTGATAGCATATATTCTTTTATGTGGTAGTCGTCCATTTTGGGCAAGGACTGAGTCTGGAATTTTTCGAGCGGTCCTAAAAGCTGATCCGAATTTTATTGAAGCACCTTGGCCTTCCTTGTCTTCTGAAGCTAAGGACTTTGTTAAGCACCTTTTGAATAAGGACCCTAGGAAAAGAATGACAGCAGCTCAGGCCCTATGTGCGTGCATAATTTTAATTCATAACATTAGGCTGTCACATCCTCAGGCTAGAGTAACGACCTTGGTCTTTTGTTCACAGGTCATCCTTGGATCCAGAATCATAATGATGTTAAGGTCCCTCTCGATATTCTAGTATTTAGGCTTATGAAGGTATATATGCGATCGTCAACTTTGCGGAAGGCTGCTTTAAAGGTGTGTATGCTGATGGGATGAAATTCTCTTCTCGCACTTTACCCATGCCACTGTGTAGTACCTGGTCTTGAGACCACTATGCTCTCATCAATCAACTTCGATTTTTCTTTTCTCATTTGTACTTCATTCTCTCGGTAATTTGTAATGGTAATGCATGATTCATTACGATCTGATGCCTAAGTGAAACCTGTTTATACGATTTATTACCTTTGGTAATCTTATTAATTTGTTCCTGCAGGCATTGTCTAAGACATTGACTGCTGATGAACTCTTTTACATGAGAGCACAATTTGCATTATTCGAGCCCAAAAATGGTAGCATAACCTTGGAGAACATTAAGACGGTTAGTCTCCTTCCATCGTAGGTGGAGATATTGTTAGACAATGAACTTATTTTGATTATTTGTTTTTCTTGCAAACAGGCCTTGATGAAAAACGCTACAGATGCAATGAAGGATTCTCACATTCCAGATTTTCTTTTCGCAGTATGGACATAATTATTCTTATTGTGTAGCCATTTGTTGATTATATGGTTATCGAGAAGTAGCTTATTAAAGTACCTTTCATTTAATCTTTCCATTGCATGACAGCTTAATGCACTTCAATACAGAAGAATGGGTTTTGAAGAATTTTGTGCAGCTGCATTAAGTGTTCATCAGCTCGAGGCACTTGATCGTTGGGAACAACACGCCCGGTGTGCATACGAGCTTTTTGAGAAAGAAGGAAACAGGGCTATCGTAATCGAGGAACTTGCTTCTGTGAGTTTGGAATTCTTTTAGATACTAAACAATAACTTCTGATCGGCGTTATGATACTAAACCGAATTTCTGTACTTCAAACTTTTCAGGAACTTGGTCTTGGACCCTCCATTCCAGTTCATGCTGTTCTTAATGATTGGATAAGGCATACAGATGGGAAATTAAGTTTCCTCGGGTTTGTGAAGTTGTTGCGTGGTCCGTCAAGTCGAGCCCTCTCGAAGGCACAATAAGGTCGGTGGTAGGCGATATCGACGACTCTAGTCACTAACAAAGTTGTGTCAGTCGAATATTCGAATGCAGTTGAATGAGATGTAAAACCGATGCAGTGTAAAACCGGATATCGGTCTCTCTTTTAGGGTTGGGAGACGGGGAAAGTATGCTTCCTTTCTACAGCAAGGCCTGAGATTACGAGGCTTCAATTTTATGCCAATTCTTTGAGTTTGAAAGTTATTGATATCACTATGTAGAATATAATGTGTGTTTAATTCAGCTTTGCCTGAATGGGTTAAATGCATTTGTCTTATTTGATTGGTTACCATTCCTCGTTGATGATGTGTATTTTCTTGAGTTTCTCTATTTTTTTAACCTAAGTTTTCTTTTAATATTTTTCTATTATCTTCCTCTTCCTCTTTCTTTTGATTTTGATTTTGTTCTGTATCGTGATTATTATTTTTCTTGTTTTTTTTCATGTTGTCTTTTGTTTCTCCTTTTTTTAAGAAGTTTTTTCAATTATAAATAAAAGTCTATTATTTTGACATGTTTTTCTATGCTCTTGTGACACGTTTCTTATGACTTTTGGTAAGCTTTTTGCATACTTTTATGGTTGTGTTGATGTTTGCACGAAGATCTTCACGACATTTATTTTTCGATTGGTTTGTTGGTGGTCACGTATTGTTATATTCTCTCTTTGGTAAAAGGTTGTTTGTGCATGTATAATTGTGTAGCGAAGTAGTCTGTCAAATTGTTGGTTCGCTCACCACTCCTTTATTACTTTGTAAAGCGTCTCGTTCGATAGAGACATTTTTATAAAGGTTATTAGGTTCTTTTGATGTTAGATGTCATTTTTAATGGAATGTTTCGTTTTGTTTCTTCCATATCTTTGAATTTAATATTTTTATTTTATGTATGGGTTAGTTTGGTGGCAATTGCTTATTACCATGGATTAGTTGTATGAACCATTTGTTTAAGTTTACCAGTCACTTGAAAATGACCTCTTGGGCTCATTTCATACAAAAGTTGCATGCATAAATAAATATTCAAACCATCACCTTTTAATATTTGACCAACTAAATCAACTTAGAAACGTTTCTTCTTTTAATGTCTTCATTATTATTTAATGCATTACAAGAGATTTTCTATTTTTTTCTTTACTAAATAATTTATACTATAATCCTTTCAAATTAAATAAAATTTGAATTGTAAACGTAAATACAAGACATGCAAATGTTTGTGCTAGGCCATTTTATTTAAAAATGTTTTAAAAATGGCCATTTGTCCACGATTGCAGATGTTGAAGTGACGGAATTTTTTATTTAAAAAAATCATAAACATTCAAATGTATTTCCATGAAGCAAATTAATTGCAAGATAAATGTATTGAATAATCATATTATGGAATACAAATTGTATTCAAATATCTGGTTTTGATTCTTTTTGCCTAATATCAACTAATGTGAAGAAAAACACATTTTGAAAGCCAATTTACATATTAATCTTTTTTTAATTGAATTGATTATTTCCTTTTGTTGGACCAACTACTTTTAAAAATTTTAGGTTTCAAACAATGCACCACTTTACACTCGAAAAATATCGTTATTCCAATTAGGGGTGTAAAAAGCTGATCGACCTGTAAAATTGACTGAAATCGATTCGAGTCAAAATTGTTTTTGACATGCGCTGTGATGATCCGAAACTGACTCGAGTCAGAACTAGTGTCGACCTGAACCCGAGTTAGACCTGGAAACTGTGGATCTGAACCCGACCTGAGAACTACCTGAACCCGAATTGAACAGACAATATGATACTCGAACCCAAACTATATCCGACTGATATGAACCCGAACCCGAGATTGATATGGTAAATAACTGGTATTACCCGACTTGTTTTCAACCTGACCTGTAATTGACTCAACCTGTAAATGATCCGACATGTTATTAAAGTGATATGATATTATCCTGACTTATAAGTAATAAGTTACAATTAATATAATTATGTTATTTTAAATTTATAATAAACTTATGATAATTAAATTAATATGATTACTTTTTGAAATTTAGTTTTTAGATTAATTATAATTTGAATACTATAAATTTAGTTTTTATATTAACTCCAATTCTTTATATTATTTATAATTCTTATATTATAAATTTTATTTATAATCACTAAATTAAATTTAAATATTGTCTTATTGAACATAATTTTATTAAATTATATAAATTGAGTTAAAATATTCATAAATCTAATTTACTTTTAATGTGAGAATTGATTAATAATTTAAGTATAACTTAACTTGAAATTTTAAAATAAAAATATATTAGTTGAAATGACGAACTTATTAAATATTTGAAACTTGAATAACATTACAAATACTAAAACAAAAATTATATAGAAGCAATTCAACAAGCATCATTGCATCAATTCAGCAAGCATCATGCATTAAGAAAGCATACAATCAATGGTAAAGTCAAAGGGAATTCGATGGCCAACAGTGTCAAACATTTTTGACTTTACCAAACCCTTACAAATATCAAGTAGAAGCAAACAATATCAAACATAATCAAGCAGAATCAAGCACCAAGTATTGCTTCTTGTAAGGCACCCTATAAAAAAAAGAATTATTAATTAACTATTTGAAAATTTTATTAAATAAACATAATAAATATAAAATATAAGTTACCTTTGAAGGGAATAAAGAAGACAAAATCTCCAATCCCAATGGTTTCAAAGACCATTAAACACCCTAAAAATTTAAAAGAAAAATTAAAATAATTAATAAACAATTTGAAATATTAATGACATTAACATAAAAAAAACAATTTGGATTACCTTTACATAGAAGACTCATTAACCACAATAAGGTATTCTTCATCCTTATCCTCCGACTCAAAACCATACAACCAATTACGGTTTGTTACAAAAATCTCAACATTTTTAGGTAAGAGTTTAGCTCTTAATTTGTTCAAAATTCGATCCCTATACTAAAGGACGATTCAGATGCAACTGAAGTAATTGGAATAACCAATATATCTCTCGCCATGCGAGAAAGTACCAGATATGAAATACTTTAATTTTTCCAATAATCCAAAATATCAAAGTCAGCTTCTCCAGTATGAGGGACAAGAGGAAAACTGGTGTAAGAATCAACATCAGATTGTCCACTCCTTGAAGCAGCTAAATTGGCATCAAAAGTCTGAAAAATAAAAGAAAAAAATTAGTAAATGAAAATAGGAAATAAATAAGATAAAATTCAACTTAAAATTGTAATAACTAACCTGAAATAGATCTGATTTTCTAAATGTTCGAGGCCGATTGGAA
The DNA here is from genome assembly GCF_006381635.1 of Hibiscus syriacus. Classification (NCBI taxonomy): domain Eukaryota; kingdom Viridiplantae; phylum Streptophyta; class Magnoliopsida; order Malvales; family Malvaceae; genus Hibiscus; species Hibiscus syriacus. The sequence goes on along the minus strand of NW_024062542.1, from coordinate 790,138 downwards.
CTTGAGTCACTTCTACCTAAGGATGTATTACTTTGGACATAATAAGAATAAGAAGAACCACAAGGTGCATTTTTTGAATAAAATACATATAACTCAAGAAACTCATTATAAATGAGACTTACCATTCTTTAAACCTCATCCTCAACATAAAGAACATTGTACAACTCTTTCAAAAGTTGTAATTTATATTGAGGATCAAATAAAATATCAAAAGATAGAATCATTGAGCGATCAGACCAATATTTCTCATATAGTTCAAACATGGGTTTAGCCATTGCAGAAATACCTTCACAGGGATCATTATGAGCATTACACAATAATTTTTCAATTGCAACAATGTTAGCCAAATACAAGTTAGAAGTGAGATACTTAGAACCAGAGAACATAGTAGTAATTTCATAAAAAGGCTCAAGAAAATCACAGATTGTTTGAAAATTTCCCACTCATGATCAGTAATGAAATCCAACTCATTTTCCATATTAACAAACAAGTTAATTGCTAATCTAGCCTCAAGTACCCTAAGAACCATTAAGTAAGTAGAATTCCATCTAGTAGGAACATCCAATACTAACTTACTAGAGAAAGAAGAATCACAATCTTTAACAGCTAATTCAAATGCACAAAGTCGAGAATAAGAAGAATCAATAAACTTAACAATCTCACGCAGTTTAATAATAGAAGAACCAATTACTTTCAAACATTTTTGAACTATCAAGTTCAAAATGTGGGCAACACACCTTATATGGAAGTACTTACCATTGTAGGGAAGAGGAGAAATGACATTCAAATCATCTTTCAATCTCTTGGCCATTTTATCATTTGCAGAAGCATTATCAAGTGTAATGGTAAAATTTTTTTCCAAGACCCCACTCCCATATCATCTTTTTAACAAACTTAAATATTGACTCACCATCATGATGAGGAGCAAAACGACGAAAATTAAGTATTTTAGACTGAAGGTTCCAGTTATTATCAACATAATGAGCAGTAAGAGCAAAATAAGAACGTGAAGTACAGGCAGACCAACCATCACATGTAAAACAAACATGACCTGAAACAGTATGCATTGAATCAAGTATCAATTTCTTATGCTTTTCATGCTCTAACATGCAATACTTAGTAACAATATACTTAGATATATCCTTAACAGAGAAAGTAAGGTAATGATGCAAATCCTTAAGTTTGTCATGCTCAACAATACTATATGCATAACCATGACATAGAATAGCCTCAGCAAACAATTCACAATACTTGTTTTAATAAAAAAAACTTACCAAAGCAGGATTTTCAGCAAGATATTCCTTATAAGATTGGCATTTCTTAGTATGTCTTCTAGGGTTAGATGTACCAATATAAGAATCAGCTTTATACCTTTTATTTTTGCAATACTTACACTCGGCATAAACATAATCATCGACAGATTTGATGAAGGTGTAATGCTCCCAAACAGGACAAGTTCTTTTGCAGAACTCGGATGAACATTTAGCCTTCCTCTTATATGATTTATTGATATCAACTGCTTCTGACAGTATATCATTTCCATCACCTTGTAAAAAAAAGCAGGGTTAGTTTACATTAACTGCTTTTGATAGTATATCATTTACATTAACAACTTTATACATATATATATATATATATAAAGAATACACAAAAAAGGAATAGGTAGTTTACCTCTTTCAAAATGTTCTTCATTCTGATCTGTTGGGTTTTCTCATACAAAACAAATAAAGAACATATTAGTTCAAATATTAAAATAAAAATAATAAAATGAAAAAAGGGAATGAGAAATACCTGTATAATTTAACTCGTAAGATAAACTATCCATGAAACCATAGAAAAAATAAAGGTTTTGAATAGTTTGTATTTAGGTTTGGGTTCAGGTTTAGATTTAGGTTCAGATTCAGGTTCGGGTTCGGGTTCGAGTTTAGGATTTGGTTTAAGGTTCGGGTTTGAGTTTGGGTTTGGGTTTGGGTTCGGGTTAAGGTTAGGGGTTAGAGAAGATGAACAGTGGTGGGTTTGATATAAACAAACATTTTGGGTTTCGATTTTCAGTGTTTGTAAGGATCAAAGAAGGGTTTCAGGATGAACAGGGATGAACTGATATTTGGGTTTGGTGTTTGATCGATCTAAGTTGGTTTTAAGTTTTGGGTGTTTGTAAGGGTTTGGGGAAGAACACAGATGAAAAATGGATGAACTTTTGGGTGTTAGATCGAAAAAATAGGAATGAGTTTAGGTTTTGGTGTTTATGAAGATCAAATAATGGTTTGGGGAAGAATTAGGATGAACACGAGATGAATTTTTGGGTGTTTGATCGAAAAAAACATGAAATGGTTTGGGTTTTGGTGTTTCTGAAGATCAAAGGAGGTTTTTTGGGATGAACAAGTTGTGAACATGGATTATTTTCTAGAGAGAAGGCAGAGGATTTTAAGAGAATTGAAGAGTTAGAGAGAGAGAAATAAAAAACTGAGAAAAAGAAAGGAAAATGGCCGGAAAATGAAACATTTTGCCTTATATACGGGTTTGTTTGGGTTTTGACCCTTGTGTTTTTTTAACTTCATTTAGCATTATAGCGTTGTCTCCTAGTTTTAAATTTGTTCAATTTAGTCCAAATTTAATGAAGCGATATATTAATTTAAGCTTCATATTTCAAATTTCTTCAATTTAGTCCAAATTTAATGTTACAATTTATTAATTTAAGCTTCATATTTAAAATTTGTTCAATTTAATCCTTATATATTTTCTAATTCTTTCAATTAAATATATGTTCATATTAATAAATTAATATATAGGTTATATATACTAATGAACTATATAAATATAGTTTATATATACTATATAGTTTATATATACTAATGAACTATATATATAATGTATAGTTTATATATACCATATAGTTTATATATACTAATGAACTATATAATGTATAGTTTATATATACTAATGAACTATATAATAAATAGTTTGTATATACCATATACTTTATATATATAGTTTTTATATATAGTTCATATGTAAACTATATATATATAAACTATATGTAGTATACTATATAAATCGTTATTAATTAATGTATTCAACTATATAGTATTCATACATATAATATATATTTTGAATTTATATAGTATAAATTATATAAGTATAAATTATATTATATAATATATAAATATAAATTATTTATATAGTTTATATGGTTTTTATGTATAGTTCATTTGTAAAGTATATACATTTTATATATATAATATATAGTATAAATATAAACTAGTATGTAGTATATAAATATAAACTATAGTTTATATATATAGTATATACTATATAAATAGTTTATATAGTTCACTAATAAACTATATATATAGTTCATATGTAAACTATATAGTTTATATATATAGTTCATATGTAAACTATAGTTCATATGTAAATATCAACTATAGTTTATATGTAGACTATAGTTCGTATATAAACTATATAGTTTAACTATAGTTTAACTATAGTTCTTATCATATGTAAACTATAGTTCATATATCAACTATATAATTTATATAGTTTATATATAAATATCAACTATAGTATATAGTTTATATATAAACTATAGTTTATATAGTTTTTATATATAGTTCATATGTAAATTATACTATATAGTATATATAGTTTATATTTATATAAACTATAGTATGTAGTATATAAATATAAACTATAGTTTATATATGTAGTATATATTATATAAATAGTTTATATAGTTCACTAATAAACTATATATATAGTTCATATGTAAACTATATAGTTTATATATATTGTTCATATGTAAACGATAGCTCATATATAAATATCAACTATAGTTTATATGTAAACTATAGTTCGTATATAAACTATATAGTTTTACTATAGTTTATATATAGTTCATATGTAAACTATAATTCATATATCAACTATATAATTTATATATACTACATAGTTTATATATATAATATATAGTATATAAATATCAACTGTAACATCCTAAACACTGAGTTAATGACCAAATTGTAAAACTTCATAAATTAGTTACTAAAGTAGATAAATTAAAAAGTTCAGGGACTTATATGGAAAATTTTGTGTAGGATTGAATAGCAAAGAAAGATGATTAGAAGGGAAAAATGGTCATTTGACCAATAAATGAATTAAAAATCTGATATGGTGAGGATATATACACGTGGAGATTTGAAAAGAAAAGGGAAAGGAAATATCCAGAGAGCTCTTCTTCTTCTTTTTCTTCTTTTTCAGCCGTGAGCTACCATAGCAAAGGTGAGTTGATTATTTGTTGAATTTAAGTTTGGTTTATGATCCTTAGATGATACTTAAGCTTAAGGAAAGCTTAAGTTGTCTTAAAACTATAAGATGAATGAGTTAGGAAGGATTAAAGATAAGGGGTCTTTAAATGAAATCTTGGGAGAGAGGTAGTAATTAGATTTTGAGATTAGAATTGAATTGTTATCTGATAAATTAAGAAGTATAAAGAGTTAAAATTGAATTTAGAGCATATTGGAAAATTGGTAGGATTCTTGGTTTCAAGATATAGGATGAGATTTTGATGATGATGATGTGTTATATGAATATAAGATAGGTTAAGTAAGTTGAGTTAAGTTTAGTAGTATGAAAAAAGTTAAAAATGGAAGGTATATGTAAGTATGGGTGAATTTTTGAGCTAAAAAGATGAATTCTAGGCATGGGGTATCAGTAGTGTTCATCCAGTACCGATACTTCAAAGAGAAAAAAAAGTTCAAAATTTGAGAGAGATTATCGAAACTCCATGAATCAGTATCGATACCATAGGCCAAAATTTGACAAGTTATTCAAGGGGTATCGATACCTAAAGGGGTAGTATCGATACCAAGGGTATCGATTCCATAAGGCATGTATCGATACCATTTTGAAATAAGGATTACAGAATCGAAAATGGGTATCGATACCTAGGCTTGGTATTGATACCAAAGCCAGGGAAGTATCGGTACCATGCATAGGGTACTAATACTACTCAAAGTGGAAAATTGTATTAAGCCTTTCTTTTAGCTTAATTTATTATGGATCGATTTATGATACTTAGAATTCTGATATGCATATCAATTGTATGATTGTGTAGATATTGAGCATAAACAAGTTCAGGAACGACCGAAGAGTTAGGATCGATTAAGAATAATAAAGTCATAGAAGTTGATTGGGATTAAGTGAGGCTAAGGTGAGTGCATGATATAGTATAAATGTAGTTTTATGGAAATAAGACTTGTGATAAGTCTATTTTCTATGTTTAAATTTCATGGTTCAATAGTTATGAACATACATATATTATGATCATTATAAGCACATGCATAAGTGTTATATGTTTATATGCTTGGATACATGTTATATAATTCATGTGAACATAATCAAATAACATAAGCTATATGATATAAAATTGAGGATCATATGTATATGTGATATATGGTATGAAATAAGACATACGTGATTGTAATAGAAATGTCATGAGTACATGAAAATGTGATAAATTAGTGATTGTATGGATATATGGAACATATAAATATTCAAGACCATGTTATGTGATATGAGAGAAATAGGTATAGTTGGCATGCCAAAAGTCGAGGGTTATATGAAGTCCTTCGGGATATATACGAGGTCCTTCGGGACATATACGATGTCCTTCGGGATATACATGAGGTCCTTTGGGACAAATTTTATATGACATTCAGTGGACCCTTATATGAGTTGTGGTGACAGCATATGTGCACAACCTCAATGTACTCGCATACCTTAAGTTCTTAATAATGTACATGTGCACATAAAAGATGTAAAAAGAGTTTATGTTATTATAAGATACTATGTTATTATTATTAATGATGGAACATATGTGACATGATTAAATAGTGATATGATAATTGTGATTGCATATGGAATGATTAGATTGTATGTTCATACTTTAAGAAATACATTATTTTATTATATGCCTCACTAAGTCTGTGACTTAGCGTGTAAGCGTTTTACACGTAGGTACTGAGAAGCATGAGGATTAGACCTAGGATCTGCAGAACAATATACATCCACTCGAAGATTAGAAGTAATTTACAAAGTATATCTTTTGTTATAATTAGTATGTTAGAATGTAGACAAGTTGTAAATTACATGTACTCTGATCGATTTTGTATTATTTTGGTCAAACTTATGTAAATTAACTAATTTTATTTTAATGAAAGTTTAAATTTTCCATGATTTTTAATAGTGTAAAAGTTTTGAATTGTCAACGTGACACCTAGGATTCGTATCTGGGTCGGGTACGGGTTGGGGGTGTTACATTTAATGGTATCAAAGCTATGGTTTAACCGATTCTAGGCATAAACCGAAGTACAGAGTGTCTTTAAATGTATACATACCAAAATATTAGTGAGAACTTCTGATCTGATAAGAGTAATTAGTATATTGTTTTTCTAATAGAGTTATATGGTTATATCTTATTAGATGTTTTGAATTGATAGCTCCCTAAGTGAAACGGGAGATGATAGGCCAGCTGAGAGTAGTGATTCACCTGCCCTTGCCAGGTAAGGTGAAGAACAATCACCTTCTGGAGTGACTGTACAAGATCAAAATGATTTCTTCAGGACGTTGGACGCTATCCTGACGCGTTTCCAACCTCCTGCTCCCTTAACTTAGAGAATTAATGTAGCAAATGAGTTAAAGGCATTAGGAGCTTATGAGTTCAAAGGTGAAGCCGAGAAAGGTCCTGTTGCTGCGGACCTTTGGCTCAATGATGTGAAGATAATGTTAGATGGACTCCACTGTTCTGATGTGGAGAAGCTAGATGGAGTGGTCTCCTTGCTCCGTGGGCAAGTGAGAATTCGGTGGACGAATGTCACCATGAGGATGACTAGTGATCAAGTGACATGGTCCTTGTTTTTAGAGGAATTCAAGCACAAGTATATAGGAGATCAATTTATCCGGCAGATGAAGCAAGAGTTTATGAATCTAAATCATTGGAATCACACTATGTGTGAATATGAGTGTGAGTTCAACAAGTTATGTCGTTTTGCTACCGAACTTATTTTGACAGAGAAGGATTCTTGTGAATGGTTTGTTGAGGGCTTACATCCTCGATTGAAATAGATGTTGATTGTGTTGAATCTGCCCTCATTCCAAGAAGTATTTAATCATCCTAAAGCTCTAGAAAGAGCTCAGAATGAAAGTTTTGGAGATCAAAGAGCCCAAATGTCTAAAAGAGCTGAGACTTCATCAAGTTCTGCACCACCTAAGAGATGTAGAGATTCTGGTTTTCGATCTCAGGCGAGGTCTGAGTCAGTGGCATCCTTTACTAGAAGATCAAATCAGATGAGAGCTTGACATACTCAATCAGTAGGGTTTGGTGCTGGGAGAGAAAATTAGGATTAATCTAGACAATGTCAACTCTATGGAAGAATCCATACTGGAATACGTCGAGTTATCTCTGGAGCTTGTTTTCGATGTGGGGAAACTGGATATTTCATGCGGGATTATCCAATGAGGGCCGGAGACCCTACACAATTGGAGCGATCTGTTTCTATATCTCAGAGAGGACATGGTAGAGGTAGAGGAATAAATCAGTCGGAATCTTCTACTCAACAAGAAGTACGCTCAACTGCCCGAGTGTATAATATCAAGACCAATGAAGAGCGTGATGATCCAGAGATAATTACAGGTACTTTCCTATCGTATGATAAATGTTTAATGGTATTGATTGATCTGGACTCAACATATTCATATATTAATAGTAAATTGGTGAGAGAATTAGGAATTCAGTTAGAAGCCACTAGTAGTAATGTGATAGTAACAAATCCATTAGGGCACAATGCTCGGGTAAATAGAGTGTTTCGAGGGTGTCCCATACAGATTCAGGATATTGAATTCCCTGCTAATCTGATAGAATTACCCTTTGAAGAATTTGAAGTGTTACTCGAATGGTCTGGTTATATCATTTTCATGCTAACGTCGATTGTAGACTGAAAAGAGTAATGTTGATTAGTTCAGAAGGATTGGAAGTTATAGTGATCAGTGAAAGATAGAATTCATTGGCAAACATAATATCAATGATGTCAGCCAAGAAGTTATTGTTACAAGGATGTCAGGGTTTTATTGCTAATGTGATGGATACTAAAACCAAGGAGAAAGGCTTAGAAGAGATTTACATGGTCAGAGAGTTCCCCAATGTATTTCCTGTAGAGTCGCCAGGTCTACCTCCAGATAAAGAGGTTGAATTCTAGATAGAAGTCATGCCTGGAACAATATCTATTGCAATTGCACCATACAAAATGGCTCCAAAAGAATTGCAAGAGTTAAAGATTCAATTACAAGAATTGTTGGATAAGGGATTTATAAGACCAAGTGTGTCGCCTTGGGGAGCTCCAGTGTTGTTCTTTAAAAATAATGATAGTTTGATGCATCTCTGCATTGATTATAACATCTCAACAAGGTGACTATAAAAAATAAGTATCCCCTCCCTAGAATTGACAATTTGTTTGATCAGTTGAAGGGAGCATCAGTTTTCTCTAAAATTGATTTACGGTCTGGATATCATCAGTTGAAGATTCAAGAGAAAAATATTCCGAAAATGGCTTTTAGAACGAGGTATAGTTACTACGAGTTCATTGTTATGTCGTTTAGAGTTACGAATGCACTGACTGCTTTTATGGACTTGATGAATAGAATATTTCAACCTTACTCGGACCAGTTCGTAATTGTTTTCATTGATGATATATTTGTGTATTCGAAGTCGAATGAAGAGCATAGTGCACAACTAAAGATAATTTTGCAGATTCTATGAGATAATAAGTTATATGCTAAACTATCTAAGTGTGAATTTTGGTTGAATGAAGTGACATTCCTTGGACATGTGATTTCTGCATAAGGAATTCAGGTTGATCCTTAAAAGATAAAAGCCATTTTAGAATGGGAAGTTCCAAAGAATGTATCGAAAGTTTGAAGTTTTCTATAGCTTGCAGGTTATTATCGAAGGTTCGTGAAGGACTTTTCGATGATAGCTTTACCTATGACTAAGTTGATGAGTAAAGATGAAAAATTCACTTGGACTTCTGAATGTCAAGAAAGTTTTGAAGCGTTGAAGAAAAGTTTGACAAAAGCTCCAGTTTTAGTACAACCTGAGTCTGGTAAGAACTATGTGGTTTACAATGACATGTCCCATAACGACTTGGGATGTACATTGATGCAAGAAGGCAAAATGGTGACCTATGCGTCTAGACAATTGAAACCACATGAAAAGAACTATCCAACGCATGACCTGGAATTGGCTACAGTAGTGTTTGCTCTTAAGATTTGGCGTCACTACTTATATGGTGAACGTTGTTACTTATACACAGATCATAAGAGTTTAAAGTATCTGATGACCCAGAAAGAGTTGAATTTAAGGCATAAAAGATAGGTGGAATTTCTAAAAGATCATGATGTGATAATCAATTTCCATCATGGAAAAGAAATTATGATAGAATATGCCTTAAGTCGAAAGACGTTTGCAGTCTTAGAAGCTCTAGATGCCAGATTGTCATTGGACAAAGATGGAGTAATATGTTTAGGATTGAAGCTTAAACCAACATGGTTGGATCGAATCAAATAATTTCAAAACAAAGATGAAAAATGTTTGAATTAAAGAATAAATTGTTAACAGAAGCTCAATGTAGTCCATTGATGATGCACCCAGGTGAAAACAAAATGTATATGGATCTCAAGAGTCAATATTGGTGGCCGGGAATGAAGAAAAATATTACGGAATTTGTATCCAAGTGTTTAACTTGCCAGCAAGTCAAAACTGAGCATCAGGTTCCGTCAGGACTATTGCAACCAATGTCTATTCCTTAATGGAAATGAGAGAATATGGCGATGAATTTTATGACTGGGTTGCCCTTGACTCCGAATAAAAGAGATTCAATTTGGGTGATCGTTGATCAATTGACTAAATCAACTCATTTCATTCCTGTAAGAACTGATTTCTTTATGGATAAGTATATTGAAATGTACATCATGGAGATTATTCGATTGCACGGTGTACCAGTTTCGATTATTTCAGATCGGGATCCTAGATTTACATCGAGATTTTGGAAGACTTTGCATGTAGCATTAGGGACTCGACTGAAATTTAGCACTGCATTTCATCCCCAGACGGATGGACAGTCTGATAGGACTATCCAAATTCTGGATGACATGTTAAGAGCCTATGTGATTGAGTTTAAAGGATCTTGGGAAAAATACTTGCCACTTACTGAATTCTCTTACAACAATAACTACCAGTCAAACATCAAAATGGCTCCCTATGAGGCTTTATATGAAAGAAAGTGTCGTACGCCTTAAATTGGTACAATCTTAAGGATTGAGAAGTTTTTGGTCATGAATTGATTCAGGAAGTAGAAGAGAAAGTTCAAGTGATTCAGAATAATATGAAAGCTGCAGCTGATACACAGAAATCGTATATTGATCTTAAAAGGAAAAAGATTGAGTTTTAAATTGGAGATAAAGTGTTTCTAAAAGGAAAGAGATTGAGTTTCAAAGTAGAGATAAAATGTTCCTAAAAGTATCTCCTTGGAAGAAAGTGTTAATATTTGGACGAAAATGAAAGCTTAGCCCCCGATTTATTAGACCTTATGAGATCGTTAAGAGAGTAAGACCAGTGGCATACCAATTGGCCTTGCCACCAGAAATGGAGAAGATTCATAACGTTTTCCATGTATACATGCTTCGAAAATATAGGTATGATCCTTCACATATTGTCACACCAGAAGAGATAGAAGTTTAGCCTAACCTGACTTATGAGGAAGAACCGGTACAAATATTGGCTCATGAGGTAAAACAGTTACGGAATAAAAATATTCCATTGGTCAAGGTGTTATGGAGGTATCACAAGGTAGAGGAAGCAATGTGGGAATGTGAAGAGGACATGAGGAATCAATACCCCCATCTCTTTATACAATGAAAATTCGAGGATGAATTTTCTTAAGGGGAGACTTGTAACATCCTAAACATCGGGTTAGTGACCAAATTGTAAAACTTCAGAATTTAGTGATTAAAGTAGATAAATTGAAAAGTTTAGGGACTTATATGGAAAATTTTGTGTAGGATTGAATAGAAAAAAATAATTATTGGAAGAAAAAAATGGTCATTTGACCAATGAATGAATTAAAAATTTGATATGGCGATGCTATATACACGTGGAGATTTGAAAGGAAAGGGAAAGGAAATATCGAGAGAACTTCTTCTTCTTCTTCTTCTTCTTCTTCTTCTTCTTCTTCTTCTTCTTCTTCCAGCTGTGAGCTACCATAGAAAATGTGAGTTTTCTTGTGAGTTGATTATTCGTTGAATTTAAGTTTGGTTTATGATCCTTAGATGATACTTAAGCTTAAGGAAATCTTAAGTTGTTTTAAAACTATAAGATGAAGGAGTAATGAAGGATTAAAGATAAGGGGTCTCTAAATGAAATATTGGGAGAGAGGTAATAATTAGATTTTGAGACTAGAATTGACTTGTCATCAGATAAATTAAGAAGTATAAAGTATTAAAATTGAATTTAGAACATATTAGAAAATTGGTAGGATTCTTGGTTTCAAGATATAGGATGAGATTTTGAAGATGAGGATGTGTTATATGAATATAAATAGGTTAAGTAAGTTGAGTTAAGTTTAGTAGTATGAAAGGAGTTAAAAATGGAAGGTATATATAAGTATGGGTGAATTTTCGAGCTAAAAAGATGAATTTTAGGCATGGGGTATCAGTATTGTTCATCCAGTACCAATCCTTCAAAGAGAAAAAAAGGGTTCAAAATTTAAGAGAGGGTATCGATACTCCATGAATCGGTATCGATACCATAGGCCAAAATTTGACAAGTTATTAAAGGGGTATCGATACCTAAAGGGGTAGTATCGATACCAAGGGTACCGATACCATAAGGCATGTATCGATACCATTTTGAAATAAGGATTACAGAATCGAAAATGGGTATCGATACCCAGGCTTGGTATCGATACCAAAGCTAGAGAAGTATCGGTACCATGCATAGGGTACTAATATTACTCAAAGTGGAAAATTGTATTAAGCCTCTCTTTTAGCTTAATTTATTAAGGATCGATTTATGATACTTAGAATTCTGATATGCATATCAATTGTATGATTGTGTAGATATCTAGCATAAACAAGTTTAGGAACGACCGAAGAGTTAGGATCGATTAAGAATGATAAAGTCATAAAAGTTGATTGGGATTAAGTGAGGCTAAGGTGAGTGCATGATATAGTATAAATGTAGTTCTATGGAATACGACTTGTGATAAGTCTATTTTCTATGTTTAAATTTCATGGTTCAATAGTTATGAATATAGATATATTATGATCATTATAAGCACATGCATAAGTGTTATATGTTTATATGCTTGGATTCATGTTATATAATTCATGTGAACATAATCAAATAACATAAGCTATATGATATAAAATTGAGTATCATATATACATGTGATATATGGTATGAAATAAGACGTACGTGATTGTAAGAGAAATGACATGAGTACATGAATATGTGATGAATTAGTGATTGAACGGATATATGGAACATATAAATATTCAAGCCCATGTTATGTGATATGAGAGCTATAAGTATAGTTGGCATGCCAAGAGTCGATGGTTATATGAAGTCCTTCGGGACATATACGAGGTCCTTCGGGACATACATAAGGTCCTTTGGGACAAATTTTATATGACATTCAGTGGACCCTTATACGAGCTGTGGTGACAGCATATGTGCACAACCTCAATGTACTCGCATACCTTAAGTTCTTAATATTGTATATGGGCACATAAAAGATATAAAAAGAGTTTATGTTATTTTATTATTAATGATGGAACATATGTGACATTATTAAATAGTGATATGATAATTGTGATTGCATATGGAATGATTAGATTGTATGTTCATACTTTAAGAAATACATTATTTTATTATATGCCCCACTAAGTCTGTGACTTAGCGTGTAAGCGTTTTACACGTAGGTACTGAGAAGCATGAGGATTAGACCTAGGGTCTGCAAAACAATATACATCCACTTGAAGATCAAATCAGAAGTAATTTACAAAGTATGTCTTTTGTTGTAATTAGTATGTTGGCATGTAGACAAGTTGTGAATTACATATTATCTGATCGATTTTGTATTATTTTGGTCAAACTTGTGCAAATTAACTAATTTTATTTAATGAAAGTTTGAATTTTTCATGATTTTTAATAGTGTAAAAGTTTTGAATAGTCAACGTGACACCTCGGATTCGTATCCGGGTCGGGTACGAGTTGGGAGTGTTACATCAACTATAGTATGTAGTATATAAATATAAACTATAGTTTATATATATAGTATATACTATATAAATAGTTTATATAGTTCACTAATAAACTATATAGATAGGTCATATGTAAACTATATAGTTTACATAGTTTATACATATAGTTCATATGTAAACTATATAGTATATATAGTTTACATATAGTATAAGTTAATATATATTATTTATGTATAGTTTAAATACTACTATCTATAAACTATATAGTTTATATATTATTTCATAAATTAACCTTAAATCATAAACCCTAAACCTTAAACCACATATATAAACTATATAGTTTATATTAATAAATTATATAATTTATACAATATATATTATTTATAATTATACATAATATATAAATATAAATTGTATAGTTTATATATAATTCATATATAATTTATATATAAACTATATAATTTATATTAATAAACTATGTAGTTTATATATAGTTCAATAGTTCATATATAAACTATATGGTATTATAGTTTATACATGGTATATATAGTTTATAATATATATATATATAGTTTATATAGTATATAATAATATAAATATAAACTATATAGTTTATATATATAATATATATACTTTATATATAAACTATATAGTTTATATTATATATATATATATATATATATATATTATAGTTGTTTTAATTTTTTTCTAAACTTTTAAAATGAATGCAATTTAGTCAATTTTACATATTTTTTTCACATTTTACAATCATTTCAATTTGATCCCTTTTTGTTGTTTAATTTATTTAAATTTTTATTTGTAATTTTATATTTGTTCAATTTAGTCCTTAAAATTATATTAGCATCTGAAATTGGCCCATACTTTTTACTTATTTATATTTTTAAATTGACCCATAACTTTTTAAATGGGTATAATTTAGTACTTTTTTGTATTAATTTAAAACTCACAATTTAAAATTATTTTGATTTGATCCCTCATCAATGTGTGTTGTTTAATTTGTTTAAATTTTATTTGTAATTTCATATTTGTTCAATTTAGTCTTAAAATTATATTTGAATATGAAATTGGCTCATACTTATTACTTATTTATATTTTTTAATTGGCCCATAACTTTTTAAATCGATATAATTTAATACTTTTTTTGTATTAATTTAAACATCACAATTTAAAATTATTTCGATTTGATCCCTCATCAATATGTGTTGTTTAATTTATTTAAATTTTTATTTGTAATTTCATATTTGTTCAATTTAGTCCTTAAAATTATATTTGCATTTGAAATTGGCCCATACTTATTACTTATTTATATTTTTTAATTAGCCCATAACTTTTTAAATGGGTATAATTTAGTACTTTTTTGTATTAATTTCAACCTCACAATTTAAAATTATTTCGATTTGATCCCTCATCAATGTGATGTGTTTAATTTATTTAAATTTAAATTTGTAATTTCATATTTATTCAATTTAGTTCTTAAATTTATATTTTTCATAAAATTGAACTATGATTATTTATATTCTTAGTAATTTACTATAATCATATACAATTACAAATTGCAATTCAACGTTCGCGAAATACGAAAATAATTAATCCAAAAATAAAAAATAACCCGATTTAAACTCAATCTGTATCTGATAGAGATCCAAACTGAATTTTATCTGCCAATGATGTGACCCGATCTGAACGAGATCCGCCTAAAGTCCATCCGAACCAGAATTAACCTACTTTTTAACTGCTCCGGACCTGAACTATCATCGATCCGAACTGAAAGTAAACCGACCTAAACCCGGACTGTACCTAGTGTTAAATCAACCTAAAAATGACCCGACCTGATTTGACCTGGACCCGACCTTATCCGACTCGAAGCATCAAATTTACCTGACTTAACCTATATCCGTTTTACTCGACCTAACAAGATCCGACTGAAACCTGAACGATTACCCAATTTTACATCCCTAATTCCAAAGCCTAATGATTATATTATAGAAGAGGCTCTCCCTCTCCCATGTGTGCTGTTATAATTCATTCTTTGTGCTAATTAAGGTCATTTACGAAATAGATTGTCCACTATTTAAGATTAATTAAGTTAATGTTTAAATTAAATAGATTTAATTCAACTCAAATTCTTAGCAAACTAAATAAATTATTTGATATTCAACTTGGAAAGCTCGTGAGTAACTCAGAAAAATAATATATTAAATTTTTTATTTTTTTAATTAAACTATTAATAATATTAGTATATATATGTTATTGTTTTTTTAAAATATAATATAAGATTTTTATGTACTTAAGATTCAAGTTCGAGTTCAACTTGAGCTTCAATTCTTTATTTTGAGTAGAACTTAAACATTATAAACTTGCGAGTTTTGACTCAAGTTGAGCTTTAACTTTTTATTCCAAATTCCAATCGAACTTGACAATTTTAACCCAAATTTTTTTTAATTGAGTTAAACTTAAATTTAAAAATTTTGAATCGATTCGAACTCGACTCAACCGTCGCAGCACCAGTGCTAACACATTTAATCTTTGATGAGATTTATATAAAGGCCGGTAAAATGGTAAAAAAATAATCACACAATACATCCACACGACTAATGGTGGATGCGCATATTCTTTAAGTAAATATATTCGCATCTTGAAATTTAATTTTTTTTTAAAATAATTATTTATTTTATTTATGGTGTACATTCTAAAAAATTATTTGTCAATTTCATTCAAAAGTTTTATATTATTTTATGTTATTAACATATTACATACTCAACTTCAACAAAAAAAAAAAAGATCTACTAACACACATAATTGATGTGCACGTGTGCGATAGGATATAAGTGGCATGTCATTCAAGTATAAATGACCTATAATGCACGAATTGAGTGACCTTAGGGGTAAATGACTTGTTATTATTCTTTGAGATCATTGGTTTGAGCATTAGGAATGTCAGGAGTATGAGCGTTCAATGTTAAATGGTTGAAAGTTATCTTTGAAAAGATATTGTCTTGTATTTAATTCAAATTAATAAAAATAATTTTGAATTTATTAAATAATATTATAAAATTTTAATTATGAATATAAAAATGGTAAATATATATAATATAATTATAAAAATATTTAAATTAAAAGCAACTATAATATTATAATTAACTACATTTAAATTTAAATAACAACATGAACAAATATGATTTAACAACATTTAAAAAATGAAATAAAATTTAAATAATAAAATAATATTTATACTTTAGCTATGTTTGATAGTATTTATTTAAAAGATTCTTAATAATTTAAGAATAAATGCTTATATACTTCTATAAATATTTTATTCAAACTCGAAAACTTTTAGGGTCATTTCATTTTGGTCACTCAATTTTTAAAACTTACAATAAAGTCATCAAATTTTTAATTTGTTTTCAATAAAATCTCTGTCGTTAACTCCCATTAGATTTTGATGACATGGCACTTAACTCCCATTAACGGTCTTCTTCTTCTCGTAAAAGATGAGCAGACCCTTTAAAAAAAAACAGAACTTTCAACAATCTAAAGCATTAAAAGAAACAATAAAAACAATACTTGGCTTATCCATCTTCTCAACTGAGTTTCAAATCTAAACCTCCAACTGTTCAACCCCAACAACATCAAAGGGTTTTAATTTTCATAAATACTTTGCTGAAAATAAAAGAAGGTAGCACCTTTAATTTCTATAAATAGTACTCAAATATCACGAAAAACCAACTACTTGAATCACCAAGAAAAACTCACTACCATGCAAGATAAAATACAATCAATAAAACAGTAGCTGAAAAGGAAACTACCCAGAAATAGAAAACCCAATAAAAAAATATATCCTAATAAACGTGGTGCACCCATCAAATACCCACCAACTGTTCCATCGGATCAATTCTCTCCAGAGTTCTGTTCATTTGTATCTGCCTGGTAAATACCTACAAGTTTAGTTTGCATTATATCATCTCATCAAATGTATCTATCAATTAAGTGCCTGTTTCCCAGAATTCTTTTGCCAAATTTCTGACTTCTAGTCTAAGCTAGCAACACTCTTCAATGTTTCATCCGATATCGATGCTCAAGTTCATTGAATGGTCTAATCCTACCTTATTAACATCACTAGAATCTGATATTTGTATCCTCGGAGGCTCGTTTTATGTTGATTAAAAGTGGTGTATATAGCAATTAATATACTACAATTTTCTTTGAAGACAAACATATTTGATATTTGCACTGCATTTGAGATTCTTATCCAAGGGAAAAGTAACTCGTACTTGCCTTCTGTTCTCATATCATCTTTGAAGACAACACATTTAGCCTGCAATGAAGATGAAAAATGCTTCTACATTAATTTATTTTCTTTGTTTGGTCATCCTTTTGCATGTAGGTATTGGTTATCATTGTCATGTTCTATGATCTTTTGTTTGTGACAAACAGTTATCTAATTTTTGCTTGTTTCCTTTCCATTTTTGGCATAACAAAGAATTCTCGAGAAAGAGCACCATCTTTGGACCTCTTTAGCTTTGATGGGTGCATCACGTTTATTAGGTTTTCGATTTCTGGGTATTTTCCTTTTAGATTTGAAGCTAAGTTGAGAAGATGGATAAGGCAGGTAATGTTTTTATTGTTTCTTTTAATGCTTTAGATTGTTTGAAAGTTCTGTTTTTTAAAAGAAGAAGAAGAGGAGGAGGAGAGTTAACGGGAGGTTACCTACCACTCAGCAAAAACTAATAGAGATAATAGTAGGGACATTATTGAAAAGGAACTAAAAGTTCAATAACTGTATTGCAATTTTCAAAAGTTGGGTGACCAAAATGCAAGTTCTCTAAAAGTTTGGGGACTATTTATATGCTTTGCCCTAATAATAAATCTTTAGCCGTAATGATCATTTTTTGTGTTGTATACTTTACTAAATATATGTCTATACTTAAATTCGATTAACGTTAAAAAAAAGTCGGTGTATCAAGAAATCTTGATCATCGACGTCTGAAAGATACAATACTCCTGGAAAAATCATGTATTGGAGGGTTGAATCCCAAGCATCCAAGAAGGCCCTGCCTGTATGGCAAAAATGTCTTCCTCCTCATCTCCTCCGATATGGCCCGGTTGGCCGTGTAATGCAATTCGTGAGCTGAAACCCGCCCCCTCCGTCTCGAACTCGACCCCACACTCTCCGTCGACCGGAAGCTTAAATTGTTTATATCCTCGGCGTCTTTATTATACGAAACAGCAAAATTTCTGAAAGACTCATCACCCGTTGCTCTCCCTTCCGATGCACTCCTAAGCAACAACAGATCTTTCAACTTCCACTTCCAGTTGCCTTTGGAGAACGAAATAGCCGACAGGATCGACGAAACATAGGATTTGGGATTGCTTGTGATCTCCTGCTCGAACGTGGTGTCATCGGATGCTTTAAAAGGAGACAACGATCTGCTTTTCTTGTGAACGTAGTAGTAGCTTGAAGATGATGATGAAGAACAAGCGGAGGATCGATCCCTTCCTCGCTGTTTCGGTTCTACTGGTACCGATCCTTTACGAGACTTGTGGATGGGTGTTTCGAATGGATCGAAGTGGTTCAAAGGCCGAACCTTTCCACCTTGGAAAAGCTCATCGGCTGACAAAGAAGTTCTCTCTAACTGCCCACTAAACTCGAACTCGAAATCTTCATCGTCTTCTTTGTCGAGTTTTCCATGGAAACCTTTTGTTTTAGGGATACCGGGCTTTTCCTCCCATTGAAAAGGAACCGATGCTGAAACACGAGTGGGACTTGTGGGAGCACTGAAGAAGAAGCTACTGCCAAAGCGTTGAGGACTGGAAGGAGCAGTCATGTAGGGAGACGAGCATGCACTGTCGAAATTGAAGTTCACCGCCGCTGTAGGCACCTGCACCACCACTTCCATGGCTTTTTCAAGATTGGGGACTGAACCCTAAAAGCCAGGATGAAGGTAGAAATGGAGGGTTTTATAAGGAAGAAATATGAGGGAAGGAAGGTGAGAGGAAGAAGAGGAGGGTGTAAACTTTTGGCAATTTGTCTAATGGGAAAATTCGGTCTCGGTTCACGACAGAGCCGCCTTACGTCTACCAGTGCTATATAAAATTATTGCATTCTAGTGTTGAAGGTTTTGTTGGTTTTACTTGTAACCATTCATTTTGTACCCTATGCTTAATTTTCCATTTTTTTAGTTTTGACTAAATTTAGGAATATTTTAAGTTCCAGATAATGCAATCTTTGGGATGTTGACATTATTATATTGTTTATATAAATTTATACATGATAATTTTTGTCAAAAAAATGTATGCATGATATTTGATGATGCATAAATTTTAGTTGAATTTTATGATTTATAGTTTAAATTTTAATTTATTTAGAACTTTCTTTAAAAAAAACACTTGTTGGCAGTTAATCGGATGCAATCTAAAACTAAGGGTTTGTCTGTTTTCATGTAATTGATTTTTCAGAAAATACTTTCTTCATTTTCAGTATTTGGTTGGCGGAAAACATATGGTCAATGTAATTCATTTTTCATAATCAATTGAATTTTCTTTACATTTTCTGAAAAAATGACTTACGGTCTAATTTTTCATTAGTCATTTTATGAACTTTTCACTCCAAAACATAAACACTCAAAATATTATTATTTTATATATTTAATATCAATATATCATTATAGAATCATTTTAAGAAAGATTTATTAAATTATATTTATCGATAATTTTTATAATATAATATAATATAATATTTTTATTTTAATAATAAATTATTAATAAAACTAATATTATTTATTGATTTTATAAACATAATATTATTGAATTGTTAAATATTTAAAACATATTCCTTAAAATGTAATATAATATTCTTATTTTAATATTATAAGTTTTAATAGTTTCATAATATTATTATTTTATTAAGTAATATACTTAACAATATATTATTTTTATTTTAATAAATATTTAATATAATTATAATATTTTTATTTCAATAGAATATAATAATATTAATATTTTTTATTTAAATTTTAGATATAATATTTTAATAATAATATTAGATAAATTATTCTAATATTTTAAAAAATAATATTATTATTTTGTTGATAAATAATATTATTTATTGCATTTGATGTTTATAATAAAGAATTTAAAAAAATTACCAACCAATAAAAAATGAATTACACAACATTATCCAAATATTATAAAATAATTTTCAAGAAATAATTTTCAGGAAAAATAATTTATTTTTCGGAATCTTTTTTTTCGTGGAATAAATGGAGTAATGGACCTTAAGTGACACGGCAAATTCAAGGGAAATTTAATTATGCAGAATTATATTTTAGTCCCTTATAAAATTTAAAATTTAATTCTTGTTGGCTCCTCAAATTTCTTTTCATTCGACCTAATATGATAAATTTTAAATTTTAATTTTAACTGAAAATTTACAACTCATTAACTAACAATTCAAAATATTTCATATATATGTTAAATAAGATTAAGGGTTAAAATCTTGACGTTTATGAATAGAATAAATTAAATTAAAATAGTCGCTTTTAGACTATGCAATACTTAACCTAAATTAATTGATTAATAGATCGAATATAAATAATTATACTTAAAAAGTTTCATATATATGCAAAAAGTCACTAATATAAGCCGTACCTAAATTCAAAATACATCAAGTAGAAGTTTATTATTATTTTTATTTTGTGAATAGACATCAAGTGGAAAGTTATTAAAGAACATTGGGTAAACTACATATTTGGTCACATATTTATTCCCGTGGTTTCGTTTTAGTCATCCAACTACTTTTTTCAAAATCAAACCTAACGTTACATTTTGGTCACTCGTCGTTAAAAAATAAACAGAACTATTGGCGTGACAATTTTTTATCTTTTCCAGCAATGATGTGATATTACCTTATGGTGGCACATCAATAATTTTGTTTATTTTTAATGACCGGTGACCAAAACAGAACCAAAATATAACACTAGGTATAATTGTGAAAAAATTAATTAACAAAAATAAAAACAAAACCATAAGAACAGATGAGTGATTAAATACGTGGTTTACCCAAAAACATTTTAGGCTCTCTTTTCTTTATAGCTAACAGGGACAAAATAAAATGGAATTCCTACATATCGGCTAACTCTTTTCGTACCAATGTGAACTTATTTCATACAGCACTTTAGACCTTAAAATTTGCAGGTACTCATCTAGAACACGAGGAAATATCAAACAAGATGGCTCGATCTCTGCATACTCTTCTTTGTCCGGTTTTCGACATTAGGGTTCCTATTTTCTTCTTGTGCTTGGACAAGTAGCCATAAAGACAAGCAACCCACATCTTAATTTCTATTTATTAAAGGATAATGAAGATTAAATTTTAATATAATTAAAATGGTTAGATAAAAAGATGACGTAAAAATTCAAAGAACGATTAAAGTGTTAATTACAGCCCTTCCTAACTCTTTTCTTGTTCAAATAAATCCCCTAAAATTTTCATCCCAATATGTACTTATTATTAAATGACCATCCAGCTCAGTTGGTAGAGCACAAGGTTCTTAACCTTGAGGTCGTGGGATCG
This sequence comes from Hibiscus syriacus, assembly GCF_006381635.1. Lineage (NCBI taxonomy): Eukaryota > Viridiplantae > Streptophyta > Magnoliopsida > Malvales > Malvaceae > Hibiscus > Hibiscus syriacus. The sequence continues at coordinate 768,231 of NW_024062542.1, read as the reverse complement.
ATTCCAACTGAGGGCATTTCATAATTCGGAGATCTCTTACGGAAGCCGCTCTCAACCTGGTGTTGGGGGTAACCTACTATCTTACATCCCCCTTACCCCATACATATAGGAAAAAGGGACAGCCATTTAATATGTACTTATTAACTAAAGAACTCTTAGCAAATTTTATGAATTAATAAAAATCTTCTTGGAAAAAAAAGAATTAACTTGAAATGGTTATAGTTTTAAAATCGTTCCAATCATCAACATCATCGAAAATATTAGGGTAAATTGTACAACTAATCACTTCTGTTTTAATTTTCTTTGATTTTGATAACACAACTTTTAGAAGTTATATTTTGATCACTTACATGAATAATTAACCACAATTCACTTAAATATTAACCCTCGTTACATTGACGAGGTTGCACGTTAACAAAAAATAAATTTTTAATTTGATCCTTAAATTTAATTCAAAATGTGAATTCAGTCTAAATCAAATACATATTCATTAATTCTATCATTAAAACCTCACCATTCTTCTTCATAGTTATTGCCATCACTACCACACATCACTCGGATCAAGTCATATAAAAAAAAACTCTTCATTAGGGATGGACTGAGGAGGGACAAATGAGGATATATAATCGCTTTCTAAAATTTTTAAATTTAGGGTAAAGTATAGTAATGGTCACTGAACATTTCTGAAGCTTGCATTTAGGTCCCCCAACTTTTAAAACTTGCAATACAGTCCCCCAATATTTATTCCGTTTGCAATATGGTCCCTCAACTTAAACTACCGTTAGAAAATTAGGGTAAATTATATAAATGGTCATTGAACCTTTCAGGCACTTGAATTTAGGTCTCCCAACTTATAAAACTTGCAAAATAGTCCTGTCGAAACGATTTTTTCCTTAACGGTTAAATTTTAAAAACCACATTAATTTTTAATTTATCTCTTTCAATTGATTTTTAATTTAAAAACAAATTCGATTTAAAAAACTTCTCGTTTCGAAAAATTTTAGATTTCCTTTGTGGTAAAAAAAACAGTTCGAAGAGTCGCCACCAATCCTTGATTAGGGTGTGATTGGGCACCCAAAAATGTTTTGTCATTTTAAATAAAAATTACTTTTAATTAAAACAACAAATTGAGGTATGCGTTACCAAAAAATGAGTTCGGGAGTCGGTTACGTGTGGGGAAGGATTAGCACCCCCACAACGCCCTAAATCGGTACCTAGTCGATTAATTAATGTCTTTGCAATGAACTTTAGAAATTCGAACTTAATTTGGCTTTTGATCCCATAAAACAAAGATGTAAATTTGAAAACATTCAAAAGCACTCAAATAAATTAAATTAAAATTACCAAGTCATTTTAGAAAGAAAAAGAATGTTCGATTATTTACAAATATCGAGACCAGATCTTAAAAGCTATAACAACCTTTTCTCGATAAATTTAAATAAACGAACATTTCCTTTTCTTTCGTTCCCAAATTTTAGGTGACGAATCAATTTTTTTTGTTTCACTTTCGGGATACACTTTTAACTTAAAATGGTCATAACGGCCCTCTAATCAGTTAAGACAGGCCACTCAAGACGATTTTAAATTAAAAAGGTATTACCCTTATTCCGATTATGTAATATGTCAAGTTATGCAAATGAGGCTATCATGCAAATTATGCAAAAAAGATGTCATGCCAAAATTCTTCATACAAACAAATATATTTAAATCAACATTTTCATACACACTAAATCTTCAATTAAGGAATTTAAGACCAATATGCCATTAATATGTATACATACTTACATTATTGTGAAAACAGTAGCATAAGACATATAATATATACATTATAAAGTACACATGTATGACATTAAATAGATTTACACATCTATAAACATATAGCACGCATATATAAAATAAATGTGACTACATAATTTGTACTCATATTTGCATAATATTAGGCAACATACACGTGCAAAATAAATGAATAGAATGATCAAGACTCATGAACGGTCAACATTACCTTTTGAATATCTAGCCGTTTTTAAATTTAATGCAATAACTATGGTGGACAAAATTGATCGTATAAAGCATAAATCCACAAAACAGGAAATAATATTAATGACTTGCAAATTAAACAAAATTAGCGTTAAATTAAATGTATGTTGAACTGAAAGCATGCGGGGATGTAAATGGAAAATTAAAAGATACATAAAAAATACTAAATAAAATAAAAAATGGACGTAAATATAATGGAGCTAATAAGTTAAATAAACGAAGAAGGGGTGACTAAAACCTAATTCTACCCTAGAACTACGATGGCTGAACACTAATTAACCCTAAAGTTTTAATATATACATTCTAAACCTAAGTTTAAATTAACCCTAAACTTAATCTAAACAAATAGCTTCTCCTCATCTCTCATCCTCACGGCCGCAATTCTCTTCTTCTTCACTCACAGCCGCGCCTTAAACAACCCAGAAGACTCCAACGCCGCCGATCGCCTATCTTCAACAGAGTTCTATACTTCGACCATTAAACCAAGATGACCAAGTAACTACCTTAAACACTAAAATAAGTTTGGTATTCTCCCTTTTGTCCTCTAACACCCTTAACCGAGACCTTTGCAAAACCCACAGCCACCATTCTATCACCATTCACCAGTGAGACTTAGAGTTGAGTAAACCTAACGACACTATCTAACCCTAAAAATGGACATGCAAAGACCTAAGGGCTATAAGATCTTTCGAATACTCACCCCGATGATGACTCCGGCGAAGCTCCTCCTCTTCTTGCTTCCAGTGATGCTCAGAACTTCCCAATTTCCGGCGAAGACCCGAAACAGAACCAGGTAAACGGATCTCTCTCTTTTTCCCTTTTTTTTGTTGGTTCGAGCACCTCCTTTGAATAGAAAAACGTTGTTTAAAAAAACAGAATCGTTATGACGTTTTGTTTCTACTGCTTTGTATTTCTGAAGAAGAAAAGCTTTATGTTGCTAATAAAAAAAAACTGCTCTGAAATCTCATCTGTTTGTATTGCTATCAAAAGGATAAATTACATGAATTCCTTTTACACACTGTTTGATCTTTGAATCTGGGATGAAGAAATATTCTACACCCTATTTTCTGATTCCCCCTTGTTGTGTAAAAAAAACAGTAAAAAAAATGGCCTCCGGTCCCCCTCTCTGTTTTTTTTTGACTGTGTAAAAAACCTCCTGTCCCTTGTGTGTCCGTGATGGTGTTCTCCTATTTCCTTTTTGTTTATGGGAGAAAAAAACCTCCCCTCTACTAACTGCTCTCCCCACTTACAAAACTGTTTCATTCCGTTTTTTGTAACTCCCACGTTGTGAAGAATTCCCTTCTATCTGCTCATTTCATTTTCCATCTTCATGCATCGCTGACCCCTTTTCTATTTTGCATGTCACGTCGGCATCCTTCTGTAGCAAAGGAATACATGGCCGTTTTGAGGTCGGTTGCTGGTGGGACCTTGTTGTAGATTGGCACAATACGTTGGGGCAGCCGGTTGTGAATTGGAGCAACGGTGGGCTCAACATGGCTGCCCTGCTGGATGGGACAAAGCTGCTGAAGATTATTGAGCTAGATACGGGTTTCCAACTGATTTGGGTATGGGAACAGTATGTCTTGTAACATAGCTTAGGTTTGGACCCAAATTAGACAATTGTAATAACCTACAAAATAAAAAATAAATAAATAAATTAATTAATATTTAATATTTAATAATTATAAAAATAAAAATAATAACAATCCCGGACAAAACGCATGTCTACAGCTGCCCCTCTTTGCCCATTCTTGTGTTAACAAGAATAGGACAAAGATAAAAAAGACAGTGCGTTTTTGTCCAGTTCCATCTTCGGGCTTTGAAACTTGATGAGGGATCTGCTCCCTCTTCTTTGAATAATCTTCGACTAGCGGGTTCGCTCCCTCTTGCTTTAGGGAGTAGAATTCGAACAGTCTTCTGCCTATGGGGTTCGCTCCCTCTTGCTTCAGGGAGTAGAACTCGAATAATCTTCTGCCTACGGGTTCGCTCCCTCTTGCTTCAGGGATTAAAACTCGAACAATCTTATAGTGTGAAAATATCCTACCCGAAGGTCTTATGGATGACCCGAAGGATTTATCATCTTGCTCGAGAGACTCACAAATGGCCCCGAAGGATTTAATCATCATGCTCGAAAGACTTACTGATGACCCGAAGGATTTCATCATCATGCTCGAAAGACTTACTGATGGATTTGCTTCACTACTCTTCGGTGAAGGCTTACCAGTTACCCGAAGGATTTAATCATCATGCTCGAAAGACTTACTGATGGCCCGAAGGACTTATAAATTGTGAAATTTTGAAAATCGTATTCTTCGTTTTCAAAAATTTCATATTCTTAAAACATAATTTTCTTCATTTTCAAATTCATGTGAAAATATCCTACCCGAAGGTTTTACGGATGGCCCGAAGGACTTATCATCTTGCTCTAAAGGCTTACAGATGACCCGAAGGATTTTTAATCATCATGCTCGAGAGACTTACTGATGGCTCGAAGGACTTAAATTATTTACTGTGTAAGAAACGTTACTTATTTTTCAAAATCTCAAATTTCATATTTTAATGAGAAATCCTTCTCATTTCACTTCATAAAAATGACTTAATGGTCGGTCCACGTGCCCCGCTTCAAAGCAATGCTTCCTCTATGGATTGACCCCTGCGTTCCTCAGGTTCTGCCTCTCTAAACATAATTCCCTGTATTTGATGTTTAACTTCTACCTTTCAATTGTTGGGATTTTAACATCCTGCATCTTCTCTTTTCACTGGAAAATCTGTCAAAATCATGTGTTTATGCATGAAACACGAATGCAATTAAATGTATCAGTGTAATGCATTTTCTTTTATGCAAATGATGTTCTTATGAATGCATAAATGTCGATTTCATCTTCATTTGACTTCAAAGTGGCGAACTCAGTCTTCTTCTACTTGATCATTCCTTTCTGGGGTTTGCTTTAGATATCCGTATAACAACTCATAATTTCTAACTTGCATTTTTGAAGAGCCTTCTGATCTTCTTCTATCTTCTTGTTGTCTTCGTTTTTTATCTTCATTTCAGAGAAATTGCTTTCCCTCTCAACTTCTTGCTATGGTCAGAAATATGACTGTATTGCCCCATTTTCGTCATTGACTCAATTTCACTTTCTGAGCTGTTCTTTCAGGACTCTGCCATTAATTGATGCTCGGTTGGTTTGCTTTACAAGGTAAGCTCTGCCCAAATTCACGGTATGCCCCTGAGACTTCAAATTGTGAGACTCATTCTCAATATCTTCTTGGTCTGAATCTTGTCATCCCAACATGATCTGGATTTCTGGTCATGCCCCCAAATGGGTACTCATGGATTTCTTCGTGTCCAACATATCCTAACTTGAATGTTCTCATTTTGGTGTCACTACACAGTAATGTTGAATAGCTCGAGGGCTTCTCTTCATGTTTCCACAAACACTTAAGAAGCAATAAACTCTTTTAACAAAACGTCTTGCATTTTATACAAGCTGCATTATGTGCCCCTTCTGAATAATGAGATCATCTTCTTCTTGATGGGTAATTGATATCGTCACAAGGAAATGTTATAAGTTTCATTCTTCATTCATTCTGTTCTCTTGGACCATTTACTTCAAGTTTGTGGAATGCTTCATGTTCTGGAATCGCTTTTTTCTTTTCTCCAATAGAGGCATAATGAGCCTCACCAGCTTCAAGGACTTTTCACACTTGAAACTGTCATGTTTGAAAATGTTTTTCCCTTTTCTCTTATTATAGGGAGCAAAGAATGAAAGAATTTTATAAAACATTGCCCCTTAATTCAGGCTCACAAATGAATCAAATTATAAACATGAGTTCAAAGAATATCAAAAGAATCAATAATTATTTAATTTTTCAGAGTTATAACTCTTTGACAAGTGTCAAAATTGATGGGTTGGCTTCAGGTTGGCTTCCTATTTTTTAATGTTTCGGCCAACAAACTTACATTTCTTTCTCGGTCCTTGTGAACATCATAGCATGCCCCTCCTTCTGGCTTGGTATTTTAATCGAATACGGACAAAATGGCGTAACTAGCATAATCAATTACTAGACTTTATAGAACACTTCTATTTCAGTTCTCTGAAATCTTCCATTTGTTCAAGCCTCGTAGACTCCTCTAACAAAGGCAGTGCAGAAATATCGGTCTAAAAATGAAATTCCTGAGTGCTCGTGTGAAGTTGACTATAACAGGTTTTCCTTAACTCCCTTAGTCCATCTTTACCGAAACTCCTTATTCATAAAATTGATTTAATTTACCATTATCTGGCTAGCTGAAATCAGCTTTATTGTAATTTGCCTCTATCGGGCTAGCTGAAGGGTTCATCTCATCATAAAGTCTTTGACTTGACAATCACAGTGGAGCATACACCAAATTGCCAGGTACCCGATCAAGGTCATGGTTTGAATATAATCTATTCATAAAGCCAAGACTTTCGAGTTTCCTCTATAACCAATTGCTTTAGCGGAATAGCTCAGTTTTATTTTATACATATAATATAATCACCTTTATTAGGCTAGCTGAATTCTGTCCATAAAGTCGGGGCGTTTAACCAATTGCTCTAGAGGGACAGTTCAAGCTTTATTGTATACATATAATATTATAATCTGGGTATACGGATCCAATTTCTTAAGCTTGTCAAGAAGAACCTGTCATAGTCTAGGTGTTGTTGAAAGTCAGAAAATCTCATCATTAGAGTTTAATTTCCAAACAACTGACCTAAACTAGATTCACCTACTCGACTATTCCATCTGTAAGGATCATAATCATCATTGAACGTCATCAACAGAAGTGTAATATAGTCGGTTTTGTAACATCATACACAAAAGATGCCCCATGTTGTCCGCTCATATACATACCTGAATACCAAACCTATTGTTCATCTCCTTATGATAGAAGAAGGCTATATCGGTCCCTGCAATAGAAGGGTATGGTGTTCGATTGTATCTTCTGGAGATAAGGTAAAGGTCTTTGTTTTATCAGGTTTCAACCTTGTCATCTTGTCAAAGATTTATAACTCTAATCATTTACAGAGTTTTTAATTCAGTAGGTATTCAAAGAATTTCAAGTTGCAAATTCGATTCAATGCTCACCATCCTCAAAGTAACATGAATTTATTTAAACATCATTATAAAAAAAACTGAGAAATGATGAAAAACAAGTTCAAACATGATGTTGCAAATGAAATAAAGCTCCATAATGAATAAAATGATCTCTTCCTAATTAGGATGCCCCATTACCCATCTAATGTCGTGGTACTTAACTCAAACGGATATTACATATTGTTCTTTGATGCCCCACTCAAGCTCGTCATCCACTGTTCCACCAATTCCTCTGTTAACGTCCCATTTGCCACAAGCATCTCTATCTTCTTTAACAGCGGCCTACAGTTTCCCGTAGAATGTCCCAATGCCCCCAAGTGGAAATCACAGACACTATCTTGATCATAGCTATGAGCAGAAGGGTCTGGTTGCACTTTCACTGGCCTCGGTATGAGGTATTGACCTTCAATCAAATGGGGATATAGATATGAGATAGGAGTTTGGAACACTTTCAAAGCATTTTTCGATCTTGGGACTTTCTTTGGACGTCTCGAGTAACCCGTTGCCCCTTTTCTTTTACGGTTGTGAGAGCTCTGGATGTAACACTCATTCACCTCATCAGCTTGTTCCTTTTGATTGGTTGGGTTTTTAGAAGTGTCTTTCAAGTTTCCTTTGCTGATTGCATCCTCAATTAACTCTCCAGCTGTCATAAGATCCTTGAAGTTATTCATCGACTTTCCTAGCATTAACTCAAAGAAAGGAGCTGGAAGAGATTCGTAAAACATATATAATATTTCTTCTTCTAACAAAGGAGGTTGAACTTGTGCTGCCACTCCTCTCCATCTTAGGGCATATTCTTTAAAGCTCTCAGTAGCTTTCATTCTTATCCTTTGAAGGTCAGGACGTTTTGGGGCTAAGCCTTTAACATATTGATATTGTCCCAGAAAAGCATCAGCTAGGTTGACCCATGTCTTGATCTGTTCTTTGTTCAAACGGTTATACCATACTATAGCTGGCCCAGCAAGACTATCATGGAAGTAATGAATCAACATATTGTCATTATTTAGGTACCCTTCCATCTTTCTACAAAACATCTTTAGATGAATTATGGGACAACTCGTGCCATCATATTTTTCAAAATTGGGCACCCTAAATTCATGTGGGATGACCAAATCAGGGACCAAACTAAGTTCTCTAGCTTCTAACTCCTTGTGAGGGGCATTAACAATCTTCATATCTTCAATGGCTTTATTCAACCACCTGAATTTATCTTCAAATTGCTCAAAATTGACGAGGCTCATCCCTAGGTCTGAGTTAGACGCTCCAGGGCAAATTATCACTCTTGATGTACCAGTCTGATGAGATTGATTTCCTTTATCCTCTATTTTCTCTTTACTAGCAGCCTGTGGTACCAGTACCTGTGTCATTTGATTCGATACGCCTTGCAAAGAACCCGATGCTTGATTCCCCGTATCTTGTTGTGACCCGACTAACTGCTCTTGCAACTGATCTTGTAATCCCTTATGAGATTGTTCCATTGTTTCTATTTGCTTATTCATGACGATGAGGAAGTAGTATGAATGGATGATCTTGTTATAACTGTCACATAACCTTCTATAAATTATTTCTGTGTTTTTATAATTAATGCATGTAAAATGCTTAAATAAATACATGTAATGCAAATGCCAGATGCAAATACAAAAGGTGTCATTCCAGAGTGACCATCTTAAAACAACTTTCATTGAATACAAAGATTTCGGTTCATCAAACAAACTTTACATATAACAGACAACTTTCACTCCGAACTTTTCTATCTCCTTCAAAAGCCAATTTAATTTCCACTCATGCTCGGGGGTTGAGTTGTCAATCTGCTTTAATTCTCTTGCAAAGCCAGCTAAATCAACCCATTTCTGAGCCACATTGCTTGCTTGGGTCATAACTTCTTTCATGACTTTGTCCCTTTTCTCTATCTTGAGTGCTGATTCTCGGAGCTGTAGACACTGCTGTTGAATCTTCCTTGTAAGAAAGTCATTGTGGTTATGAAGCTTTTGTATAAGATCACTGCAATCATCCATAATCTTCATCAACTTCTCGTTCTTCGCTCTAACGGCTTCTAGCTCAGTGTCAGTCTCCCGCTTGTGGCGCTGATATGAGATTTCCATATTGGCAATGGACCTATTCAACATCTGATTTTCGGCCTGATATCTTCCCAAATTATCAACAACTATATTGCGTCTTTTTTCTGCAATTTGTAAATCATGAGAAAACTTTTCAGCTCGACCTTCGTGCACCTTGCAATTCTTTCTCAACTGTTCAACATCATTTTTTAAGTTTAGCAACCCCTGCTATCCACTCCTCTGGGACATTTCCTATGCCGGTAAATTTAAAACCTTGACTGATCATTTGAAAAACATTCTGCATGGCTTCCATATCTCTACTTAATTTATCATTTTCTCTTTTTAGATGACGAATCTGAGCTTCGTACTTTGGTAAACAATCTTCCTCTGGAATGTCTTCATATATACCCTTACCTTTGGTCACTTTTGGTTCTGACTCAACAAGATAATCCGTTACCAAACTGGGTTGTCCTTTCAATTCAAACTCCAATACTCCATGATCTAGTAGAAGTTGGACTCGACGTTTGAAGGTAGAACAATTCTCAATAGAATGTCCTTGAATCCCAGCATGATATTCACAACGAACATTGACGTCATACCAACTTGGATATGGAGGCTGCAAAGGTTTCACATAATGCGGGGCCACTTCTCGGGCTTCTAATAATTCATCATACAATTCTTTATATGATATTGGGATGGAATCACAACGAGATACACCTCTCAACTTGGGTTGAATTGGAGTTTCCAGATTTATTTCCCCTGATGTTGGGAATAGACTATCAAACACCAACAAGTTTGGACTGCATGTCTTCTTTTCATCCTTCTGAACTTCTATAGTTGCCACTATTTCCTTGGCATTTCCAAACAACTTGTTGATACGAATAATGATTGTGCGTGGTTTCTCATTTTGGCTAGAATCAGCAGGTTCTAAAGTAGTCCCTTGCGTATCTGACACCTCGAGATTGTTTTCATTGAATTCTTTCTTTTCTTTGGTAGAAGTCTCTCTTCCTTTAGACAAAACATCTATTCTATCCATCATCTTGGACATTTGCTCTTTTATCTCTCTTATCTCATTGTGCTCTTCGTCAGACATATGATCTTTATGTGCACAAATCTCCACTATTTTCGAAGCTTTCTCAGGATGCCATTTCTTGACTGTGTTATAGTTTGTTTGATCACGAAACCCCTTGTCCGTCATGAAAAACCTTTTACTATGATGACCACTCACAAATCAACACCTTTTGAATGTGTCATGATCATGCAATGCAGACAAAGAAAAAAAGAAAAGAAAAAAAGGAAAAAAAACAAATATAGAAACAAGTTAGTACAAATAAGATAACAAAATAACAAAAAGCAACAATAACAAAATAAATAAATTAAAGCTAATAAGAATGCAAATGCAAGTGCAAATGCACAAGGTGTTAATTCCAAAAGTGACCACCATAGAACAACTTTCATTTAGACAACAAGAATTCAGTACACCATGTAGTCAAAATATAAATATGATTCTTCATTTCTTCATTTCCTTGAGCCGTACTCTTCATGGAATTTAATATTGCACCCAAAGTTGTCGGCGTACTTTATCACCTTTGACGACGCCAGATGTCCTTAAATTGAATCCCGAGGTCTCCATTTTTACTTTCAATACGAAGTGATCTTCATGTCTTTGTGAAGGGTCTTCTTGTCCTTGGTATAACTGTATCTATCTTCTGAGGGAATATATTGACCTTCACTCCTTTAAAGGAAGTCTTCAATTAACTTCAGATTTCTTCATTCATCGGATGTCATTCTTCATGGATCATTTGAACATCTTCGAACCTCCTGATTTTGACTACATGGTTAAGAATTTCTTGTCTCATTATGACCAGCCTTCTTATTAGTCAATCACTTGCGAATTAACACCTTGTGATGACATGAAGATGCAAATGCAATAAAATCAAAATAAAATAGACATAGAACAAAAATGGGTTAGTACACATAATATTAGCAACAAAATAATAAACATCATAATCATTAAATAAAACCTACCCTTACATGATGGTTACCCAATCATGCTTTAGTAGATCCTACCCAATATGATATCTACCCCATGCTTTGTTATTAACAAAAATCCTAACCGCATGATATCTAATTCGCATGCTTGTTCGAGAAAAATAAACCTAACCGCATGATTTCTAGTTCACATGCAATTATTCGAAAAGCGAAAATAAATGACTCAAAAAGCTTTTCCTTGTGTACCCTCCTCACGGGACTCTTAAGGTTCAGGTTAGGCTCGACCTAAATTCAGGCTCTATGTTCACTATATGCTGGGTTCGGTTATAAAGTAATAGGTTCTCGAATTGTCCTTGTCGGTGCCCCCTTGGGCTGTCGAACCCTCAATCCTGGCCCATCACAGGCTTTAGGGGATCGAGTTCAATTTCGAGGGAACACACCTCCTTATGTCCATGCGGAGGTGATTACCATCACGAGGACCATAAGGCGTGAACTCCAGGAGCGATCCACTATCCCATGCAGAGGTGAAAACCACACGAGGGCATAGTCTCTCACTCCTACTTAAATAGGACGGAGCGGGGTTTTAGCTCATGTTATGATAATACAGTTGTGCAGTGTGTGAGGAAAAGCGAAAACACACACAATAAAGACACTCAAAATTTCCTAAATTCACACAATTAATCTGAAACCATTAACAAACAAATCAGTACAACTATTTATTGGTTAATCATATTATAAACAAAAAATATTAAAACCAAATAAGGGATTAAAAACCAAATTAAAACAAATTTATAATTTTCAATTGCAAAGACACTTAATTAATCGACTATCGGCCTGACTCTCTAAAAAAAGTCCCCAGCGGAGTCGCCAAGCTGTCGAAACGATTTTTTCCTTAAAGGTTAAATTTTAAAAACCACATTAATTTTTAATTTATCTCTTTCAATTGATTTTTAATTTAAAAACAAATTCGATTTAAAAAACTTCTCGTTTCGAAAAATTTTAGATTTCCTTTGTGGTAAAAAAAACAGTTCGAAGAGTCGCCACCAATCCTTGATTAGGGTGTGATTGGGCACCCAAAAATGTTTTGTCATTTTAAATAAAAATTACTTTTAATTAAAATAACAAATTGAGGTCTGCGTTACCAAAAAATGAGTTCGGGAGTCGGTTACGTGTGGGGAAGGATTAGCACCCCCACAACGCCCTAAATCGGTACCTAGTCGATTAATTAATGTCTTTGCAATGAACTTTAGAAATTCGAACTTAATTTGGCTTTTGATCCCATAAAACAAAGATGTAAATTTGAAAACATTCAAAAGCACTCAAATAAATTAAATTAAAATTACCAAGTCATTTTAGAAAGAAAAAGAATGTTCGATTATTTACAAATATCGAGACCAGATCTTAAAAGCTATAAAAACCTTTTCTCGATAAATTTAAATAAACGAACATTTCCTTTTCTTTCGTTCCCAAATTTTAGGTGACGAATCAATTTTTTTTGTTTCACTTTCGGGATACACTTTTAACTTAAAATGGTCATAACGGCCCTCTAATCAGTTAAGACAGGCCACTCAAGACGATTTTAAATTAAAAAGGTATTACCCTTATTCCGATTATGTAATATGTCAAGTTATGCAAATGAGGCTATCATGCAAATTATGCAAAAAAGATGTCATGCCAAAATTCTTCATACAAACAAATATATTTAAATCAACATTTTCATACACACTAAATCTTCAATTAAGGAATTTAAGACCAATATGCCATTAATATGTATACATACTTACATTATTGTGAAAACAGTAGCATAAGACATATAATATATACATTATAAAGTACACATGTATGACATTAAATAGATTTACACATCTATAAACATATAGCACGCATATATAAAATAAATGTGACTACATAATTTGTACTCATATTTGCATAATATTAGGCAACATACACGTGCAAAATAAATGAATAGAATGATCAAGACTCATGAACGGTCAACATTGCCTTTTGAATATCTAGCCGTTTTTAAATTTAATGCAATAACTATGGTGGACAAAATTGATCGTATAAAGCATAAATCCACAAAACAGGAAATAATATTAATGACTTGCAAATTAAACAAAATTAGCGTTAAATTAAATGTATGTTGAACTGAAAGCATGCGGGGATGTAAATGGAAAATTAAAAGATACATAAAAAATACTAAATAAAATAAAAAATGGACGTAAATATAATGGAGCTAATAAGTTAAATAAACGAAGAAGGGGTGACTAAAACCTAATTCTACCCTAGAACTACGATGGCTGAACACTAATTAACCCTAAAGTTTTAATATATACATTCTAAACCTAAGTTTAAATTAACCCTAAACTTAATCTAAACAAATAGCTGCCTCCTCATCTCTCATCCTCACGGCCGCAATTCTCTTCTTCTTCACTCACAGCCGCGCCTTAAACAACCCAGAAGACTCCAACGCCGCCGATCGCCTATCTTCAACAGAGTTCTATACTTCGACCATTAAACCAAGATGACCAAGTAACTACCTTAAACACTAAAATAAGTTTGGTATTCTCCCTTTTGTCCTCTAACACCCTTAACCGAGACCTTTGCAAAACCCACAGCCACCATTCTATCACCATTCACCAGTGAGCACTTAGAGTTGAGTAAACCTAACGACACTATCTAACCCTAAAAATGGACATGCAAAGACCTAAGGGCTATAAGATCTTTCGAATACTCACCCCGATGATGACTCCGGCGAAGCTCCTCCACTTCTTGCTTCCAGTGATGCTCAGAACTTCCCAATTTCCGGTGAAGACCCGAAACAGAACCAGGTAAACGGATCTCTCTCTTTTTCCCTTTTTTTGTTGGTTCGAGCACCTCCTTTGAATAGAAAAACATTGTTTAAAAAAACAGAATCGTTATGACGTTTTGTTTCTACTGCTTTGTATTTCTGAAGAAGAAAAGCTTTGTGTTGCTAATAAAAAAAACTGCTCTGAAATCTCATCTGTTTGTATTGCTATCAAAAGGATAAATTACATGAATTCCTTTTACACACTGTTTGATCTTTGAATCTGGGATGAAGAAATATTCTACACCCTATTTTCTGATTCCCCCTTGTTGTGTAAAAAAAATAGTAAAAAAAATGGCCTCCGGTCCCCCTCTCTGTTTTTTTTTTACTGTGTAAAAAACCTCCTGTCCCTTGTGTGTCCGTGATGGTGTTCTCCTCTTTCCTTTTTGTTTATGGGAGAAAAAAACCTCCCCTCTACTAACTGCTCTCCCCACTTACAAAACTGTTTCATTCCGTTTTTTGTAACTCCCACGTTGTGAAGAATTCCCTTCTATCTGCTCATTTCATTTTCCATCTTCATGCATCGCTGACCCCTTTTCTATTTTGCATGTCACGTCGGCATCCTTCTGTAGCAAAGGAATACATGGCCGTTTTGAGGTCGGTTGCTGGTGGGACCTTGTTGTAGATTGGCACAATACGTTGGGGCAGCCGGTTGTGAATTGGAGCAACGGTGGGCTCAACGTGGCTGCCCTGCTGGATGGGACAAAGCTGCTGAAGATTATTGAGCTAGATACGGGTTTCCAACTGATTTGGGTATGGGAACAGTATGTCTTGTAACATAGCTTAGGTTTGGACCCAAATTAGACAATTGTAATAACCTACAAAATAAAAAATAAATAAATTAATTAATTAATATTTAATATTTAATAATTATAAAAATAAAAATAATAACAATCCCGGACAAAACGCATGTCTACAAGTCCTCAATTTCATTCTAAACCCCAATTTCCAAAGTAATTCAATTTCATTCTAAACCCTAAATTCCAAAATAATTCAATTAAATTTTAAACCCCAAATTCTAAAATTCTTCAATTTAAGGTTTAGAATGTAATTGAATTATTTTGGAATTTAGGGTTTAGAATGAAATTAAGGTGTTTTGAAATTTTGAACATGAATTTACTATTTGACAATATTTATTTTAATATAAATTTGAGGTTTATTTAACTGTTTATATCAATTTTGAATAACAATATGTATTGATTAAACATCCCGAATAGCAAAATGGAAGCACTCTATTCGGTATTTCAACTTCCCATAAACTCTGCTCATTTCTTCAACTTTTGACTATATAAAATTCGGAACACTCATTTGGAGCATTATGATTTAAGTACCACTATGTTCTTGCATGCTATTTTTTTTATCAGATTTGAGTACCTAACCCTTCAGTGCTTTACAGTGCGATCATTTATGATTCACCTGAATTTGCTCATACAGTGATCATTTATGATTTAGTAGAATCAATGGTTTAGAATGAAATTGAATTACTTTGGAAATTGGGGTTTATAATAAAATTAAGGACTGTTTTGCAAGTTTTAAAAGTTGGGAGACCTAAATTTAAGTGTCTGAAAAGTTAAATGACCGTTTATATAATTTACCCTAATTTTCTAATAGTGGTTTAAGTTGGGGACCATATTGCAAACGGAATAAATGTTAGGGGACTGTATTGCAAGTTTTAAAAGTTAGGGGACCTAAATGCAAGCTTCAGAAATGTTCAGTGACCATTACTATACTTTACCCTTAAATTTATTATATATTTTAGAATTTTTCTTTAAATTTTTTATCGATAATTTATTTCCGTCACTTCAGAATTTTATAGGTTTATCCTTCCTTACAAATTGTATAAATTCATCCCTTAATATAAAATTTAACGTACGCTCCTCACACTATCCTCAAACCTAATTTTCATCTTCAACTTACCCATCATCAAAACACTCGCAGTCAATTAAGCCTAAAGCCATAGTGACAACATCCATATCTCTCAAAACATATAGTTTCATTGTCAATTGATGTTCACAGCAAATCCTTAACCCATCATCATAGTCCTCTCTATCACCATCGTCAATTATACCTACTAAACCCATAAATCATAGCAATTCCATACCACTATCACCATCTTTTGTTTGTTGTTTCTTCACCGTCGCTACTATTAAGTTAATACCAGTGATAACCATCGTTCAAAAACTCAAACCAAAGAAAAACAGAAAGATAATATTTATCGAAGAAACAGGGGCGGAGCTAGAAATTTCAAATTATTGTGTCATAATTTCAAATTACAATATTGATATTAGGGGTGAGCAAAACTCGACTCGACTAAAAAAATCGATCTTTTTGACTCAATTCGACTCGAATTAAATTCGATTCATAATTTTATAAACTCGGCTAGACTCGAAAATTTTTAATTTCAAGCCAAGTTATAAAACAGAACTCGATTAATTGGAATAATAACTCGAATAACTAATTTTTTTAATAATTAATAGATTGATTTTTAAGTTTGAGTTTTGGAATTTGTATAATATATGTAAATTACACATGAAATAAATATGAAGAAATATATATGTATTGTATGTAGTTATAGAAAACTCTTTAAATTGAAATCAAATAGTACCATATAAATTTTTATAATTAAATTTAAACAAAAACTCAAATAACTCAACTCAATAAAAGTTTAAATAAAGTTTGAGTTATGAAATAGGATTCTTCAACTCCAATAACTCAAAAGTTTTTAACTCGACTCAAATGAATGCTCACCCCTAATCGGCATATTATGAGAAATTTGAGTTTTGAATTTTTTATTATTAAATTTTATATAATATATATTTTTGAAAAAAAGTGAGATTAATTTATTTTTTATGGTGTCAAAAAAATTGTAAATGTTGTCATTTTCATTTTTTATATTATATATAAAAGTTATATAGAAAAAATTGTTTTAAATTGACACCCCTTATAACATACTGGCTCCGCCAGTGCGAAGAAAGAAAAATTCCAAAGGTTGAGGGATTGATTTGTAGCATTTGGGAGAGTTCTATTTTTCCAGAAAACTAAGTTGAAAAGAAAGATGGAATTTCTATTTGGCTTTCGTCACCCAAAACAACGTTGAAGATTTACCGAAAGCAATGTGATGATTATGAACCTTTCTAGATAAGTTTAAAATTCAACCGATTGATATAAGATTAAAAAAAATAAAAGTTTGATTATAATAAAATATTTACAGAAAAACTTTGGAGTATATTGTGTAATATTTTAAGTTAAATATAAAATTATTATATATATTTTTTTAACAAATTATATAAATTACGTAATTATTTTAATTATCACCTAAAAAGTTGTCATCAAAGTATTGTTAATTATAACTTAAATTATTATCCATTGTACAATTTTTTAGAATAAATAAGCAACATTTTAAGTAAAATAAAACCCACCACAATTAATATTATTCTAAAAATACGATGAAACGGAGTAAATAGATTTTGATTAACTTTATATTTTGACTAAAGTTTATAGTACTCAGAATATTATTAAATTTGACCCGAGGATATTGTGGGTTACTCTTTGTCAGAGGATGTTGGCTCGTTGCTTACGAGGGATGTCTCAGATGAGCAGAATAGGATGATTATCTTTAAGTAGGGTGATAATAAAGCTCCACGGTCGGATGGTCATTCGTCTGTTTTTTTAAAACTGCTTGGGAGGTTGTTGGGGCTGACTTCATGACAACAGTGTGGTATCTCTTTGGCACTTTCTCCTTGCTTCATGCTTTCAATTCTACCACGATTGTCCCCGTTCGTAAAACTATTAATGCAAGTAACGTGAGAGAGTTTAGGCCAATCTCATGTTGCAGCGTGGTGCATCGTACTATTACGAGAAACATGGTTAGTAGGCTGACTTTTTTTTTTTTTTTTGCGGCATCATCACTTCAGATGGGTCAACTTTTGTTAAAAGAAGAAACTTTGTCGATAATACCTTGCTGGTCCAGGATTGGTTAAGGGTTATTCTCGAAAATCCTGGTCTCCAAGATATGCCATCAAGGTGGACTTACAAAAAAGTATTTGATAGCCTTGATTGGGGCTTTATGTTTGATGTTTTGGAAGTTGTTGAACTGCCAGAAAGATTCCGAGCTTGGATACGGGTGTGCCTAACTACACCTCATTTCTCGATTACTTTTAATGGCTCATTGGTTAGCTTTTTTAAAGCCGTGAGAGGTTAGGTTGGGTGATCCTCTGTCCCCATACCTCTTCGTGCTTACGATGAATGTGTTATCTAAGCTCTTGGACTTAGCTGCGAAGAATGAGATTTTTCAATTCCACCCGAAGTATCAAAGAGTTACTTTGAACCAACTTTGTTTTACCGACAACCTTCTCTTATTCTCCAAGGGGTCGGTCGATTCGGTGGTGGGTGTCCATTATGTGTTAGAGCGATTTTATGAGATGTTCGACTTGAGGCTAAATGCTGCCAAATGAGAAGTTTATACATATGGAGTCTCCAACGAGGAATTATGCAGAATTGAAGGTGATTCGGGCTTTAAATGTGGAAGACTTCTGGTTAGATATCTTGGGGTTCCTCTAGTTATGAGGAAGCTTTCGAAAAAGGATTGCATTAGTTTGATTGAGAGTGTGAAGGGGAGGTTAGAACATTGGTCTAATAGGAGGCTTAATTTTACGGGCAGATTATAACTGATGATCCGCTGAGTTCTATTAGGTATCTCCAATTTTT
Organism: Hibiscus syriacus; assembly: GCF_006381635.1. Classification (NCBI taxonomy): domain Eukaryota; kingdom Viridiplantae; phylum Streptophyta; class Magnoliopsida; order Malvales; family Malvaceae; genus Hibiscus; species Hibiscus syriacus. The sequence goes on along the minus strand of NW_024062542.1, from coordinate 749,475 downwards.
AATGTAGTCAACTTGTTTTGCCAAAAGTGGTGGTGAAGCGAGTTAACCAACTTTGTATGAGAACTTTTTGGAAATAAAATGATGTGGCTGCTTCGGGAGCCAAAGTAGGGTGAAATCAAATTTGTGCTCCTAAATTGGAAAATGACTTGGGGTTAAAGGACTTGGCTTGTTAGAACGAAGTTTGCTTGCGGATGAGGGGTCGTTGTGGGTTGCATGAGTTAAGGTGTACTGAAGATACTAATTTTTTATCCATATTATTATTATTATTATCATTATTATTATTATTATTGTTATTATTATTATTATTATTATTATTATTAAATATATTAAATACATATATAAATAAATATTACAAGCCCGAATGGAAGCCCAATTACAAACAGTGGCCCAGACCCAAAATCCTACAGTAAACCCTAAACCCAATTTAGGGTTTGTATCATCCTCAGCCGCCATCTTCAATTCCAGCCGTTGGATCTGGTTTGATCCAACGGTCCACCATTTGCCAGAGGAAACCCTAGGGTATCTATACCCTAGGGACACGTCCCAGCGCCGCCACTGTTGGTTCCAGAAGCCTTCACCGCCACACCCACTCCAGCCGCACACGTCTTGCCCAAAATGGTGAGTCACCACTGGAAGTCCGGTGACTCACCGAGGCCCCCTCTTCGGACCGGTCCGACAGCTACAACGGTGGTGGCTATAAAAGCCACCACCCCATCTGCGAAAAAAAAAAGGAGGGAAAAACAGAAACCAGAGACAGAAACAGAAAACGGAGAAGAAAAAAAACACAGAGAAAGGAAAAAAAAAACAACAACAACAACTAAACCAACGATCTCAGTCAGCATCAACACAGCAAGGAAAAAAGAGAGAAGAGAGGCAAAAGCTTACCCTGTCATCGGAGAGCCCCAACCGTCACCGGATCTCAACAAAACTTCGAAAAGCCGAAGGTATTATTGTAGATTTGCTCCGATTGAGAGCCGTTTAACGGAAAAAAACATCGGAACCGTCATTAGGACGGTCCGATCTACATTTAGGATAAAAAATATTTTTTCCGGCCACCGAAGACGGTGGCCGGCGGCGGTGGTCGGCGGCAGAACTCGCGGCGGCAGACGGCTGCCGGATTCCCTCCGGTGAGGGAATCTAGAGAGAGGCCAGAGAGAATTCTGGCTCTCTCTCTCTCTGCTTAAGAAAGAAAAAAAAAAGAAGAAGAAATGAAATGGCTGGCCCTTCGGGCCAGCCGGTTTGGACTCTTATAGTCCTTCCCGAACGACGTCGTTTCGGGAAGGACTATGCGCGTAATTATGAAATAGTTAAACCCCGTCCGCAGTCCTTCGTATTTGTAAATTTTACATTTTGGTCACTAAACTGAATTTATAATAATTTTAATTCAGTATTTGAATTTTAATTTTATTCATTTTAGTCCTTTTTATTAAAATAATATATTTAGGATAAATGACAGATTTAATCCCTTAATTTTAATAAATAAATTTTTTATCCCTAGTTCATATTTTTAATTAATTTTATTATAAAATTTGAATTTTAGATAATTTCATTTTGGTCACTAAATTATTAAATTAGAAAATAAAATATTTAATCCCTATAATTTCAATTAATTAGTAATTAGATTTAGTTTTATTTTTATTATAATTTAGTTATTTATATGTTTTCATTTTACTGCCTAAAATATATTGTTTTAGTTATATTTTTATTTTATTATATTGTTAAAAAAAATTTATATATTCATAAATATACATATAATAAATAGTAATTTTTTAAATATTTATTTTTAATATCGAAGAAAAGGACAGTCTTAATACAACTGGATGTCCTATTCTGATATTTTAAAATTAAAAAGTAAACAATATTATTTAAATTAATATTTATCAATATCAAAGAAAAGAGCTGTCTTAAGGCACCTAGAAGTTCTTTTCAGATATTTTTAAATAAATATAATTTTGAAAATAATAGGATTATAAATTAAATATATTTTTGAATTTTTAAATTTTAATAATAGAGACAATTTATAATTAAAAAGTACCAATTTTGGGCGTTGTAGGGGTGCTAATCCTTCCCTAAACGTAACCGACCACGAATCCCTTTTTATTATTAAAAAGAACGAATTTTTGGTTATAAACGCAGATCAATTTAATTTTTTTAATTGATGTTTTCTTAAAACTCTTTTAAAAGATATTTTTTAGGTATTCGACCTACCTGACCCAAAAGGCCGATGGCGACTCCCAAATTATTTTCAAAACCATTTATTCACATCACTTTTCCCGCCAAATTTAATATTTCGTGCCCGGACGAAAACCGGTTACGACAGCTTGGCGACTCTGCTGGGGACTTGGTCAAACTTTTAAAAATCAATTATAAATTGTCTCTATTAATTAAAAATTAAAATTTATATATTTAATTTTTAATTCTCTCTTTTCAAATTTTTTATTTTCATAATATTTACATGTTTTATTTTATTTGTAAGTATTTTATTTCATTATTTATTTTGTCATAGGTTTGAACATTTCTCCTCACACACAACACTTGCATTGCATTACATAAAGCTCTATAATTGAGTTGTCCCTTTTAAGTGGGAGTGAAAGCGACGTCTTCGTGAGAATTTATTCTCCGTGTCAGACCTAGCAAGTAACTTTCGGGGTTCATATGCTCTATGTCTTCGTGAGAATTTATTCTCCGTGTCAGGCATAGAGAAATGTATCCCCTCGAATTGAACTCGATTCACTTTAGTCTGTAATGGACTAGGATTGAGGGTTAGCAACCCAAGGGGGCACTAACAAGGACAATTCGGGTACCTTTACTCCTAGATCTGAAACCCTGCATATAAAAAACCTTAGAAACTCTTCCAATCCGAAGTCATGCCGAAATTTTGTCCAAAATAGGTGTACACACAGGAGAAATGAATTCTGTCTTTTCTGTTAATTTATTTATTGTTTAAATTACATGTTTATTTAAATTATTTAAATTCAGAAAAGCATGTTTAAATAAAGAATATTTATGTAAATATTATTATTAAATTTCTTTATTATGTAAACTAATTGATTTTCTTTTTGTGTGTTCTTTATTTTTCTGTTTGCATTGCATCATACAGGATAAAAGACATTGATCCTTGTGTTAATTGTCTCATTGGAAAGCCTTCATCTATGGATAAAAAGTGTTCAAGTCAAATAATTCTAAACTCGGAAGTAAGACAGTGGGCTGAGGATTTACAAAGACAAGAAGGAGACAGTCTGCAGGATGATTATGTATCTGACTTGGCCAATTATGCTTCAGTTTCACTAAAAAGAAATGATATGCAAGATTTGCGAAGCATTTGGGAAAGTTGGGATTCAAACAAAAAATTGCAGTTTTATCAGACTTACGGAGACATCCCATATTTGCTCTATGTTGAAGTTGATGATGAATTACTCAGAGCCCTAGTTCAATTCTGGAATCCAGGGTACAATTGCTTCACTTTCAATAAGGAGGACTTGGTCCCTACTATTGAAGAATATACAACTTTGTTACATCTTGAAGGTGCTTTGGAGAATCGAATATATTCAAAGTCAATTAAAACTCAACCCTTTCGAGTTAAATTAGCAAAGATTGCTGGGGTACGAGAAGAATGGGTAGCATCCCGTACAAAACAAAAAGGCGAAAGCGAAGGCATTGCTTGGACCAACATCAGAGAGCTTATTCAGAGTCATCCAGACGCTAAAGTACGATTCGATCTATTTGCTCTGGGTATATATGGTATGGTCATCTTCCCAAAAGTATTGGGATATGTTGAAACTGCAGTGGTAGACTTGTTTGAACAGCTACCGAAGAAGATTAATCCTGTTTCTGCAATCCTAGCAGAGACCTTCAGATCGTTAAATGCTTGCAGAAGGCTAGGAGGTGGACGATTCTCAGGGTGTACCCAGTTGTTATATGTTTGGATCCGTAGTCATTTCTGGAGAACAGAAAAGGTTTCATACCGACGCTTTAATACGGATTATTCACCATTAAAAGAATTTCTAGAGCAGGAATGGCCGAAAGAAATTAAGAAAAATATGTGGATTAATGCCTTTCGAAATCTGCAAAGCAATGACGTTGTTTGGCGCGCCCCGTGGCAAATCCAAAGGGAATTCTTTTACAGGTGTGGTGATTACAACTGGATAATGCTGCTCGGATTATGGGGAGGAATTGGATATGCACCACTGCTGGTTATAAGACAGTATGAAGGTCGTCAATTTGTACCTGTCACTGCTGGACTACAGTCATCTGAGTTCGCATTCCACAGCAAAAATTATAAAAGAAATATCATGGAAGCCGTTACAGCTTGGAAAACAACTTTTTGTATTCGAGCTAAAGCAGCAAAAGAAATGCTAACTCCTGATTATGAAGATTGGAGATCTGTCAGAAAAAACGAAAATATTCCTCTACCATATCAAAATGAAGATATTTCTATGGAAGATCGCATTAAGGTGGTTCCATCAGAGATTGAAATCTTGAGAGCTGAGTTTGAAGCAGAAAGAGAAGGCTGGTCGAAAGAATTAGAGCAAATGAGACAAGATAAAGCTATGTTGGGGGTTGACATTGACTTTCATTCATCACAATGTGCAATGTTGAGAAAAGATAAAGAAAAAGGTGAGGATGAGTACAGAGCCTTACAGAAAAATTACCAGGAGTTATATAAATCCCGAAAAGCATCAGGACCCAGCCAATCGACGGTACAGATGACTAGAGAATTGAACATCGAGAAAAGACGAGTTGAAGATCTGAAAGGAAAGAATAGCCGTCTACTCAAAAGCCTGGAAAAAGGAAAGCAAAAAATGGAAGATTTTGAGGTCGACAGACGAGAGCGAATTATAAAGCACAAGGCTGAACACCGTGAGATCATGAATGAAATACAAAGAGAAAGGGATCGAGCCAAAGATTTAGAAAAGATGAAGAATGAAATCTTTGATAAATTTGAAGGCGAGAAAAATATCATGTTCAAGGGATTTGAATCTGAAATGAACCAGTTGATTGCTGAGCTTGAAGTCAGAGACCAAAAGATGGAAGAATCCAATGTTGAAAAAGAAAAATGGGAGCTAGAAAGAAAAAATTTTAACACCAGACTTGAGGTAGAACAAGAAGTGGCTAGCAATTGGATGCAAAGATGCAGAAACAAAGATGTTCAAATCCAGAAGCTTAATCAAAGAACACAAGAAGCACGAACAAAACTGGAAGAAGATCTGGATCAGTCTAGAACCAAAAACTCAGAGTTTAATGCTTACATTTTGCAACTGGAAGAATCATTGTTTCAAGAAAAGGTTCGTCTAGGACCTAATGATCTCAAAGAAAGTAATGAAGAAAATGCTTCACTGCGAAGACGCATTAGAGATCTTGAAAAAATTCTGCACGATTGTCAAGTCAGGATTACTGAGTTAGAGCAGACTCTTGAAGGAACAAACGAACAATGGCAAAAGTCAACTGAGTTTTATGTTGAAAGAAGTGAAGAAAGAAGTAATATGGTGTTCGAGGCCATGGTACAAATGAGCGAAGTTGCTAGATATGTTGGGGAACTAGCTGTTGAAGCCAAAATAATTGAGCATCAAGTTGATCCAGTTTCTAAGTGCGGAAAGAAGGTGTCATGGTTAATGAAAGAAATTATAGAGCTTAATAGGAAAGCTACGCCTTATCTGTAGTTATGAACTATTATAAAGAAACTTTTGTATGCCGATGAAAGTTGTTCTATGACAGTTGACTTTTTGGGATCAATGTTTTTTTACATACATGCATTTTGCATACATTCATCATTCATTTCATAATTTTCGCTATGAATTATTATTTTATTTATTAAGATAAAATTCATTAATTAAAATTTGAAAAAATAATATTAAAAGATTTTTCAATCGCAGTTACTCTGGCCAAAAGAGAAATACTACATCACTACGGTACTAGACAAGCTACTAAGAGAATTATGGAGGATAAAATACAGCGTATTGAGGAACAACATCATAAAGAATAAGAAGAAATGAGAATGAAGTTGGAAAAAATTGAAGCCAGTATTGCAAATTCACAAGACAGTATGATGAAGAAGATAGAGGACATGTTTAAAAGGCAGGCTATCAGTGGAAAAATGCATGAAAATCCTGTATCCTTTGATCAAGATCCTATGTATCCTTTAGGTTTTCCACCAGAACCAATTTATCATTCTGGTACTACCCCTATACAAATCAATGCTCGTACATCTGCATTACAAGAAGCCAAACCACATGAAGATCAACAAGTGGATCCTGCATCTTCAAGCAAAAATCCGCTTATATCAGATGTGAAAATAGGGGATCTTAATACTGATCATTTGATCCCAGATTTGAATGAGCTGAATGAGAAACAAAAAGTAAATGAAGAATTAACCAGACAGATCAAGAACTTAGAAGAACGAATGAAATCTGTGGAAATAACTGAATCATTCTATGGGTTTGATGCTAGTGAGTTGAGTTTGGTTCCAGACCTAATCCTCCCTATCAAGTTCAAAGCTCCCGAATTTGATAAATATGACGGTACTACATGCCCTTCATCCCACATTACTATGTTTTGTCGAAGAATGGCAGGATATGTGAAGGACGAGAAATTGTTAATTCACTGCTTTCAGGATAGTTTGACAGGACCGGCTTTAAAATGGTATACTCAATTGACCAAAGCCAACATTAGATCCTGGAAAGATTTGGCTAAAGCATTTTTAGAGCAGTATCGCCATGTAACAGACATGGTTCCTGACAGATGGACTCTCCAGAATTTGGAGAAAAAGAATAACGAAACATTCAGACAGTATGCCCAGAGATGGCGTGACACTGCGGCCCAAGTTCAACCACCTTTGTCGGAAAAAGAGGCCACAGTAATGTTTGTCCATACATTGAAGGCCCCTTATTTAAACCATCTAATGGGGAATGCAACCAGAAATTTTGCAGATTTGGTCATTTCTGGAGAATTAATTGAAAATGTCTTGAAAAGTGGCAAGATTGAATCAAATGATGGGTCTAGTTCCAAAAGACCTATGTACCGGAAAAAGGAGAATGAAGTCAACAATGCAAATTCCTACAGCAAGGATTCATCGAAAAGTGTTACAATAACCCAGCCAAGGGTTAAGAAAGAGGAAACAAACACTAATCGAGCAGAGTCCAGAGGATCTCGAAAGGAAAATGAAAGGTTGTCTTTTACACCTTTACCAGTACCATATGCAGAGATCTATGATTCGCTGTTAAAAGCAGATGTTATACGGCCCTATCCTTTGGTTCCCATGCAACCACCATTCCCTCCTTGGTATGATACAAAGGCACACTGTGTTTACCATGAAGGAATTACAGGACATTCTATTGAAAACTGTCTAGCATTCAAAAGGGTGGTTCAAAATTTGATCAACACTGGGAATTTGGAATTCAATACACCATCTGCATCAAATCATCCATTGCCAAATCATGGAGATAAAAACGTGAATGCAATTCAGGAAGAGAACAGAAAGAAAGCAAAGACTGACATTTCTGAAATTAAATCTCCGTTTGTTTGGATATTCCAACAACTTTCTTTAGCCGGTATAATTCCACAACAATTCAGGCCAAAGCAGAATGAAGGCAAGAATTATTGTGAATATCATCAGGAGAAAGGGCATAAAATTCAACTATGTCCTAAGTTTAGGGATTTGGTGCAAAGATTGATGAACAACAGAGAAATAGAATTCTTTGAAGAAGAACCAGGGAAAAAAGAAGATGATGTTTGCTCATCAGAGGATTCTAAACCGAGTCAAAGAATAAATGATCCTGTGATCATTAATGTGAAATCATCTACGGTGATTCCTGCATCAATAAAGCCAAAAGTAGTTATCACCACTCCTCTACCATTTCCATACAAAGATACCCGCAGGGTACCTTGGAATTATACTACCAATGTTTCAATGGTAGGAGGGTCTGTTTCTTTAGAAAAAACAGAAGAGAAAATACAAAGTCTGAGTACAACATCGACGTCTGAAGCAGTAAGTGAGGTCGGTTTCTTTACAAGAAGTGGGAGATGTTACTCTCCCGAAACATCCAATGCTTCAGAACAAGTGAAAGACAAAGGAAAAGCCATGGCACTACCTCAGAAGGTATTTGAGGATGAATCCCTTCCAGCATTCAATGAGCCCGTGACAGAAAAACAAGCCCAAGAATTTTTGAAATTCTTGAAACATAGTGAGTATAGTGTGGTTGAACAACTACACAAACAACAAGCGAGAATTTCTATTCTTGATCTATTGATGAATTCAGAAGCGCATAGGAATGCTTTGATGAAAATTCTCAATCAGACATTTATCCCCGAAGATATATCCCTTAATAAACTTGACAGAATTGTTGGACATATAGCCGCTGACAATTACATAACGTTCACAGATGATGAAATACCAGAAGGCGGAATGGGGTCAGTAAAAGCTTTGAACATCACGACACATTGTCATGGTCATGTGTTGCCAGGAGTATTGATTGACAATGGATCCGCTCTCAACTTGATGCCCCTAGTTACACTTCAAAGAATGCCTCTGGATCAATCACACATGAAGAGTTATCAGAATGTGGTACGAGCATTTGATGGTACTCAAAAAGAAGTGCTTGGGAAAATGGAAATACCGTTGTTAATTGGCCCAGTCGTGTACAATATTGACTTTGTGGTTATGGACATCCACCCCACATATAATTGTCTATTAGGGAGGCCATGGATTCATTCAGCAGGAGCCGTTCCTTCTTCATTACATCAGAAATTGAAATTTGTTGTTGATGGACAACTAATATGCGTCAGTGCTGAAGAAGAAATCATTGCGTCTGTAACAAGCGATGTTCCATATATCGACACCAATGATGAGGCTCTTGAATGCTCTTTTCGAGCTCTTGAATTTGTAAATGCAACCTTTATTGCAGAAGGAAGCAAAATTCCATATCCCAGACTGTCGGATTGCACCAAGATGACGGTACAACAAACTTTAGGCATCGGAGCTAAAACTGGGAAAGGTTTAGGAAAGAATCTTCAAGGGATTTCAGTTCCTATCAGTATAAAGATGAAAAAAGACCGTTTTGGGCTAGGGTTTAAGCCCAATCTTCAGCAAAAGAACAAAGAGATGAAAAGAAGATGTGAAGACAGAAAGGCAAAATTGAAAGGAGGAGAAATCCTTTGGAAACACATGTCTTTCCCACAGTTGAAGACCACATTCAGATCAGGGGGAACAATTAATGTGGAACAGCAGCTTGTTGAAGCCTTTAAAGAAGAAAAGTTGACGAAAGATCAAGACATAGTTGAAGAAGCTATGAATGGATTATTTGTCAACATGGTCACAAATGACAACAAGACTGGCAAGTACTTGAATAGGATTCGCCCATGTCTTCCTGGAGAAACACTCACCAATTGGACCATTGAAGATCTTCCTATAGTTTTTAATATTAATGCAGAGTAATATTCAGAACTAATCTTTATGTTTAGCTCAAAAATATGAAAACTTGTTGTTATCTTGTAAAAGAAATTATGTTAAATATAAGAAATTTTCTTTAAAATTTTTAGATGGCAATCATTCTTTACATTTTCTTACATTTTTACATTTATTTATTTTCATAAATTTACTATATTCTTTCGTAAATATGTCCAATTTAAATTTTCAGGTGTCACAGTGTTAATAGCATGTTTATTCCTAGATTTAATCCAGTGATAAATTTAGAGCAGCCTATATGTCTGGAAGAAATCAATGGTCGTGAAGATGAACTGGAATGTGATGTTCCTACTGAACTATTAAGATTGGTAGAAAAAGAAGACAAACAAATTCTACCCCACAAGGAAGAGGTTGAGACTGTGAATTTGGGAACAGATGAAGAAATAAAAGAGGTGAAAATTGGTACCATTTTGACATTCCAGATAAAACAAGAATTGATAAATCTCCTTCAAGAGTTCAAAGATATCTTTGCATGGTCTTATCAAGATATGCCCGGTTTAAGCACAGATATAGTGATACACAAGCTTCCAATCAATCCAAAATATAAACCGGTCCAACAAAAGCTCAGAAGAATGAGGCCAGAAATGTTGTTGCAAATCAAAGAAGAAGTGATGAAACAAATCAATGCAGGTTTCCTACAGGCTTCTAAATACCCAGAATGGGTAGCCAACATTGTTCACGTACCTAAGAAAAATGGGAAAGTTCAAATGTGTGTGGATTACAGAGATCTCAACAAAGCTAGTCCGAAAGACAGCTTTCCCTTACCCCACATAGACACATTGGTGGACAATACTGCAGGGCATGCATGGTTTTCATTTATGGATGGCTTTTCAGGATATAATCAGATAAAAATGAATCCTGAAGACATGGAAAAGACAACATTTATAACCATGTGGGGCACATTCTGTTATAAAGTGATGCCATTTGGATTGAAAAATGCAGGGGCAACATATCAAAGAGCCATGGTAACTTTGTTTCATGACATGATGCACAAAGAGATTGAAGTATACGTGGATGACATGATTGCCAAATCCCGAACTGAAGAAGAACATATTCAAAATTTGAGAAAGCTTTTCCAAAGATTGAGGAAGTATCAATTAAAGCTCAACCCCGCTAAATGCACTTTTGGGGTAACTTTCGGAAAACTTTTGGGATTTATGGTCAGCAAAAAAGGAATCGAGATTGATCCAGATAAAGTAAAAGCAATTCAAGATCTTCCACCACCCAATACAAAAAAAGAAGTTCGAGGCTTTTTGGGAAGATTAAATTATATATCTCGGTTCATTTCTCAATTAACTGACAAATGTGATCCAGTGTTCAAATTACTTCGAAAAAACAATCCTGAAGTTTGGAATGAAGAATGTCAAGAAACTTTGGATATTATTAAGAAATATTTATCCAATGCCCCAATTTTAGTATCACCAATGTCTGATAGACCATTAATTCTCTACTTGACGGTTTTCGAAAATTCGATGGGATGTGTACTAGGACAGCATGATGAATCAGGAAGGAAAGAAAAAGCTATTTATTATCTGAGCAAGAAATTTACTGATTGTGAAGTTCGATATCCACCAATACAAAAATTATGTTGTGCTTTGGTGTGGACTACTCGAAGACTCAGACAATATATGTTATACCATACTACTTGGTTGATATCAAAACTTGATCCTTTGAAATTCTTAATGGAATCACCAGTTTTGACAGGCAGAATGGCTAGATGGCAGATGTTATTATCTGAGTTTGATATTGTATATGTCAACCAAAAAGAAATAAAAGGAAGTGTAATAGCTGATTTTCTGGCCAGTCGTGTATCAAATGAATATCAGCCTTTGAACTTCAATTTTCCCGATGAAGATTTGTTATGCATATCCATGAATGAAGAAGTCAGAACAAATGATGAATTTGCAACTTGGAAGCTTTACTTTGATGGAGCATCTAATGCTTTGGGACGAGGAATTGGGGCAGTGTTAATTTCTCCAGAAAATGTTTATTATCCCTTTACAAGTAGAATGGAGTTCTTTTGCACCAATAACATGGCAGAATATGAAGCTTGTGTAATGGGATTGAAAGCAGCTATAGAAAGAAAAATCAAATGTCTCAAGATATATGGAGATTCATCGTTAGTGGTGTATCAATTGCGAGGAGAATGGGAAACAAAAGACCCCAAATTGTTGGAATACCGAAATTTTACACTCGAATTAGTGAAAGAATTCGAGAAAGTTACTTTCAATTATCTCCCTCGAGAAGAAAATCAAATGGCAGATGCTTTGGCTACATTAGCTGCTATGTTTCAAGCAACTAAGAAAGTTGATATGATGCCAATCAAAATGCAAGTGTATGAAATTCCTGCACATTGTTATAGTGTGGAAGAAGAGGTAGATGGAAAACCATGGTATCATGATATTCTGCAATATATTAAAAATCAAAGTTATCAACCAAATGCATCAGAAATTGATAAAAGAACCTTGAGAAGAATGGCTGCTGGATATTTTCTTGATGGAGAGATTATGTATAGAAGAAGCAATGATCAAATGCTATTGAGATGTTTAAATACCAGTGAAGCTCGAAATGTCATTGAAGAAGTACACAGTGGAATATGTGGAACACATGCAAATGGTCTTTCCATGGCCAGAAAAATAATGAGATATGGATACTATTGGGCTACCATGTACACAGATTGCATTGATTATGCAAAGAAATGTCATAAATGCCAGATATATGCAGACAAGATTCATGTACCCCCATCTCCTTTACATGTAATGACAGCACCATGGCCATTTTCTATGTGGGGAATAGATGTCATTGGGGCAATCACACCAAAAGCATCGAATGGACATTGCTTCATCCTTGTGGCAATTGATTATTTTACCAAATGGGTTGAAGCTGCTTCATACACCAATATTAAGAGGTCCACAGTCTGCAAATTCATAAAGAAAGAGATAGTTTGTCGATATGGCCTACCAGAGAGGATCATTACAGACAATGCTTTGAACCTGAACAACAAAATGATGACTGAACTTTGTGCACAGTTTAAAATCAAACATGCAAATTCAGTGGCATATCGTCCAAAGATGAATGGGGCAGTTGAAGCAGCAAATAAGAACATCAAGAGAATCATTACAAAGACTACTGAAACTTACAAAGATTGGCACGAGAAGTTACCTTTTGCTCTATATGCATACCGAACTACTGTTCGAACATCTACTGGGGCAACGCCTTTTTCTTTAGTCTACGGGATGGAAGCAGTCTTACCAATTGAAGTTGAGATTCCATCGCTCCGAATATTGAGAGAAATAAAATTGGATGAATCTGAATGGATCCAAGCTAGATTTGATCAATTGAACCTTATTGAAGAGAAAAGATTGAAAGCTATTTGCCATGGACAGATGTATCAAAAACGGATGATGAAGTCTCATGATAAAAAAGTACATCCAAGAGAATTCCAAGAGAGTGATCTAGTACTAAAAAAGATCTTGCCTATACATAAAGATTTCCGTGGGAAATGGATGCCTAATTGGGAAGGGCCATATGTTGTGAAAAAGGCCTTTTCCGGAGGAGCGTTGATCTTGGCAGAAATGGATGGAAAAATTCTGAAAAATCCAATAAACTCGGATTCTGTCAAGAAATATTATGCTTGAAGAGAAGAAAAAAAGAAAAAAATAGAAAATAAAAAGAAAAAAAATAGAAAATAAAAAAGAGAAGAAAAAGAAAGGGGGTCAAGGTGAAAACCCGCAAAAGGCATCTTGTAACCAAAGGAAGGATTTGAGTTGAAAACCTGAAAAGGCGGCTCAAATGCGGGTTGATATTAGGCATCTGGCAATTGAACTTTCTTAAGATTTTGACAGTTTGGGAGAAACTTCACATCTACAAGCATTTTGACAACGTTTGAGATCTTCCAGACAAAAGCTTACATCATTTCTCTAAATTGTATCAACTTGATTAATTTAGAAATACTCATGCTAATAATTTGTTGAGACATTTGAATTTTTATCATTCTTATGCTTGCCATAACTTTGAATACAATTATATCTATTTCAATTTCAATTTATTTGAGATTCAATTTATTTTTGGAAATTCAATTTATTCTTTTGAATTAACATAATTTTGAAATAAATTAAAGATTTCTGAATATCACTTTATGTTAATACCTTTTAAAAGCATGGAATACAAAGTAAGCAAATCATCACTAGCTTAAAGCCATGAACATCAAGATTGTTACAAGTGGTGCTACCGACAACAAGGTCGAATCCGCCAAATCTACTCATCAATTGCTCCAACTGATCACCATTCAGTTCTTGCACATCTGTTTTCAAAGATATACTAAGGCAATAGAAAGCAACCTTTTGTAGCATTGATTCCGGCAAAAAAAAAAACAAGACATTGATATCACTGGGAAACATGTCTCTATACAGATCCTTGTGTATGGTTTTTTAAAGGAAACCTAGAAACATTTCCACCTCATCAGGTTCAAGTAGAGTAACTTTATTCCTTCCAACCCCTACTAGATTCCATTTTCAGCACTCATCAAGAACATACTTCTGGACACTCGAAGGAAGGCCATCATTTCTTTGTCAATGGAAAAGCATCAGCACATGGAGGAAGCAAAATAAAAAAAAATATGTTCTTAATTGGCAGAATTATGAATATAGCCCTTTTCAGTGTAGTAGCATGGAAATACTTCGAATCTACAAATTCTGGCTCTACATCAAATAAGTACTGTGATATCCCAGTCCAAACATTAAATAGAACAAATGAATTTGTTAATAGCATCTTCTGGAAGTGTTCTTTGAGTTATCTGATCTGGTTGGACAGAACAATCATTGAGTTTAGAAGATGAATTTGCCAATAGCATCTTCTGGAATTGTTCTTTGAGTTATCTGGTTTGGTATGAACCCAAAAAAAACAATCATTGAATTTGGAAGATGAATGTGCTCATAGCATCTTCTGGAAGTGTTCTTTGAGTTATCTGATCTGGTTGGACAGAACCAATCATTGAGTTTAGAAGATGAATTTGCCAATAGCATCTTCTGGAAGTGTTCTTTGAGTTATCTGATCTGGTTGGACAGAACCAATCATTGAGTTTAGAAGATGACTTTGCCAATAGCATCTTCTGGAAGTGTTCTTTGAGTTATCTGATCTGGTTGGACAGAACCAATCATTGAATTTAGAAGATAAATTTACCAATAGCATCTTCTGGAAGTGTTCTTTGAGTTATCTGATCTGGTCTGGTAGGAAATACAGAACCAATCATTGGAATTAAAAGATGAACTGCATGATCGTCTTCATTAAGAAGTTTCTTTTCAAGCTTCTTTTGCTTATTCCTTTCCCAAAAATCATAGCACAAGTTTCGCCTTTGCTTGTAACTGGGATCATCACATAATGGCTTCCCATCTTTTACCGGAAGAAAGCTATTTGAAGTTTCAGCTTCTGAGAATCACATTTTTGTCAAGTATAACAGTTTATCTCTTCATCAGAATCAGAAGTCAAGATTTCTCGGTATTAGAAGAACTATCGATATCTGTGAAATCATCTTGAAAGGTCACTTCATAATCAGATGAATTGTTATCAGAATCAACATGTTGCCTGAATGCGAGCTTTTCAAGAGCCTATACTATTGAGTTTTATTCTCAAGAGGTTTTGTGACATTATATCTACATCTACATTTGTCAAAGATGATAGATTCTTTGTTTTGAAGAAGAAAGATCTATTGGGTTTTTACAATTGAAGAAATACTCAATTCACCAATCTGAAATCAAATAAATTAACATTCATGCATCATATTTTAGGTGTTTACAAAAATATTCATTTTCATCTATGTTGAATTTTTAACAGGAATTTCAAAGACTTTAACAAAGATTCAAATCTATCATTTGATGGATTATCTTTTCCAGAGAAAGTTCATAATGAGAAGAACTCATCTGAAGAAGGAAGAAGAAGTTCATAATGAGAAGAATTTGTTCAACCTTTTATTTGAATTCATCAAATTGATAGATTAGCTTTTCCAGAGAAGTTCATAATGAGAAGAACTCATCTGAAGAAGGAAGAAGAAGTTCATAATGAGAAGAATTTGTTCAACCTTTTGTCTGAATTCATCACTTGATGGATTATTTTTGCCAGAGAAAGTTCATAATGAGAAGAACTCATCTGAAGAAGGAAGAATAAGTTCATAATGAGAAGAATTTGTTCAACCTTTTACCTGAATTCATCAAATTGATGGATTATCTTTTCCAGAGAGTTCATAATGAGAAGAACTCATCTAAAGAAGGAAGAAGAAATTCATAATGAGAAGAATTTGTTCAACCTTTTGCTTGAATTCATCATTTAATGGATCAACATTGCCAGGTAGAGTTCATAATGAGAAGAACTCGTCATCTGAAGAAGGAAGAAGAAGTTCATAATAAGAAGAACTTGTTCAACTTTTTGCATAATTCTATCGCAGAAGGAGATAGATTAACATCAGCCTTTCTAGAAAAAGTTCATAATGAGAAGAACTCATTAAGAGCTTATTCAACCTTTTTAATGACTCTATCACAGAAAGGAGGTCATCATCATCCCCAGCATAAAGTTCATAATAAGAAGAACTCATCTGGAAAGAGAGAAGAATTTATTCAATATATCCATTATGATCAAAGTAAAGCCAAATGGATAAAAAAATTTATTATCTTTTCATCTTTGCCCTATTCTTGTTAATACAAGAATGAGCAAAGAGGGGCAGCTGAAGATACTAATTTTTTATCCATATTATTATTATTATTATCATTATTATTATTATTATTGTTATTATTATTATTATTATTATTATTAAATATATTAAATACATATATAAAAAAATATTACAAGCCCGAATGGAAGCCCAATTACAAACAGTGGCCCAGACCCAAAATCCTATAGTAAACCCTAAACCCAATTTAGGGTTTGTATCATCCTCAGCCGCCATCTTCAATTCCAGCCGTTGGATCTGGTTTGATCCAACGGTCCACCATTTGCCAGAGGAAACCCTAGGGTATCTATACCCTAGGGACACGTCCCATCGCCGCCACTGTTGGTTCCAGAAGCCTTCACCGCCACACCCACTCCAGCCGCACACGTCTTGCCCAAAATGGTGAGTCACCACTGGAAGTCCGGTGACTCACCGAGGCCCCCTCTTCGGACCGGTCCGACAGCTACAACGGTGGTGGCTATAAAAGCCACCACCCCATCTGCGAAAAAAAAAAGGAGGGAAAAACAGAAACCAGAGACAGAAACAGAAAACGGAGAAGAAAAAAAAACACAGAAAGGAAAAAAAAAAAAAACAACAACAACTAAACCAACGATCTCAGTCAGCATCAACACAGCAAGGAAAAAAGAGAGAAGAGAGGCAAAAGCTTACCCTGTCATCGGAGAGCCCCAACCGTCACCGGATCTCAACAAAACTTCGAAAAGCCGAAGGTATTATTGTAGATTTGCTCCGATTGGGAGCCGTTTAACGGAAAAAAACATCGGAACCGTCATTAGGACGGTCCGATCTACATTTAGGATAAAAAATATTTTTTCCGGCCACCGAAGACGGTGGCCGGCGGCGGTGGTCGGCGGCAGAACTCGCGGCGGCAGACGGCTGCCGGATTCCCTCCGGTGAGGGAATCTAGAGAGAGGCCAGAGAGAATTCTGGCTCTCTCTCTCTCTCTGCTTAAGAAAGAAAAAAAAATGAAGAAATGAAATGGCTGGCCCTTCGGGCCAGCCGGTTTGGACTCTTATAGTCCTTCCCGAACGACGTCGTTTCGGGAAGGACTATGCGCGTAATTATGAAATAGTTAAACCCCATCCGCAGTCCTTCGTATTTGTAAATTTTACATTTTGGTCACTAAACTGAATTTATAATAATTTTAATTCAGTATTTGAATTTTAATTTTATTCATTTTAGTCCTTTTTATTAAAATAATATATTTAGGATAAATGACAGATTTAATCCCTTAATTTTAATAAATAAATTTTTTATCCCTAGTTCATATTTTTAATTAATTTATTATAAAATTTGAATTTTAGATAATTTCATTTGGTCACTAAATTATTAAATTAGAAAATAAAATATTTAATCCCTATAATTTCAATTAATTAGTAATTAGATTTAGTTTTATTTTTATTATAATTTAGTTATTTATATGTTTTCATTTTACTGCCTAAAATATATTGTTTTAGTTATATTTTTATTTTATTATATTGTTAAAAAAAATTTATATATTCATAAATATACATATAATAAATAGTAATTTTTTAAATATTTATTTTTAATATCGAAGAAAAGGACAGTCTTAATACAACTGGATGTCCTATTCTGATATTTTAAAATTAAAAAGTAAACAATATTATTTAAATTAATATTTATCAATATCAAAGAAAAGAGCTGTCTTAAGGCACCTAGAAGTTCTTTTCAGATATTTTTAAATAAATATAATTTTGAAAATAATAGGATTATAAATTAAATATATTTTTGAATTTTTAAATTTTAATAATAGAGACAATTTATAATTAAAAAGTACCAATTTTGGGCGTTGTAGGGGTGCTAATCCTTTCCTAAATGTAACCGACCACGAATCCCTTTTTATTATTAAAAAGAACGAATTTTTGGTTATAAACGCAGATCAGTTTAATTTTTTTAATTGATGTTTTCTTAAAACTCTTTTAAAAGATATTTTTTTAGGTATTCGACCTACCTGACCCAAAAGGCCGATGGCGACTCCCAAATTATTTTCAAAACCATTTATTCACATCACTTTTCCCGCCAAATTTAATATTTCGTGCCCGGACGAAAATCGGTTACGACATGTACTTTACTAAGAGTGATGATGTGTGGAATTTCGAACCAAGAGGGCTGGTGAACTGGAGCTTGAAGAAGATCTTCTCTTTTAAAGAGGAAGCAACTTGTGTCTTTGGTGTGGTGGGGGACCGAAGGGTTCTTAAGACTTGTGAGATTTGGGACGTGGTTCGAACAAAGGACAAGGTCGTATGACAAGTTTGTGTGGTTCCCAACACGCATTCCGAAGCATGCTATGATAGCGTGGATGGCTTTCTTGCATGGTCCGTCCATCTGTGGCCGACTGATGCGAATGGAACTTTCAGTATCGAGTGTGTGTGTTATGTGAGACGAGGACGAGTCTAAATCGCATTTCTTTTGGTGTCCATTCTCGGTAATTATTTGGACTGTTGTTTCCGTCAGTTATGGGATTAATCACCTATGCTGGGATCGTGAGGTAGAGTGGACTTGCACTTAATTGACGGCTATGACTCACAAAACAACATAAAATTCAATCTTCTGATGTGCTCAAAACATGAAAAGAATTAATGATTAAGCTGGGTCCCTCTTTCATTGTTTGTGAATTTTTAAACAAATGAAAACAAAAATAAATGGTTCCCAAGCACACCCAAAAGAAAGAAATAAAGAGCACACAACAAAATCTAAAGTTATAAATGACATATCTAAAACAACTCCAAGGTTTAAAAATATTAAATCCAGCAACAAAATTCTTTAACCTGTTAAAGCAGCAAACAAAACCCCTTCCTCCTTAAATTATAAATCTGATGGAAAATAAACTTCACCTGATAGCTCATATTACATAGCCACCGGTATTCGTCAGTACATGCTTTGATCCATCTGTTATGCTCCCTGTCAAGATGCACCAGGAATAGCAGCTGTAGCAGCATACGTGCTCAGATCCTGATTTGATGGCATACCATAGCCGTAACCATAACCACCATACCCTTGCCCTTGGTAATACCCTCCATCCCACTGGTTACTGGAATTGCCTCTCCACTGTCAAACCGGTTTTACGAAGTCAGTAAAACAGTAGCAGAAGGGTGTGCATCTCCACCTTCAGGAGAGTGTATAACTCATGCTATACAATAATATCACGTAGCCTCAGGCATATTAATTAGGAGTTAGCCAAGAAATTCCATTTTCTCTATAATATAAAGTAACTTTGTTGTATTCCTTTTCTCCAGGGACAGATGGCTGGGCATTTTGCAATGAGCAAGGCAACAGATAGGCTATAAGACAGTTGCCTAGTAAGAATTTACCTGCTTGTTTCCTACATTGCGACCCCAAGAAAGACGGACAGTCTGCTTGCCTATGGTTGTCCCATTCAAACTTTGGATTGCTTCCGCAGCATTCTTCCTACAAAGCATACACATTACATTACTATAGGCACCATGAGTAGATAATAAATTAATAATGTAGCCACGACACTGTCTGTCAGAAACCTATCATCTGCGTCGCTTAAATTAGAAATGTGTATAATACTTTGATGATATTATCACTAGTGGAGCTGTTAACAAGAAACTTGAACAATAGTTGCACACTTCGACAAATGTTTAAGTGCAATGTGGTGAAGTTGAGTACATATAGGGAGGACCTGTTCACAAATTGCACAAACCCACACCCTTTTCCGGGTGGTATTTTGACAGAGATGATATCACCAAACTGGGAAAAAGGTTGTCTCAGATCATCATCAGTAACATCAGAGTCAAGTCCTCCAACGAATATCTGCAAGAAACATAACTTGTGATCAATGGTAGATATAGGGGAGAAGATAGCAACGGAGGATGGAAAAAGACTCACGGTAGTATTATTGGATTCATTATCGTATTGAGAACCTTGTGCTACAGAACCATTTGCTGCATGTCCACCAGCAAATACCACAGCTAACCAAAAAAGAAGTGAAAATATAATGATTCAATTAAAACTCACATCAAGCTTTAAGATACAGATATAATACATTCAACATGATAGAAGGATTAGGGAAAATACTAAGACCTCAATGCTCAAGAAAAAATAAAAAGACAAGATGATGAACATTTGAAACAGCATACTCCGCCATTTCAAACAAGCCTAAGATGAAGACTTTATTCTTTGAAAGAAATAAAATGGAAAAAGAATCACAATTCGACTACACTTAAGTTCCGGTTTTCACTGGTGAATAGATCAGGATGTTGCATCAATGTTGAAGAGAGAAAGATTTACATCGAAGGCCACAGAAGAATCAATCACCCTTGTGGCAGAAATCATACCTTGTGAAGAATACTGTTGCTGATAACCAGATGCTTTCTTGGGAGTAGCAACACCGATCCTCATAGGTCTACTTGTGCAATCTACACCATTCATTTCAGTCATAGCCCTTGACCTTTCATTTTCATCACCAAATCTAACAAAACCGTAACCTTTTGAACGACCTGTATTTGAATCAATAACAACTTTTGCTCCCTTGACAGATTGAAATCTACTAGAAAAGGTTTCATGTAATATCGTATCAGTTACATCTGCAGCCAAATCCCCCACAAAAATAGACAGCTCAGAACCCGTTTCCGGTCTCCTTTCATTCGCACTGAATGAAGCCCAATTGAGACGAAAAGGCTGCTCTGTATTTGGCATTAAAGAACCATTATAGCTTTGCAAAACTTTTTCTGCTGCTGTCCGTGAGTAAAATTCCACAAAGCCATATCCTTCAGACTGACCGGTTTGCTTATTGCGTATAATCTTTACAGAAGAAACCTGTATTGAAACGCAAAATGTCAGAAACAAGGTTCTTTTACTCACAAGAGCCTGTCGTATGATAAAAAAAGTAAAATGTTCAACGTACGATACACAATAAGCAGCTAATCTACTTTTTTGAAACTTTCCAAATAATACAAGCAAAGAAATGAAGAGTGCTTTCTACAAGATCACAGTACATGAGAGCTATCCTCATAAATAAATAGTTCCAATATGAGTTAACCACTTCCTTCAAATGCTGTCTGTAACTTTAAACTACCACATAACCATCTCGGTAAACTTTGAATTCAAGTCAAGATGGCTCTATTTCCAGTGCTTATGAACAAGTTATCTATGTTAAATATCTTATATTAGTAAGTCCACGTAGCAAGACAAAAGGCAAACAAAGTTGATAGTCAAATCACCAACCTCCAAACCCCACCCCAAATTAACACCCAGCATGAAAAGACTTTGCATTTATAGTTGTAAACACCCTTTACATGCAAGTCCGCTGATCAATTAACAGGTTTTTACATGAACCCAGGTACTGAAAGAAAGCTTAAAGAAGCACTATACAGTCAAAAGGCAATCGGTTAAGAATAGTAAAAGGTAGAAGTGTTTCTAGTACTCAAACCGAGAGCTCTTGTACCATGTTAAATTAAAAGGCCAATTATTCTTAAAAGCTTAAAACGATAAGAAAGGATCCAACTATTCCATTGAAGTTCTAACAGTAACACATGAGATCCTGTTTTGATACGGATTGTGGGTTTTTTAAATATATGATTAAACCAATTCTAATTCATGTTTTTAAATGAAATACAACCTAACATTAACTAGAATTTAATCCTCTAGATGCAGCAGCATAGCCAGATTTTCTCCATATTTATTCAGTATTACCTTACTATGGCAAGCAACAAACGTCTATTGATCATTGAATTGAAAACAATGTGTCTATAAATAAACCACAAACTTATAATTATAGGAACTAAACCACAAATTATCGACAATACGCTTTAATGATCAATATAGAGCATTGTCCTCTATGCTAACATTGATAAGACCAGCTTAGTTATAGGAAACAAGCTCTGAACTGCAACCCATTTCAAAAATCCACTTTAATCAATAATAATTACCACTTTCTCTAATCTAGCATAAACCTCGAACCTTAATTACACTTAAACCCCATAACACATGCAGAACAAAAAGATTCATTAAACCACCAAAAAGATCTAAAAGTAAGATTCACATATAAGACATACATCTATATGAGTTCATGATATATGTTGCTGCTATCATTTTTTTTAGTTTTACCTCTCCAGTTTGAAAAAAGCAACTGTGAAGATAAGTTTCATCCATCCAATGAGCAAGGTCGCCAACCCAGATCGTTTTGACCTCATCCGAGTTAGACCCTTGCTGTTTCTGCGAGCAGCTTTGCTGCTGGTACGGGTGTTTACCTTGCTGTTGTTGTTGATATTGTTGGTACTGGAACTGAGGATTGTTGTAAGCCATATAATGGTGAGGGTACATCATCATCTGTTGCTGCATCATTACCATGGAAGCCGCTGTCGGGTACTGCATGGCTCCCATCCATTGGCCAGCCACCCACTGCGGCCGTTGCTGCGGCGGCGGCTGCTGTTGCTGCTGTGGTTGTTGTTCTTGTTCTTGTTTCGGGTTCAGATCAGTACCGCTGGTCGACTGCATCTTGATGTATGGATAGATGAGACGATCAGATCTAAGACTTCTTCTTCTTCTTCTCTCTTTCACCGTTGAGAGGCGAAGGAGAAAGAAAAACAAGCGGAGAGAGAGAAAAAAATACTGTTTTAAGAAAAGTAAGTTTATAAAGGGGAGCGGTGAATCTGCGTTTCTTGGGTGGAAGACCTCGGTTATAACATTGGTTGTTGCTTGTGTTTCACTTTTTTGGTCAAATTTTTATTTTGGTCCTCCTACAATGATTAATATACGTGTCTTATTTTTTACAATGCCAATATTAGTGCAACTTTTTAATAGAAAATCCTTCAACATAAAATAAATCACTTCAACATTATTTAGGATAATATTAGTGAGTACATAATTGATTAAATTAATTAATGATATTATAAAACAATGATCAAATTTTATCAAATTAAAATATAAACCATTAAGTATTAATTGATTGAACTAACTAATGAGAGGCTAGATAATATTGAGACCAAATTTTTAATTTGAAACAAAAGAAGAGGGCCAAAAGCAGAATTTGACCCCGTATTGCCGTGCCGTGCCGTGAGTTGAGGCGGGAGGCCACTTGGTTGTCGTGTGGGGTCATATCATGCCGTCTAAATAGATGTGTTTTATTTTTATTTTTTTTACTTAATCTTTTATATCTCATTTATTGACCGATTAATTCAGATTGGATACAGCAGAGATGAGTGCGTCCCTCTCAACCAAGTTTGCTCCATTCGTAAACGCCAGAATTCGAACTTCTGACCTTTCATAAAAGATCTAATGTCTTATCTCACTAGATCAACTGTCTTATCTCACTAGATCAACTTATTGTTAATATCTACTTTTTATTATTTAGAATACTAACAAATAATGATTAGTTTAAGTAACATAATTTACACCACTTGCAATTATAAAATCCACATTGTAAACTTTATCATTTTCAATAAAGCATTAGATTTAAAGGTTTGATCAAGTCAAGCTCGGAGTAATATAGACATGGACTTCTTTAGTTGTTAACCTTAGTTTGACCATTTTTAGGTCCAATCTTTATAATATATTTTAATTTACTTATTTATTTATTAAAGATCTTAATATAAATGATAAAATAATTAAATTATTATAATAATTTTTTTTTAAAAAAAAACTGAATTTATGGTTTATGTAGGGGTTATTATTTCATTTTAATCCTAAATCTCACAATCTAAAACCCTAAATAAAACTTATAAATCTTAAAATAGGCATTTATATATTAGATATTTTTTGCTTATATAACTAAATAACAGAATTTTTTTATTGGAGCAAGCAAGCCCTTTTAAAGTAGTTGCGTATATTAGAATCATAATTATTTTAGAGAAAATGATAAAGTTGAGGAGCTGGTGGTCAAAAAGGAGGGCTGTGGGAAAAATAAAGAGACCCAATTCCCCAACCAAGAGGCTGCAAACCCAACCCTGGAAATGGAATGTCAGACGCGTTAATAACGTGTTTCCACGTTCTTATTTGTTTACCAAATACATGATGGTTACGAGTTATCAACATATGCATTGCACTTCTTTTTCCTCTGATTGAAAACATACAGCATAGTTGATGTGTTGAGAGGCCAATGAATGAATAGAATAGTCCGTGTGAACCTAATTTTAAACAATATGGCCAAAATTCCAAGAGGGTGGCTTGATGGGTTACCCTACCCTACCCCCCCCCCCACCTCCTGTTGGCTCCCGTCATTTCGAGATCGAAACCGAAAAGAGAAAAAAAAAGGGTCAAGAATAGAATGTACATCATGCTGATGCTTTACCTCCTGTAATCTCCATGTAGGTAACTTCCATAATGCGTTCCGTTGAGTGCTTTTTCTACATCGTTCCAGTTCTGGATGTGTTTCAATAACGATCCCTTGTGTATCTTTACCTGTCGACTCCTTAACTTCTGCATAACACCACAAGTAACAGAAAATAATTCTCTTAATAACCCTGGATTGGATCAATATTCACTAAGAAAATATCTCAATTTTTTTTTTTGGTATTTGTTTTCTTACAGTTCGGTTCTTAACTATGTCCTTGTAGTAAAGTATGATATGCCGGGTGCTTTTGATGTACTCCAAAGCTTTTTTAGTTGTCTCTTCAACCTGCCTTATATTTGGAAAGAGTGATGTTGCATTGATTACAGGCTTGTAAATAGCAAGTATCTCAGCCTGAAAATCGTTATGTAAGAGTGTTTAAACTTTTAGATAGGTGCATGAGTACAACAGAGAAAGAGAAGCAGAGGGATGAGAACCTCATGAGGCGAATGAACAAGAGACTTGTGGGTTCCATTCAGTAGCTTAGCATCCCGATCATAAGAATTTGTTAGTATTGAAATCATCCTCTGCAAAAGATTCCTTCGGAAGAGAAAAATAGCTGAAACACCCCGAGTATTAAAGTATTCCACTATTTGTTTATGGTGCTGCATCAGTCCCTGCAGTAAAGGTGATCATGAACACGTCAGAGACGAGCATAATCACAAATTTAAATTATGAATTCAATACTAAGAGCGATGTCTGTTCATAAAATACCATCTTTATAATGTTCTGAACATAAAGAAAACTGTTTTCATTAATGAATATTCACACCAGTGCCAATTGTTCTCAAGTCATGAAGAAGTTGATAATTCAAAGGCTCAGAAAAGAAATATGACTTTACTAAGAACATTGAATACATTTTCTCGAGTCCCCATCGTGTCAAATAAGGGGATAATCTCCTTTTGATACACATTTTCTCAACTTCCCAGCACAGATTTCAACTATCTGAGTCTGACAACCTCAGAATTGATTAACCTCTGCCATCGCTTCTTTCTTCTGTTTTCCTTACATGGTTTTGCTAATGTCTCCAATGCATTCATTCAAGATTACAAAATTTTATAGTTGCTCCCCATCAATACAATGGTAAATATTTTCCAATAATTGTGCTTCTCATTAGAAAATGAATAAAACCAAAAAGTACAAAGAGCTTATGCAACTTCTCTCTTTAGTGAGGCACTTAAGAGTTATTCCCTAAATTATTCTCAGATGTGAAATAATATATGGTATCTGATAATCATACCCAACTTCACGCAAAAAGAACTGGAACATGCTGTCCAAGTCAAAAAGAGTGTCTACATGCTAATAAGGCTCCAATTAGTGGCAGTTATACAGAAAGCCATTGGCTGGATTAGGAATGTATTTGATTGGTGGTATTTTGGAATAATAACAAAATGAATAGGATGAACGGTTTTTTTTTTTGGGAAAACAAGCTAGGGTGGTCATACTTTTGGGTAGCAACAGGGGCTGTGTTTCTAATTGCAGGGCAAATACATCTGAATGCTAAGAGAATTGCAAAAAAATGAAGCTAGAAACAAAGATTGTGGATAAATTTGAATAAGAAAAAAAAGAAACACGAAAAGAGATGATCAATTCAAGACAATGCTCTAGAAACCATTGAGTTTCAAAGTTGCAGTCACCAAAAGACTATAATACTATAAGCACAGGTGTAACTATGAATATAAAGGACGTTTTGGGTGTCTTCTGCTCATGCTCAACGAACTGAATGTAGAGTTCGCTTCAACCCACTATATTAGCCATTCCTAATATGAATCTAACTGTAATAAATACTGCTTTGTATAGCCAATACGGTAAACCATTTTTTAGTTTAAAAGGTTACTCAATTCCCGTTCGGACTCGTGAGGCAAAGAATGTAAAGGCATTTCAATAAGGACACAGATTTCTGTTATAACAATGTTAGCAAATTGCGACTAAACTTTAGAAGCTACATTTCTGCCATGAAAGAAAACTTAACTGATTAAGCATCTACTTCAAGCCAACTGCAGCTTTGCACTCATTTTTCGAGGCACTGCTCAACCAGTCCAAGTTATAAACTCTGTCCAAAGTCTCAAATATTGTCGACACATTACTCCTCCTAACTTTGACCGAGAATATCTCCCCATTCGAGCTTATGTTAGTATGATTGTTCAACAACTTTTCAAACCATCCACTCCCAGATCTCTGCATCGACATAATGGCAAAATACCGGACAGGATTGCGCACACTCAGCCCTAATCACACACAAGAAAGCTCATAATTAAGTCATAAAAAAACAAAACAAAACTCGGGAGCAATAAAATCAGTTTCGAACCTGCTAAAAGTTTCGGGGTTCGGATGGTGCACGTAAGGAATTTCCCATGGCTCGATATTAGGTTCCGGACACGGCTTTGGATCACTCCAATGTTCAAGAACTCAGACGTGCAGTTAGTGCTAATTTGCTTCAAACAAATCGAGCATATATAGACACCACAAACCATTACAAACAACACAACCATCCTCAACACCAACGGAGACTTCTTTGGCAATTTTAGGGCGAAAGAATCCTGAAATTTAAAGAATTACCCAGTTATTAAAAACAAAGAAAACATACCATTTCCTCACTGATGATAATCATTCAATGAGGCTCTTGGAAAGATATGGTCTGGGTACTTCTGTAGCACTAAAGCCTGATCTAATTTAGCTAGAAAATCTCAGCTGTGTGCTGAACAAGACACTAGTTTAATCAAATTTGAACATTAATTAATTGATTAATCACGTTTCACGTGAAAAAAAAAACACATCAACATCGAAACTACAAGAATAGAACACACATCTTTCATGAAAATGAAATCTGGGAGTTGCTTGTATCATAATGAAGCGATAAAAAGGAAACAAACCCCCCTAAAATCGTGCGTGTTTTAATTTAAAAAAAAAAAAGAGTTTTCGTTGTACAGAAAGCCAAATAAAGTATATTTCACATGGCACTCTAAAATAAAAAATAATAATAAAAGAATCTTCAATATCACTGGATACGAAAACAACGTAACCAGCTAAACATACCCAAAGGGGGAAAAAAGATACACTGACCTTGCTGAAGAAGAAACACAGATCGTCGGCCATGGCTCTAAACCTCAAAAACTAAAGCAATCAAAAGGGGCATTGGCAACTATTTCTTCTATGGGATTTTTCTCCTCTTTTCTTTTTGTTTCTCCAAACTGATTAATTCTGGTAAAGAACAAAATGATTAGGCTTCTTTTCTTCCTCCGAGAGACCGTTGCCGTTGATGGAGCAGACGCCCGTTCCTCTGTTTTCTTTTTATAATATTTTTTAATGATTAAATGTATGTATATTGTAAAAAGAATTGTGTTGGTGCTTCCCTGCATTTGCGTCGGAGAATTGCCTTTTTTGTATATATTATTCTTATTATGGTATTTTTTTTTTAGATAAGTAGAATTTATTATCCAAGTAAGAAAGGTTCAGCATACAACAATCATCCCAATTGGAATTATAAACACGTATTTACAACAACAACAAATGTTTAGTCTATACCCTAATAATTACATAGTCTAGAATTAACATAATTTATTCTATTAATTTTTCTGTCATTAAGTTTGATTCGAACAAGCTTCTGTATAGACTTGAGAACTTGATTTGCTGTTCTTGATCCTCTGTTGAAAATTCTTCTGTTTCTTTCCTCCCAAATGAATTACATAAAAGAAGTCCTAGATATCCTCAATATGGTGGAAAGTATAGGTTTACCCTTCCATTTTTTAGTAGCCCATTCAATCCTTGATTCCCAAGTCCTATGAGTATATTGCATGTTAGATAGATTCATAATAGAGTTCCAAAGAGAAGAGGCATTGATACAGTCAACAAACAAATGATTTCTAGATTCATGGTCCTCATTGCATAAGATACATCGTCTATCAGAAACTATTACCATTCTAAACAATCTATCAGGAGTAGGGAGGCGATCCAGGATAGCCATCCATGAGATCATGCTTAGCTTAGGAATGTGAAGGGGAAACCAGATCACTTTGTGCCATGAAACCTTGTCTCTATGAACTCTAATTTCTTCCCAAATGTCTTTGGTTTTCATGATTCCAGCAATAAGAATTGGGAGGGCTTCACTTCTTATTTTCAAGAGTTTTCTGATGGTCCAGCTGTAGGAAGAGCTAACATTGATGTCACTTAGGTCATTATTTTTAATAACATAGCAGTGAATCCATGCGACCCATAAAGATCCCTCTCCAGCAAGAATTTTCCGAATGAGTTGAATCATACAGGCTTTATTCCAAGATTTTATGTCCTTCAACCCGAGGCCTCCTTCAAATTTGGGACAACATAATCTTTCTCAGCTAATCATTGCACCCTTTGCAGCTTTGTCAGTTCCTTTCCAAAGAAATCATGAGCGTAGCTTGTCTAGACGATTAATAACTTTCTGGGGAATGATAAATTGCCTACACCAGAAGTTAGCTATACTGTGTAGAACAGTTTTAATAAGCTCAAGTCGCCCAGCATAGTTTAATAATTTTCCTGACCAGTGATGAAGCCTAAGTTTAGATTTATTATTGTATTACTAATTCATAAAGGTTAGATTTAGGTTGACAAAAGTTAGATTTATTTATAAGGTTGAATATGTAATATATTTAAGGGTAAACTATACAGGTGACCACTAAATTATTGTCTATTTTTATTTTAATCACCGACGTTTTAATTTGATCAATCAGACTATCCAAATATCTAAATGCTTCAATCATATCACTTACCGTTAATTTTTAGCATAGATGGTAACGTGTTAGTCAAGAAAATTGACATAATTATATATTTGGTCCTTAATATTTACACATCCTATCAATTTAATCACTATTCAAATTTAGTTAAATAAATTTAATATACAATTAGATGGTGACATGCGTCGTGAAATGATTGGAGGGTTTTTTTATTTTAATTTATTTAATCTAATTTATTTAGTTTCTAATAAGGTGACATGTCACAACCTTATAGAAAGAAAACAACCGAAAGAAATAATATGTTGATAGACGGACTTGAACCGGGCCGAGAAAATAGACGAACACATGAATAAATCATTCAACCAACTCTAATTCTTGGCATAATAAAACAATATAATTTATATATCATGTTACAATTTTTGAAAGGGAAAAAATGGTTAAAATGAAAATGGGCAATAGTCTGACGGTCACCGTGTAGTTTACCCTATATTTAATTAAGAATGTAATAAAGAAGTATTCCAAAATTTCCTTTTACAATTTGTCAAAACAAATTTTCTTTTAAAAAGAGTTGACTAAATTAATCAGTAGTGCTATTATGTAAGGTAATGGAGCAGATGAATTTAATGAGCTAAAAAGGGAATTTTTGAACCAAACCCAACAACAGTCCTTGGGCCTGTTTGCAACAACTCTTATTGGGCAACAACGACGTCCATTGACATTTCTAATGTCGATTCTTGAGAGTTTTTGGATAGCATTAATATTATTATTATAAAACTATACTATATATCGACATCTATCATTTCTAAAGACTTTCAATTATTTGAAAATGAACGTTTAATCTCCAAATATCCTGCAGTTGTTGGTACTTGAACTGAAACTTCTAAAGATAACAATTATCTTTTTAACCACTAAAGTCACTCATTGTATGGAAAAAAAAAATTAGACGAGAGATAATTTTTCCTTTTTATATATCACATGGCTGAAACTAATGGTTTATTTATTTTAAAATTTTACGGCCATAATAATAATTAGTTGTTTATTGTAAAATTTTAAGGCCATAATAGTAATTAGATAATAATAATAATAATAGTGTAATAGTGAATTACACTAATAGTGATTATTCTAAAATGAAACCAAAAAAAATTTTCTAACAGCAAGCGACCAAAATGAAACTAAAATGTAACGTTAGTGATTATTCTAAAAAAATAATCGAGTGACCAAAATGAAACCAAATTAATATTCGGGTGACTAAATACATAGTTTACTCATTTTTATAACAGCTAAATTAATTTTGTTCCAGACGTATTGGTGGTACGCCAGCTGGTTATCGTTTAAACTACAGTAGCAATTAACTAATTTTGTACTCTCTCTTTTTTTTTTTTTTTTGGTTACAAAAAATTGTACTTTTCACCTCTATCTATTTACTTCCAACCTAGTGTATAGGTGGAATTACCTCTTCGCCTTTCTCTCTCTTTAAGAAAAAAAAGGTATATGCTAATGAAGAACTAGTTTGAGTTAGATGGTTCATAAATGTGTGCATGCAAGGAGAGTGCTTGGCAACATGTGCAAGCTTTCAAAGCCTTACCTGATTTACCAGAGCTGTGACAGTTGATATGTCCATGGGACCAGTTGTGATTGCCTATCCAAAAAGTGGGTACATCTATTATGTATATTTGGTACTTTTTTTCATATTGGTGACCATCTTTTAACCTAAAACCTAGTCAATTTGTCTACTATCAATCATCTCTCTCATTCTATCCGAACATCTAGCTGGTCTACCCTGGAGTATGTTTCAGATGTTTAATATGTCATTCATCTGTATTTTATTTTCTGATTTAAGTTTCAATATAAAGAATCTGAAACTTAATATATTATGTTTAAAGGGTAATATTTTATGCGAGAACTAAATTATCTCAATGATTAAAGGAATCATTATTATTTTTAGACAACTCGAGTTTGAGCACCGGCGTCCGCAGTATAGATGATTAAGCATTCATTGTTAAATGGTTGAAAGTATTTAGAACATATTTATAATCATCTTAATTTAATAAAAAATGATATTTTATAAATTAAAGATTCGAGCCCTGACGTTTTTAATCTCATTTGTTCTATATCTGGCCCTGGTCTTGGAGTTTAAGCACTTGTATTTTTGCAGGCTGACTTGAGCTTTGGAATGGACTAACTATTTCTTTGTCTTGCTCCATCCACACATACGTACGCCCTATGAGTATAACCCTGTAGATATAGAACAATAGATAGATATATTTAGCTGTTTTGCAATCGTTTGAAAATCAGTCTGATTAACATTTGAATGGTCGATGAGCATGCATGCATGCATACAATACGATGCTAAGTTTCTAAGGCCTTTGTGTTTGTGATAGTTATTAATTATGTCTTTCTAGTTTTACGCAATGTAAAACTCTTAGTTTTACCCAAATTTAGGACTGTCGTATGAGTGAAAACAGATGATCGAGATTAAAAGTAGGAAATGAGAAGATATTTACTGGAAAAAAAGGAATCATTCTCAATCATCTATTTTCACTCATCCAACGGTTCTAAATATGTATAAATCCAAATAGTTTGACATTGTGTAAGTGAATCTTAACCTCTCTATATATAAGAGGAATCCACTTACATTAATATAAAAGTACTTCAATTTTACACATTTTAAAATTTTTTTATAATTAATTTTTTAACAATTTAATCATATTTCATACTCTATTCCTATCAAAATATATATTAAATAGAGACTATTTGATATAAAATAAAACTTACAACCCTTATATATCTTGAAAAATAATAAAATTTTCAGCCAATATAATGGAAACATCATATCATAATGAAACTTTACATGCAATGATAAATATAATATAATTATATTGAAAATATAAACAATTAAATTATTAAAATATAACTTGTATAAAAATAATAAAAATGTCTAAAATTAAATTGGTGTTATAATATGTAAATCCCCTCCAATATATATTTTCTGTCATCTCTGCTATCAATTCTGACAAAGGGCTTCACCTTCACGTTTAATTAAGGGACATTTATAGTCTTGTCTCGCCTCCTAACCCAAAAATAATTTGAGGTGTTAACGGTTTGAATTTATATAAACCTAATATGTTTTACAGAAATTAATTTACATCTCAAATTACTATTTAAAAACTAATGTATTAGGCCGGCTTGGGGTGGTTTTTCAAACACACTTTTAGTTAAAAAGTTCGTTTTGAACGTAAAAATAATATTAAATTACTAAAAAAAGAAAAAAATGTGTGGTGGAAACGATGGTTTTAAACCAACCGTAAAAGTTATGATTTGTAGCTTTTTCATTTTCAACTTTACGTTTGGGAGCAAGTTATTATTTTGCCCTTATTAATGCATAGACTCCACTCAATTATGTATTTATATTTAATTTTAATAAGTCAATATTAACATCTTTAAAATATATTATAGTTTAAAAATATTATTAATAAATTATCTTAAATATTTTTTATATTTTTATTATATTTTAAGTGATATATTTTATATATTATAGTATTAATAAGTGTAAATATAATTTAAATTCTATATTTTTAATTTACAATATAATGTCTATAATGAACATTTTATTTTTTCAAACTCACTTTTTAATAATAATCCCAAATAGTTAACTTTTAAACTGGACTTCTAAACATCACTTTTAAAAGTTATTTTCTATTGCACTTTTAAAAGTAACTTTTCAAAAATCCCGTCAAATTGGCACTTAATCAATTCGTCAAGCAGTATTATTAATAAAAGAGAAAATTGTTTTCATTACAAAATTTGAGTTAGTTTACGGGATGTATATACATTATTAATTGATTGAAAATATTCTCTTACATTTTAATTAACTCAGCATGTTCAAAAAAACAATGTATTAATAAATTATTAATATATTTTTTATATTTTTATGTTTAGGTTTGATGTTATTTCTCTTGTTATTTAAAATTTAAAAACATATTTTTTTAAATTATAATATGTTTTATGGCTGCATTGAACATTTGCTAGTATAAATTAATTTTAGAGTTATTGTATTTTTTGGTCCTTACTTTGGATTTGAGCTGCAAATTGGCCCTTGACTTTGACGGTTTCACGTAGAGTTGGAAGTTTGCCCTTAACTTTTACATTGAATTGAAATTTGACATTTAACTTCGATTTTAATATGTAATTTGGTTCTTGATTATAGTTTTTTTTTACAATTTCAAATAATGATTAGAATATCTTTTAAATAAAAAATATAAATTGATAAGATTTATATTTTAAAATTTAATTTAATATAAATTTCAAAAACAAGAGGTCAAATTACACATAACAAAAAGTTAAGGGTCAAGTTGCAAGAATCAAATTGCATATATATTGAAGCTAAAGTTAGGGGGAAGTCCATTAACACTTATTTTTACATCAATAATTTAATATTTTATAATTAATTCAAATAAAAAATAATTGAATTAATAAACAAAATGTCATTGGATTCAATTTATGTTTCACTGGTGAAGGTTTGTTTGGGAACAAATACAACTTGATTGGAGCATTCATTTTATGTATAAATTGCCATCTGCTACAATCCTAAATTCTTTTATGACGTCTTATCACTTTAACAACTCCAATAACTAGCCCACTTTGATATTTGCATAAAAACATACCCCACTCACATGCAATATATAGTATTTTAGATTATTCTATACATATACGAGATTAGACAATTAAAAGTTATTAAATTCATAGTTGTTACATGTCTCAAGGTTCCATCTACCGTCATTGATTGTATCATCTTATGTTATTCCTTACCATTTATGTGTCATCATATCCATCCAACATATTAGGTCCATTATTATAGGTTTCTCACATATCATGTTTTTTAATTGGAAAGAGCCTAAGACATTAGGTTAAGCTGATAGACAGGATTCTGCTATAATGAGGCAACGTCTAAGGTGAGAAGGTTGTCAACTTCTACGAGGCGAAACATGTTGCGTCAGGTTCAAGTGCTGGCCCGACACACGCTTGCTAATCCGATCAGCCACTCTACTTCCAGACCTTGAAATCCATTTGAAATTTTATTTCCCATGCAAGTATAACCCTACCATACCTAGTGTTACTATTAAACTATATATATATATATATTCATTGAACAATCTCAGTCATTAAATGATATTATTCTATTAAAGGTCAAGTTTAAACAGTTGTGTTTGTAAAGTTTGTATGTTGTCAATAATTAAGAAAATTGTTGAACAAATACTACCTTATCATTAGAGGTGTTCAAAAATATCAGACCAGGATGACTCGACCCGTTGACCCACCGACCTGAACCAAAAAAATCGACTAGTTCTCTAAAACATTTACCCGATTGGGTTGGGTATGTCACACCCCCAAT
This sequence comes from Hibiscus syriacus, assembly GCF_006381635.1. NCBI lineage: Eukaryota > Viridiplantae > Streptophyta > Magnoliopsida > Malvales > Malvaceae > Hibiscus > Hibiscus syriacus. The sequence continues at coordinate 714,882 of NW_024062542.1, read as the reverse complement.
TTAGGGGTCAAATTGTAAGTTTTTGAAATTATAGGCAGTTTTAGAAAGTAGCAGGAAATTTAGGGACTAAAATGCTTAATTTTGAAATATGATGGCTATTGTGCAAGCTTAACGATAATTGACCCCAACCCTAATTTAACCCATTTTTATTTGGTTAGTTAAAACCCGATTAACCCTCTAAATCCCTAAATTAGAAAACCCCAAATTTCATATACCAACCCTAGTCGCCATCTCTCCACCATGATTCGTTTCGGTCCTGCCGCCCTTGTCGCGCTTCGTTGCCACCAATCGAACTGGCGTCCTCCGATGTTTAGTCTCCAACCGTCAACGACCCCAATCGATCACCGAGAGTCGTTAATCGAATTGAGGAAATCTATTATGTTGTCGTCGCTTCTGTCCCCGATTTCGACCATTCCAGCTGTCGATGAACCTCACGTTATCCAGTGTTGTGTTCCCTGGTCAGTTCTGACCAAAACTTGACCAAAACCACCACCGATCGATGTGTCGTCGTCGATCATCGTTGGGGGTAAACTCAAGTTTATAGTTGGTTAATTTCCTTTCGGTTTTGGCATGGTTTTGGACCGATGTTTGGCTGAATATTACTTATAATTGGTTAATTGAAGTTGTAGGAGTAATCCGCCGATCACCCCGGGCCCGTCGTCACTGCCACGCGTCGCTGCGTACGCTTAGGGCTCCTCCTCAACCATGGTTTCTTTTAGAAATGGTCCAGGTGGACCGCACCACCCCGAATCGGTTTGAACCGTGTTTGTTTGACCCGACCGAGTCAACCCGAACTGAATCAACTCATCTGAGTAAACTCGTTTGAGTCAACTCGTACGAGTCAACTTGTTAACTTTGACCAACTAACTTTGACCGTTGACTTTGGCTATTTGACTAGCTATTGACTTTGACCAAAAAGTCAAATTTTTTGAAAAGTCATATTTTATGTTTTTCGATATCCCTAGTCTAAATCCGAAGTATATTTTACCAAATTCGCACTCGGTAAGCTATTTTTCAGTGTTTTATCTTTGGATTGAATTTGGTTTTTCGATTAAGTTAAGTTTCTGACGTAAATTCCTTTGTTATGTATTTGAGACATTGTGTGACATGTAATTAAAGTTCAAGGGCGACCGAACGGAGTTTAAATGGTCGATCGATATGGTTCTTAAATTGAGGTAATACATTACTACATTATCTATGCTTTATGGAGCATGTTGGCAATTGTTTATACATAGACGAATATGTTTGGATATCATTGATTGAGGTAAACCCGATATGATTACAATAAGAGGGTAGAAACTTTGATTTAATTTCGGTATAGGTTAAATGTCGGATAAACATGTTTAAGAAATTACGAAAATACCCTTAAGTTGTAAAAATGGTATATATGACCCTAATAGTGGAATTACCTCGAGAATATGTATTTTGACCCGATAAAATTTATGACGCACCTGTTAACCCCTAATTTATTTGGAGAATATCTTATAATCAATTTTAAACCTCAGAGAAAGCACAAGGCCTATAAACTCTGATTCTTGAATAAACACTTTAAGCTTAATTTATAGAAAGCAATGCTACTAATAGAATTGAATGTAATGACGATAATACCCTTAAAGTATAAAAATGACTATGTTAATGGAAACGACCTGAGAACTCATATTTTGATTCACTTGAACCTTGGAATCACCAATTAAATTCTCGATCTATTTGAAATGCCCCTGAAGTGTAAAATGACCCAAAGTACGTCTATGCCATGGAATAACTAATTACCCTCAAGCTCTGAAATGAATAAACAACCTCGAGACCTAGAATTTCTATTTCCTAAGCAAACACTCGGAGACATAATTACTGAAGGTACTTTACACGTTTGAATTTCTCGAATTAGTGGCACATAAGGTCGTGCCCACCATATGCACTACTTATACTTTAGTGCAATCTCGAATATGCATCCTGTTTGTTGGACTCTATGGCATGCCAACTATACCCTGTCCCTCAATGACTTAGTTGGACATATAGTCTATTTTTATTCCTCCATGACAATATATATTAATATATTTTAACCTTAGGCAATTCATACCCAAAATAACATTCACAACAAACATCATATATATTCATGATAAACATCATATATAATAATCAGTGATCAATGCATTTTATATTCAACCTTTGACATATTTACAATATGTCAAATATATGATAAATGGCATAAATATCATGCCAATATAAACAAGGTAGACTTATCGTAAGTCCACCCCAATGATGTATAAAACTTCCATGTATAATGTTATTCATGCATTGTACTCACTTTGAAGTTATACACAAGTCAAAATATAAGCCTCGCTAAGCTTTAACTTGATTATTTGCTTCTAATTTGGTTAAATCCCAACATTTTTCCTAATTTCATATCATGGTCTGCACTACCTTTAAAGAAATATTATTATGTATTAATCTACGTATTCAAAAAATCATTTTATTTATACAACTAGAAACTATACTCAAATACGAATCTAATCATATAAAGCAATTCTTCTAGTTAAATATTTAAAATTTATAATGAATTTTAAAAATTGACCGACAAAATTTGTTTTGAGCAGAATCTACTGCCCTATTTTCTGACCTATTCTTCGTTAAAAATTCATATCTTTTTTTATATATACATCAAAATCAATTTCTGTTTGTTCTAAACAAAACTATACTGATATAATAATCCAACGATATAAAAACAGTCCTCTAATATTTTTTTTATAGAATTTATGGTGATTTTCTAAACTTACTGTCCAAAACTAAATTTATAAGCAGACTTCACCAATTTGCATTTTCAGCATGTCACTAATTCTATTAGCTCACCAAATGCACATACATACATGCATCAAAAATCAAATAACATTTTAAGAGTCACTCCTTACTATAGTAACTTCGTCACTGGCTCATTGCAATCCAATATTTGTTCAATAGCATAAGTACAAATTAAATTTGCACTCACATGGTGTCCTTAGCTTGCAAACTTCCCTTAGGATTTCACATTTCATCCTTAAGCTTTTCTTTAGTTTTAATATTGTTTGATCTTGATTTAAAGCACACAATCTAAATTAGCATCATTACAAACATATTCAAATTTAAACCACGTGTTAGAATTTTACTAACATAGGCACACAATAGAAAATAATTTCCTAAAAAATAATTTGATGCACATTCGATACTAATTCAATGTCACAACATAATTATTAACCATAACACTTTGAAATTTACCATTCAATGCCATTTTTATCCAAATTTCACATAACATTTTCACTTAAGCTCCCAACTTTTACATATTTGTGATTTAAGCCTCAAATTTTACCAACTTCCCAAAATAGTCTAATTTCACATTTTAACATCAATTTCAACAATCAAAAATTAATTTACAGCATTGTACCTCAACTATTGAACCATTACACAACAACCTACAACTTTTCCATAATTATCAATTAGGTCCCCTAACTTTCATAAAATTATAAAATGGTCCCCGATTTTTTATAAGGCTTGTAGAATATTTCCTACATTATTTCAAGTCCCTAAAAATTTTCAATAATTTTTCTCATCCTTGATAGTCAAGGCTGAATGATTTGTATGTTCAAGATTAGGGTTTTCATGATTTTACTCGATTTTTTATCCGATTCGAGTGTGAAATCAACATCTATTCAACCTTATAAAATCTATAAAATCAAAGTCCTAACTTAATTTCATCAAATAACTATATTTCCCCAAATCTAGGGTTAGGCTAACATCAACTAACCATGTATAGACATGTACAGGTGATTTTAATCGACAATCAAACTTGTAAACGATTCTACAACCTCAATAACATCAAAACCCATCATCAATTCAATAAACACTAATATGAACATAAACCCTAGAATTTAGGATCTTTGAACTCAAGCAAGATTAGCATGCAATAATGGTACCAAATGATAGCATTTTTCGAATAGAACAATTTTCTTTTTCACGGCTTAATCCAAAAACCAAAGAAAATTACTCAAAAATGAAAAATAAAATTTCTCTTACCTTGGTCATGGGGAGTACGAAATGGAGCTGAAAAATGAACAAACTTTATTAATTTTTTCCTTTCATTTCATGTTAATTTATCTTTTATTTAAGCTTAAATAAATAAAATATTCATTTAATAAGAAATGTCTATTTTACCCTTAATGGAACTTGATATTTACCTTATTACCAAGCCACATAACCCTTATCATCTTTACAAAGTCGAATATAAACAAATTATATTTCCCTTTAAAACTTTGCCCATGCCATTTTCCAAAAATTTCAATCTTGCCATTTTTCATCAAACGATCCAAATTGAACATGGAAATAAATTCTTAAATCCAATGCTCCATATTATTTTTCCATCATTTTAACATGTGGAAATAATATTATAATATTAAATTTAATTCCTTTCAAATTTTCCTAAAATTTCTATTCGATCCGATTTAATGAAATTTTTACCAGACTTTAATACTTTCTAGTTTTTAACATAATTTCCAGATGAAGAATATGATTTCAATAAAACCCCACTTTCAAGAGTAAACTATCCATTTATAGGATAAAAGTATTTTTTGGGAAAATTATCACTTTGGTCCCTGAACTTTTTCCAACTTTACACTTTGGCTACTAAACTTTCAAATTTTATATTTTGGTCACTAACCAAAATTTTGGGTATTACATAATCTTTGATTTTAATTTTCCTTATGTACCAAGATATTGTATGTTCTTCATAAATTGTTTTATGAAAAGTTATTTTGGGATAAATGTCTTTTGCATACATTCATTTTGTATTGTATATGTGTTGTTTATGTATTTTAAAATTGCAAATTAAAAAAATCATTCATTTAATAAAACACCAAATAATAAGAAGATATTTTTTATCTTCTAGAGAGATCCTGGCTGCTACTAATAGTAATAACACTCTGCATATACGGTACAAGAAAGATGACCAAGGAAATAGGTGACATGCTTACCAAGGTCGAGGAAGAGCAGAGAGAAATTTAGGAAGATGTAAGGAATAGTATGAAAATGATCGAGGCTGATATCACTAATTCTCATCTTGATTTACTAAAGAAGATAGAGGATATGTTCAAGAAACATGTTACATCTAGGAAGAATATCGTTGAAGACTATACGTATTATTCATGTTTCACATCCATCCACATCTCGGTGCACCGAGAGATGTGATAACCAACTTTCTTTGTTACCGAGAATCCTCCACTTCATCAAGCTGGAACTTCTTTCCACATTAACTACCTTATTACCTCTAGGGAGAAGCCGAGGGATTTTCATGTTGATAATGAGGTCCAAGATTTTAATGAGATATTTGAGAATGAGAGATCAAATGAAGAATTCACTCAAAACCTGAAGAAGTTATAAGAAATGATGATGTATGTGGAGGTGGTCAAGCCAGTCTATAGGTTCGATGCTAATGAGCTAAGTCTGGTCCTTGACCTTTTTCTCTAGAAAAGGTTCAAGGCATCTGACTTTGAGAAGTATGATGAGACCACCTGCCCCTCATCTCACATTACTATTTTCTATCGTAGGATGGTCGGTCACATAGAAAATGAGAAGTTGTTAGTCCATGTAGATTGGTGCATATTGTAGGAAATTATATTCCCAAATATCTAACTACTAACATTGAGGGACTTGACAAATATTGTAACTGTTGATTTTGTGTAATTAGCTAATTTTATGTGGTTTTTTCTAGATTAGAATCTCTTTGTAACCTATAAAAAGTGCAATTTTTATCAATGAAATATCAAGAAATACAAAGAAATATGATCTTCTTTTCTATACATACCACTATTCTACATGGTATTAGTTTAGGTTAGCCGATCTTTTAAAACCTAGCCAAATGACTACCAAAACCTTCCCCGAGACTACTAATTCCAATTTGGCTTTCACACCCCATGAATATATATATTTTTCCTTTACCTCTATGATTAATAGAAATGGCTTGGGAACATGGATTGTTGGTTCTGGGGCATTCGATCATATGACATGAGATATTACCCTGCTCCAAAACTTTGCAAAGTCACTTTCTCATTCTCATGTTAAGACAATAGATGGGTCATTATCACCAGTTGAAGGGAGTGGTTCAGTCTGGATTAACCAGAATTTTTATTTAAACTTCGTCCTATATGTTCCATCACTTTCTTGCAATATTTTATCGGTTAGTAAAATCACTAATGAAATGAAAAGTGCAACTAACTTTATTATGAATGGTTGTGAATTTCAGGAACTGGATTCAGGGGAAGTGATTGGCAATGCAAGGCTGTTTTATGGCCTCTACAGCATTCAAGGACAATTACCTCCTATAAGACAAGCCAACTCAAGTTTACCTTTTCATTCCATTATTGTTAAATATGATTTTCTTCTACTGTTAGCTAGATTATGTTATCACATTTTAGGTTAGGGGACACCCCAATTTTTTCTATCTTGCAAAATTGTTCCCTCAATTAATCATTAAGACAAAACCTAATTCTTTTACTTGTGTCGTCTGCCAACTTGTAAAACATACAAAACACACTTATCTTCCTTCAACTTACAAATCATTTAAACCTTTTTCAGTTATCCAGTGACATTTGGGGTCATTCACCAATTAAGAATACTAATGGTTGTAGGTGGTTTTTTTCTTTATAGATGATCATTCAAGAGCTTCTTGGACCTTTTCATGAAAGAGAAATCTGAAACAGAAGAGAATATAAGATGTTACGTAGTATGATTGAAAATCAATTTCAATGTAAAATAAAAATTCTTTATAGGTCGTCACACCTTAAAGTAATCAAGTCTCATATGAGAGAAAGGAACTCAATATTTACATGAGAAGATAAAAGCAAAAGTTCATCTCATAGGCCATCACACAACCTGGAATATGCCAAGAGCTGGGCTTGAGTCCAATTCATCATAAAAGAACTAAACATGTGAAGATTGATCGAAATTTCATCTCAGGAAATGTTAATAGTGGAATAGTAAAGTTGAACTTTGTTACTACGAAAAATCAGTTAGCTAATATCCTAACTAAAGCACTGTCGAGAGTCATCTATGATAAAATCACATTCAAGCTGGTAATCTACAATGTATACTCAACAGCTAGAGGAGGAGTGCATATTGGTGCAAATTGATAAAGATTTAAAATGTTATTAAATCAAAAAAATTTAAGAGGATCAAGAGTTATACTCTAAATCTAAAAATATTTTTTAGGGTGAACATATTTGTATTAATAACATATTTTTTGTATGAGATGTACATAAATAAAATTCTAAAGTGAACGCTTTTAGTAAAATGGATAATTAACATAAAAATTTCAGATTTCAATGTCTACTCGAAACTACACTAACATCAACCATTGTCTTCGTCTTTGTATGTACCTTATCATATCATCGATATTTATCGTTCACACGTTAACTGTGTTGATGTCATTGAATATATTAAATTACATTCTAGACCTACCTAAAATATTTTATAAAAACAAAACATTTATAAAAACAAACTATTTACAAAGGGTTTTCCATTAATCCCAAATATATATGTAACACTTCAAAAACATAAAAAATACATCCTTAAATTCCCACATAAACCACTAAACAATACATTTAACACTTTTTCTCCCCACTATCAACTGTGCATCAGTGCATGGACAACAGTATACTTCCATGTTTATCACCCAGAATTAATAATAAAATATTTTAAAATGCTAATATACTGTCAATTTCAAAGGCTTTGCAAAATTGTTTTTAGGGTTTTTTTTCACGTGCAAGTAAAAGAGTTAGGTGATAACGGCGTCGTTGGGGTCCCCGGTTACGGTGACACAAATAACGGAGTAAGGACTACGTACATCCCACACAGTAACAGAAGAAAAAAGAGGGAAAAATCAAATCTCAACCGTTTAGAATATCAACGGCTGAGAATGCTTCATCTTCTCTCTCGATGCCCTTTTTAATATTCTCTCCTTCGTTTAAACCCCAGAAATTGTAAAACCAACACGCACAAAAAGAAAGTAAACTCAGAGTATTGAAGAAAAAAATGGGTGATTCATTGAGGAACTGTAAACGAAGTGCAGAAACAGCTGAACTGGAAGCTTCAAGCACGAGCTTATCATTATCAAAGAGAAGAAAAGCCGTTGGTCCTCGTGAATTGCAAGAATTGGAGTTAATATCACCGGACATTGAACTCGAAAACCCTCGTATTCCTTCAAATTCGCAGAACCAGCCTATTAACTTGGCCACTTCCTCGGATTCTTGTGGGGTACAGGCCGGAGATATGTGTTCCAATCTCTTCTCCGGCGATTCATCAGCTTCTCGTTGTTCGAGCAATGAGTCATGTGATATTCTCAAGGATAACTTGAGAATTGTAGATCTAGAGGTGAATTTCGAACTTATATTTCGTTCATTTTTTCCTTTTTTTTCTCGTTTCCTCGTTTGGTTGCTGAGAAGAGAAAAATGAAGGAAAATATTGTCGTTCCGCGTGAGTTTTCAATTGATCGCTTTTAAACATTCGTTATATATGCAAAATAATTACCTAATCATAGTTCATGAATGCGTTTTTTTTTGCAGCCAAAGAGTTTTGAAACTGAAATCTCAACGTGCACCAACATCAACAAGTTCAGGTTAATTTTCACTAATTCTTCCATTAATTACTACAACGTTTCTATTCATTAAGAGGTCAAAAACCGAATCGTTTCCCTTAACTCTCCGTTTTTATAATCTCCTCTCTTTTGCTTTCTTCTTTTCTTTTTCAGCAGAGAAGCAACTCCCTTAAGCGAGCTTTGTGGCGACTCAGACGAAATGGAATCGCCTGCGAAAAAGCCGCCGAAGATGCCTTCGCAAGCCGAGATCGACGAGTTTTTCTCCGTCTCCGAAAAGTACGAGCAAAAACGGTTTGCAGAGAAGTAAGCTTGTTGTCTCATTCTCTTCCGTTAGGTGCGCAGGATAAGGACATTATCAACAAGAATCTCAATATCTAACAAACAAACATATTCAATATCTGTAATTTCCACAGGTACAATTACGATATCGTCAAGGATGTGCCTCTCGACGGCCGATACCAGTGGCTTCGTCTAAAGCCAAAACCCTGAAGAAGACAGACACAGGAGGAGGACGATGACGTGGCGGTATCTGATTGGCTTTAAGTCGCTAGTTTTGTACATTTCTAGCCACTGTTTAATTCAAGAATATCCCAAAGAAGCTTATTGTGAGAATCCTTCGGCAAAAAATAAAGAATTTACTACTACTTTTTTACCTTTATTTGATTTTGTCATAGTAACTGTCAGTAATAGTTTCCTTGTTTAGGAATTGGCGGCCATTTATGAGGATTTTTGGTTATATAACTAAAATGTGTTTTTTGTTTGAGCTTTCATTGGCTTCTTTAGCCTTTCCCTTTTCTGCAGCTTTCTTTTGTTATATAAATACTACTTTTATATAAATAGTGAAAACTATTTTGGTAAACAAGAAATTGTCCAATAAAATGGAGGACATGATCCCTTCACGTTACCCAGCTGGGACCATTAAGAAGCACTTTATTGTATAATAAAGAACAGGTTATTCTTTTGAGATTTAAACTTTATGGTAATCTTTTTTAAGTATTGGTTAACCTTCGGTCGTGAGATAGAGTCTCACGAAAAATATTTTATAATTCGGAGGTCTCTTACGAAAGTTATTCTGAATCTGTCGTTGGGAGCAGTCTATTATTCTATCTCCGCCTTACTCCCATTACATATGAGAATAAAGGTAAACTAATTTTGATTCTACACAAATGAGTGAACTTTCATGTCAATCGATTGAAGTTTCTGTATGCGGAAAATCACATAGAAAACTTTCACCTTTAATAGGCTAAAATCTTGTACCTTTCCTTTTAAAAGAAAGTGAACACCTTTAGCTTCTCATTTTATGTTAATTTTTTATTCATTTTATTAATAAAAGATAATTTTTTTAATGCAACTGAACAGACGATGGTTATCATTGGTGTTATTGATTACATGAAATGGGTGCAAAATAATACATTAGAAAAAGCTAGGGAAAAGTCGATTCTTTTGATGAGGGGGATAAAAGGAAATACCAAGGGGGTTTCATGATTGCATGTTCCGTATATAAATATTAGCTTTTCGCGAATGGCGACCGAATATGTATAAACATATATGCATCTAAACATATTTGAGGATTAACACGTATATAATAATAGTATAAATAAAAATTTTAAGATTAATACAATTAATAAAATAAAAAATAACATAAATAAATTTAAATTTCACGGTTGACATGTGCCCATGTTAAGGTACATATATATTTGTCACTAGAACCGGAATATTTTTAAATTGAGATATCTTATTTATTACATTAAGACTCTATATTAATTAATTTTCCAATACATAAAACATGTCAATCACACAACGTACATTTAGACAAAGATAGTATATGCATAAATATTTTCATTAATTGTCTTAATTAAATTTATACTAGAACTCTCAATTATGTACTTTTTAAAAATATTTCTGCATGTTAAGTAAGAGTGGCGCGTAAAACGAAAACGTGTTTTATCAATCACCCTTTTTAAAATCGCAAATAACAAGATGAAACTCTCATTGTGCGTTTGATTCACGGAATGTAAGATTATCAGTGAGAATAAAAGATTACTAGGGAATATGATTACTGGGAATGTTGTATTTTGTGTTTGGTTGGTTTAGCAGGAATATAAGATTACTGTGTTTGGTTAAAGGAATAAAAGATTATTAGAATGTATATTTGACTAAATTGTCCTTATTATATATTTGTATAATATTACAAATTGTAAAATATTTATATATTTTCTTTAAAAAATTAAATTCATAATATTTATATAATTTTTTTTACAAAATTAAAAATATAAAAAAGATTTAATGAAAGGGTAAAAAAAATTTAACCCTGAACTTCATATAAAATTTTAATTATAGATTTTTTTTGTAAATCTAAAATAATTTAAGGATAAATTTGTAATTTAACCTTCGTAGAATTTTTATTATTCAATGACAGAAGAATGATATTTTTGAAAAAAAATAAAAATTTAAGGGCATTTTAGTCCAAAATGCCGATAATGTTACAATACCTAAGGGAAGAGAGGTAATGACATTCCCGATAATATATCCAAAAAAATCTATTATTAGTAATAAAACATTACCGGGAATGAGATTTCCGACCAACCAAAAATGGGAATGTGAGATTCCCATGGGAATCCCACAATTCTTGAACCAAACACCCCCTTATTATCTAGGATGATATAATATAAGTAATATTTTTAAAATAATTTAGAGAATGATCTCGTCCATATAAAAGAAGCAGCCATAGCCGATGATTAAAGAAAAGCAAGAGTGGAGGAGAAAGTGCCGGAAACAAAGCAAACAGGTACAATGTATATAGGGATGGACATGGTACGGGTTTGGGTCAACTTGACCTAATCCGAAAATTTTATATCCTTTCTTTGATCTGACCCGAACCGAAAATATATACCCTTCACCCGACTCAAACCGATCTGATTTTTTTAAATAAAATCTGAATCTGATCCGACCCGACCCAAAATAATAATAAATATTATTTTTATTTAATCAAAACAGTGATTTAATTGAAAAAAATAATATATAGAAGGGTATTATTGTAATTATTTTTAAATATATAAGGTAAAAAAATCCGGGTCAGGTCGGGTCGGATATTTTTTTCCCTAAACCCGAATCTAACCCGACTCGAACATCACATTTTAAAAAAATCCAACCTGACCTGACCCAAACCCAATTATTTTTTTAAACCCGATCTAATCGGATCAAGTCGGATCATAATCTGTCGGGTTCGGTGCTATGCCCATCCCTAAGCTGGCATTTGATTAAATAGAATCCCTTGGAATTGGGGGGAATTAGAATCCAATTCCACCACTTTCCCATGTTTGGTTCAAGTTTTCCAATGGAATTGGAATCTCTCGTGGCTTCAACTTTCCATCAAATTAGGGAAAGTGAATTCCATGCAAGAATGGATAGAATTCAATTCCCTTGTTGGAGGGAATTCAAATTTGACTATACTACCCTCATCAATCTTTTGGTAACTTATACATATATTGAATAAAAATATTTTTTTTATTTCGGGTCGGGTCGGGTTTCTAATTCATATATTCGGGTCGGGTCGGGTGAAACTTTATTTTGGTTGGGTCGGATCGGTTTTTTTAAGTGTGATATTCGGGTCGGGTCGAGTTCGGGTTTAGGGTGAAAAATACCCGACCCGAAAATATATATAATTTTACCTTATATATTTATGAATAATTACAATAATACCCCTCTATATATATTTTTTTCAATTAAGTCAATGTTTTTATTGAATAAAAATAATTTTTTATTATTTCGGGTCGGGTCGGATTTCTAATTCATATATTCGGGTCGGGTCGGGTGAAACTTTATTTTGTTCGGGTCGGGTCGAGTTTTTTAAGTGCGATATTCGGGTTAAGTCGGGTCCGGTTTTTTTAAGTGTGATATTCGGGTTCGGGTTTAGGGTGAAAAAACCTGACCGACCCGAAAAAATATATAATTTTACCTTATATATTTAGGAATAATTACAATAATACCCATCTATATATTTTTTTTCAATAAAGTTAATATTTTTATTGAATAAAAATAATTTTTTTATTATTTTATGTCGTGTTGGGTCGGGTTTCTAATTTATATATTAAATAAAAATAGTTTTTGATATATTTTTTGGTAACTAATTAACATACTCCGATTGGAATGTTTCGAAATATTGCTCTATCTTTTGGTAACTTATTAACATATTTTAATTGCGATGATTTTAACTTATAATGTTTATTAACATGATTTTTATAATTTATTGAAATGAATAATCAATCAATAAAATAAATATTTAATATTTAATATTTTTAATTTTTTATAATATATTACTACATGTAAGTTGTAAAACAAACTAAAATAAAGTAAAAAAACAAGAAGGGTAATTATGTCATTTTATATTACTGAAATCAAATTCATCTAACATGTCTGCGAATCAAATAAATATGACAGATTCTAATTCATTCACAGATTTCAATTCCTTCATAAATATTCCAACGAATCAAACGTCACCTAAATATAGACATAATTAGAGTAAATTCCCCTAATGGTTTTTTCTGACGTACAGTCGTGTCAAAATAATAGCCTACCCTTTGGGTACTGGAAGGTTGAAGAAATATAAGCGAATAAAATACAAGATAACGCAACAATTTATTAATTAGAGGGAGGGAGGGTTGCACGTGCGATGGTGGAGTAAAGGTTGTTTGCTTTGGATCTGACGCGCCTTAATTTTTGTGGCAGCCAGTGTGAAGAGTGATTATTGTGGGATGTTAAGGTACCACAATTTTAATATACAATTAAGATAAACCGTTGTTGAAAATATTAATATTTTTAAATTTTTTTTATAATACATTATTTAAAATATTATTTTTTGATCGAAAATATTAATATTGGACGTTACTTAAAATATTTAATATTTTCGATAAAATACTACTTAAAACATTATTTTTTCTAGGCGCTACTTAAAATGTTATTTTTTATACCGAAAATTAAGTAGAGAAATTAATATTTCTGATAAAAAAATAATGTTTTAGGTAACACTTTACCGAAAATGTTAAACAAATATTAATATTTTCGATAAGGTTTTTCTTATTCGTATATTAAGGTTGACGTACAACAGAACTACCGATTATGATAGTGGTATGGGGATACAAAGAATGTTGCCAATTAATGAAAAAGGGAATTTCTTCCCTTTCCATGTGTTTCTTTCCCCCTTTTCTATGATTTCTCTATTTTCTATTAGTTTCATCAAATATTTTGATATTTGTTGATAAAAATATTTCGATTATTGATGATTCATGGTTTGAATGAAAAATCGTAATTGATGATTATGATGAAAAGAAGAAAATGATGTCTAATGTAAGGGGAGAAGTTAATAACGAGAGTTCAACATTCATTTTTTTTATCTATATATGATGACTTATTTAATGACTCATAATATTGGTGTAAAATTTAAGATTATAATGACTATATGTAGACTGACATATCAAATAGATACAACTGTCATGTAATAGATTTGTTTATGATAAATTACGCAAGTTTATTAGAGTCCACTTTAAAAGATTGCGACTAGTCGAAAGATACAAATCACTAAAGACTTTTATGAATTTAGAAACTTCAAATCAATAGAAGAATTCCTCTTGAGATTTCGTTAAGTGGAGTGACATTAAAGGTACGATTTACAAAGAAAATTTAAGGGTGCGTTTGGTTCACGGAATGTAAGATTATCAGGGAATATGATTACTGAGAATGTTGTATTTTGTGTTTGGTTGGTTTAACAGGAATGTAAGATTATTGTATTTGGTTAAAGGAATAAAAGATTATTGGAATGTATATTTGACCAAATTATCCTTATTATATATTTGTTTTTTTAACAAATTGGAAAATATTTATATATTTTCTTTAAAAAATTTAAATTCATAAAATTTATATAATTTTTTACAAAATTGAAAATATAAAAAGGTTTAATGAAAACATAAAATTTTATTTTAACCCTGAACTTCATATAAAATTTTAATTATAGATTTTTTTTTTGTAAATCTAAAATAGTTTAAGGATAAATTTGTAATTTAACATTCGTAGAATTTTTATTATTTAACGACAGAAAAAAGATATTTTAAAGAAAAAAAGTAAGGGCATTTTAGTCCAAAATACCGGTAATCCAACAATACTTAAGAAAAATGAGGTAATGACATTCCCGATAATATACATTCACTGTTAGTAATGTTACATTACCGGGAATGAGATTCCCAGCTAACCAAACGAGGGTAATGTGGATTCCATTGCCATGTGAATCCCACATTCTCCCATCCAAACTCCCCCTAAAAGAGATAATAATATCATCTATCTTCTAAAACATATGACAATATGATATATATATATATATATATATATATATATATATATATATATATAAATCAAGATTAATAAAATTATAATAGAGATTACATTTTTTTATTAAAACGTATCTGATTAAAAACTAATTTTATTTATTTTTATTAAGGTAAGAGGATTATAAAGTAGTATATGTTCTGAGTGTTTTTAACAATTTGATAATAAACACTCACTCAATCACCCTTTAGGTCGCTGGTAATTGTACCTGTGACCTTTAAGAATTACAACGATTCAATACTTATTTTAAAGAACGAAAATGGGAACATGTGAAATTAAATCTAAAATATTTTTATTATTTTCCTTAAAAAATTAACAAAAAATAAAATGATCGTAGTATATTTCATTATCACTTCGATACTTTTTTTTAACTTTAATCTTTAAAATTTTCAACCGTAATACACGCCTCTTATAAAATGTTTGTTCCATAAAATTAGAATGTTAAACTCTAATTTTTTTTATTTAACTAATTACGTGGCAATTGGAAAATTTAGAATAGTATTTGACATCAATAATATGAAACAAACAAAGTGTCCTTTGTCTCAAATTTTTCATGGAAGTATGAAATTTGTGACGACACTATTCTTTTGTTTCCACTTTCTCCACAAATATCTTATCCATAACTTTCTAAACAAATGCAGCAGACACTTGTTAATCGAGTCCCCCTCTTTTACACTTTTTTCTAGGTTAAACTAAACATTTAGTGCTTCGACCATCACTTTTGTTACATTTTAGTCACCTAATTATTTTTATTAAAATCATACCAAATGTTTAGTTTTTGTTTCACTTTGGTCACCATCATAAAAATTTTAACGATGATATTGATGTCTCATCATAAGATAATGCAACGTAATCATCGAAAAAGAAATGTCATGTCAGTAGTTCTGTTAATTTTTTAACCGTGGGTGACCATAATAAAACAAAAACGTGACATTAAGTATGATTTTGAAATAAGTAGTTAAGTGACTAAAACGGATCAAAAATGATAGTTGAGGTACTAAACATGTATTGCCCTTTTTTATTTACAAGCATATAAAAATAGTTTTTTATTAGTGTTTTAAACGTTTTAATTAACATTTTTTGGGTTTAGATAAGTGCAAATAATAAATTTAAAATCTAATATTTTGAACATGAATTTAATTTGAAGGTGTAATTTGATAGTATTTAAATGTTTAATTCAATTAGGTATCTGAATTGAACTTTGGGTGGCTGTTTGAATGACCGATCCATATTTCTGTTTGCTGTTGTATCATCTGATTTTGCTGCAGGGATTAATTTTCTCTTCAAATCCGGCCTGATTTAGCCCAGTAAGGGTTTAGGGTTTTTTTTATTTAGCCCATTAGGACAAGTCAATATTTATTTTGTGATCTATGGTCTTTTCTACAGTGACATGAAACTCGTCACGTCGGTGTGAAGAGTTTAAATAAAAATATTTTTTTATTATAACTTTTTACCTTGATGTGATAAATTTTTTAAAAAAAATATTTTTTATTCGAACTCATCACATCAGTGTGACGAGTTCGAATAATTTTTTTTGGAACTGTCACCTCGGCGTGATGAGTTCCAATAACACTATAGAAAATGACGTAGATCCCAAAATAAATATTGACTTACCCTAATGAGCTAAATAAAAAAACCCTAAATTCTTGTTGGGATACATGCATACCTTGTGATTAATTGTTAAGTCAAGCTTTCGTTAATGAGTTAATGAGAATTAATGGTCGATGGAGTAAAATCGTACGGACCGATAATGTGAAGGATCAAAATGACTCTTTTTTCTAAATCAACAACCAAAATCAGACAGACCGAAAAACATAAAAAATACCATATAATTTATCCTTAATTATTTTCGGTATCTTTTTACTTATGTCTTAGGTCAATATGAATAGCATGTTAGCAAACGTGAATTGCCACATCAGCATCATAACATACCCATTATTTTAGATTAGTTAGTAAATATAGTTCAATATATTAAGGAAAGAAAGAATAAAAAATTTTACATACCTATCATGTTGAAAAATTAGTTTAAAACTTTTGACTTCCATTTATAAATTTATGGACCATCATTGATTATAAAGGTCAAAAGAATCAAGTTGAATTTGAGGATCATATTAAATACAATAATAGTTCGAGTGCCACATTAGATTTTTTAATAAAGAATTTCAGGACCTCACATACCATTGAGTCCGAGTCATATAATAATAAGGGCAAAGTATACAAATGGTTTATCGACCATACAATACTGTCATATTAAGTCATTCGACTATTAAAAATTATAAATAGTCTCTCGATTATAGAGTGTTATTTTCTTAGTCCACTGAATGATGCAGGGGAAGCCTTGGAAGCTTCGAAAGTGTGCGGAGCTAACAGCGGTGAGAAGGTCTAGTCGCGTTGCAGACAATCCCAAATCAAACTACAAAGACGTAAGCTATCTCTGAGATGCGATTTACAAAATTACCTTCAAGGTTTTTGTCAACTGTCGTAAACTAGTGATGAATGATACTAATTCATACATTTACGTAGCGGTCTGCTATCAAAATAAGGATCGCTATATAATAGTAGTAGCACTGCTACATAGCAGTAGTAGCATTGTTCGAAATTGTTATTTTTTAAAATAGCAGAATAAAGTAGAATCACATCCAAAATGGTGGATTGTAGCCGCAATATAATGGTAACGGCTAATAACAGTCCCTATTCTTGCTATTGTTCTGTCACGGTAAAATTGGAAAAAAATTCAACAATTCACTGCTACAATTAAATTTATTACGACCGAGATATTCGTAATGATCACAATATCATCCGTTAAGTTTGTGACCACAATAAATAAAATACAGCTAAAATGTTGCCGCAACTGTAATTTAAATCTTTGATTTCTATTATCCATTTCCAAAAATGCTTTTATCGGTGTACAAGGGTATTTTACAATGTTTTTCTTTGTTGCTACTTGAATTCAATATGATAAGTTCAGAATTTGAAATGTTCCGAGCCTGCAATGAACTGGATTGATGAATCAAGCCTTAAACCCTAATTGATTTGACTCAAAACTAATCCAACCTATGCGGCTATGCAATTTGCAAGTCTATGTAGCCTATTGTTAATGTTTGAATGACAATGTGGCATAACTGATGACACAATTTCTTTATGGTTGGCATGGCAGGTCCCTATTGAAGTATTGAACCTTTGGAGAGACTTGGAAGGTTAAGCTATGACCGGATAATTCATATATATTATTGTGTGTGTTTGAGTGGAGTTTCTTACTTTGTTAGATTATTTCAGCCTTATATTGTTTATTATTTCAGAAGCATCAGCCGAGGACACAGCCGGAGAGATTTGTTTAATCGAGTTTATGCTTCTGCTGAAGAAAGAGCTTATGCGATTGAAAGAGCAGACCAACTTGAATCTTCTTTAGAATCCCAGTATCCGAGTTTTGTGAAGCCCATGCTCCAATCACATGTAACTGGAGGGTTTTGGCTAGTAAGATCGTAGCATTGCATTCCAACTCTTTCATTTTTTTCTTAATCCTTTGGTTTTTGTTAAATAAGGAAATGAAACAACATTTTGGATTGTGACATATTGAATAGGGTTTCCCACTCCAATTCTGCAAGAAAAACCTGCCTCATCATGACGTGACAGTGACTTTGGTGGATGAAGAAGGGGAGGAGTTTGAAGCCAAATACCTTGGTGGAAAGAATGGTCTTAGCGCTGGTAGGAGAGGGTTTGCAGTTGACCATAATCTAGTAGATGGGGATGCTTTAGTATTCCAGATGGTAGCTCCCACTGAATTTAAGGTGAACATCTATTTCGTGCTTGAACACCGATCAGCTCCTATAAGACTACCATAATTTCTTACTCTATTCTTGAATATTGTCTTTCAGCTCACGATTACAGGGTAGAAGTTGTTAACTATGCTCACACTTTTGTTCCATAGGTGTATATTCTCAGGGCATATGGGTCAAAAGAAGATAGAAGAGGACAAGGTAATGAAGATGCAGCAGTAGATGAAGATAACAAGGAAGTAGATGGTGAGCCAGACGTCCAAAACAGAGGATCTAAACGAATTCGTGCAAGTAATTCCTTTCCACTCAACTTTCATGTTTCAATTTACTAGCATGTTCTTCACTTTATTTATCAACCAAGTTGTTCATATAAAATGGGAAAATTTTGATTGATTGAATACTAGAAAGTCGTTGATTGCTTTAAGTATGTTTAGATTAACATTTTTTTTTTCAAAACACAGTCCGTGGTCTTGCATTTTGATATTTTTAAGTTTAAACTCTGATTCATAAATGATTTTTGCAGGGAAATAGCGAAGCCAAGCCATGAAACAAAACTGATTTCTTTCACTTTTAGTTAAGAGGGTAAAGGAAACGCAGACATTTAGCTGATGATATACGAATTGTCATCTTAGGTTCTGTACTTCATTTGTCAACAGAATGTCTGATTTCAAAACATGGAATGAATGTGTTCCCCTACTTATCCTAAACCCTTTTATTCAAACCAACCAACCATCTTCCATATAACTTGGTTGTTTGAGGTTGGAATTCCATCTTCAAATCATAACTTGGCCATCTGCTGTTTGATTGTTGGATCGATGCAAACCGTAACCTGTAATGTTAAATGGAAATTAAGACCTAATTGTGGATCAAGTGAATGAATTAGCAGAGCAAACACTTGATGCAAATTTTAGGCTCACCTTGCCACTACTTTTATCCTAATGGAGATGCTGAACAGCATCCGCAACAGAATGCAGACCTAAAAATCTTTTTGGATCTAGTTCAACCTATTACAATTGAACTTCAGCATGTTAGGAACTCAATTCACAACATCAATATTCAAAAGTGTTGATATCTAATGTATTCTAAATAGAAAATTTGTATCATTAAGATCGAAGGGTATATGTAGTTGTACCTTAAGCTTTCCTGAAGAGTAAAGGTCAAATAGCCTATGCAGATGTTCTTTCCATAAATAGCTATATTGTGGCAGGAAAAAGCCAGCCTGAAAGCAAAAGCATTTGCAAAACAACAAAACCGCAATAAATCCTGAAACAACCTGAGAGATCATTCCTATAACAATGAGTCGCCCACGGATAGCCAAAGCATTCAAGCACAAATCCAACATGCCACCACCAACAGATTCGCAGACAATGTCAACTCCTTTTGGAAACTCCTCTTCGAGAACCTGGCAAACCAAAAAGCGTTGGATTCCATTTGTAAAACCAACCGAATGTATAACTCATCACACAGGCCATTATGCATGGCAATCAAAATCTTAGTCAGGCAAACAGTACTTAGATCAATATCTGACGTTGTGGCATAGACGATGATTAAAGGATGGCTACTAATATCTATATTCACGGAAGAGGTGTCGAGATTATCTCAGTTGGAAAAGCAGTCGAGTAGACTACAATCCCTCTGATCAAATTTAGCTAATTTTTAAAAGAATCATATTTCAAAGTATTGAGAAAAACATCAGCAAATATGATCAAATTTTATGCAGTAAAAAATAATTTGTATCAAATCAATGAAGTCGAGAATCCCCCCCCCCCAACAACCAACCAACCAAAAAAAGAGAGTTTACAAGAATTTCAGACATGCAGTTTTGATATCTTCAGTTTTACAGTCTATGACTCGATCGGCCCCCAATTCTTTCAAAAGCCTCGCCTTTTCTTTCCCTCCGCAAGTGGCAACAACTTTATTTCCTGCTAGTTTTGCAAGCTGCACATATAGTTCTGATTAATATTTTTGTTTACTTCCCGGAAAAAGGAAGGATATGACATAGGAGTATATAAAAATAATATGTATAATGTTGAAGCGATAAAATGAATACAGCCATAAAATAGAACTACTAGCAGTAGAGGAAGAAATAATGAATGATTATATAAATATAAATTATATCTTTGAAGCTATTTGGGTAAATAAATAAATATCAAAAGTCATTATGTATAAAACTAAGACAGGAATGAAACAAAAGTACAATAAGGTAAATGATAGATAGAACTCACCAAGCTTGACTTTGTTCAACAAACAATAGGGAAAGCATGTATCCATCATATTAAAGTCGACCACTATCGTATAAAGTTTGGACAAATTCAAGTAATAAATAAATGTAATTTAATTTAGGACAAACCTGAACCGCAAATTGTCCAGTCCCTCCAGCAGCAGCAGTTACGAGGACGACTTTCCCAGATTCCATCAGACCAACCTACAAGGTCAAAAGGGGGGGGGGGGAGATAGAAACATATTCAGAGAAAATAGAAAACAGTCTGAATGGAGGACTACATTGTACACCAAGAAAACGTGACAAAAGAAGATATATGGACAAGAAAAGTTACGGGGAGAATTCAGGCAAATACGACGTAAGGTGATGGGTGAAAAGTTCAAGAGTGACAAGGGATTGGGGAGAAAGAACCTTTTCCAAAGAGATTGATGCTGTTAATCCTGAAGTATGCATAGCAACAACTTCTGGATCAGGTCTTCCAATGGGAAGTATGTGCTTTGAAGGGACCTAGTTTTGTTCAAAATTCAATATTTATTCTCTTATCAATTTATATATGATTTAGTAGAGAAGGAATAAAAAAATTGAAATAAAAGATGAAACAAGATGCTTATAAACATAATAAATAATAAAACATATCATACCGTCAAAAATTCAGCATAACTTCCATAAACCATGATTGCAGCAGGAGTTCCAACTTCCAAATTACTTACAGAATCTCCAACTGCGGCAATTATTCCCACTGCCTGGAACAGCAAAAAAACCATAAGAGAATAAATATCACATGTTTGGCCAAAAAAAGCCTAATATCAGATGCAGTGATAATTTTACAACTAAAACCATAAGATATCAGCATAACTGAACTATATTACCGCATGTTGGCATTTAGTTACTATTTTTTCCGCACCTCAAATCCAGCATCAAATGGGAGAAGGGAACTGATGTCTTTCTTGTTTCCTAGGAAATAACGACCTGAGCTAAAGTTCACCTGGGTGTAACATGTTATTCAATAACATAGACATAAGTGCGTAAGTTTGTAATTACACATTGTAAATGTATTGAGAAAAGGAAGAAAACTGCCTAGGAATAATTATTACAGAATGAACATTAAGATCAACAAAACAATAAACAATAAATCATTATACTTGTTCTCTTTCTTACCTCCACACCCTTACTATCTTTGTAGGGAAAAGAAAGACAAACCAAATTGATTTTTTTAATAGTAAAAAAATTATAAATAGGCATTTCCCAACCAGTTCCCTTCTTACTATCCAAAATTTTCATCCTACAAATGGAAAGAACCTACAGCCAGTAGTTGCAAGTGATAACCTTTTCTCCCCTTGGCTTGAAGGTGTCCTGAAATTAAAACACAAAGAAGGAATTCCTTTCTTCGATCAATCTCTTATATTTTATGTCTATCTACCTCCGGTCTTTCTTCCTGTCAATACATATCCTACATTCTTAAACTCAATTAATCCTTCTCTTTGTTCCAGTCTTTATGATTTTTGGTTATAATCCAAGCCTTTGCAACCATTTGCACCTCTCTTATTCAACTTGGCAATATCACATCGTTTTTTGTGCTTGTCCTAGCCATCTAAGCAAATCTTACTCATCCACACATAAAAGTGAAAAGGTCGAATGCAAAAATTAATTAATTAAGATTACTCAAAACCAAATTATTCATTAACGGATACTAGAAAACTTACATCACTTGTGTTTACACCGGCATATATGATTTTCAAAAGAACATGGCCTGCTTCAATTGGTAGTTTCAATGGCGCACGTATTATCTGAGTAGCATCACGAAAATTGTGACTCAATTTATGCACAACTCTGAAGAAGAAGAGAAAAAATGGCAATAGTCAGCAGCTATATGAAACCAATAAACATCCTCCGTCTATGACGGTTATTTGCAGCAACTAATACAAAAGAAAGTTGACTTGAAAATATTCATGTACGCTTGCTTCTATGAGTTTAGAGTTTGAGATTAATGAGCAGAAATGGAACTACAAAGTAGAAAACAAAAAAGAAAATATATGTTATTGTATCAGTTAATTAACAAAAGCCAAGGTCATAAATGCTATAAAAGCAGTTCACCATATCTACATTTTGTGAAGTATGAAGGACCTATTTATTATATACTGTACTGGTTCTGCCCCAATATTTATTTCACTTCACCTATTCAACTATCTTTTTCTTTCTTATATATTTTCTATTTCATTATTGTTTTATCTTTTTTCTGCCTTTCTACTAGATTGGGGGTAGACTAACAAAATGAGAAGATATAAGATTTCAGAATGAACTGGAGGCAATAGTTAGAATTTTTTTGTTCAAGTACTGAAGCAGATCTTAACACCAGCAAAGGTAATCAAGTTCAAAAATGTCTGCTGAATAAAACCTTTTAGATCCATTCATGTTGTCCCAAATTTGTAGTTTTATGAAACTGTGCAAGAACTCAATCTAGAGTTTATGCTGGCCAACCCAAAAATTGTACCCGTTCCTCCACTCATATGATTCTACTTAAAGTCTTAAACTTCTCAAAACTGAGGCAGTACTTTGACATTTTACTTACACTTTCTCGAAACTCTGAGGAAGTTGGGTGCTTAAAGGAGCTCGCAATGGAATTTTTTTCCCGGAATTTGAGGAAGAACGCACGTATTTTGTTATTTTTAAATAAAACTAACCGTTAAAGATCGTTGGGTTTGACAGTATCAATACTATTGTGTAAAGTAGTATCAATACTACTGTGTAAAGTAGTATCAGTACCCTTTGGGTATCGGTACTTCTTTTGCATTTTAGAATTTGAGCCGTTGGAAAACTAGTGGTAGTATCAATACTACCTATAGAGAATCGATACTTCTCTTACATTTGGTATCGGTACCACATGAACAATATTGATACTGTTCGTATAGTATTGATATTGTAAGAATAGTATAAGAATAGTATCGGCACTACTTGTCCAGAAAAACATTTTGTGCTCAAATTCTTGTTTAATAGACTTTGAATTATTTTCGAAAACTTTGAATAAATTCAATCAAGTCTAAAAACATTTTCCCTTTATTTGTTATATCAAAATATTATAAAACATGGTTCAACAATCTCCCACTTTTTGATATAATAAAACATTTGAAAAAATTATTTTTGACAAAACTCTCCCTTAATAAAACATTTAATGAAAAAGAGACATATTTTAGAAAACATTAAAGCCCTCCTTTTTTTATTTATAAATTGAATTTTTCAAACTAACTTCTCCCCTTTTTGTTATATAAAAATTAATTCAACTTTAAGGTTAAAAAATAACAAATAAAGAGTAAGTGGTAAATTTTATTATAAAATCATTTAAAAAATCAAAAGCTCCCTCTCAATAAAAGCATTCCAAACAAAGATTTAACTTTAAAAACTCGACATTTAAAAAATTTGAATTTCAACAAAGATGAACAAACATGTTAGTAGCATATGAAATTCAATATATCCAAGTCTAATAAAATTTATGCAATACCAATTGTTGAAATTAAGTGCATGTGCATAAAGTTATTCAAAAAACTTATGCATTTGAAAAATTGATATCAATTGTTAGAGAGATATCATTTGAAATAAGTCACATGCATAAACATTTAAATTAAGGTCAAAAATTTAAAATTAATAAAAAAAACAAAGCAATAAAACCAATTTTGACCAAAATTCATTATGATGAGCTAGAAATTATGAAAAATCATTAAAACTTAAAAATGTCCATAATAATACACTTTTCAACATACATGAGATGAAAAACCATTCATAATCATTTAAGATCAAAACTCATGCATGCTTAAAACAAACAGGCAACCAATTAATCAAAACAAAAGCATTAAGCTTAGAGGTTACCCATTCATTTTCAAGTGTGACTAGAGCATTTGAATATATTCATTTTCATCAGCATTGCTGCCACACACCTACAAGAGACATTTAATTGGATTTTGGGTATCCAAATTGCTTTGGATCCTTGAACATTAGTTTCAATGCCCCTTGTTCCCTTAGGAACACATACTTGTCTAATTTTAAAACTTTTTCCTTTCTTTAAAGGACAAGTATGTTCCAAATGACCATGAAAATGACAATGCAAACATTTTGCCATTTTTAACATAGATTAATTGTTTTTAGAAATGATTTATTTTTCTTTTGTTAATCATTGAAGCTTAACTTTCAAATCAAGATTTTCTTTTTCCAAATCATTGATTTTGATTTTTGAAAGCTCAAAATCATTTTTCAAAATTCCATTTTGCTTTTCAAAATCCAATTTTGCTTTTGAAAGAAAATAATTTTCAATTTTGAATTTTGAAATCAATTTCTTATATTTGGAATTCATGGTCTCAAATTCCAAAAACAATTCATCATAAGCAACTTGTAACTCATCAAAAGAACAAGAATTTAATTCACTAGAGTTAGAAGTTACTGTTGAATCTTCTTTGATGGTCATAAGGCATAGGTTGGCTACTTCATCTTCATCATCAGAGTTATTTTCATCACTCCAAGCTGCCACAAATGCCTTCTTCTTACTTGATTCATTTTTCTTTTGTAGGGGACAATCATACTTGATATGCCCCATTTTTTGACATTCGAAGCACACTAAGGGACCCTTCTTTTTGCTTGATCCATCGTTCGCTTATTTAAAAGTCATGAATCTCTTGAATCTTTTGAAGAGTTTGGTCATCTCTTCTTCTTCTTCATCATCTTCATCCACCTCTTCATTTGAGTCTTGATTGCTCTCATTGGTGGATTTGAAGGCAATGCCTATTTCCTTCTTCTTATTTTTCTTTTCTTCATCATCTTTTTATTCCTTTACCATCAACTTACGAGTGAGAATAGAGCCGATAAGCTCATTAAGAGTCAGTGACTTTAGGTTCTTAGCTTCGATAATCATCGTCTTATTCGATTGCCAAGACTTTGGAAGAGAGTAGATCATCTTCCTCACAAGCTTCTCATTAAGGATCACTTCTCCAAATCCCTTGAGACCATTGATAATCACGGAAAATTTATTCGTTATAGCTTTGATGTCTTCATCTGATTTCATATTGAAATTCTCATAGCTATGGTTGAGAAAACTGATTTTGGCTTCCCTCACTTCATTGGTTCCTTTATGAGTGAATTGGAGCTTATCCCAAATCTCCTTGGCATTTGAACAAGAAGAGACTCTTCCATATTCATCCGAGCCTAATGCACAAAATAGAATGTGGATTGCCTTTGCATTGAGTTGGAACTTCTTGTTCCTTCCATCACTCCAATCATATATCTAATCGGTTAGCTTGAATTAAGAGCGTCATTCTATTCTTCAATAGACATAATTTACTCTATTGAAATAAGGTGGCTTGTTGACCGATTGAGAGTCTTCAATGTAGTAAAAGCAGAAGTCGAAGCCATCTTCTTGGTTGCATTCAAAAATTGATAGAACTTCTTCAAGGATCGTCTCAATATTGTTAAACCTTCTAATGAGTCAAGCTTTGATACCAATTGTTGGAATTTCAAAGAAGCTCGATTGACAACAGAAAATATTGACAAGAGGGGGTGAATTGGCTTTTTTAGAATTTTAGGGAGTTAAAGGGATAGAAAATTGTTACACAAGGATTTATAGTGGTTCAACTTTCTCAACCAAAGTCTATATCCACTAACTAAGCTCCTCACTTAGGATTTTCCAACAAATTCACTAATTTTTTCTTTCTTTTTCAATGACAAAGAGATAACCTTTACAAACTCCCTAGCTTTTCAAATGATTAGCTAGAACCAAAACCCCTTTACAAAAGGAAAAGAAAGTAAAGAAAGAAACCTCTAAGAGGAAGGTGTTTACATATCATACCCCAATTTAGGGGCTAAAAATTTATTAATTTTAAAGTATTGAATTAAAGTCGTAATAAAGGGGAAAATTGAGGACTCAATTGTAAAATTTTAAAAGTTGCAGCTCTATTTTAAAATATGTGGAAATTTCAAGGACTTACACCTGAATTATTCCATTTTCATAGAGTAGTGAAAAATAAACCCCCCGATCGTCTTCTCCAGTTGAAGCTTTAACCCAAAACTTTCTAAGCCCCGTCGCATCTACCTTGAAATTGTGATCCTCCGACTAGCGTCTTGTGCACCGCTGATACCATTGTGACCGACGTCCACCCACAAACAAAACCCCTCAATTTTACATCGATTACTTCGACAAAAACCATTACCGCCTCACAATTTTACATCGATTCCGTTCGCTTTGGCCATCTTCTCGCCTTACCGCCATCACCAACGTGTTCCCTAGTTGGTTCCGCTCAAAACCAGACAAGTGGGTCACGTCAACGTCGCTGGCGTGGGTAAGTTATGAATATTTTTGATTATTTTTTTAGCTTGGTTGGTTGATGTTTTTGTATTGATGGTTAGCTTGATTGGTGTTTAGCTGCCCAAAGAGTAATCGGCCGATCACCCTGAGGTCGTCGCCGCCGCCACACGCCACCACGTGCCTCCATGTACACGTGGGTTTCCTCCCTTTCTCTGGAAACGTTCTAGTATCGGTCCAGCCGATCCGAACTGATCAACCCTGTTGAACCGACCGAGTCAACTCAATCTGAGTCAACTCGGTTGAGTCAACTTGTTGACTTTGACCTAGTAAACCCATTGATTGTTGACTGGTTTAATCGTTGACTTTGACCGTTCAGACCGTTGACCGTTGACTTTGACCAAAAAGTTATCTTATTCGAAAATGTCCTATTTTATGTTTTTCGACATCCTGAGTCTGAATTCGAAGTCTGTTTTTCCAAATTTGCACTCAGTAAGCTATTTTTCAGTGATTTATCTTCAGATTCAAGTTGGGTTTTCAGATTAAGTTCAGTTTAAATGGTCGATCGTTATGGCATGAAAATTGAAGTAATACTCTATTACCTTTTGTATGCTATTTGGAACACATTGATAATTGGTAAATGCATGAATGTAAATGATTGGTCAATACGGTATATTTTATTATCATTGGACTTAAATTGAATATGGAATAAAGGCATAACATTGTAGAAGACTCAAACTGCTCGAAAAAGAGAAATTAATAGACTGATCAGAAATAAATCCTAGTTTAATGATTTAATCAGTAAATCAATCAATCTCAGAACTCGTAAATTCTTATTAATTTTGTTAAAGGTTAAATGTTGGGAATAATTGGATAAGAAATTACCAAAAATATCACTATGGGGTAAAATTATAAAAATACCCTTATGAGGTAAAAATGACCAAAATACCCTTGAAGTATAAAATGACTATATTATAGAACCAAGTTGAACTAAGTGGAAGTATTGTATGTATTCAAATTGTGGAAACGACTGAATTACTCTGGAAATTCCAAAGTGACCAGGATAAACTTGACTATTAGATAACCTAAGTACTCTCAATGACATATAATTAAATGAATGACTTGGATAAGTCTAGAACCTTGATGAGCTTATATATTGTATATCCATAAGGGTTTTGAACCACGAAATAATCATGTTGACATTTCAGAATAACGTTGCAACACATAAATGAAATAAATACCATTGAAATACTCGTTCGTCTCCCTATGAACCATTCAACGATGATCCTGATATTGATCAGTTCAGCTAGTGCATTCGGTGTTAATAAATGAATAATAGTGAATTATCATGGTACGAATGATTGACAAGTATCGTAGTGTTGGGACTTGTAGCTCAAATGGGACTTGAAATCCTGATAATTCAAAATTATTAAATCTTGAAATTTCAAATAACTCTGAACGGATATATCTGTCAAATTACCAGAAAAGATACATAGGATTGGATTGAAAAGAAATTACTGAAATATCGTCGAGCTGTGGAATATAAAAGTAACTCTGATATAAAAATGATTGAAATACCCCAAAAAGATTAAAATACTTGGAGCTTCAAGGTGAATGTAGTAATCTCGAGTATGAAAATGATCCAAATACCTTCATGACCTAGAAATAAGTGAACGTTATTGGATAAATTCTGGAAACACTAAGAAAAACCTGAATATTGTATCTCCCATAAAAGGTTGGGAGTACGACTCAAGTACGTTGGTCATCTTGAAGATTGTTGAAATTCATAAGTTGAACCAATACCATCAGAATAAGTAGAGTTCTTCAAGCTCAGGTCAACGATGGTTCTAAAGATTATCAGTTCGACTAGTGATGTCGGTATTAAAGTGGTTGATAGGTATCACAATGTTGGGAATTGATCAGTTTTAGTTGACTCGATATTATGATAAATTGACATGAATATTAAATACCATGAATTATCATTACTCCCTTATTGGATTAAATTACTAATAATTCTCTAAGAACCAAATGTCTAAAATGCCCTTGATTTGCCTAAATAATAGGAACACTCATGTTATGTCTAAATCTTCAATATTTTGATGTAAAAGATTATGAATACTTTCCTGATACGAAATTGTCTACGAAAAATATATGAATATTGTATAATCTTGATAAACCACTTCTCGAATGAGTGATAATTTAGTTAGCTATCAAACCCTCTTTTTATAGGGATATTAATTCTAAAATCCTATTAAATTACCAAAGTTTCATGATCCCTTACATGATAAATACCAAGTATCTCCGAACAATAATATATAGATCCTCTAGTGTGTTCCTTATATGATATGTAAATGTTTTACCTATTTTAAATGCGATTTTCTAAAATAATTGATTTCCTGGTTTATGAACTATGGTTACTTGAAATTTGTTCTCTGGTTACCTGTTTTCATTATAAAATATGATTGTCCCTGATTTATAGAATCATGTAATTTATTGGTTTTATGAACCATGGTTTTTTGTTTTCAACGGTTACTACTTAAATGGTTTTATTGGGACATTATCTGGGTAGGCTGAAGGTTTAGCTCTGATCAAGTTGGTAAAACCTTACGGACCTAAGGTCCCAAGAAACTTTCTTGGGTAGGCTTTCAGGCCCCAAGGCACTCCATTGGGTTAATCATGGGACTAAATATGGTGTACAGGTGGAGGGCAATTATACGATTTATTTTATTGTCAAATTAATGAGATTTTACTGAATCACGATCCAGATATTACGGTTTACTATTAAAACTGAATTCTACTGGATTTTGTATGGGTAGAATTCTGAAGTATGGAGGTTTAGCCCTGATCCAGTTGGTAAATCCTTACAGACTTAAGGTGACCTTTGGGTAGGCCCTGAGGCCCCGAGATTTTTCTTGGGTAGGCCCTGCGGCCCCGAGATCTTTCTTGGGTAGGCCCTGCGGTCCCGAGTAACCTTCTTGGGTAGGCTCTCGGGCCCCAAGGCATTCCCTAAGGTTCGCTCATTTTGCTGTGTGCTTAGGGTAAGCCCTTATGAATGCAGTTCGGAGGAACTGCATAATGGTGTTCGGTTGGACGGTTCCACTATGGTTTTGAAAATATGTTTTAAACAGTTTCTGTTTTAAAAAGATCTATATATTTTCATTGGTTTTAGTTGAAACACACAAGACATCCTATTTCAATCTCATGAAAACATGGTACTCTCAATGTTTCCTATGAACTGAGATTTTCATGACTTTTACTTGATGAAATACTAGTGAAACCGCAACTCATTCTTGAAACCTGTATACTTCTGATTCAACAAGGGAATTTTATGGCTTTCCATTTATCTTCATATTCTTCAGCATCATCTGGTAGTTTTGTATGACTGAGCTTTCCAAAGCTCACTCTGTTACTCACCATTTTAGGTTAAAAGGATCAAACCAACGCAGTTTTCGACATCAGTAAAGGAGTTCCACCGGTGTTGCTTGCAGAGTACGGTGCATGCGATTAGGGGGTATGTAAATTGTATTTTATTTTATATACGAATCTGAAATTTGTTTTATTTTCGAATATTGATAAAATTTACTTTTATATTTATAAATTGTTTTTATGATTTTACATGTTTTAACAAAAATTTTAATATTTTCGGGATTTTTACGGTGGGTCACTCCGGTGGCCCTAATGTGACACCCCGAATTGGATCGAGCCACCCGCGTCGGTATGAGGGGGTTACATTACAAATTTAAATCTCACAAAAACACACTATTTACAAGAGAAATGAAAATAAGAGTGAAAGGACTTTTCTCTTGATGATCAATACTTGGATAGGTCTTGGTAACCTTTTTCCAGTGTCTTGAACTTTTATTTATAAGTTGGAATAAAGTTGTGACTGTTTCTAGCCGATGGGGATGATTTGAATCTGTTTGGGGATAATTTCTCTGCAAAATAAACTGCCAGGACAGGGAGTATCGATACTCCTTTAATGATTATCGGTATTTCCTTGGTAATTTTTAAATAAAACTAACCATTAAAGATCGTTAGGCTTGATGGTATTGGTAATATGCTTGTGGTATCGGGGGTATCAGTACTTATTTTGTATTCTGGAATTTGAGCTGTTGGAAAACAACTAGTAGTATCGATACTACCTATAGAGTATCAATACTTTTATTACCTTTGGTATCGCTACCACATGAACAATATTGGTACTATTCATATAGTATCTATACTGTAAGAACATTATCGGTACTACTTGTCTAGAAAAAAGTTTTTTGCTCAAATTCTTGTTTAATAAACTTTGAATTATTTTTGAAAACTTTGAATAAATTCAATCAAGTAAAAAACATTTTACCTTTATTTGTTATATCAAAATATTATAAAACATGGTTCAACATTTTCATTTCCCCTAGCTTTGGAGCTTTCTCCAACTCCTCTCAGTAGAAAAAATAAGCATAAATGTCACCAACATTTTTAGGAAACTTAGAAAGGAGTTTTAGAATGTTTCTAGAGTGTGGAATCTCTAAAAAATGAGCTAATTTCACTTAGGCTTCTAAACCCCCCATTAAACTCATATTTGCTAACCATGGCCAAAACTTGCAAAGGAGGGCTTGAAATGAAGCTTGGAAGGAAAAGGTTATGATTCTTACCTTATAATTATCTTGTTATAATTAGAAGACCTCAAAGTTTCTACATTTTCTATCTTGAGCTTAGGAAGAATATTAAGAGAAATGTGAAGTCTTTGGGAGAATGAAATGACTAAATGAGGGGAAAAGAGAAGAAATCAGACGTGAGACCATCTCTCATTAAGAGATATTAGCCTTTGAAAATAAAAAGGGTATAATTAATTCCTTGGCCTCCCTTTTACACAAATTAGGCCCCAAACAAGCCCAATCCTACACTCATTTTGGTTGAACTTTCAAACAAGGCTAAGGGCTTAATGTAAAACGCTCTCAGGTCAACTCAAACCTACTAACCCGATTTTCAGTCCATTACATACACTCTCTTAAATGATCGGTCTAAACCCAATCGGACAACATTTAACCTATCCAAGATCGAACCCGATGAGGTATCTCAAAGGTGACACACTTCTGGTTTGCACGATTCCTCTAACAGCCAAGAAGACTCAAACTCTAAATGACATTGCCTTACATTACGCTCTCCGTGATTTGTATTTAGGGGTAAGGGACAATGGTCTGGCATGGAATGCATTAAATGACTTAAGGAATATTGAGGGAACTGCTCAAGCCACATAGCAGTAGCCACCCCTCTATCCAATCTCTCAGGAATATTGGTTTTCATTATTCTCACCCTTTCTCACGTAAACCAAGAACCAGTACAACCAATATCTTTTAGCCTACAATCAAACAAATAGTTGTGAAAGTCCTCCATTTGGCGCTCATTGTGCAACAATCCATCATTCTTTTCCTAAGAGAGCATAATCTCATTAAAGTCCCCAATAACCAACAAAGGAATATCTGGTTGATCATCTAAACAACACAACAACTCCAGGGAATCATGTCTTTGACTTTCTTTTGGAGCCTCGTAGAAGCTCGTACATTGCCATAAAACCCCATCCTCCTCTAGTAATCAATACATTAATGTGCCTTACCGAGTATAACCACAAATTCACGTCCTTATCACCCGACCAAGCTAAACATAATCCCCCACTACTCCCAAAAGCACCAACATCAAAACCATTCAGAAATCCACAAGACCTACGCACTATCCCCATATTTACACTAAGTAGTTTTGTTTCAATTAGGAAAACTACAATTGGGTTAGTCTCTCAGTAGATGCTTGAGATGCATCGTCGCGCCTGAGGTTGACCCAAACCTCGGACGTTCCGACTTAAAAGCTTCATTGTGATTGACTGGCCTGGTTTGCAGGCCTACCGCTAGTACATTTTGGTCCCCATTCCCACTCAACTCAATAACACTTCCACCAAAGTTTAAGGCGTTTCTCTAGCGCTTACCTTCATCCTCTCTCCACCGGATTATCTATTTCCGCTGCCACAATGACCATATTCATGAAAGTCTTTTACGCCATCAAATGATTCTTATCGAGGATGATTAAAGGAAAATTACCCTCTAGACTTTAACCAGTTACACCTTTACCTCCATAGGAAGTCCTAGTGTCCCTGTACACCCCATCACCCATCCCCTTTGAACCTGAATGATCCGTAACATCAACCATTTCCTCCTTTAACCAAGGGCAATGGGCCAGACCATGTTGTCATAGAGGGGCGTGTAGCGATACTTCCCATTGAAACACCAACTTTTTCTTCTCCCACAATACTCGAAGAGGGCAAAACCCTTCATCGTGTCCCAACTTTTCACATAGGAAATAGAAAAGCCTTAATTTTTCATACTGAAACAAAGCATAAACAACTTTCCCACCCGATGATGCTAATTTGTTCTTCTTCTTCAACGGGTATCTCACGTTAACTTGCAAACGAGCCCTAATACATCCCTATACCCTAGAGCAATTACAGAAGAATTATATTCCAGAAACTTTCCCACAAAATTCCCCAAAAGATTCGCCACTGATTCAGAGATAAACCCAACAGGGAGATCATTAAACCACGTCCAGAAATCATCCGTGTGTAAGGGACACTCATGCGATTTCCGCCTTCGCACAAATGGTGAAAAAACAAAGAGGTGTGCATTGAAATACCACATGTCATCCCTGATGATTCTTTCCATGTCAACAACATGATATAAGCGAAATAAAAACCTCCCATCACAGATATCTGAGATCGATATACCCTCAATAGGGTGCAAACGCTCGTTAGAGTAGTTCGTATAATTTGAAAATTAATCATACTAGACGTGAGAAAATAACCCACAAGACAATTCTTAAAAGAAATTACCGACCCGTTTCCCCCCGACTCTAGAATCAGAATTTCCTCTTCCTCATCACCTAACTGCAAACCATCCAATCTTTTTTCAATATCACCCATAAGGAAACCAGTAGAACAACACTCGTGATCAAAAGAGATCGTGTTACAAGAGCTGTCGAAAGCCAAACAGGGCAAAAACCATAAAAACTATCAAAAAATAAAGAGAGAAATGGCAAAACCCTAGATTGAGTTTAGGATTTAAATTAAATAAATTAAATTCATTAAAATTAACATAATATTGTTTGAAAAATAAAAAATTACCAAATTAATATTAATTTTGTTTTAGTAGGAAAATGTTACCAAATATTAGCAATACTATGCACTATACGATCCAGATCTTCAATAAAAATTGTATATTTATTATTATTTATTGTTGTGGCAAATTGTACATTTTTTTTCTTCTCAAATTTATAATGCTCATAAATTTGAACTATTTTTTTAAAATGTTATATATCATTCTTTTTCAACACAAAATCCTTTTTTGTTTGATTTAATTAATACATTTTTATCAGTAACGTCATCATCTGACACATAAAAAAAATAACAATTGCATCATCTTGAACCTTATAGAACATAAGACTTGACAATGTTTATTTTTTTCCTTTCATCATAATGAGAGAGCTTTTGCAAATTTCATGCCTTCAACTTTATTATTCACAAATTTTAAAAATAAATTACATTATCAAATGTGCAAACAATCTCATTGAACAATTTAAGTGTGATTGTGTCAATATTTGCGATCTTACAAAATTCATTATTCCAAAAAAATAGCACTTGTTTATAGTTTTATATGTCGCAAACTATTTTTAATTAATAATCATATAAAAACTAATATCAAAATTAAAAAAAATCATATTTTTTTTATAGAATCTTTATCAGAAGCAACTAGAAGTGCACCATAATCATACTACGTTAGCTGACCTAGATTTCTCTTATTGTTATCCCTTGTAATATATAACATCCTTTTGATTTATATTATTAGAAGCATAATCTTATTAAAAATTTCTATTATTTTGAGATATAGTTTAGACGCTAATAAATGTATTTAGCGTTAAAATATAAGAGAAAGTATATCGAAATCTCTAAATAAAAGTTGGGATATTTAACTTTATATTTTCAAGAACATTCATCATTTGTCTAATTTAACCTTAAAAAAGTGGAGCCCTAAAACCCGAAAATAAAGTCGACCCGGTACCCAATTGAAAACCCAAAAACACACGCTAGTCTTCTTCTATAGTTTATCCCCTTCCTTTTCTTTTAGGGTTTATCAGAGGTTCTTCTTATTCGAAAAGCAGCGAAAGCAAAGCAAATGGGGTCTCTAAGGGCTATACGTCGTGTACGGAACCCAACACCAATTCTCACTTATATCTTCTCCAAGGTACGCCTTAACTCCTCTCCCTTCATTTTCGATCGCCACTTCTATAGAACCCAGATTTTATCCCAGGGCGCAAAGTCTCTTAGCACATCCACTATCCCAAACAACTACGGGGGACCACCGCCTCCGCCGCACAACCAAAACCAGCAACCGCCACTTTCATCTGATCCCAGGGATTTTCGTGGCCAACGAAACCCTAATTTCAATAACCAACGGTCCCCTCAAAACCAGGGCTACCATCATCCGCAACAACAGGCCGGAGTTCATGGTAACAATCAATGGAATACACGCCAGAATCAGGGCCACGGTTATTCTCAACGAGAAATTCCTAATCAGTGGAATCCTCAACAGAATCAGGACCAGGGTTATTCTCAACGAGAAAGGCCTAATCAGTGGAATCCACAGCAGAATCGAAGCTATCCTCAGTACCCAAATGCTAATCCGATGAATACACAAATGCCCAGAAGTCCAAATCAGTGGAATAATCAGGATCAAAGCCAGGGGTACCCTGAAGGTAGAAATTATAATGAAAGAGCTCCACAAAGTCAAAACCCTAATCAGTCGGGCAGCTTGAGAGGGAATCAAGGGCAAATGGTGGAGCATGTGCAGACTGAGCCGGTTCCTTCATTGATAGATTTAACGCGGTTGTGTCATGAGGGGAAAGTTAAAGAAGCTATTGAATTGATGGGTAAAGGTGTTAAAGCTGATGCTAATTGTTTTTCGTCTTTGTTTGAGTTAATTGGAAATCCCAAATCACTTGAGGATGCGAAGAAAGTTCATGATTACTTCTTGCAATCGACCTGTCGAGGTGACCCTAGATTGAACAATAAAGTGATTGAAATGTATGCAAAATGTGCTAGCATGACTGACGCACGAAGAGTTTTCGATCACATGCCTGATAGGAATATGGATACTTGGCATTTGATGATAAATGGCTATGCAGACAATGGCTTGGGAGATGATGGGTTGCAGTTGTTTGAGCAGATGAGGAATTTTGGATTGAAACCGACTGAACAGACTTTCCTTGCAGTTCTTTCAGCTTGTGGTAGTGCAGAAGCTATAGAAGAAGGGTTTTTACATTTTCAATCGATGGATGGAGAGTATGGGATTTCTCCCGGGGTCGAGCATTATATGGGGCTTATAGGTGTTCTTGCAAAATCTGGTCATCTTTATGAAGCTAAAGAGTATATCGAGAAAAAACTGCCTTTCGAGCCAACTGTTGAAGTCTGGGAGGCATTGAGAAATTATGCTCAAATTCATGGAGATGTTGATCTTGAAGATTATGTTGAGGAGTTGATTGTTGATCTAGACTCATCAAAGGTTGATGCTAATAAAATCCCTACCCCACCACCGAAGAAACGTACTGCAATCAGCATGCTTGATGGAAAGAACAGAATTGGTGAATTTCGTAATCCAACCCTTTTCAAGGATGATGAGAAACTGAAAGCCTTGAAAGCAATGAAAGAAGGAAGTTATGTGCCTGACACAAGATATGTTCTTCATGACATTGACCAAGAGGCAAAAGAGCAAGCACTGCTGTACCACAGTGAGCGATTGGCAATTGCGTTTGGTCTAATCAGTACCCCAGCTAGGCAAACTCTTAGGATCATCAAGAACCTCCGTGTATGCGGTGACTGTCACAATGCTATCAAGATCATATCGAGGATTGTTGGGAGGGAATTGATTATTAGAGACAACAAGCGGTTTCATCATTTCAAGGATGGCTTATGTTCTTGTGGGGATTACTGGTGAAGGGGCCTCACATCATTTCAAGGATGGCTTATTAGAGAGATCACGTGGTTCCATCATTTCTAGGATGGCTTATATTCTTGCAGTGGTTACTGGTAAAAGGCCTCACATCAGTTTCGTGAATTCTTTCTATTTAGATTTTGATATGTAATGTTTTAGAGTTGGGAATAAGCATTGCTGTGAATGGAACTGTTGTTGACTCGCTGCTTGTTTTTTCAAGTGAATGGCTCATTATTAGGCGATATGTATATGTTTTTGCTTGTTCTGATGCTTAACTAGTAGTATTTTACTAAGTTTTTAGTGTCTGCTCTTCTGCATGGCCTTTTTTTTGCTGAATTAAACCTTCTTTATTCCGTTTTCTTGTTTTCCTATAGATTTAGGAGCTAAGTGTGGAAACTTTGAATAAATGGTGATTAGTTCATTAGAGATATGTCATGTGACTTTGGCTCCATACTACATGCATAATTCGTTGCATGGCAGCTATTAATGAAAATGACAAAATCACTATTGTGTTCATAAGATGTTTGAATGACTTGAAGATTCATGAAAATGATGTTAAAGTTACAAATGATGCCCATGTTTTGGATCAAAACAGAGATAACTATTAATTTGACAGTAGCGCAAACTGTTTTATTCTTTGAAATATAAAAACCGCTTCTTTAACCAGAGGAATCAATGTTACATTGGCATACATTAAGGGAAGAAGCTTCCAGATCCAAACAGAAAATGAAATTCCCTTTTAATCTTCATAGCCCAAGTCACCATGTTCATGAATTCATCCATGTCAATCATACCGTTGCTGCTGTCCATTGCTCTTCCCATTTTCTTACAGCAACTCCATAACAGTTGAGGTCGGATGTGCTGACAGCGTTCTCAATTTCCATCGTCGTCACCCCACCGCTCTTGTGTACTTCCACAAAATACCTGAAATTGTTCTCAATTTCCATTGTCGTCACTCCATTGCTCCTCGTGTACTTCCACAGAGTAGTTGAAACTGATAAACCCATCTCCATCAAAATCGGCCACCCAAAAGATCTTGGGTACATCTTGAGCCATCTTTCCTTGCCCTAGAGTCCTCAACATGACCTTGTACTCCATCTGAGAAATCTTCCCATTTTTAATGGAATCCAGTTCATTTAGATCAGGCTGGAAAGCAGTTAACAACCCAGAGTTCTGCTAGTCTCCAGAAAACAAGCACAACGATTTGCACAAGAACTTGTTCAACATTCGACATATTTGCTGGTATTGTTGATCTGACCATAGCAAGAAACAAAAACCGTGCAAGTATAATCAGGTTTCAAGTCTCAATGTTCGATTTTTGCAACTTGAGCACCTTACAAATTTATAGGTTATTCATGGCAGATGAGAAAATGATACTCTAATTCTTAAACAATAGATGAGTTGCATTTAAGGCTACTGTTTCATGCTTTATCAGCCTGCAAGCCATCAATGAAGAAAAAGGTTACAAAGTGACGAAGTAGGATTAGAACAGAGACGTGGCAGGGATGAGAGGAGGATAATCATAAGAATACATTATTTAATAAAGTTACAAGTGGTTCCTTTTCCCTCTTTCAAATCTCAATCAGAAAATTTTCTTAATTCATTTTTCTTTTTTGGCTCTCTTTCACCCTCTGCACATGTAAAGAATAGTCTACGTAAAATGTTCAACAAAAGGTGTTAGAAAAATACAACTCTGGAATGTTGTTAACAAATTATCCCAAAGAAATGTTCGAAAAAGTTCAAGGTGGCTTTCCATTATCCACATCCACCATCACTTCAATATCTTTCCTAGCTGTTATCTTCTGCACGTAACCTGCAACGAATGATGAGCGTTACATTGCGATCGCTATGTGGAACAAACGCAAAAAAAGTAGTTCCTCTAGTCATCAAACAATCAAGGAGAATGACTCATCACTCTTCATATTGACATATTCATCATCTTTGTTCAGTGTCTACGTTCAAAACCAATGTTAAAGAAACAAACAACCATAACAGGTGTTAGTCAAGATTTTTCTAAAAGCAATAAACAGTTAGAAATTTGGGAAGCCAAAACCAATAAACATCTGTCTGAATGAAGAGCCTAGAACAAAATTCTGGAATCTGAAAATTAATCTGATAATTGATTCAATAAAAAGGCATCAAAGCATATGTAAAAGAGGTTAGCCTTAACTATTAAAGACATGATCAAAATAGCAGCAAAATCTCTGATAACAGAC
Organism: Hibiscus syriacus; assembly: GCF_006381635.1. Lineage (NCBI taxonomy): Eukaryota > Viridiplantae > Streptophyta > Magnoliopsida > Malvales > Malvaceae > Hibiscus > Hibiscus syriacus. Next base: position 675,381 of record NW_024062542.1, on the reverse strand, counting down.
ACATAAGATTAAATTTCTCAAAAAACATCTCAATACATTTTCTTTATACAATGTCTAAACTACTCATAATCCTCTAAACGCCTAATTGGACAAAATGGCACATTTAAGCGAACTCAAAATCATGTCCTCTTGGTAGTTGCAACTTGCAACAGTAACGTGCCAACCAAACTAAGACTAAGTTGATATCTCAATACATATTAGATGTACTAAACTAAGACTAAGTTGCATTCAGATTTCTACTAAATAAGTGACTAACGCTTAAGTGGCAAGTGGCAACTCACTGTTGAAGTCTAAACCATGATGAGCCATATGTTTACTTGAGGGAATCTACATATATTCTTTTCACCAATATAGACTTCGAATAGATTCCGCTACTCTTTACATGTTGGACTATGCTTCCAAGTAAAGTTAATCGAGTTACACTTACAACATAATTGCAATCTATGTTGCTTGATTCTACATTTTTCTTGAAGCATCCATATTAGATAGGGGTATTAGAATATGACCTAAAAGAACCTCCAAAGACATGAATATTTTCGGGGAAAGAATTGAATATACGCATGTTGGACATATCCATTTCCAATACTCGGACTAGAGTCCCAGCAACACGCATTGCAGTCCTAAGAAGAGGCAGATAGCTAGATATTCTTCCAAATTGAAAATTGATATCAATAACATGATGACAAATAATAAGAAGAAAATACCAATTCCAAGGCAAGGTATACATTTGCAAATAATCTCTTTTCCTCTTTTATTATAGTAGCTAACAAGTCCAGTCCCCTGGCAACTCCTGCACTCTCCAGTCCATTCGTAAACCACTTCCTTACAATCCTACAAACAAAACCCATCGAAGATCAACCAATTCTAATATCTAAAACCCAACACTTTACTCTTTGAAACGAGCTATAAACAAAGAAACAAACCTCGATTTCGGGGTCACATTGGAGTCGCTTATCGATTTCTACAGGGGCAACAGGGGAAGAATCAGGGTAGGTCATAGGAAGAGGAAGAGGTTCATCGTCATCAGTCAAATAGCTCTCCCGATTCCTCGACCATTTTTTTACCTTGATGCTACTCCCAGGTGGAGCTTCGTAGTTGTCTTGTCCGATTCTCACACCACCTCCGTAAATATCGGAGACGGTCGGGAAATGGAACCACTTACGGGATGTGGGACCGGCGGGAATATCGCCGGCGGAGGCGAAGCACCGGGTTGAGGTTCGTGGAAGGATGGGAAGGAGTAGGGATGGGCTGGCGTGCAAAAGGCTAGGGTTTGGAGGTAACATTCGAGTAAAAACTGAGAACGAAATGAAAGGGAAAATGGGGAGAAGATTGCGAAGCTCTGCAGTTTTGGCTATGGAGTTTGGAAAGAGGATTTTAGCGACCCACTTTGTCATTTTCTTCCAACATTTTTTTTGTAATCTTAAAACCACAGCATTATCATCCCAACAAAGACTGATGAACGTTATAATATATGAGAATGTAACGAATTTGTCTTCGGTACCATCTTTCTCTTGTCAAAGTCCAGCACAAATGTCCTCTTTGTTTGTTTAGCATTATATAAGTTTGGGTAAACTACGTTAACAGTCTTCTTTATTTTCGGTACGATTTGATCATCAATTTTAAAATTAAGAGTAAATGATCCGTAATATTATTGATTCGTTCGATTTTAGTCTCAATCTTTAAATTCCGTTAACCTCTTAAAGGAAGTATTAACTGATAATTAATTTTTTTTTTAAAAAAAAAGTCATGTGCTTTTCCTCTTTTTCCCCTTTAACCCACTTCCTTCACAATGATGATTTGCTCATGAGGTAAGTTTTTTTCCAAATCCATTGAACAATATTTTTTAATCCACTCCTTTTTCTCTTTCTAATTCATCCCATTATTTAGCCTCTGTAAATTCATATGCTCACAAACTCCAAGCTTTTCACATATTTTTCTAGAGTTGAACATTTTTCAGTGTTGATCATGGAAGGCCTTGTAAAGTCTCAAAGTTGTTTGCAGGGAAGTCATATTGACAAATCAATATCCCCCATTACACTTAATGCTGGAAAATTTCAATTATATCAATAAATATGTGCAAATTCAACGAAAAGAAAAGGAAATGAAAGAAAATTACTTAAAATCAATGGGAGGTAGAGAAATCATAAGAAAATAAAGATTAATCATCATCGATATAAGCAATTTGCTCGTTGTAGTGAATACAATGATTATAGAGCATGTTCAACAACAATTTTTCACTGTAAAATGCCGAAAACTAAATATAACAAAACAAATGCAATCATGTTAAGAGTTGGCGAAAATGACAAACCTATTAGGTATGTTCTTAACCATGGTAGTGGTCCTTGAATCTTTACCATTAGATTTTGATATGGCTTATTCTCTTATTAAGAAACAAGGATCAAATGTCCTCTCTTGTTTACCTTTTCACAATCTTCCCTATTAGCAATATTGTGCACGTGTTAGTGTATGACAGTTGAGGTTGTTAGAGTGGTTGGGGAGTATTTAAGGCTTATAACATACTATATGAGTTCTATATAAACAACTAGCACTGTGTACTCAAATTAGCATTGTTTTCATTAATAAAAAGTTGTTATATTCTTATTCTTCCTGATATCTTAACATGGTATCTTTCGTTACTGGTATTGGGATTCTTTGTTTTCGCTTTCGTTCGTGAAAATAGTGTTTCTGTTTCGCTCTTTGCTCATGGATCTCTCTTTTGGTGCTTCTTGAGGGTTTGCCAACAAGAAAGTAAATGTGATTCTTGATGAATCCAACTTCTTGCTTTGGAAACAACAGATCTTGCTCACGATTCGGAATCATTGTCTAGAGCAGCTGCTGACCCGTGATGTTTCTCCTCCACCGATGATTGTTGTTGATGCAAATGGTGAGATCCATGCAAATGAGGCGTATGAAGACTTCATTGCACATGATAGTGCACTCGCATCCTGGTTGCTATCTACGGTTAGTCCACATTTTCTGCCTCAATTTGTTGGAGTCGAAACTGTTGCTGCGATTTGGGAGGCGGTGCTCAAGTTTTTTTGCAAACCGCTCTACCATGGCCGTTATGAGTATTCACTATAAGTTGCAGACCATGAGGAAGGGAAATGACAACATGCGTATTTATCTTACGTATATTAAGGAGGTATGTGATGTTCTCGCTTCGTGTGGAAGTGTTGTTCCTCCAGTCGAACAAATTGTGAGCATTTTGAAAGGTCCTCATCGTGAATATCGGTCGTTCATGGCTGTTATCTCTACCATGAAAGAGGCTCTCTCGTTAGATAACATCTATGCTATGTTAATGGATGTTGAGGTGCAGTTGGCCAGATTTGATGAACAACAGGAGACTTTGCCCATGGTTGCTAATTTTTCTCAGAGTGATGTTGGTCGTGGTTTGTCTAACCGTCAGGATCACAGATTTGGTTGCGTGTCATCCGGATCTGATGCAAGAAATGGTGGTCGGGGGTGAGGTTGGACGCGTGTGCAGTGTCAACTTTGTGGGAAGCTTGGCCACTTGGTTGACCATTATTGGCATCGATTTGATGAAGATTTCTCTTGTGTTTCGGCCAACAATCATACTATTTCCAAGGATAATTCAACCAGTGTACTCCTCTCCTAGTTCTGCCTCTAGTGGTGGCAGTCAAGGTTGTGAGTGTTACTCTCGTGGGAGGTTGGACTCTCAAGGGACCACGCAATCTCAAGTGAATGTTGTTGCTGCATCTCCTAAGCGTTGGGCAGTGGACTCGGGTGCCACTTATCATGTAACTCCAAATAGGACAAACCTGGTAAATCCTTCTGATTTTCATGGTCCAGGTAAACTTACAGTGTGTAATGGTATTTCTCTTGATATTATAATGGTTGGTGATTCGATATTACCTGCTTCGTCTAGAGTTTTTTTGTTGCATGATTTATTGCATGTTCCTCACATAACGAAGTACTTGTTTTCAGTCTCTAAGCTTGTTAGGGAAAACAATATATTCTTTGAGTTCCATTCCAATATCTGTTGTGTACGTGATGAGATTACTAGACAAGTGTTGTTGACTGGTGAGGAAACTGGTGGACTTTACTCTTTTGTGACAAATAAAGTTGGAAGTGAAGGTTGGCGTGCTGGTGCTGATGTTAACCTTACCTCCAAATCTTTACATAGTGAAATGGATGAACTGTGGTATCGAAGGTTTGATCATCCCTCTAGTGATACTTTAGTTCAGATTGCTAGAGAACTTGATGTAAAGATTACTACGGGTATTAATAAAACTTGTATTGCTTGTCATATGGGAAAAAGTCACAAATTACCTTTTGTGAAATCAAATACAGTTTATGATACTCCTTTCCAGCTTATTTATAATGATTTGTGGGGACCACCACATGTCTCCTTTAATGGGTTTCAATTCGATGTTATTTTGTCGACGTGTGTACTCAACATACATGGATATATCTCTTGAAAAATAAGTCTCAGACCACAGCAGTATTTCAATTGTTTCAGAAAATGGTGGCTACTCAGTTTGGTGCTTTGGTTAAAGCGATCCAGAGTGACTGGGGTGGTGAATTTCGTAGCCTCTTGTCAGTGCTAGTTAGGGCAGTTATTATTCATAGGGTGTCATGCCCTCACACGTCCGAGCAGAACGATGTTGTTGAGCAGAAGCATCGACACTTAGTTGAATTGGCCCTTGTATTGTTGGCACAAGCATCTCTACCAATTGAGTACTGGTCCTATGCCATTATTGTTGTGATTCAATTGATTAAAAAGATGCCCACCAAGGTACTGCAAGAGGTCTCTCCTGTTAAGAAATTATTGGGGAAGAAATCGAATTATAGTGAACTAGGTTTTGGTTGTTAGTGTTTTCTTCACTTGCGACCTTTTCAAGCTCACAAACTTGCGTTTCGGTCTTAACCATGCATGTATTTGGGTGTTAGCCCCCAACACAAGGGTTTTCAATGCTTAGCAACTGATAGGAGAGTCTATATTTCTAGACACATTACTTTTAATGAGGGTATATTTCCTTTAGTAGGGAAATCTGCTTCAGTCAAGTCACATGTGGTCAATGACCAACAATCACAAGCAATTGATATTGTGACCAATATTTAACAGCTGCCTGGTCTTAGTGCACAATGCAGTTCTGGGCAGGTTCATCGTGTAGTACGGCTAGTATCCCAAGTTCTGTGTCAGGTTCATCGGTGCAGTCTAGTCGTATTGTTGTTCCTTGTATGCCTAGTGATAACACTGTTACACCTGCAAGAAATAATAATGTGAATTCCTTAGAGGAAGCTACAGTTGAGCCTTCTAGTTTACCTGCTCCTACCGATGTTGTTGTCGAATCTAGTGCCAATACTGAAGTTTTGCCTGAGATTGGTGCATCCCACACAAACTATCATCCGATGCTTACAAGGAGCAAGTGTGGTATTTTTAAGCCTAAAGCTTACTCAAGTCTTTTTGATGAAGAAGTTCCTTCAATGGTTAGTGAAGCGCTGCAGTTTCTAAACTGGGCTGATGCAGTTTAGGATGAATTTGATACTTTGAAGAAGAATGGAACTTGGACGCTTGTTAAGTTGCCACCAGGACGAGTTATAGTGGGTTATAAGTGGCTGTTCAAGTTGAAGCGTAATCCAGATGGCTCAATTCATCGATATAAGACATGACTAGTTGTAAAGGGGTTATCTCAGGTTCCTGGACATGACTATCTCGACACGTTTAGCCATGTTGTAAGGTTTTCAACACTTAATGTTGTTCTCTCTCTTGCTATGTCTAATAAATGGTAATTGAGGCCTGTTGATATCAACAACGCATTCCTTAATGTAGATTTGAAGGAAACCATTTTTATACAACAACCTCCAGGTTTTGAACATATGACAGCTGATGATACACCTCTTGTGTGAAAGATGTGTTGGTTCAAATAGGGTTTTAAGTTTCTCGAGTTGACGTTTCTTTGTTTTTCACTAATACCGACGTTGAGCATGTTTATCTTCTGGTATACGTCGATGATATTGTTATTACTAGATCATCATCTTCTGCAATTGTTGGTGTTGTGCTCATGTTGCGCAACATGTTTTCCCTTAAGGATTTAGGATCTCTCAGTTATTTCTTAGGGATTGAAGCAAAATGACTTAATGACTCATTGATTCTCAGTCAAAACAAGTTCATTTTGGAGCTTTTTGAGAAGGCGAACATGAAGAGTTCTTCACCATGTGTTATGCCATGGTTCTTGCGTCCAAATTGGCTGAGAATGATGATATTGTTATTACCAGTTCATCATCTTCTGCAATTGTTGGTGTTGTGCTCTTGTTGCACAACATGTTTTCCCTTAAGGATTTAGGATCTCTACGTTATTTCTTAGGGATTGAAGCGAAATGATTTAATGGTTCATTGATGCTCAGTCAAAACAAGTTCATATTTTTGAGAAGGCAAACATGAAGAGTTATGCACCATGTGCTATGCCTATGGTTATTGCGTCCAAATTGGCTGACGATGATGAGTTACTTTCTGATTCTAGTATATATAGAAACATTGTTGGGTCATTGCTTTATGTGTGTCATAGCAGACCTGATATTGCATTCAGTGTTGGAAAGGTAGCTCGTTTAATGCATGCACCTCGCAAAAGTCATTTAGTTGTAGTGAAATGTATTCTTTGCTAGTACTGTGGATTATGGGTTATTGTTCTCTCTATCTGATTCAGGGTTGACAATTTCAACATTTACTGATGCTGATTGGGGTGCAAGTGTCACTAATTGGCGATCAATTTCTGGTTATGGTGTGTTTCTTAGTAAACATTTGGTTGTATGGAGTTCCAAGAAACATAAGTTTGTTTCTCAATCAACAATGGAGGCTGAATATAAGAGTTTAACTGGTGCTACAACAGAAGTTACTTGGGTGAGTAAATTGTTAGTTGATCTCGGGTTGATGTAGCATGGGAAATCAGTGATATGGTGTGATAATACTGGAGCAGTGACGATGAGTGCCAATCATGTTTTTCATGCACAATCAAAACATGTAGATCTTGATGTGCATTTCGTTCGTCAAAAGGTGGATGTTGAGCAATTGTGTGTGAATTATGTGCCTACAACTCATAAAGTTGCAAATGGTTTTACCAAACCCTTGTCCAAAGCAGCGTTTGAAGTGTTTCGCTAGAGAATCGGGGTGCATTTGTGTTCAAGACTAGAAGAACAGATGAAGTAGAGGGAATATTAGTAATTTGTGCACGTGTTAGTGTATGACGGTTGAGGTTGTTAGAGTGGTTAGGGAGTCTGTTAGGCTTATAACAGACTGTATGAGCTGTATATAAACAGCTAGCACTATGTACTAAAAGGAACATTGTTTTCATTAATAAAAAGTTTTTATATTCTTCTTCTTCCTGATATCTTAACATTCCCCTACATTGATGTTTAATCTCATTGTTATTCCTCTCTGTCAACTAGTTATTTTTGTTCTTTGCATTCTATTTAACAACAGTAGCACCGGCTGCCGACGTACCAACTGAGCTCCTGTTTTTGTTATTCTTGTTAGGATTTCCTTTGCTAGAATTAGTCTCTTTCTTGGTAGGTGATTGACTTTGATAAATAAAAGAAGGAAGAATGTTGAGAGAATATTTATTCGAGAATCTGAGTTAATAACGACAATTGCGGAGAATGAGAAGGAGAAGGTGGGTTATTATATTTGTTGTCGGCCAATGATATATTATGAGTGCAAGTATTGAAGAACTTCCTATTATAACCTATGATTTGACTGGATTTAATATCAACCTTTTTTCCATTGATTTTTTTCCATTCATTTCCCGTAAAGCTTTAGCTGCATCTACTACATCGTAGAACTTGAAGAACTTTTGATGTTTTTCTGTCGCCGCCACAACTAGAACCTGCAAGAAAGACTATGAACGCCGTTGAAGCTTGCAATTCCATTGCTTTAGATTTTTTCTAACTTGGAGGAAGAAGAAGAAGACACGTGGGTTTGATTTTTGATTTTTTTTAATTGCCACATCAGACTTTCGTTTAACAGTTAACGAAAATTAATGACGGAAAGACTTAAACCGGACGGACCGATAATATTAGGGACTATTTATCCTTAATTTTTAAATTAATGACTAAAGTCGGCCATACTAAAAACAAATGGGACTATTCGCATAGTTTACCCTATTAGTTTTGATAGCCAGAAAATGAGGCTGGCAATTTAGGTCCAACCTAAGATTAGGTCACTACCTTTTCCTTTACTCACTTTAGTCGAATTTGGTACTTGAGATATGATCGTAAAACATTTTTACATATTTAAAATAGTTGAATGAGTGAAAATATACGGTTAAGATTAACTCTTTATTTTATTTTTTTCAGTAAATATTTTTTCATTTCCTATTGTAAATCTTACTCGCCTATTTTTACTCATATAACAATACTAAATTAATATAAAATTAAAAAAATTACAATTCATGGAACACGTAAGTTAATAAATACATTATTTCAACTTACCATTTTTAAAACTTAAATACTCATAATATGTCATGTCAAACCATTAAAAATAAAATTTAGATGACAAAACATATATAAATCAATGGATAAATAAAAACCTTGAATCTTGATGTTAAAATTTTGAATTGTTGGCCTTGATGTTTCAAATTAGCAAAAAGTATTTTTAGAGTTTACATTCTCATTATTTTGATGACCAGATATCATGAAAATCAACTCATTTATAATTTGGGGATAATAACCCAAATAAATAACCTAACATATTAATTACTTTAATTTCTAATCAGTTGGATCATAAATTAGAAATTAGTTATACATTATTTTACAAAAGTCCAATAAACTTTAATTGTATTAGATCATTCTAATATAGATTAATCTTTATGATGGTAAATAGCATACAATTATTTCATATTCATGTTATCCAACAATGACATTTTATCAACCATCTCTTTTATTTTTGTTCTTTATCCTGGAAGAAGGGGTACGCCTCGGTGCATTCTGGTTGCTTGAGAGTGCAAATCCTGTCATTCTTTGAGAAAGTTGTTAGAGGGAAGGCGCATTTCAAGTTTTGTCTGCTGTATGTAGGCGATCGCTTGCAGTCTGGTTCTTTGCATGTGCCTAAGCCGCCGTTGAATGTTTCGTATATGTATTTGAGAATGTTACCTGTGAATCGTGATAGTTGTTGATTTCCTTCTAAGTTCATTCAAGTGACAAGCTTATTTCCTTGTTTCTGCAACTTTAAGCGGTGTTTCGACCATTGTCAATGCCAAATGAGAATGCGTTTAATTGAAGCTCAACTTGAACTTTGCTTCAATGCAGAATACTACATTGTACTATCGAATTTGATATCCAGTAGCAGTGTGAATGCCTTTTTTAAAATAATTTTTTCCCCTTCAATTTTCAGTATATCCTTGACAGCTACAACTCGTGGAATTCTTCTAAATTTTGCAATGGGAACCTTATTCAGAAATATAATGAATAATGCAGGTTTGAGGTAATCTTCCGCTGCCTCTGCAAACAATTTGTATTCAGCAAATTCATCTTGGAAGCTGATAGACTGATGAAATAATCAGTTGTTGCTGACATTTAGGAACTTTCTTTTTGGTGACCTACAATCAAATAGGGTCAATGTTAATACACCCATTGTTGTCTTCGTGTCGTCGTAATCTATATATATTTATTTTGACCTATACATAACAATCATAACTATAGACTTGATACAAACATGTAAAGAGAGTCAATATATAAACCCTAATATCATACAAGAAAAGGAACTTCAACTATTTCCTTCTTCCACCCTTGACCCTAGAGCACTCCATCTGGTACTTTGCCTCCATATATATAATCTATAACCTCTAAATAATCGGTCGATTCTTGACTAGTAATTATGTCCAAATCAAAAAGGTTGTCCGTCAACACTCGACTTAACCAATTTGTTCCATCAACATACTTCAATGACTGACCTCGATTTCCTGTTTCATAAGCACTTGATCATAGTGTGAAAATCGAAATGGATAATTTATGTATTTAGTAACTAAATTATCAGTTTTAGTATCTAAATATCAAATTTTTTAAAAATAATTAGTAACGTTTAATTTATATTTCATTTTAGTACCCACCATTAAAAACTTAACGTGTTTAGTACCTAAACTATCAATTTTAGTCCGTTTTAATACCTAAACTTTCAAAAAAAAATTCAAAAACTTGATGGGTACTAAAATGAAACAAAAACTAAATATTAAGTATGATTTAAAAAAATAAAAGTTAGATACTAAAACATATAAAACTGATAGTTTATGTACTAAACAATTAACTTATCCAATCTAAAGTGAGCAGGGTACGGGTAACTTGTTTCGGTTTAAGGTTTTTTTTTCACTAGAAGTACATGAATATAATATTTATTACAGCCAGTCAACTAAACAATAAATTTAACCTATTTAAAGTAAAACTAATTAACCAACCTAGGCTGAAACCATTTAAACTAAGGTCTATTGATTTTTGATGAGACTAGATAGTAGCTTTGATGCATTCTCATTGGTTAATAAAATATATTAAAATTATATTTGTTGTAACCGGTTTTCGTCCGGGCACGAATTTTCTTGGCGAAAAAGTATGTGAATAAATAAATGGTTTTTAATGAAATGTTTTGGAGTCGTCATCGACTTTTTGGGTTAGGTAAGTCGAATACCTTAAAATCATCTTTTAAAAGAGTTTTTAAGAAAGCATCATTTAAAAGATAAATCGGTCTGCGTATAATCAAAAATTCATTCTTTTTAGTAATAAAAAGGAATTCGTGGTCGATTACGTTTGAGGAATGATTAACACCCCACAACTCCCAAATTGGTACACGTTGATTATAAATTGTCTCTGGTAATAGAAATTTAAGAATTCAAATATAAATTTAATTTACAATCCTATTATTCCTAATTCAATCGCAGAATTTTAACAGTAAATTCTAAGGAAAAATAGGAAATATTCCAATATTTTCAATCAAAGAGAAAATAATCCCTAAAATACTTTAAGACAAATATTTCTCTTTCCGACTGAAATAATAAGAATATGATAATTCATCCCCGAGAATTTTAGATTGAAATAACTTTATTCGACTAAATAGGCATATTTGATTTTTTAGGTTTTATAAATAGGGTATTTATTTATTTAAAATATCAGAATAGGACATCTAGTTACTTTAAGACATATATTTCTTAATATTTAAAAATAAATAAATATTATCCTTTCATATTATAAAATCGGTCAAATTATACTTATGAGTCTTTCATGTAAATGTGACTAATTAATAAAAAAAATTAAAGCTATAGGATTATATTAAAAAGCAATAAAACATATGGTCAAAAATGAAAATTATTAATATATCAGGGATTAAATTGTAAAATATCAAAGTTAATAGACATAATTCTAAATAGTATTAAATATAGGTACTATTAGTGTAATTTAACCATAAATACCAATACATGATTAAAATATAAATTATTAAAATTTATGGGCTAAATATGTTATTTACCGAAATATATATATATACATAACAGAGACTAAAATATAATAAAATAAAATTCGAAGACTAAATTAGAAGGCACGAAAATTGATTTTCAGTGACAAGAATGCAAAGTTATAAACCAGAGGGACTACTGGCATAATTTACCCATATGCGAAATTACACAGACAACCCTCCCCAAAACGACGCCATTCGGGGAGGGGTATTTAAACATGAAAATCGGCCCTAAGGGCCAATCTCTCTTCATTTTTTCATTTTGCTTCTCTCACTTCTCTCAACAATTCCCTCGCCGGAGGGAATTCGACCATCGTCGGCTGTCGTGCTCCAGCGCCGACGGTGGATGAAATTTACAAAATTACCCCCAAACCATAGATCGAGACACCCCAAACTCATATTTGAACTCATTTTCTCTAAATAAATCCATCACAAACCTTATATCTAAGTATTTTACCTTCGTATTTTCATTTTTTCGGTGGCGTGTGGAGGCTCTGATGACGGTGCAGTTTCCTCGGTAAGTTTCTTTCTTCTTTGGTTTTTTGTTTGGGTGCTGTGGGTTGCTTGCTCTCTGTTTTTTCTATTTTTCTCATTTTTTGTTCATATTCTATTCTCTTACAGGCTCGTTGGATTTTATAGCCACCACGGAGCTCATTTCGGACCGGTTAAAGAGCGGTCCTCGGTGAGTCACCGAAGCTACGATGGTGACTCACCTTAGGGCTGTGACGTGTGCAACCATCTTTGCATCTTCTGGAGTCTTCGATTGAGGCGGTTGAGGCGTGACAGTGACTGGAGTGAAGCGTTAGAGGCGGCGGCCGGAATAGACCCTAGGGTGTTAATGATACCCTAGGGTTTCTGCTGGATCATTTGTGGACCGTTGGATCTCAGCAGATCCAACGATTGATAGAGCTAGCGGTTGGAGATAGGGTTTAGAAACCCTAGTTGTATTCAGGTCTGGATCGAGTCTGTTGTGATGGGTCTAGACTAGATCGGGTCTGGACTAGGTTTAGGCCTGGACTTTGTATTTTGTTTATGTTGGGCCTCTGGGTTCTTTGTAAATGGGCCTGTAATATTTGTAATTATTTGATAATAATAATATAATAATATAGTAATAAAAAAATAAAACTGGACAAAAAATTAGGGTATACAACTGCCCCTCTTTTCTCATTCTTGTGTTAACAAGAATAGGCCAAAGACAATAAGTGTTTTTGTCAAGTTGACTTATTTTGATTAAGACGGAAATGTTGAACAAGTTCTTATTATTATGAACTATTCCACTGAAAATGTTGATGTCTCAAGTGAGGTGTCGCTGATTCAACTCCATATACGATGAATTGAACTAAGGTTGAACAAGTTCTTCTTATTATGAACTTCTTCCTCTTCATATGAGTTTTCCTTATCATGAACTCTCTATTGGACATGATGATCCTATCTTCTTCTGGGATGGATTCGAATCTTTGCTGAAATCCAAGTTTTTCAAAGATTGAAAAGTAGACTGATTCTTTGCTGAAATCTTTGTTAACTTTGGAATTCTTGTCAAATGTTCAATATCTAGATAAAAATGTGAAACAAAATTTAATGAACGAAAAGAAATTTGTTTGAAGAGGAACTATCTCAGGTGAGATAAAATTTGTTTTAAGAAAAACTATCTCGAGTGAGATAAAATTTCTGTTTTAAATAAGACATCGCTGATTTAAAATGTCGTGAATCAAGCAACGAAAATGTTGAAAACATTCTACCCGAAGGTCTTATGGATGGCCCGAATGACTTATAATTTTGCTCGAAAGGCTTATAGATGACCAGAAAGATTTAAGCATCATGCTCGAAAGACTTACTGATGACCCGAAGGATTTACAAATCAAGAAACCCTTGAAAATCAAGTTTAATTTCTTAGTTGTCAAGGAACCCCTTAAAATTAGGCTTAGATTCTTTTAACAACTCTTTTGAGATAATCATCAAGAAAACCCTGAAAATCAGGCTTAGTTTCTAAAATCTCATTTTAAAACATCCAGTCTAAAGGTTTTATGGATGGCCCGAAGGACTTATCATCTTGCTCGAAAGGCTTACAGATGACCTGAAGGATTTAAGCATTGTGCTCGAAAGACTTACTGATGACCCAAAGGATTTACAAATCAAGAAACCCTTGAAAATCAAGTTTAGTTTCTTAGTTGTCAAGGAACCCCTTAAAATTAGGCTTAACTTCCTTGAACAACTCTTTTGAGATAATCATAAAGAAACCCCTGAAAATCAGGCTTAGTTTCTAAAATCTCATTTGAAAACATCCTGCCTGAAGGCCTTATGGATTGCCCGAAGGACTTATCATCTTGCTCGAAAGGCTTACAGATGGCCCGAAGGATTTAAGCATCATACTCGAAAGACTTACTGATGACCCGAAGGATTTACAAATCAAGAAACCCTTGAAAATCAAGCTTAGTTTCTTAGTTGTCAAGAAACCCCTTAAAATTAGGCTTAGCTTCCTTTAACAACTCTTTTGAGATAATCATCAAGAAACCCTTGAAAATCAGGCTTAGTTTCTAAAATCTCATTTGAAAACATCCTGCCCGAGGGACTTATCATCTTGCTAAAAAAGCTTACAGATGGCACGAAGGATTTAAGTATCATGCTCGAAAGACTTACTGATGACCCAAGGATTTACAAATCAAGAAACCCTTGAAAATCAAGCTTAGTTTATTAGTTGTCAATGAACCCCTTAAAATTAGGCTTAGCTTCCTTTAATAACTTTTTTGAGATAATAATCAAGAAACCCCTAAAAATAAGGCTTAGTTTATAAAATCTCATTTGAAAACATCCTGCCCGAAGGTCTTATGGATGGCCCGAAGGACTTATCATCTTACTCGAAAGGCTTACAGATGACCCGAAGGATTTAAGCATCATTCTCGAAAGACTTACTGATAACCCGACGGATTTACAAATTTGGGAAATAGTTTACTAAGTAAGAAACTTTGGAAATCGTTTTATTACTATTCAACAATTTCATTTTCAGAAAAGATTAAATAAGAAACTTTGGAAATCATTTTTTTTCATTTTTTTTCCGAAACAACTTGTTAGTTGGGTAACATGCCCTCTCTTCAAAATAATGCTTCATTTATGGATTACGACCATATATTTTCAGATATTTTCCTCTTCTGACGTGATTCCTGCATTTGAGGTTTGAATTCTACCTTCTACTTGTAGAGTATTTTTCATCATGAATCTTCTTTTTCATACGAAGATTTGTAAAAACCTCATGTTTGAATACAATCAAATGTATCAATGTAATGTATTTTTTATTATGCAAATGGTGTTCTTATGAATTCAAAAATGTTGAATCCATCTTCATTTAACTCCAAAGTGGCGAATTCAATCTTTTTCCACTTGATCATTCCTTTTCTGGTTTTACTTCAAATATCAGTGTAGCGAATTATGCTATCAGGCTTGCATTTCTGAAGAATCATCCAATCAACTTGGATCTTTGTGTCTTCTTCATTTGCATTAAAGTCTCAGAAGAAATGTTTTATTTATGTAACTCTTGCCGCAGTCAGAATTATGACGTTTTTGCCTCTTTTATCCCTGAACTTGTGTGAAAAATCTAATAAAGCTTTTATCTTTGAAAAGAGAATATATCATCTTTGAAGAATGTATATCTAAATATGCCAAACTCAGCAGAGATTAATTATGAAAGCAGCGTCTGTTCAACTCTTGAAACACATCACAAGGAGGATTTATCCTAATTCCTTTCATGTCTCCATATCTAATTGGATCTCGAACAAGGCTATTTAGGCCATATTATGTCGAGATGTTTAACAACAACCTATCATTCAACCTTAGTTGGCTCCACTAGTTTCTTGCAGTTAAAATTTCAGCGTCTCTTTATGAAAATAAATCTTCATAATTTCTTATTTCTAACCTTGAGGTTTTGGAATACAACCTTCATTTTGGATCGACAAATTGAAACTATATGATCACAACATTGGTTCAGCATCATAATAACTGGTTCGTAAAACATTGACAATACATTCATCATTTTCTGTGTCTTCTGCCTAGATTTCTCAATCATTGAACCCTTTGCATAGTGTTTAGAGCTTTTGTATGACGTCACAAGGAAACTTAAGAACAAAACTCAGTGGGAATATAAGTAGGACGCTTTGGCTTGCCAGCATCTATGTAGGTGAAATTACCAGGATAATGTTAATGTATGATGGACAAAGTGATCTTATATGATAAGCTCAACTATCACTGTTTTATCATTTTCATTCTTCGTATCTTTCTATCTCATTGAAAATATTTTCTCAAATAAATGATCTTATATTCCTGTATGATATGGGCCTTCATCATGCCCCATTATTTGCTTCTTGTTGATATGAGCCTTCAAAATGCCCTAACATTTTCATACTGATGCGAGCCTTTAAAATGCCTCACATGAATCATTTCTGTATGAATTGGGCATTTAAAATGCCTCAACATTTTATTTCTGGTTGAAATAGGCCTTTAAGATGTCCCAACATTCTAAATTGTAAGGCTTACTCTCAATGTTTGTTTGATTTGAATCTTTATGATCCCCACGAGATCCAACTTTAATAATGCCCCATTGTGGGTACTTGTGTCTCTTTTGTTGCCCAAATCTCTTAATCTTGAATACTCTCATTCTAGTGTCACTAAACAATAGTGTTGTCAAGTAATTTGTGGGATTCTCTTCATGTAATCACAAACTTAAGAAGTTATCAGAAATGTCTGAGATATGTGCCTCTTCTAAATGAGGTGATCATCTTCTTCTTGATTGGTCGCATTCTTGCCTTTTTTGCTATGTATTAGGATATGTACCCTTTTGAAAAGGGTAATCATCTTCTTCTTATCAATTTGCTGAAAATGTCACAAAAGAGTGTTACATGGTCTCACATCCAGCCCTTATGATCTTTCAGACCACTTGCTTTCAAGAATGTGAAGTACTTAATCATTTTGGCATCGCTCATTCTTTTTCTCCAATAGAGGTAGAATAGGCGTCAACTTGTTTCAAAGACCTTCCTTATTTGAGACTGTCCTAGGGGTGTAAACAACCCGAGTCAAGCTCGAGTATTGCTGAGCTTGACTCGAACTCGAAAACTTTAAACGCAGGCTCGGCTCAACTCGAAAACTCGCGAACTAAAAATTATGAAGCTTAGCTCGAAATATATTATTGAAACTCGACTCAAACTCAAAAAGGCTCGAACTCTAAAAATATTTAGGAGCTCGATTGAAGCTCGATTCAAGCTCAATTCAAGCTCGAACTCAAACTCGAGTTTGAACCTACAAAAATCTTATATTACATTTAAAATATATAAATAATTTTCCCTTTAATCAACTATCACCAATACATTATAATATGAATGTATGAACTATAAAAAATCTAAAAAATAAAAATACAATTACAAGAAATTTAGGATAATTAATATAAGCTTTGAAGTTTTTTTATAATAATTATTAGTATTATTATCACTCATGTTTATTATATTAACATGTGCAAATCCACCAGGAGGAAGCCCGGGACAGTGCACCATCCACGTGAACCCACCGAAGAAGACCCATGCTGGTCGGCTATCCACTAAAACCAATGCTCATTGGCCATGCTCGAATCCATGCCCTGCAGACACACAAAACAAGAGACAGAGCTCCAAGCACAACAAGACAGAGAAAATATCAAGGATATAGTCTCAATCATCATCAGAAAAGGGGGGAGAGGTCAACCATAAAAAAACCCATGGAGGAATCAACAACAGGAGGTAGTGTTCTTCTACTCCATATGTATACCATATTGTTGAAGGATTTCTCGGGGTATTTTAATTATTGGTTCTATAACTACCTGAAGTATCAGCAATAAGAAAAATAATGGATACAGTTTTGGCTCCAAATAAATAATAGAACAGTTTGGATATAACAAGCAGATGCCTCAATCATAAGTCCTGAGATGGAAACATGAAAAACACTACCTCTTCTACAATATTTTCCTGGTTCTGGAAGAGTGCAGCCATAATTGTTTTCCCATTTTCCTTTTTTAGCGATACCTACAAAAGAACATTGATTAAGAGTATATTTAAAGACAATACCAAAAAATGTGCAGGAAAAAAAATCTAAGATGTCATTTAGAATTCAAGAGCACAACCGTTGAACAAAGCTTGATTCAAAAAGAGAAAAACGGGAGGGAAGATAACGAGTTCAAAATCAAATGCAGCAAAATTGCACACTTTATGTAAACTTTTGCATTAACAAAAAGAAACAAATATGTAATGAACAATTACTTACATCTCAACTTTATCATTAACTGTCTGGAAAGTATAAAGGAAAATCATGATGCATTCTACCAATAATCTTTCCCTGAATCCCTGTACCAAAATTTTCTGTGGTCAGGTTGAGAACCTTTCAACAATGTTGGTGATTATTGTACCCCTCACACTAAACAATCACATACAAGTATCATCTTCAGAGGACATGAATTTTATATAATAAACTATGACAACATTAGTCTACTGAAACTATTACATAATTATAATAAATTCCATTTTGAGAAAGTGAATATACCTGGAAACGGTGTGTAAGCTCTGAAATAAGAGGATATTGCTCCATATCAAAAAAAGTTCTGTAGGACCTCTGGAGATACTAAACCAAGGTCCAATCCTTTTTGAAGATTCTGTTACAATATTTTTGCACAATTAATCTTCACGAGCAGAGGAGAGTTTTGTCCTTAGTAATTAGTTAAAAGATAATTTTATAATAAACAAACAATACAGTAGGAGGAGAGGAAAACGAAAGAGAAACCTGAAAAAGATACCATGTCAAAGTACTAAACCTACCATAAGCATACAATAATTTCATGGAAATATTCTTTGCAGGGGCTTTATACCTTAGCCCCAAAACATAAATCTCAGCTGATGCTGAACGACTAGCATTCGTATTACCATATACTAAGTTATACTTATGAATCAAGTCATAAAACCCAGAAAATGCATCACAGTCTTCTTTTCAAGGATTCATCAAAGTGCAAAAGAACGTATTACCGTATACACCCGTTTTTGACCGGGCTTGAAAAATATTATAAATATTTATTATTATTATTATTATTATTATTATTAATACAAACAGAAGAACGCTGTGAGTTTTTTTTCTAATTCTTGCACATCAATTTTTTGGTTTAGTCTTCATCCATCGAGATTTCAAGTATAAAAATAGAAATAAATAGGGATTATGAGCTTACCAATTTGAGCCACTAGGTTTGAGACTGAAACATTGAAGGTTGCTCGGGAAACCTTGCATATGAGTTAGGGGTTAGTTTATCGGTTCAGATTCTAAAATAAAAACGAAATAGAAACGAGAGAGAGATCTATTTACCTTTGTTGTGTTTGGATCTTCACCGGAGTCGAGAAGAGAGAAACGATGTAGAGGATTTCAAAACTTTCGGTGAAGATCTTCACCGGGTTAGTTCATCGGTTCAGATTCTAAAATAAAAATGAAATAGAAACGAGAGAGAGATCTATTTACCTTTGTTGTGTTTGGATCTTTACCGAAAGGTTAAGAGAAAGGCATCAACTTAAGGCTTTATAAGGGTTGTTTTCATTCGCATATGGAGGCCACTTGGGTGGTGGTCACGCGTCGGTCATGGTGGCCGATGGTGCGAGTGGCGATGTGGTTAGCCTTTGAGGCTCTCGGTTGTGGGAAGAAGAAGAAAATAATAGAGGGAAGAGAGCAAAACGGCTGAAGAGGATAGTTTTAGTTCATATTAGTTTTAGTTTATAATTAGGTTTTTATATATTAAATGTAGGGTAAATAACTCTCATACCCCTAGACTTAGCCGTATATTTATACTTTAGTCACTGGTAAGGATTTTTTTTAAATTTATTCATTTATATTTGTCCCGATTTTATTATTTTCCCAATTTTAATTGTAATTTTTGGGTTATTTAAGTTTAAGTCCCTTATATTTATGTGTGCTTTTTATTTTAAACCCTGTTTATTTATTGATTTATGAGTTTAATTTTCACTTTATTTAAATTTAGTCCTTAGTTAAATTTGTGAATATTTCAAACTTAATCCTTGGTTGATTTAAATTTTCTTATTTGTTTTAAATGTTCAGATGTCATTTATGCTATTTTTCATATTATTTTAACTTAAACCGAATAGGATCAATTGCATATAAGACCATGTAAGTTTAATTGTACATTTACGTGAATTTAATCATCATTTTAAAGTTAGTATATTTAGCTTAAATTAGTCCTCACATTTAGGTTTCACTTAATTTAGTCTCTGTTTAGGATTATTTTCTTTAATTAGTTGTGTATATTTATTTTGCATGTTGATATGTTTATGTGTGAGTATGCGAATGATTTATTTAGGAGTCACATAACATCATTTTGCATAATTTGTATGTTACCTTCATGTGCATTACTCAACCCCTATCATATAATCAAATTAAGGGTTTAGAGTTTAGGGTTTATAGTTTATGATTTAGGGTTTAGGGTTCATTGTAAATACATTAATTAATCGACTTGGTACCGATTTTTGAGGCAAGTACAATATAGTATCTTGATATTAAATGCTCAAACCATTGATATTTATGATAGTTGAGCCCGAAACCTCAAAATATAACAACAATTTAAAAAATAGTTATTAAAAATATTATCATTAGAAATATATTAAATATTTGTAGATAAATAATTTTTTATTAATTTAAAATAAATATAAGAATATTTCTTCAAAAATAATTTTTAACAATTTTCAAATTTTCTATTGTTTGACTGTTTTTTCTTATTTTTTATTTTATTTTTCTACGTTGTCAAGTACTTGTGCAGTAAAAAGTTAAAAAAGAAAGAAAAATCAACCAAACACGTGTAATCTAACTTGTGCTTAATTAAATGAGCTTTTATTTTTCTTTTAGTAATATACAATGTAACAATTGGACTTGGGCTAGTTAATTAAAAAAATTAAAATTTGAGGGTAGTTGTATTATAGAATTTTTAATATATTTTTAAAATTTTATAATCATCATTAGTGTATTTTTAATATATTTTTTAATAATGTAATTTTAATAAATCTAAAATTATAATATAACATTTTTTTTCGAGCTTTTCGAGTCGAATATCGAGTAGCTCGTTTCGGCTCGTTAAGAACTCGAGTCGAGCTCGAGTCGAGTCCATTCGATCCGAGTATTTTTCGAGCCTTTATCGAGTCGATCTCGAGTAGCTCGCGATCTGTCTCGTCTCATTTACAGCCCTAGACTGTCCTATTTGAAATGTTTTTCCTCCATTCTTTATCAAATAATGAAAGAATTTTGTAAAGTATTACTCCTTACAGGTTCACAATAGAATAAAATCATAAGCATAAGTTCAAAGAATATCAAAAGAATCAACACCTCTTTAATGTTTGAGAGTTATAGTTCTTTGACAAGTATCAAAATTTGGGTCGGTTTCAGGATAGCTTCCTATTTTCTATGGTTTCATCTATTTAAGATGACACTATTCTCTCACTCTTTGTGAACTTTGCCACATGCCTCACTTTCATGACTTGTTATTTTAACCGGATACGAACAAAATGATGCAACTAGGATTGCCAATTACTAGACTTTCTAGAATACTTCTATTTCAGTTCTCTGAAATCTTCCATTTAGACTCCTCTAACCAAAGCAGTACGAAAATATCGATCTAAAAATGAAATTTCTGTGTGCTTGTGTGAAGTTAACTATAACAGGTGTTCCTTAACTCCCTTAGTCCATCTTTACATCAACTTCTTATTTGTCATTTTGGCTAGCTGAATTCAGCGTTATTGTAATTTGCCTCAATCAGGCTATTTGAAACTTATCCATAAAGCCGGGGTTATTAACCAATTGCTCTAGAGTGACAGCTTTATTGCATATAATAGTATAACAAGCTAGCTGAAAATTATCCATAAAGTCGGGGCGATTAACCAACTGCTTTAGGGGGGAGAACTTAAGCTTTATTGTATATATAATAATATAGGCTAGCTGAATATTATCCATAAAGCCTGGGCTATTAACCAATTGCTTTAGGGGGATAACTCAAGCTTTATTGTATATAATAATATAGCATGGGTATACGGCTCCAACTTTTTAAGCTTGTTAAAAAGAACCTGTTATAGTCTAGGTGTTTTAGTGGAAGTCAAAAAATTTCTTCGTTAAAGTTCAATTCTCAAGCAACTTACTTAAACTAGATTTACTTATTTGTGAAGATTATGTTCATTGTCGAACCTCATCAATAGAAAAGTAGTCTAGTCAGTTTTGCAATGTCATACACAAACAATGCCCCATATTGTACGCTCATATATATATAAATACCAAGCCTTTTGTCTAATTCCTTGCAATAGGAGAATGTTATCTTATATTTGTAAGAGGATGGTATGAGTGTATTTTTATTCTAAGGTAAGGTTAATTTTTTTTTGTTTTATCAGCCTTCAATCTTGATACTTTGTCAAAGATTTGTAACTTTAATCATAAAGAGTTTTTACTCTCGTTGATATTCAAAGAACTGCAAGATTGCAAAATTGATTCAATGCTCATAACCTTAAAAGTAACACAAGTTTATTTATTACAAAAAGGCGGAGAAAGGAACAAAAATATGTTCAAACAAGATGTTGAAAATAGAAAATATTACAGTGGTAGATAACAACTTCCACTTGTTTATTTAGCTTGCCCCATTACTTCTAGAATGTCCATGCCCCTAATTCAATTAAATTATGAACCTTGTGCTTCAATGCCCCACAATTCTCAGTAGTATGCCTCGGGCTTCCTATGTGGTAGCTACATAATGCATTAACATCATACCCTTCAGGAAAAGGGGGTTTTTTTTGGTTTAGACTGAACTAGAGTCACAAGATTCTGCTGAACTAATAATGGGAGCAGTTCTTCATATGTCATTGGAATTTCACCGATATAAGTCTTCTCTCCGGTCATTCGATAAAGTTTGGTCTCATGATTAGCTGAATAAGACCTCACTATATTGATCTCGACTTCTTTCTCAACGTCAGTACTGTCGGAGCCTCTTATCCTGGCATTCTTGATCATTTCTTGGGTAACTTCTTTGGATAAACCTTCAGATGCACACATCTCGGTTTCCTCCTGAGGTTTCTTGTTAAAATCCCATCATCATCTTTTTCTTCCAATACTGAAAATTGGGCTCAATTTTAGATCCATAACAATTTTCTTTGGTGATGATAGTTTTGTCCTGATTCTGAACGCTCATTGCAACTATGATTTGCGTAGTATTTGTCAGATTCTCTAAACTGTCTAAAGTTCCACTTGCCCTTAGGAAGTCTGATATAGGTGTTTGAGATGTTTTCAGGGTGGCATTTGCCCCATTCTTTCTTAAACCTATGGGCTAGTCTCGAATTACCTCTCATTTCACTTCTTTTTCATCATTTATAATCAGAGAGGTATTGAGAGTTGAATATTTTATCTTTGGCTCAAATACCTTGTTTTCCTCATCCTCTGCTGTATGTACTTCAATTGTTTTGATACTATTAACTCTATTTTGGGGTTTGATTCCCAATTGTTTGACCAAAACAGACTGATTATCCACTTCTATGATTCCTTGAACCAAAAGGTCTTGACGTTGTTTGAAGTTACTGTAGTTCTTGATGGAGTGTCCTCGAGCTCTAGCATGATATTCACAAGAAACTTTCTCATTATACCAATTCGGGTAAGGAAGCAACAAAGGCTTAGCCCGACATGGAGCAATAAGTTGGGATTGGAGCAATTTGTGATATAACTTAATGCACAAAACTGAAGAAAAATTGGGTAAAAATTCTTTTGACCTCATTTTCTCCTTGTTATCATCTTGAAAACCTTGTGAATGATCATCTATATTTTTGCTTTGAAGGTTTAACTTTTGACCACTCTTTTTCTTGATAAGTTTTGAGCTTTTAGGGATCTTAGGTTTTCCATCTTCAATGTACAACAACCCTTTTGTGATGGGATATTTAACTTTTAATTTCATATCCGTACAATTCTCCGTAGAGTGACTAAAATATTCAGAATGACAGTTGCATGATCTTTTGACACCTTGACAATCTGGACGCATATAAGTATTAGACGCCAGAGGAATTGGCGTTATGAGGTCACTTTCAAAAAGAAAGGGTAATAAGTCTGAATATGAGATTGGAATTGGAATGAGAGGTATCCTTTTCTTTTTGTTTTTTTTAACTTTCTTCAATGGCACTTGAACTTCTTCTATGCTTCTCTTCAACTTGATCTCTGTCGTATTTTCCGAGATCATACCCAATTTTTTTAGCCTTATTGGATTTCCAATTTCCCTTACAAGTTCCTAGTTATTTGTTTTCATCGCGTTAGCTACACCACTAATATTCATAATCTCATTCAAATCTTTTACAACAGAATCCTCTAAGGGTTTCTCTCCATGGATCACAACATTCACCATGTCCATTAATTTGGTCATTTGTTCTTTTGAATCATCCTAGAACCTTTTTGCTTGATCAGTCATTTCTTGTTGAATCTTGATAAGTTGTTCTTGGAGTTTCTCGATTCTACTAACCCTTGCTAAAATCTCATTCATGGTTCTTATCTTTCTCTAAAAAGACCCAGTTAGCTCCAATTTGATTTCAGAAATTCTATCATGGAATCCTCCACAAATTATTCCCACGTTTTCCAAGCAAAGCATGGAACTAGAAAGCATGAGGTTAGAATTTATATATAAGTACCATTAGTGTAATTTAACCATAAATACAAATACAAGATTAAAATATAAATTATTTAAATTTATGGACTAAATATGTTATTTACCCTAATATATATAAACATAGTAGGGACTAAAATATAATAAAATAAAATTCGAAGACTAAATTAAAAGGCACAAAAATTGATTTTTAGTGACCATAATGCAAAGTTACAAACTAGAAGGGCTATGGGCATAATTTACCCATATACAAAATTACACATACACCCCTCCCTAAAACGACGCCGTTCGCGAAGGGGTATTTAAACCCAAAAATCGACCCTAAGGGCTAATCTCTCTTTATTTTTTTTTTCATTTTGCTTCTCTCTCTAGAGAGAGGAGCTCTCACTTCTCTCTACAATTCCCTCGCCAGAGGGAATTCGGCCATTGCCAGCTGTCGTGCTCTGGCATCGATGACCACCGTCGGCCACCATCCACGGTGGCTAAAATATACAAAATTACCCCTAAACCATAGATCGAGACACCCCAAACTCATATTCGAACTCATTTTCTTTAAAACAAATCCACCAAAAACCTTAGATCTATGTATTTTACCTTAGACTTTTTAATTTTCTAGAGGCGTGTGGTGGCTCCGATGACGGTGCAGTTTCCTCTGTAAGTTTCTTTCTTCTTTTGGTTTTTTTGTTGATGTGGGTTGCTTGCACCTTCTGTTTTCTCGTTTTTTGTTCGTTTTTTGTTCTCTTACGTGCTCGGTGGTTTTTATAGCCACCACGGAGTTCCCTTTAGGCCGGTTAAAGAGCAGTCCTCGGTGAGTCACCGAAGCTATAGTGGTGACTAGGGCTGTAAAATCAGGTAATCAGACAGATTTCAGTCGGACCTTGACAGGTCGGGGGACAACTGTCGTTTTCGATGTCAAAATAATTCCTTTTTCTCAATTAATCAATAAGGAAATGCGTAGTATAGAGAAATAAGGGTCGAATCCTTAGGGACTTAGAAAATCACAAATTTATGTTTGAATGTTTCTAGCTAGTCGTGAATAGAAAAAAAAAGGTTTGTAGTATGAGATTTAAATAGAAAAAAATGATTAAATAAAATAAAAGCAATTAAAGTAAAAATAAGATGATAGAGATTATAAATAAATACTGTAAAAATAGCCTCAAGCCTTGCTTTGACTCAATTTCCTTTAGATCATCGAATAAGATTTTCCCTTACTTTGTCTACAAGGGCTATCCCCGTGACTCTATATTTTATATCGAATACCCAAGGCAATCTTTGATTCCTACTTCGATAATTGATTCTAACAACATCAATTGTCATAGATCAATTACCATTTAAGTTCGTGGCGTCCGACTCAGATTGTTGCTTCAATAACCGTCAATTCCGATCTCAATTCCCTCTTGGCGAAGCCATCTCGCCAAATGTGTTCCCAGGAATTCGAATTGCTTTCTATAAGCCAAATCTTCCTCCCACATGTTTAATCGCAACAACCTCTTGACCAAAGTCGATCTTTGATTTTGAAAAATAAGCTCAGAGATTGAGAGAGAGATTTCGAAGATATTAAGGGCATGTTTCAATTCTCCCGATGGAATTGAGTCATGGCGACATCTCTCGGCTTATGAAAAGTTTAGCTAAGCATAACAAAAGTCATACTTAGCATTTGAAAACAAAGCTTGGAAAATAAAAGAAAAATGAAAAGAACTTGAAAAGTAAAAAGAGAAAGCTTTTATAAAAACTAGAGAGAAAAAGAGAATGTAATTCGAATGATGAGTTTAGGCATTCCCCAAGTGGGTATTTATATCCTCTCAAAGTCTAAGGATAAACAAGAAAATAAAATAAAATAATCCTAAGAGAATTATTTATCAAATTTAAATTCAAACTTAAACTAGTCTCTTAATGCAACTCTGCTCGTCCATCTTCCAGAAGGCGTACGGAGAAAGTCTTCTGGAAACCGTCGCTGACTGGACATTCTAGAAACCGCCACATCAGCCCGCGTCATGCCCAGAGTCATGCCCATGTCTCCAGCCGTGACCAAATAATAAAAAATGCAGAATACGCCCGTTTTGTCACTAATTCTGGAAAGTGAGGACCTGCACGAAAACAAGTATAGCATTACCAATTTAGCAGCAATAATTCCACAAAATTGAACAAATAACGAGCAAAGATTAACGATTTTGAACACTCATCAAATTCCTCCTCACTTATCTTATGCTTGTCCTCAAGTATGATTAATCAAATCAATCAAAAATTTCAATTACCGTTCTTTGTCAAGTTTCATATCCGAGGAAGCAAGGTAGAGACCATAATAACAATTCAAGTCAAGAAATCAATCAATTGAACATCATCAATTGGAACAAGTCAAGTGCAATCGTAATATCCATTCATTCATCAATCTCAATGCCTTACCAGGATTCACTCAAATCACTCAATGTGTTTAGGGTAAAGAAACGTTCAATGTCAGAATCGACATGACATTACCATAGGCATGCAAGTAAATCAAATCTCCACTACTAATGAGAACACGATACATAAATCAAAGGGTCTTTTATTGGTTGTAACGGGGCTTAGGTAAAGGTGGGGAAAAGGCTAAATATATGGGTAAATATTCAAGGCAAGGAACTAACAAATAATAATTTCAACTCCATCAAAACATTAAGCACAACGAGATAAAAAGACAACATGCCAAACAACAAATTTCTTTTTGAGATGCATTAAATTTTTTTCTTTGTTGTTGCTCAATTCTTTTTCACGTCTTTTTGTTCTTTCTTTTTTCTTTTTTCCTTTTTTTCGAACAACTCTTTTTTTTCTTTTTCTTTTCGAAATGTTGCTGTTTTTTTCTTTTTTCGATGGAACATACAATGGATAATTGTTCACTTGTCCTGAAAATGGTAGAAAAGGGTGATAAAATAAAAGGTTCGGGTTTGTAAACATGGTGAAAAAATAAATGGGAATAGGCTCAAAAGTGGTTAACTAAGGGGAAAATGTATAGGTAGGCTATTTAGTGGGGAAACGGAATGGTTAATCCTAAGGTGCCCAAATCATCTTTAAGTATCATGTTCATGTGTAATCTCGATAGTATTCTACATGCAGGTTCTAGAATATCAATGCTAAATTCGACACACTCAATCCAACAAAATGAGAGCGAAAAAGGGAAATTCAATAAAATCATGCATTGAGCTAATCACATTTCAACCAATAAAATCATGGAATATCACAAAAGTACCAACTTGATCACAATTCATGCTATTCGCTATCAAGAATATCCTAACTTAAACAATCATGTGTTCCCAAATAAGCATAGCATAAAAATTTTCCACAAGACAAATACAATCAATAAATTTTTTGACAAATCCAACCAACACATATAACATCGAAACATAAAGATAAGCAAAAGGGAAATTCAATCCTACAGTCTACTCCCCCTCACTTAAAGCGTTTTGCCTCAAAACGGAAAATTAAAGTGCAAAAGAAGGAATAGAGTACTCCTCGATTTTAATGTCGACTATGGCCACGGCCTCTGCCACGGTGAAAGACACTAGGACGGTGAAGTGGTCTGCCCGGTTTGATGCCGTGAACTAGAAACATTATCAAGTGGTGTCGTCAGTGGAAAACCATCATCTAATCTCCTATAAAACCATAAACAGGATAGTACATTAGTAATGGATTAATCAAAATAGAATCAAAATTTACCTCAGGAGTATTTTCGGATGCTGCCGAACTCATCGAACATGATGAGAAAGTCGACTGTTGTGGAAGAGATGAAGTAGTGACTATGGTTGGCGTGGACTAGAAGGGCAGAGATGGGGAGAAGCGAAGAGGAACGACGAACAGTGCTCGGTCTGGGGCGGAGGAGTAGCAGCATCGTCCGATTGATTCCTTGTATGTACAATCATGGAGCGAGCATTGGTGTTGCCAGGTCGGTTTCGCGTGTGCACCATAGCGGATTAGGGAGGAACGAGTGGTGTGAACACGTTGAAGCGAGTAGATTTTTTTCGTTGAAGCCACTGGCGGTGAGAAGGACGAGGAGCGATGAGTGGCATACGTTTCGGGTGGTGGTTGAGTTGGAGAAGATGAAGGGAAGAAGTTTGAATGTGGTTTAATTGGGTACTACCGTGTGTAGGAGGGGAAAGGAGTTTGAATAGAAGTCAAAATGGGTTTTGTGTTTAATGATAAAGTGTTTTCAAAATTGAAAAAGGTAGATGAAAGGTGATATGGTAGGGTCCATGACATAGTAAAATAAAAGAGGAAGAGAAGGGATTGGGGTGTTGGGCGGTAGGAAGATAATGAAAATGGGGGAAGAGAAAAAATGGGGTTTGCTAACATGCGCATACCCCTCAATGGGTTTTGCTAACGTACGCCGTTTAGTTAAACGGTGCGCACGGCTGGAGACTTTTTTTCTGCTTAATTTGATCGTGTACTTCTCAATGGACTCCGAAATTAACACTGTTCGAATCATAATTCCGCAATTTCTCGCCGTTTAAGTTCGAATAAAAATATTCAGTTCCTGCAAAATAAAAATAGAAATTAAATTAAAAATGTTTGATGAAACAAAAACAAAAGGTAAAAATAAATAAAATAAAAATATAACGGTGTCGAAAATAATGGGTTGCCTCCCACGAAGCGCTTTTGTTTAACGTCGTTAGCTCGACGACATGATTCAGACTATAGGTTTCGTGACAGACACTTCCACTTCATTCTCTTTTTCCAACTAAAATTTTTTTTATGAGAAATTCAAAAATTCTCACAAGGATTTCTTCGAATATTTCCCAAATTAAAAATCATGTCAAAACATATTTTTTTACCAAAAATTGATTTCTTCAAACGATTTCTCGACGGTTTCGACTTAATTTTTGGTACCTGCAAAAGAGAAAGTAAATCTTTAGTTTTTAAAGGAGTTAAGATCAAATCTGAATCAACAAATGAAATATTTTCCAACTCCCTTATGTCGTCTTTTTTATCATCCGATTTCTGGCATAAATCATCAACAAAGTTAGATTCATCATCAACAAAGTTAGATTCATCATCAACAAGTTCAATAATGCCAAAAAAATTAATACTATGCACGTTATCTGGATATCTCATTGCTTTATAAACATCAAATTTTAAGATCTCACCGTCGAACTCCATAGTAAGAATACATCTTCGAACGTCAAGTTTTGAATTTGCCGTGCTCAGAAAGGGACGACCGAGGAGGATTTCAAATCCAATTTTGCTACGATCATTTTTCATATTAATCACATAAAAATCAGCAAGGAAAATTAAGTCTTCTACTCTACTAGAACATTTTCTAACAGTCATTCAGGATAAATAATTGATTTGTCGGCTAGCTGAAGTGTAACTCTCATCTCTTTCAAAGGCTCGGTGGAAATTGAATTATAGACAGAGAGAGGAATTAAGTTGATAGAGGCACCTAGATCACACATAGCTCGCTTGATTTTAACCTCACCAAAACATACCTTGGTCTTTATATTTCGGTGGAACCGGTCGTTGGAAAGCTGCTGAGACATTCGTACCTAAATCCACTTTCTCAACCCCGGTAAGTTTCCTTTTAGTCGTACAGAGATCCTTCAAAAATCGACAATACCTTGGAACTTTTCGGATAACCTCAAGAAGAGGTATATTAACTTTCACCTTCCGAGGTACGTCTAATATTTCCTTTTCCACGATTTTTTTATCCTTTTTAACTAACCTTGATGGAAAAAGTGGTGGCACGTCATAGGGAGATGGTGTCAGATCGTCCATTTGTTCTTCATCATTCTCTTTTTGGGATCCTGCGTCAACAACTACTTCTTCCTTTTTGGAGTTTGGATTTTCTTTTTTCTTCTTGGATCTTGCGCTTACTTCCTTTGGGTATGGTTGTTCAACAATTGTACCACTTCGGAGGGTGATGGCGCTAACATTATCTATTGGATTCGGCTCAATTTGTAATGATAGCCTCCTTTGTGACTCTAATCTCCCTATGGCTTGAGTCAGTTGGCTTATCTATTTGTCCATCTCTTGGAAGTGTGCTTTAGTTCAAGTCTGGAATTTTTCTTGGGAAAGTGCTAACCTCTCGACAATCAATTCTAATGATGACTTATGTGGTTGTTGTGGTGGTAGAGGTCTCGCTTGATAACCTTGATTCGGTCTCGGGTTCTGAGCGTAACTGAAGTTCGGATGATCCCTTAATCCTAGGTTGTATGTATTACCGTAAGGATTATAAGCTCTTTGGGGAGGTCCAGAAAGTTTTTGACTGTGTTGACTTGAGCTGCTACATCGTCTTGAATCAGTGGACAACCATCTGTTAGATGATCAGGTAATGCACATATTCTACATAATCGGTTTTGTCCTGTCTTTCCTGTAACAAGAGAGTTTATGACTTCAGTTAACTTGTCTATTTTATTTTCTAAGGAAGATGAACTTATCTCATGAACCCTTCGAGAAGGTTCATTGTTTGTGCAAAATTGTTGGGAATTTGCGGCCATCGTAGATATTAAGTCTCTAGCCTCAGTAGGAGTCATATTCACCAAGGCTCCACCGCTGGCAGCATTGATCATCTTCATTTCCAAGGGAGATAATCCTTCATAAAAGTATTAAAGGAGTATTTTTTCAGTTAAGCCATGTTGTGGGCAACTAGAACATAACTTCTTAAACTGCTCCCAGTAGTCGTAAAGTGATTCTCCATCAAGTTGCTTGATTCCAAGTATTCTCCTTCGTAGTTCACTTACTTTTTCCGCAGGGAAAAACCTGTCAAGAAAAAGACGAGTCATTTGAGCCCATGTAGTTACATAATTAGGAGAAAGATAAAATAACCACTCCTTAGCCGAATCGGCTAAGGAAAAAAGAAAAGCTCTAAGTTTTATTTGGTCATCGGTTACTCCCTGTGGTCTCATGCTGGAGCAGACCATATGAAATTCCTTGAGATGTTTGTGTGGATCCTCGTTTGGCAATCTGCGAAATGTAGGGAGTAGATGAATAAGGCCAATTTTCAACTGGTACGAAGTTTTGCCTTGGGGAAAATCAATGCACATAGGCCCTTGCTCAATAGGAATCGCGACTAACTCCCGGATACTAAGATCGGCCATCGGATTTATATTACCTGAATTTGAATCTTCTTATGTAATTGTTTTTTGTCTCATTCTTTCCCGAAGTGTCTGTGCGTGGAGTCTCTTAGCTTTGGCTTCAATCTCCAGGTCGTACTCCACTAATTCTCCCGGATTAGACTTGGCCATAAATCAAAAGCAAACACAAATTAGTAACTTTGGTGAAGCCCCCGACAATGGTGCCAATTTGAAAACTGTCGTTTTCGATGTCAAAATAATTCATTTTTCTCAATTAATTAATAAAGAAATACGTAGTATAGAGAAATAAGGGTCGAATCCTCAGGGACTTAGAAAATCACAAATTTATGTTTGAATGGTTCTAGCCAGGCATGAATAGAAAAAGGGGTTTATAATATGAGATTTAAATAGTAAAAAAATGATTAAATAAAATAAAAGCAATTAAAGTAAAAATAAGATGATAGAGATTGTGAATAAATACTATAAAAATAGCCTCAAACCTTGCTTTGACTCAATTTCCTTTAGATCATCGAATAAGATTTTCCCTCCGGGATTCACGTCGGTTACTTTGTCTACAAGGGCTATCCCCGTGACTCTATCTTGTATACCGAATACCCAAGGCAATCTTTGATTTCGGCTTCGGTAATTGATTCTAACAACATCAATTGTCGCAGATCAATTACCGTTTAAGTTCGTGGCGTCCGACTCGAATTGTTGCTTCAATAACCGTCAATTTCGATCTCAATTCCCTCTTGGCGAAGCCATCTCGCCAAATGTGTTCCCAGGAAGTCGAATTACTTTCCATAAGCCGAATCTTCCTCCAACACATTTAATCGCAACAACCTCTTGACCAAAGTCTATCTTTGATTTTGAAAACTGTTTTGATTTTGAAAAATAAGCGCAGAGATTGAGAGAGATATTATGAAGATATTAAGGGCCTGTTTCAATTCTCCCAATGGAATTGAGTCATCGCGACAGCTCTAGGCTTATGAAAAGTTTAGCTAAGCATGACAAAAGTCATACTTAGCATTTGAAAACAAAGCTTGAAAAATAAAAGAAAAATGAAAAGAACTTGAAAAGTAAAAAGAGAAAGCTTTTATAAAAACTAGAGAGAAAAGAAGAATGTAATTCGAATGATGAGTTTAGGCTTACCCCAAGTGGGCGTTTATAGCCTCTTAAAGCCTAAGGATAAACAAGAAAATAAAATAAAATAATCCTAAGATAATTTGTTTTCAAATTTAAATTCAAACTTAAACTAGTCTCCTAATGCAACTCTGCTCGTCCATCTTCCAGAAGGCGTGCGGAGAAAGTCTTCTAGAAACCGTCGCTAACTGGACCTTCTAGAAACCGCCATGTCAGCCCGCGTCGTGCCCATGTCTCCAGCCGTGACCAAATAATAAAAAAATGCAGAATGCACCCGTTTTGTCACTACTTCTGGAAAGTGAGGACCTGCACGAAAACAAGTATAACATGACCAATTCAGCAGCAATAATTCCACAAAATCGAAGAAATAACGAGCAAAGATTAACGATTTTGAGCACTCATCATCGGGTAAAATCGGGTACATGTAAATTCAGGTTGATTTGACACCAGATCTAGATTGGGTTCAGATCAGGTCAAATCAGTTCGGGTTATTTTCAGGTTGATTTGACACCAGATCCAGATCGGGTTCAGGTCAGGTCATTTTCAGTTTGGATCGATGTCAGTTCAGGTAAAAACAACTCAGGTCCGAAGCAGATAAAGACTAGGTTAATTCAGGTTTTGGTTGACTTCAGTTAGATCTCGTTCAGATCGGGTAACATCATTGACAGATAAAATTCAGGTCGGATGTTTTTCGGATACGGATTGAGTTCAGGTCGGGCCGTTTTTATTTTTTTGGATTAATTATTTTGTCATATTTCGTGATTGTTGAATTGGAAGTTGTAATTGTATATGATTTTGAGTAAAATAAGAGAAAAATAAATATTCATGGAATAATTTTGTAAAAAATATAAATTTAATGACAAAATTGAAGAAATGTAAAATTACAAGTAAAATCTTAAAATATAAATTAAACAACACACATAGGTAAGGGACTAAATCGAAATAAATTTAAAATGTGAGGTTTAAATTAATATAAAAAAAAGACTAAATTAAGCACATTTAAAAAATTATGGGCCAGTTACAAAAATATAAATAAATAACAACTAACAATGGAATATGCAAATATAAATTTAAGGACTTAATTGAATACATATAAAAGTTAAAGACTTAAAATTGAAATAAATTAAAAAATACAAAAGAGTTAAATCGAAATAAATGCAAAATGTGAAGAAATAATAAAAAATATACTGACTTGCAATCATTCAAAAAATTGAAAAAATATAATATATATAATATAAAATTATATATAAACTATATTTATATTATAAACTATATAATTATTATATATATATATATATATATATAAATTATATTTATGTGCACTATATATATAAACTATGTATATAAAATTATAAACTATATTTATATTATAAACTATATAATTATTATAAGCTATATATATAAATTATGTTTATGTGAACTATTTATATAAATATAGTATATATATGTATGTATAACTAATATAAGTAATATATATATATATATATATATATATATATATATTAAAGAAACACTATGCCTAAACTATATAAAGTAATAAATTATATAGTTTATAAAAATCCTAAACCCTATATCCTAAACCCTAAACCCTAAACTCTAAATCCTAAACTTTATAAACTATATATGTATAGATACATTTGATAATTCATATATAGTTTATATAAACAATAGACTATATAAATTATTTATGTAACATTAACCTATAGACTATAAACAATAGTTAATATATGTAACTTATAGTATGTGTATACATGTAATGTAAACTATATATGTAACTTATAGTATATATATACATGTAATGTAAACTATATATGTAACTTATAGTACATGTATGTATAAACTATGTATATATATATATATATATCATATAAAGTAAATTACTTATTGTATATATATATATATCATATAAAGTAAATTACTTATATAGTTTATAGAAACAACATGCATAAACTATATAAATTAATAAAGTATATATTATATAAAAACCCTAAACCCTAAACTTGAGACCCTAAATCCTAAACCATAAACTTTAAATCCTAAACCTTAACCCTTACATCATAAACCCTAAACCCTAAACATAAACAATAGTTAATATATATAATGTAACCTATAATATATGTATACATGTAAACTATATATGTAACTTATAGTACATGTATCATGTATGTATAAACTATGTATAGTGTATATAAACTATGTATATATATAACCTATAGTATATGTATATATACAATCTATTTATATGTTATATAAACTATATATGTAACCTATAGTTTATATTCAGTAGTTTATATTAGTGAACTATATAATTTATACTTTACAAGGATACCTGAGAGCACCCGCATTACATACCCCAAACCACACATTTAATATTGCAATTAATTTTACTTTATTTACTATAATATTTCAAAATAGCATAGCATCCACACATTTAAACCACGTGCAATTAAACCACACATTTAATATTGCAATTAATTTTACTTTATTTACTATAATATTACAAGGATATCAAAAGTTTAAGTGCATTGCAATTAATTTTACTTTATTTACTATAATATTGCAAAGTAGCATTGCATCCACACATTTAAACCATGTGCGTCCTATTATACTTCTCCAAAGCATTAAAAAAACCGCACCATAGACAAAGAAGAACGTGCGCCGCTGCCCCATACCACCTTTTCTGGGAATTAAAAAGCCACATGTTGTCGATAATGCTCCTTTTCGAGAGCCCATCAGAAGATACAAGCGACACTACATACGCATTATCTTCTTGAGCCGCACACAATCCACCTCTGAGACACTATTCTGACAACAAAATTTAATAATGTTGGCAGCTATTTCGATATAAAAGCTCGATGAAGAAATTTCTGGTAGCAAAGTTAGGCTTTTAGCCTTATAACATTTTCATTATAAGATCTGAGAGCTTAAATTTTTTAATTTTTTTTTCATTTTATTGTATTGAACTTGAATTGACTCAAATGTAATTCAAATTTTATATTAAATGTTATTTAAATTATCATTATCAATTAAATTTATATTTTATATTATTTTTCATTTATGTTATAATTGTTAGATAATTTTTTTTTTACAAAAATTAAACGATATAGTTTATATTTATATTTTAGAGAATTAATCACGTTTAATACTAACATTCAGTTATTATCAATTTAATTATTATTTTATTGCCAAAATTATTCATATTATTAATGTAAACCATTAATATATGTTACATAATAAATACTTTTATTATTAATATTATTTTTTTCTTTATATAAATTAAACTATATAATTTATATAAATTAAACTATATTAATTTTCCTTTGCGTTATTAATAATATTTTATCTAATTTAAATTTAAATAATTTTATTAATTTTATTAAATAATTTTATATAATAGGTCTATTTATTAATATAAGTATCATAATTAAAAAGTAATCATATTAATATTTTAATTACATCATAAGCTAAAAAACTGATAATTTATAAGATTTCCATGGTAATATATAAGTCATGTAAATATCAGATCAGATCATTAACAAATCGGATCATTTACAGGTCAGGTTAAAAACAGGTCAGGTTGAAAACAAGTCAGGTTGAAAACAGGCTGGGTACTACCAGTTATTTACCAAGTCAATATCGAGTTTGGATTCATATCAGTCGGATGCAGTTGGGGTTCAGGTATCATATTTTCGGTTCAATTCGGGTTCAGGTCGTTCTCAGGTCGGATGCAGTTCGGGTTCAGGTATCATGTTTTCGGTTCAATTCGGGTTCAGGTCGCTCTCATGTCGGATGCAAGTCAGGTTCAGATCAACAATTTCCATGTCCAAATCGGGTACAAGTCAACACCAGTTCCGACTCGAGTCAGTTTCAGATCGCCACAGTACATGTCAAAAACAGTTTTGACTCGAGTCGGTTTCAGTCAGTTTTGCAGGTCGGGTCAGCTTTTTACAGCCCTAGTGGTGACTCGCCCTAGGGCTGTAACGTGTGCGGCCATCCTTGCATCTTCTGGAGTCTTCGGTTGTGGCGATAGAGGCGTGGCAGTGACTGGAGTAGAGCGTCAAAGGCGGCGGCCGTATAGACCATAGGATGTTAATGATACCCTAGGGTTTCTACTGGATCATTTGTGGGCTGTTGGATCTCACCAGATCCAACGATTGATAGATTTGGCGGCTGGAGATAGGGTTTAAAAACCCTAGCTACATTAGGGTCTGGATTGGGTCTATTGGGCCAGGTCTGGACCAGGTCTAGGCCTAGACTTTGTATTTTGTTTCTGTTGGGCCTATGGGTTCTTTGTAAATGGGTCTGTAATATTTGTAATTATTTAATAATAATAATAATAGTAATAATAAAATAAAATAAAACTGGACAAAAAAATTAGGGTCTATAATATTCGTACTAATAAATAATATAATAAAAAAGAATAATACTTGTTTAAAAAGTGTAGCAGAGGGTGAAATAGAAATTACGGGATGCAGAATGTGTTCGCTGAAGCCTTGAGCTGTGGTTAAAATTGGATTATGGTGAGGCACGTTAAAGTGCAAAACAACCTCACCAATGAGGCTGCGGTGAGATGAAAAGCAAAATGCTCCAAACATTCCATCACCGCAGGAAAGTGTGATTCCAATTGGTTGAGTGAGTTATCAAATTGCAAAAAGTATATTTTCTCGACTTTATAGGAAAAAGTAAAATAAACAAAAAATCTGTTCAACACTATGTTTACAGTAAAGTACAACTAATCTCAAAACTTATGCCTGAGCCTGACAATAATCCCAGGTTCAAGAGATTTCTAAACTTGGACAAGAGAGTAGATAGATCAATTAAAGTCGAAGATTCAAGTCAAGCTTGGATGGTTCTGCTGGCCGTTCAGATGGTTGAGGATCCAAACGGAAACTGCCTGGCCACATAAAATCCATTCCATCATCAACTGCCAACTGCACCGTGTAGGTATCATTAAATCTCGCTGCAGCAGCAGCTCTATCTATGGTTGATTTGTGCACAAGCGAATGCGGCCGAACACCAAGTGATCGAACTACATGACTGTTCATCGGCAAACTCATCATCATCCTATGGGATTGATATCTTCTGGCTGCACCTCGCTCCCTCTTGTGGGCGTTTTGGTGGCCACCCAAGGCTTGTGAACTGTAAAACTTCCTCTTGCAGAAGTTGCATGAGAAAACCTTGGAAGGAACTGGTCTTAACTGCGGGTCCAACTCAGACTCTGAGTCTCGTGCTGGTAATAAGTTCCCACCGAGTGCCAGGTTCAACCACTCTCCAGGATCCTCTTCTTCCATTGCTTCATTAACCCTTAGCTCCTCTTGTTTTGTAGATCTACTTTCAGTTTCAGCTGCTTCTTCTCTTTGGAAAACTATTTTTTTTTCTTTTGGAATTTAAAAGAATACAGAGGGATTTAAGAAAATTGATATAGTTTTAAAGACTTGGACTAAACTGGGGGAAGTGGATTATTAAATGGTGATCCGAGAGAATGAGGTTTGATATTTGGTGGTTGGCCTTTTCTTTTTACCTTATATGGTCAAATTGTAGTTTTGGTCCCTTTACTATGCTTAAATTAGATCCAGTCTTTGTATTTTTTTAGTATTATTGAATTAGAAGTTGTTATACCTTTCCGAGAAAACTCCTCAGGGAACACTAAAGCCCCTCCAATAAAGACACTCGAAAGAAGTGTTAAAGTCAAGGATGCACGCACCGAATATGCATAATTTCAATGGGTTGACACCGAATGTGCATAATTTCAATGGGCTAGCAATTGTTTATTAAAATAGAAATAGGGTTAATTACAAGATTAGTCCCTAAGCTTCAACTATAAATACCCTAGCTCATTTAGCTTCAAAATCATCCCAAAACATTTCTTTCTTCCTATACTAGAGAGCTTTCTTGTGAGTAGTAAGTGTTTTGTAAACACCTGTAAATTTTCTCTCTTAGTAAAATATCTGCAGCAGTCCGGAGACGTAAGCACAATTGGCTGAACTCCGTTATCAATTTTCGGGTATTATTTTTCTGCTTTTATTTCGCATTCTCACTAATCTGGTTATAAGGAAATTACTTGTACTCGGTTTATTTCCTAACAACTGGCATCAGAGCTTTTGGTTGTGACATCTGTCAATTTTTTGCGAGGTTACTATTCGGGTTACTATTCATGTGAATAGTGAATTTCGTGAATAGTGAAATTCGATCGACGATACGAGTTTGTCGACAGAGGTGTTCTAATACACGACGGTTCGCAGAAATTGTCAGAAACGATCCAAACGAAGCCAGATTCGAGTGGGAGAGATGGCTGCAGACGAAGGGAAGGTGAAAATTGAAAAGTTCGATGGTGTGGACTTTGGATTTTGGAAGATGCAAATTGAAGATTTTCTATACTAGAAAAATCTATATCAACCTCTCTCAGGAAAACAACCAGAGGGGATGAAGAATGAAGACTGAGCTCTTCTCGACAGACAAGCCCTCGGAGTTATCCGACTGACGTTATCCCGCAATGTTGCTTTCAACATAGCAAAGGAAAAGACCACGGCGGGTCTTATGGCGGCTCTCTCCAGTATGTATGAGAAGCCATCAGCCTCAAACAAAGTTCACTTGATGAGGCGATTATTCAATTTGCGGATGGCGGAAGGGGCATCAATGGCTCAACACCTAAATGAACTCAACACTATCACAACCCAGTTGAGTTCCGTGGAAATTGAATTCGATGATGAAGTTCGAGCTTTAATTCTCTTATCATCTCTACCAGACAGTTGGAATGCTACTGTTACAGCAGTCAGCAGCTCGTCGGGAAACAACAAATTAAAATCGACGATGTTCGAGATCTGGTATTGAGTGAAGAAATTCGACGAAGAGAATCGGGTGAAGCATCAACCTCCTCAGCCTTGCACACGGAGTCTAGAGGGAGAACTTCAGAAAGAAATTCAAATCGTGGAAGATCAAAATCCAGAAGGGGAAAATCAATAATGGGAAAGAAAGATTTTACCTGTTATAACTGCGGCAAGAATGGTCACTTTAAAAGAGATTGCCGAGCACTGAAGAAAAATACCGACGCACAGGATTCTGCCAACGTGACAAAGGAGACAGGTGATGTCATGATTCTAAGCGTCAACAGTCCGATTGAATCCTGGATCTTGGATTCAGGGGCATCTTTCCACTCCACCCTATGCCGAGAAATCATGGAAAACTATGTCAGTGGTGATTTTGGGAAGGTTCATCTAGCCGATGATGAAAACTTGAAGATCGTCGAAAAAGGAGACATCCGATTAAAGTTGCCAAACCAGAACACCTGGACGCTGAAAGGAGTGAGACATATTCCTGGCCTCAAAAGAAATTTGATTTCTGTAGGATAACTTGATGGTGAATGATTTAGCACAACCTTTTCAAGCTGTGAATGGAAGATTACTAAAGGAGCACTCGCATTGCTCGTGGTAAGAAAACTGGTACTCTCTATATAACCTCAAATTTAGAGAATATCATTGCAGTAGCAGATGCTGATGGAAAATCAAACCTATGGCACCAAAGGCTTGGCCATATGAGCGAGAAAGGATGAAGACACTTTTGTCAAAGGGGAAGTTGTCGGATCTAAAGAATGTAGATGTCGGACTATGCGAAGATTGCATCTTTGGAAAACAAAAGAAAGTCAGCTTTGCAAAGATTGGTAAGACACCCAAGGCTGAAAAGTTAGAGTTGGTTCATACTGATGTATGGGGACCATCTCCAGTTCTATCTCTTGCAGGTTCACTATATTATGTCACCTTCATCGATGATTCTACAAGGAAGGTGTGGGTTTATTTTCTGAAGAAGAAATCAGAAGTCTTTGATACCTTCAAAAAATGGAAGGCCATGGTGGAAAATGAGACTGGTTTGAAAGTCAAGCGGTTGAGGTCTGACAATGGAGGAGAGTACAGAAATAGGAGATTCAAAGACTTCTGCGCAAACAATGGGATCAAAATGGAGACAACAGTTCCCATGACACCGCAGCAGAATGGCGTAGCAGAGCGCATGAACAGAACTCTGAATGAACGTGCCATAAGCATGAGGATACATGCCGGATTGCCCAAATATCTATGAGCTGAAGCTATCAACACTGCAGTTTACCTGATCAACCGTGGGCCCTCAGTTCCTTTGGATGGCAGAATACCAGAGGAAGTTTGGAGCAAGAAAGAAATAAACCTTTCACACTTAAGAGTGTTTGGTTGCATTTCTTATGTACACATAGACTTTGCTGAAAGAAGTAAACTTGATGCTAAGTCCAACAAATGTTCCTTTGTTGGTTACGGCGGTGATGAGTTCGGTTACCGGTTTTGGGACTATGAAAATCGGAAGATCATCAGAAGCAGAGATGTCATTTTCAATGAGAATGTGATGTACAAAGACATGTCAATTGTAGAATCAAGCAGCTCCAATACCAAAGCTGAAACAAAGGAATTTGATGAGTTCGAGGAGATTT
Organism: Hibiscus syriacus; assembly: GCF_006381635.1. Lineage (NCBI taxonomy): Eukaryota > Viridiplantae > Streptophyta > Magnoliopsida > Malvales > Malvaceae > Hibiscus > Hibiscus syriacus. The sequence continues at coordinate 634,633 of NW_024062542.1, read as the reverse complement.
CTGGAAATGATGTTCAGATTAGTCCTGAAGCAGTTCAAGAAGAACCAGGCACACCGGAACTAAGACGTTCCTCAAGAATTCCTAAACCAACCCAACGGTATTCTCCTTCTTTGCACTACTTGTTGCTGACTGACAATGGTGAACCAGAGTGCTATGATGAAGCAATGCAAGTGGAGGATTCAGTCAAGTGGGAGTCTTCCATGAAAGATGAGATGGACTCGCTTATGTCAAATCAGACGTGGGAATTAGCTGAATTACCACCAGGAAAGAAAGCGCTTCACAACAAGTGGATTTACAGGATCAAAGAAGAACACTATGGGAGCAAACATTACAAAGCGAGATTGGTTGTCAAAGGTTTTCAGCAAAAAGAAGGTATTGACTACAATGAAATTTTCTCTCCAGGCGTGAAACTGTCTACTATCAGACTGGTGTTGAAAATTGTAGCTGCATAAAATCTACATCTTGAGCAGTTAGATGTAAAGACAGCTTTCCTTCATGGTGATTTGGAGGAAGAAATCTATATGAGGCAGCCAGAAGGCTTCATAGAGGCATGCAAGAAAAACCTGGTATGCAGGTTGAAGAAGAGCTTGTATGGTCTAAAACAAGCTCCTAGACAGTGGTACAAAAAGTTCGATAGTTTCATGGGTAGCAGTGGTTTTACCAGATGCCAAGCAGATCATTGTTGCTACATCAAGAGGTTCGATAATAGCTTCATTATTTTATTGTTGTACGTTGATGACATGCTCGTTGCAGGCTCAAACATGCAAGAGATCATAAACTTGAAGCAAAAATTATCGAAGCAGTTTGCAATGAAAGATATGGCCGCTGCAAAGCAGATTCTTGGGATGAGGATCAAGAGAGACACAAAGTCGGGGACTTTGATGTTATCATAGGCTGATTACATCAACAAAGTACTCTCCAGGTTCAACATGCAAGATGCTAAACCAGTAAGTACACCTTTAGGTGTTCATTTCAGACTCTCTAAAGACCAATCACCAAAGACGGAGGGAGAACGTGCACACATGGTGAAGGTACCGTATGCCTCAGCAATTGGAAGTCTGATGTATGCCATGGTTTGTACCAGACCAGATATTGCTCATGCAGTGGGAGCTGTTAGCAGGTACATGAATAATCCGGGCAAGGTACACTAGGAAGCAGTCAAATGGATCCTCAGATATCTGCTGGGTACCACAAACAAAGCACTTTGTTTCAAAGGTGGAGATACGACACTGACAGGCTATTTAGATGCTGACTTAGCCGGATTTGTCGACATTAGAAGAAGCACTACAGGGTATGTCTATACTCTAGGAGGAACTGCAGTGAGTTGGGTTTCTGTTGACGAAAACGGGTAAAGAAAACGAAAGAACACGAGAATTTTACGAGGTTCGGCAATGTGCTTACGTCCTCGGTGCCTAGGCGGCGCTAGAATTTTATTCAATGATATTTTAGGTCTAGGTTACATCTCTATTTATAATAGAAAACCCTGGTACATAATTACAAAATTAACCATGTACCGTACCGCGGGGGCTACGCCCCCGCACCCCCAACCCACATAATTCGTAACCCCACAACAAGACTTTCTTTGTAAGGACAGTTGATATTCGCTTCGCTCACTCCGCTCCATCTCCTGTCCTCTTTACTGGTATATTTATGAGCCATACCTAACAAATCTCCACCTTGGCGAATATCATGCCTCTTGAAAATTCAATGTGGGTTGGGTTACCTTGATTCTTTAACAACTCGAAACATTCAACAAGTCCAAGCAATGCTTGAACTTGTCTTTCATAACTGGCTTGGTGAACATATCAGCGGCATTCTCATCAGTATGTACCTTCTGAAACAAAACCTCTCCAGATGCAACCAACTCTCTGATGTTGTGGAACCTTACATCAATATGTTTAGTTCTAGCACGATACACCTGATTCTTAGCCAAGTGAATAGCACTTTGATTATCACAAAGCAACTGAACTCCACCTTGTTGAACACCCAACTCCTTCACTAAACCATAAAGCTTCTTTTGCAGCTTCAGCCGCTGCCATGTATTCAGCTTCAGTTGTAGATAGTGCCACGACAGATTGAACAGTAGACTTCCAACAAATAGGCCCTCCACCAAGAGTAAACACATACCCTGTCGTAGATCTTCTATTATCCAAGTCACCTGCATAATCTGAATCCACATATCCTACAACCAAAGGATTATCCCGCTGACTCCCAAAAACAATTCCATGTCCCACAGTACCCTTTAAGTACCGAAAGATCCACTTGACTGCATCCCAATGTTGCTTACCAGGTTTAGACATGTACTTACAAACTTGACTAACAGCATGAGCTAAATCAGGACGAGTACATACCATCGCATACATCAAGCAGCCAACAGCATTAGAATACGGAACCTTTGCCATATCTTCAGCTTCCTTATCTGTCTTAGGGCACTGTTCTGATGAGAGCTTAAAGTGATTCGCCAATGGAGTGCTAACTGGTTTCGCGCTGCTCATCGTAAACCTTTCTAGCATTTTCTCAACATAACCCCGTTGAGATAGCCGCAGTTTCCTTGAGTCTCTGTCCCTGCAAATTTCCATTCCAAGAATTTTCTTTGCAGCACCTAAATCTTTCATATCAAATTCCTGACTCAATAAAGTTTTCAAACCGATAACATCATCCATGTTCTTCGCAGCAATCAACATATCATCAACATACAATAATAGAAAAATAAAAGAACCATCATCAAGGCTCTTAACATAGACACAACAATCATACTCACATCGGTTGTAGCCAATCTTGATCATATAGGAGTCAAACCGTTTATACCACTGTCTCGGAGACTGTTTTAACCCGTACAAAGATTTCTTCAATCTGCAAACTAAATGCTCGTTTCCAGGATGAGTGAAACCTTCAGGTTGCCGCATATAGATCTGCTCCTCTAAATCACCATGCAAAAAAACAGTTTTAACATCCATCTGCTCTAAATGCAAATCCCAACTAGCCACCAATGCAAGTACTGCTCGGATTGAAGTGTGCCTGACCACAGGAGAAAAGATTTCATCATAATCAACTCCTTTCTGCTGTGAAAAACCCTTCGCTACCAAACGAGCCTTGAACTTCTCCCCCTCTTTTTCTGTTACTATTGGTTTCTTCTTATACACCCATTTGCAACCAATCGGCTTCTTACCCTCAGGAAGGGGAACTAACTCCCATGTGCGATTGTGATTCAAAGACTCCATCTCCTCAACCATGGCTGCCATCCACTTGTCGTTTTCCTGACTAGTAACGGCATCATGAAAAGTAACCGGATCATCACTGCTAACAATAAGTGCAAAAGATACCAAGTCTTCAAAACCCAATCTGTTCGGAGGCTTTATATTCGTCCGTCTCACCCTGTCTCTGGCGAGACTATAATCCTGCAAATAATCCGTAGTGGAACCACCAGAAGTCGGTTGAGAAGTTTCTGATTTCTCAACTGGAAACTGCTCGAAATCCACCACTGTCGTGTCTTGCTTCTGCTGCAACATGGATTGTTCATCAAAAACGACATCTCTACTAATCACAACTTTCTTCGCAACTGGATCCCAGAACTTGAATCCTTTGACACCTTTCTTGTAACCCAGAAAAATGCACTCCTTCGATTTTGCATCAAGTTTGGATCTCTCATCAGCAGGTACATGCACATAAGCAGGACAACCAAAAATCCGTAAGTTATCAAAACTAACATCATGACCAGTCCATACCTCTTCTGCAACTTTCCCAGCCAGCGATGCCCTTGGCGATCTGTTGATAAGGTAACACGCCATGTTAACAGCCTCAGCCCAGAAGTGTTTGGGAAGCCCCGCATTCAACCGCAAACATCTGGCTCTTTCATTCAACGACCTGTTCATTCGTTCCGCAACACCATTCTGTTGTGGTGTCTTGCGCACTGTAAAATGCCTCTGAATCCCATGCTCCTTACAGAATTGTAGGAACTGTGAATCTGTGTACTCCGTACCATTGTCAGACCGCAAACACTTGATTTTTCGTCCTGTTTGGTTTTCTACCTCAGCTTTCCACAGCTTGAACTTCTCAAAAACTTCAGATTTCTGTTTCAAAAAATACACCCAAACTTTCCATGAAAAATCATCAATAAAAGTAACATAGTACCTAGATCCACCCAAAGACGATGTCGTGGAAGGCCCCCATACATCAGAATGCACATAATCAAGAATCCCTTGAGTTGTGTGCTTCGCAGTCTTGAAACGGACTTTAGTCTGTTTACCAAGAACACAATACTTGCAAAAGTCGAGCTTACAGCTTTTGACACCATGCAACAAGTTTCTCTTGTGTAATTCTGCCATACCACGTTCACTAAGATGAGCAAGGCGCATATGCTACAATTTTGTCGTATCATCACAGGACTCAACAGAGTGAACTCCACCTGCAACGGTACTCCCTAACAATCTGTAGATATTCCCTGCAGTCATCTTGCCTTTCATCACAGTCAATGCTCCTTTAACAATCCGAATGGTTTCCCTATCCTCGTCAGCCTTAGGGATAAAACCATTCTTGTGCAAAGTGCCCAAGGAAATCAAATTCTTCTTCAAGTCTGGGATATGTCGAACACCACTCAACGTCCGAACGGAGCCATCGTGCATCTTAATTCTGACATCACCAATACCAACAATATTGCAACATCGATCATCACCCAAATAAACCGAACCAGAATTAACCGGCATGTATGTCGAAAACCATTCCCTATTTGGCGTGATGTGATAAGAACATCCAGAATCAAGAATCCAAGCATCCGTCAATTGTGTCGTTGAAATAGAAAGCATATCACCCTCACTGCAATCAGAAGTATCATCCTCGACCACGTTCACAGACTTGGATGAGCCATCACGCTTCTCATCAGTCTGCTTTTTCAACTTCGGACAGTCTCGCTTCATATGTCCCGCCTCCTTGCACTTGTAACAGTGAATCGTCTTCTTATCCCTGGATTTGGATATGGAATTCCGCTTCCCGGACCCTGCATTCTCTGGCTTCCGTCCACGATCTCGATTACCCTTGACATATAAGCTATCGACTTGAGAGCTTTCCCCTGCATTCTGCTTCCGCTGGTTGTGAGCCAACAAGGCTGCAGTAATCTCCTCAACGTTGATAGTCTCTTTCCCATATGTAAGAGTAGTCACCATGTGTTCGTAAGAGGAAGGCAACGAACACAACAGAATCATCGCTCTGTCTTCATCCTCAATTTTCACATCAAGCCGAGCCAGATCAGAAACGATTTGATTGAAGACATTCACGTGTTGCGCCAAATCGTGATCGTCCTGCATCTTCAGCCCATACAGCCGCTGCTTCAGATACAGTTTTGTCGTTAAGGATTTGGACATAAACTGACTTTCCAACTTCCTCCAAATTTCGTCTGGAGACGATAGATGCATGACGTGATACATGACCTAGTCCGCCAAGCATAATCGTATGGTTCCTGCCGCTCGCTGCTGCAATTCTTCCCAATCTTCCTCATCCATCGACGCCGGCTTTGTAGGTCGCAAAGCCTTCAAGATCCCTTGCTGCGCCAATAGATCCTTTACCCTCGTTTGCCATAATCCGAAGTTACCCTGACCATCGAATTTCGCGACTTCGAATTTTGCTCCTGACATCTGATACCAATTGTTGACGAAAACGGGTAAAGAAAACGAAAGAACACGAGAATTTTACGAGGTTCGGCAATGTGCTTACGTCCTCGGTGCCTAGGCGGCGCTAGAATTTTATTCAATGATATTTTAGGTCTAGGTTACATCTCTATTTATAATAGAAAACCCTGGTACATAATTACAAAATTAACCATGTACCGTACCGCGGGGGCTACGCCCCCGCACCCCCAACCCATATAATTCGTAACCCCACAACGAGACTTTCTTTGTAAGGACAGTTGATGTTCGCTTCGCTCACTCCGCTCCATCTCCTGTCCTCTTTACTAGTATATTTATGAGCCATACCTAACAGTTTCTCAGCTACATAAGATAATTGCTCTCTCCACAACTGAAGCAGAATATGTCGCTGTTACGGAAGCCAACAAGGAGATGGTTTGGCTCCAAAGTTTCTTGGAAGTGTTAGGCAAAAAACAAGAAAACAATATCTTGTATTGCGACAGTCAAAGTGCTATCCATCTAGCGAAGAATTCGTCTTTTCATTCCAGGACAAAGCATATACAATTGAGATATCATTTTATACGGTCTCTTCTGGAAGATGGGATTTTGAAACTTGAAAAGATTAGTGGAGCTCAAAATCCGGCAGACATGTTAACAAAGATGGTGACTATAGACAAACTGAAGTTGTGTTCAGCTTCAGTTGGCATGCTAGAGTAACAAGACTAGAAAAGCTGCTGCATTGATCGATGAGTGAAGACAGATTAAAATCAGTCTTCAAGTGGGAGATTGTTAAAGTCAAGGATGCACGCACCGAATATGCATAATTTCAATGGGTTGACACCGAATGTGCATAATTTCAATGGGCTAGCAATTGTTTATTAAAATAGAAATAGGGTTAATTACAAGATTAGTCCCTAAGCTTCAACTATAAATACCCTAGCTCATTTAGCTTCAAAATCATCCCAAAACATTTCTTTCTTCCTATACTAGAGAGCTTTCTTGTGAGTAGTAAGTGTTTTGTAAACACCTGTAAATTTTCTCTCTTAGTAAAATATCTGCAGCAGCCCGGAGACGTAAGCACAATTGGCTGAACTCCGTTATCAATTTTCGGGTATTATTTTTCCGCTTTTATTTCGCATTATCACTAATCTGGTTATAAGGAAATTACTTGTACTCGGTTTATTTCCTAACAAGAAGATATCCAATGGCCAGAACATTTAAAGTTCCTCAAAGATGTCATGTCACTCCTATAGTCATCCTCGACAAATTAGTTTCTGATATGATCATGACAATCAAATCTAATTAGTGATAATCATATTTACACATTCTCTTAACTTACAAACATGACGACCCGAAGTGTGATAGCAAACGCCCTACGATCATGATTTATGTACATCAAAAGAGAATGGAAAAATACTCTTTTTTATTCTTCACCTTCTTGTCTCCAAGATCTCACCTAGAGAAAGTTATCTTATTCTCTACTCTATGCCATCTTCATCCTAACAGAGAAAACCATCTATTAATGATTTATTTATCACTAATTGTGATTCGTAGTCCACTTTAAAAGGATATATTGACAAAATAAATTTGTTCTCATCAACAAAAGTAGTGTTTTTAAAAGAAACATGTAATAGTTTTAAATGGAATACTAAATGAACTTTAACTATTTGAACTAACTAATAGCATTATAAAGGCTGAGGACCAGCTTATGCCAAATGAAAAAACATGGACTATATCTCAAATTTGAGCATAGCAGAATGACCAAAATATAAGTTGATCACTTTATGTTCACATTTCAGTTCATGACATTGACCCCATATTGCCAGCAATTGTTTGGTATTTATCCAGGGGGACAATGGTTGTCGTCATCACTGTTGCCATTGATCAGAGCCATAGGATTCGCCACTGTCATCTTTGTGCAATGAGAATGCCTTTTCGTGGATTCCTTTTGGAGTCAATTAAGAAACTCAGGGTTTGACATACCAGACCACTCATGGTTCAAACTTTATACACTGACATTTAATTATGCCAATGCGATGCTATAGGCTACAACTTTAATTAAAATTTGTATTACCTATTGATTTAAATTTTAATTAAATTAAATTTTAATTATTAAAAATTAAAAAAAATATTTGACGATTAAATTTATTTATGTAAGAATTCTTAACGAAAAAATATTCTCCATGATCATATTTATTTCCTAACAAATATAGATTAGATTTTAACCTTTAGAATTTAGAAAGATAAATTTTTGAAGAGATATATTTCATTTTTGTGAGTTGTACAGATAAAATTTGCAGGGATGTTGTAAGATATTTTGAGATTTATTAGATTATGAGATATATAAAGAACTTCAAGTATTTATGCTATGTGTAATTTTTAAGTTTATAATAGATTAATATTTTTCTCATCAATAGAAGTATGTAGGGTTGAACTAGTTATAATATATTATTTTTCGTGTAAAAATTTCTTAGAAATGATATCAAAGCTATGATTTGAGTTGTGAAATTCTTCTTAAGAAATCCATTTTTGTTAATTTTGTTAGCAATATTAGAGATATGCAATACGAGTTCTGCTTACCCGAGTTTTCAATTGCATGAAGAGTAATTCTCAATCGATTTAGCAATGCTTCAACGGATATTACATAAGAATTGACATTGTTGAAACAATTGAAAGCTTTGTCGAGGGCAGATACATATCTTAAAACCAAGTCGATCTGATAGTGGATGGTATCGATTTGACGAGAAAAAGATTTGGAGCTCGAATCTAGATTCATCTCCATCGTCTGTCATGGCATTCACACCACCCTCCCCTCGATTCTCTTTCTCATCTTCAATGATGACAATTCCACTGTTGATTGTTGTTTACCACTATATCAAAGTTATAATAACAATTTATTTACTACTGATATCACTTGACATGAAGAGCATATATATATATATATATATATATATATATATATATATATATATATTGAAGCCAAAGACATATGATAAAGGTGGGGGCACCCACTAAGAAATGGTAGTTTCTCAGGGAAAGTGACTGATTTGTTGAATGTTAAATGAGAGATAGGTATGTTTATGGAATGGAAGTGCTTGTGGTTTTAGTATGGATTTGAATAAGCTTTATTGGTTGTGGAGGGAGAAATGGGGACCCTAGAAGGGTCACTAATGGTGATAAAGCAGATACATAAGATAGAATGGCATCTTTATGGCCAAATTATGATGTTATTGTTGGACAGGAATATCTAAGATAGTGTCTTCATGTTGGGACTTCTTCTTGCCTTTTCCTTTGTATCATGTAGTAGTGCGGTGGGCAATTTTATATGTTCAACAGGGACAAGTGCATCAACACCCACTTGTAATTGGACCTTTCGAGCCGGGTTTGGCCGAAAAGTTTTGATGACACACTATTTAACGAATGGATAAACTATATCTTTAATTATCCAATCATTATTTTTTATTTTGTTTTTATTAATCAATTATTTTCTTTTAAAATCATCACTAACATTATGTTTGGAATTTATTTTGGTCATCCAGTGTTAAAAACTTAATAGAAGTGCTGCCAAGATATTTTTATTTTTATTTTTTCAGAGATATATTATTGTTATGATAACACGTCAACGATACCGTTAATTTTTTAACGACGGATTATCAAAATGAAACTAAAACATGACTTTAATGATGATTTTAAAAAAAATAATTGGATGACCAAAATAAAACTAAAGCGATAATTGGACGATTAAATACCTAGTTTAACGGTAATTAATATACACATAATGCAACGAATCAGATGAGATCCAACCCCAACCTATTCTTGAATTTTATTTTTGAAATCAATATGCGGTTTGAGTGATCCCATAAGTATATATTTCTTGCATTTAGGTCTTTGCTGTAAAAGTATCAAGGAGGAAGTTATTTATGTATGAAGTTATCCTTGCAATTAGGGCTATAAATGAGACAAGACGGATCACAAATTATTTGAGATCGACTCGATCAAAGTTCGGTTAACACTCAAATTGACTGGACTCGAGTCTAATTCGAGCTCGAGGAATTCGACTTGAATTCTTAACAAGTCAAATGAGTTACTTAATACTTAAATAAAAAAACTCGCGAGCTACTCGGAAAAAATAATATATTAAAATTTTAGATTTTTAAAATTAAAGTATTAATAATATTAATATTTATATGTTATTTTTAAAATATATATATATATAAGATAAGGTGTTCATGTGCTTAAGGTTATGTTCCAAGTTGAGCTTCAATTTTTGATTTCGAGTGGAGTTTGAAAAATTTAAGCTCATGAGGTTTTGAATCGAGCCAAGCTTCAGTTCTTTATTTTGAATTCGAGTCGAACTTGACAATTTTAAGCTCACAAATTTTTAAATCATACTTAATTTTAAACTTTTCGAATTAAGTTGAATTAAAAAAAAAACTCGAGTTCAAATCGACTAGTTTATAACACTACTTTGAGATGATATGAGAACATGAAACCAGGCTTTTCGGTTCCAAGTGGTGAGAGAGAAGGGGAAAAAACAAGAATCCAGCCCTAAAGAATAAGGCATGGGTAAGCATCATTTTGCATTGTTTTTCTACGCGACTTTTTGCAACAGGAAAGGGTCGTTCCTTCGCTTTCGGCCAAACTTCGTTTGGACTGTTGGGGATATTTTCAGTTAGATGATTAGTATAACTCGATAGCATTGAGCATCTCTTGCATAGCCTAACGACTATTGGTTGTTGGGTTAGAGAAAAGTTGTTGGGACAGAGAGTTTTTTGACAGATGATCTAGTCCTCTCACTTGGGCAAGTGGGATTAGTTTTTAAAAAAAAATTTGGGACAGAGAAAAGTTAGTTTGGTATTCAGGTCATCTTAATTTTAGTTAATTCCAGAGTCGAATATTCTAAGTTTGGATATTTTGAGTTAGGTCATTAATGGTACGAGTCATCTTAGATTCTAGTGACTTTACGATGAGATAATTTAAGATTCAGTTTATTTCGGGATGAAATTATTTACGTCTAGATTACTTCTATTTGGACAAATTTAAATTTGGACCTATTCAAGTATGAATTATTGAATCTTTTATAGTTATACTATACTTGGTCGGATTTAAATTCTAATTCATTAGGTCGGATTTTTTTTTTTATTTCATGTCAAAATTGAAAGTTCTAAGTGATGGAGGAAGCTCGAGTTAGAGGAAGTAAATCGTACCAATTGTTGTGGGCAATCCACCAATTCCAAATCTAAAGAGTTGGAGCTTCAGTTGTTCTGCGCTAAAATGTCGGCCACGTGGGTCATGCTGCGTAAACTGATGGTCACCAACTTCATTTGCTGATTACAGGCACCCCATGTGCCCAATTATACTGACCAAAATGTCAAATAGTCAATAACCCGACAGGCACAATATAGTCCAGAAACATGTGCGCCACAGCGACTCTGTCGACCAAAATCATACCATAGGGAATTATGAAACAATAGTGTTGTTAAAGCATCAACACCACAATACCATAGGGAAGTGCAAATCTTTCATCCACATAGTGTGTTTGGTTGAGGGAATGTGAGATTCCCATGGGAATGAAATCCACATTCACCAATAGAATCTCACATTTTTCCCGTTTGGTTGGCCGGGAATGTCATTCCCGGTAATCTTATATTACAATAGTGAATTTTTGGGGTATATTACGAGAATGTCATTACCTCCCTTTCCTTAGGTATTGTTGGATTACCGACATTTTAGACTAAAATTCCGTTAAATTTTTTTTTCTTTCAAAAATATTCTTATTCTGTCGTTGAATAATAAAAATTCTACGAATGTTAAATTACAAATTTATCCTTAAACTATTTTAGATTTGCAAAAAAAAATCTATAATTAAAATTTTATATAAAGTTCAGGGATAAAATTTTACCCTTTCATTAAACCTTTTTATATTTTCAATTTTGCAAAAAAAATTATATAAATTTTATGAATTTAAATTTTTTTTAAAAAAATATATAAATATTTTTCAACTTGTTAAAAAAACAAATATATAATAAGGACAATTTGGTCAAATATACATTCCAATAATCTTTATTCCTTTAACCAAACACGGTAATCTTACATTCTTGCTAAAACAACCAAACACAAAATACAACATTCTCAGTAATCCTATTCCCTGATAATCTTACATTCCGTGAACCAAATGCACCCTAAGGTTTCTCAATCGCTTTGGATTAAATTGTATCAACATGCAACGCTTTGCCACTCGAGCAGTGGAGAGAATCCTTCACCACGGAAAAAAAAAAAAAAAAAAGCACAAACCCCATGAAGTCGAGTTTGAGTAATAAGAACGCAAGCAAACTAACAAAATTCGGTTGATCTAATTAAAGAGTTATAACCTTGTATAATTTTTAAATTTAACACCCCAAATTAAATTTTCCAACTTTGGTCCTGCGAAGTCCCACAAAAGTTGCTAATAATTACAAAATATTATCAAAATACTTCAACTCATCATCAAAAGTAGAAGTACGAGGGAAATACTGTCGCCACACATTTTTTAATGAGAACAAATTTTATGGAGCATAGCGCACTCAGTGTCCATTAAGCATTTCTATGCAATTTGGGTAAATAACAATTGTGGCTAACCACTAAGTTGGAGAGTGGCACCAAACACCAATGATAATATGGAAAAATTATTAGATGAACCTAGCTCATCACATCATTTGTGATTCTAGTTAATAAGATCTATTTATCTCATTTTTTTAAAGCTAAACTTTTACCTCTTTCCTACATGTAAATAAGGAGTGATTAATTACTTGAAATTTACTGATACATGCACCATATGGCACGCTGCAAAAGAAGATAGACTAACTTTTTAACTTATCCCGATCACCCGTGCTCAGACCAAATTACTCAAAGACAAGCTTCAAAACGTAGTTCAAGTATTCATTAGCAAGGACCTTCAAGGAAGAAAACCAATCAATCCTTCCTCCTACATCTACATGGATAATCACAACTCAAATCGAAGACCAAAATAGCAGTAGACTTGCAATGAATTTTTAAATAGGATTTATCTGTTATTTGGTCAATATGTCTTCTGAAGATACGATTGTCTGTCTCTTAGCTTTTCAACGATACTTGAAACATGTCAATTCGGTGTCTAAAACTCAAGATACATTCATTTAATGAAGATATCGCACGCATAAATTCCTATATGAGATTAACACGAGATTTTGTAAATATTATGAATTTCCAATATTATGATAATAAATTGGCAACCATCCCTTTCTATTTTTATTCTTTCGTTTAAGGCAATAAAGAGAGGGAAGTTTAAGGAGGTTCCAATGGGTGATTTAAATGATTTTTAAGGCATATTTTATTAGGAATTATTTAGAGTGATATTATATAATTAAAAAGGAATAATAGCTAAAGGAAAAAGTGAGAGTAAGGATGGAAGAACATGCCGTGTTGGTTATTTTTCACATTGGAAAATAAAACAAAGAGATAAGATTTGAATCATAAGGAGTGTGCCATCGTTTGGTGATTAGTGCATCTTTACTGCTGTCATCATCTTAATTTTTGTTTTCGGTGGATTTTCCGACACTGGTTTTTAGTAAGAACCCTCCGAGCTTAAGTTATATTACTATGTTTTAATTTATAAGGTGAGATTTTAAGTGATCGGTTGAAGGAGAGATTGTAGTAACTACTGAAACTTCGCTTGACACTGTCTCCCTCGTCCATGTTGGCTCACCTAAGAGTAATAATAACTATATATATATATATATATATATATATATATATATATATATGAATTCAATTTAGGGATAGTTAAGTATTAGAATTTATTAAATTATAAATTATTTCGATGTAGGAAATGAATCCGAATCACATCGACGTCAATCAAATCACGCTGGACCCATTACCTCGTCGAGACATGGAAAGAGTGTTGCTCGTTAAATAAGCGGATACAAAAAATTTCTAGGTGTGTGTCTTTTCCCCATCAACACAAAAATAATATCGATTTACGTTTGAAGAATATTAGTGTCTACGTGTTTCTTACCTTGATTTAAAGTTAATCTAAGTATTCGTATATTCGCGAGTCTATTTAGTTTAATACGAGTATATATTCTCATGTTAGTGTTTCGTTAATTTTTTAAAATTTATAATTGTTATGGTTGGCGATTGTGTGAAAATATGAACTTCAAGTAAATTCATATGCGTGATTAAATTAATTATATGTTGTGGAAGCATGTGGTGTTGATTGTTGTGTGAAAATTTAAAAATGTTAAGGCATGTGGTGGATATATATTAATTTATATATGTTGAAATTTTGTGATTCTTGATTATATATATATATTGAAGTTTGGGGGTTAGGGGATTTGAGTATTAATTATTGGAGTTGATGTAAATGGAGTATTGGGGGTTAGGGGATTATATTTTTATTAACGGAGTCGTTGTTAACAGAGCTGTTGCTATTGGAGTATCAGGGGTTAGAAGATTGTATTTTATTATCGGAGTCACTATTATTGGAGTTATTGTTATCGGAGTCGTTGTCATTAGAGATGTTGTTATTGGAGATGTTGATATTGATAATTTGTATGTGTTTGGATGTAGTGCATTGGTAATGTTTAATAAATGTGTAATTGATCATGTATGATATTCGTTATATTTATGATATGTTGTCATGATTAAATGTGTGTTTCACCTGTAAATTTTATTACTTGTTGAATTAGTTTCAGACCACACTAGGCTTCAGTTCACCCCATTTCTTTCTTTCATTTCAGACGGTTCAAGACATTAGGATTGGATCGGTATATGGAGGATCAAGTCTCAATTACCAGTATTTTACTCGTATGATTTCTATGAATAATTGACAGACTATGACATTTGGCTTTATTTTTAGCTACTTTGAAAATGCGTTTAAATTATCATACTTTTATTACTTTCAAAGTATTTTTGACATATTTCATCTAATGTTAAAATGTTTATTTTATATTACTATGAAATGTTATTTTAATCCCATGAAATTTTAAGTCACTCTATAGAATGCGGTGACATTCGATATTTGGTCGAAACATCTAGGTCAGGTAACCAATGTTACATTTGTTAGTATCAGAGTAGGTTTTAATACTCGGATTGTGGGGTCCACATTTATAAATATAAATATAAATAATTTTGTTTACAAAAGAACTCTAAATGCCATAATTTTTTAACATTTGAGACTTCAATACCGATCTAACTTTAATCGTATAATTTAATGGTGATGTAGATAATTATAGTTTCAAATTGTGATCATGAACACTCGAGGATGTGGACGGGGACAAGGTTGCAGAACCAATTGTGGTCGAGGTGGTCAATATATGATGTCACCAGAGAAACCTCCTATTTACGAGGACCCACCAGCACCTCAAGGAGAAGCACAATTGAAAGCGATGACATACACACTCCTGTAAATAATTCCCCTGTTGATAATGAGGGAAATCAAGATGAATTTGATGATAACAACTTTGAAGGTCCATGCTTCGGATGTTCCAGAGGACGATTAGTATTCATTTAGGATCGACACATAGGATTACTATATCTGAGATGTTGAAGACCAATGGTGCTGAAAGTTTTCGTGGAGAAATTAACTAATACAACTCCGACTGAAGCAGAATAGTGGTTGAAAGACACAAAAAGAATGTTTGAGGAGCTTGAATTGCCACCTGAGCAACGATATAAATGAGTTGTCTCACTGTTAAATGGCCAGGCTATGAGATGGTTGAAGTCCACATCTGGAGGGGCACAACCCGATCAGTTAACTTGGGAATACTTTATTGAGTCTTTTAAATGAAATTACATTGGTGAGAGGTACAAAGAAAAATGACGACAGCAGATTCTTGATTTGAAGAAAGGAACTATATGACAGTTGCTAAATATGAGACAGTTTTTTACGATTTAGTCAGTATGCACCGAAGATGATTACTACGGAGAATGATAAGTGTAACAAATTCCAAGATGGTTTAGATGAAGAGATTTGTCGATAGGCTGCTCCACATTAGGTGAGAGTCTTTGAGGATCTGGTTGATAAGGCGAAAATAATTGAGAATAGAAAACGAGCCCGCATTAAGTCTTATTGTATGAGTGAGTATCGGGGTAAGAAGTGAGAAGTGTTTACTGGTTCACATGTTTATTCTCACAAGCGGTCTCTAGAGGATAGACCCTAGCAAAGTTATACCAGAAGTCGATCTTTGGCACCATCTACGACATATGTTGGTTTTCATGGATCATCTGGATTTACCATGATACCATCTTGTACTCTTTATAACTGTCGACATGCTAATGGAGACTGTAGAATAAGGAAGGGAGCTTGCTTTTGCTGTGGATCCTTTTAGCATAAGGTGGTTGATTGCCCACAACTTCCAACTTTTAATCAGACACTGACTCGGTCACATACATCTGTTCAGACTCCACAGAGAGGTTGTGGTCAAGGAAGAGGAACAAGTTCTAGATTTACCCCTGGTACAGCTGGAAGGGGAAAAACGTACTCAAGGTCAGAGTTTTACTAAGATCGAGGTAAGACAACCAGGGTTGGTATATGCTGCTACACTTAGGGAGAACAAGGATGCACATGATGTTATTGCATGTACCTTTATGATACATGTCGAACCTTATTTTTCTTTACTAGATAATGGTTTTACACATTCTTATGTTGCTAGTAATGCATCAGGAAACTTGGGAATTGGGGTAGAAGATATTGAAACTAATGTATTAGTAATCAACCCTTTAGGACAATTTTTAACTATAAGTAAAATCTTTAGAATGTGTCCTTTAGAGGTCCAGGGTGAAATATTTCCTGTGGACTTAATGGAACTTCCTTTTGGGGAATTTGATTTGATCTTAGGAATGGATTGGTTAATCGAACATGAAGTGGATCTAAAGTGCGCTGCTAAGAAAACAATTTTGAGAATAGAGGATGATATAGAAGTAATTTTATTTGGAGAAAGATGATGTTATTTGTCTAACATGGTGTCTGCCATGGCTGCCAAAAAATTGATCAGAAAGGGGTACGATACATATTTGGCCTATATTTTGGATACCTGAAAGTCGGATTTTGTTAGTTTAGATATATGAATGGTAAAGGACTTTCCAAATGTTTTTCCTGAAAAATTATTGGGACTACTACATGACCGACAAGTTGAGTTCAGAATCGAATTTTATCTGAGAATAGATCTAGTATACATTGCACCATACCGAATGGCACCTAAGGAGTTGAAGGAGTTAAAAATCCAGTTGCAAGAGCTTTTAGATCGTGGATTTATTTGCTCGAGTATTTCACCGTGGGAGCACCTGTTATATTCGTAAAAAAGAAATATGGGACTTTAAGGTTGTGCATTGACTACCGACAGCTAAATAAACTCACGCTCAAGAATAGATACATGTTACCACAAATTGATGACTTGTTTGATCAATTTTGAGAAGTTGTTGTATTCTCTAAAATAGATATGAGGTTGGGCTACTATCAACTAAAGGTGAAGGACTCGGATGTGTCTAAGAGAACATTCTGAACTTGTTACAGACATTATGAATTTTTAGTGATGTTTTTCGGGTTAACTAATGCTCTTGCAGTTTTTATGGATATGATGAATTGAGTCTTTCAGCCTTATTTAGAACAATTTGTCGTTGTATTCATTGACGACATTTTGGTTTACTATAAAACTGAAACGGAGCATGATGAACACTTGAGGATTGTTCTTCAGATTCTTCGATATAATAAATTATATGTAAAATTAAGTAAATGTGAATTCTGACTGAAAGAGGTGATCTTTTTGGGACACGTGGTATTTCTCGATTATATTCATACAGATTTGAAGAAGATGGAAGTTATTCTAGAGTGAAGACAACCTAAGAATGCCTATGAGGTTCGTAGTTTCCTGGGATTAGCATGTTATTTTCAAAGATTAATTTAGGGTTTTTCTAGAATCGCTGCACCTTTGACTAAGCTATTGAGGAAGAATGTACCCTTTGTTTGGAGTGATGTTCAACAAGCTAGCTTCGAGATGCTTAAGTCTGTGTTAAGCCAAGCTTTTTTGCTAGTTCAACCTGAGTCTTAGAAGGATTATACTGCGTATAGTGATGCATCTCATTCTGGCTTGGGTTGTGTTTTAATGCAGGAAGGTAATGCGATTACATACACATCACGACAGTTAAAGTCCCATGAGCGTGACTACCCTACACACGACCTTGAACTTGCGATGGTAGTGTTTGCACTAAAAATATAGAGGCATTATTTGTATGGAGAGAATTGCTACATTTATACATATCATAAGAGTTTGAAGTACCTTCTAACTCAGAAAGAGTTAAATTTACTCCAACGTCGATGGTCGGAACTATTAAAAGACTATGATTGTGTAATAGAGTATTATCCAATAAATGCCAACGTGATGGCTGATGCACTTAGTAAGAATGAGATGGCCGATCTGAGGTTTATGTTTGCTAATTTGAGTATGATGGATAATGTTTGTTTATTGGCAGATTTGCAGTTGAAGCCGACTTTGATGGATGAGATTAAGGCAAAACAACCCTTGGATGTAACTTTGTTACCTCGGGTTAAATAGGTCAAGCAAGGTGGAGATTCATACTTTACTTTTCATCAAAATAGAATTTTATGTTATCGAGGAAGATTTTGTGTACCTAATGACGAAGAGTTAAGGCAATCGATACTTCGTAAGGCGCATAGTAGCCCTTTTGCTATGAACCCTGGAGGTAACAAAATGTATTAGGACTTGAAGACTTTTTATTGGTGGTATGGTATGAAAAGGTATGTAACAGTATTTGCATCTAAATGCCTAAAATTCCAGCAAATGAAGGCGGAACACCAGATTCCTTCAGGATTATTACAGCCAATTCAAATACCGTAATGGAAGTGGGATATAGTCACTATGGATTTTGTATGTGGATTACCATTGACACCCTTGAAGAAAGATTTAGTATGGGTTATTATTGATAGTTTGACTAATTCTGCTCATTTTTTTTCTGTTCAAATAGATTACAGTTTACAAAAGTTGGCAAAGTTATACATTTTAGATATTGTGAGATTACATGGTGTACTAGTAACTATCATTTCTGATTGTGATCCAAGGTTTACAACTAGATTATGGAAGAAGCTTCATGAGGTACTTGGTATCAGTCCAAATTTTATTATTGCTAATCATCCACAGTCTAACGGCCAGTCTGAACGTGTAATACATATTTTAGAGGATGTGTTACGGGGATGTGTGATTGAGCATCAGGGTAGTTGGGAGGATCACTTACCGTTAGCAAAATTTGCATATAATAATAGATATCAATCAAATATTTATATGGCTCCGTATGAGGCTTTTTATGGATGTTGGTGTCGTAAACCGCTCTATTGGACTGGTTTGAGTGAGCAAAATGATCTAGGTCGAGAGTTGGTTCAGGAGATACAAAATGTGGTATGTATGATTCAAAACTGTCTTAAGGCTTCTTATGATCGTCGGAAGTCTTATGCAGATCTTAAGTATAAGGAAATTGAGTATGAGGTAAGATAAGGTGCTCAGATTTGGTATAAAAGGGAAACTGAGTCCTAGGTTCATCATACCTTATCGTATGCTTAAGAGAGTTGGTCCTATGGTATAACAACTTGAGCTTCCTTCGGAGTTGGAGTGTATCCATGATGTGTTCCATGTTTCTATGCTTCGTAGGTACATATAAGATCCTTTGTATATAATTTTGTTAGAAGAAATCGACGTGAGACCAAATTTGACAATGAGCCAATTATGATACTAAGAAAAGATGAAAAGGTTTTAAGGAAAAGGCGGATTCTCTTTGTCAAAGTTCTTTGGAGGAATCGCGGTTCGAAAGAAATAACCTGGGAACCTGAAGAAGATATGCGTGAGAGATACCCCCATCTATTTGATTCAAGTAAAATTTTGATGACGAAATTTATTTAACGGTGTAGAGTTGTCATACCCAAATAGGGGTTGGAATTTTAATTAGATTTATTTAATTCATAAATATATTTAAATAGAGTTTAGTATGGGCTAATTTGATTTTAAAATACATAGATATATAATAAATATTTAAGGGAAAACATAAAAAAAAACAAGTTATCATTTAGCTTACATCTCGATTGTGGTGATAATCACCTCACTTTGTATTCAAATATCATTTGAATACAAAAGGATAAGTGCATATAATAATAAATTGGCAACAATCCTTTTCTATTCCTATTCTTTCGTTTAAGGCAATGAAGAGAGGGAAGTTTAAGGAGATTTTAATGGGTGATTTAAATGATTTTTAAGGTAGATTCTATTAGTAATTATTTATAGTGATGTTATATAATTAAGAAGGAATAATAGCTAAAGGAAAAAGGTGAGAGTAAGGATGGATGAATTTAATTTAGGGATAGTTAAGTATTAGGATATAATAGTTAAAGGAAAAGATGAGAGTAAGGATGGATGAATTTAATTTAGGGATAGTTAAGTATTAAGATATAATAGTTAAAGGAAAAGATGAGAGTAAGGATGGATGAATTTAATTTAAGGATAGTTAAGTATTAGGATTTATTAAATTATACATTATTTTGATGCAGAAAGTGAATCCGGATCACCTTGATGTCAATCAAATCACGTTGGACCTAGTACCTCGTCGAGATAGGAAAGAATTTTGCTCGTTAAATTGGCGGATATCAAAATTTTCTAGGTGTGTCTTTTCCCCCATCGACAAAAAATAATATTGATTTACATTTTAAGAATAATAATTTCTATGTGTGTCTTACCTTGATTTAGAGTTAATTTAAGTATTCGTATATTCGTCAATCCATTTAATTTAATATGAGTATATTTTCTCATGTTAGTGTTTCGTTAATTTTTAAAATTTATAATTTTATGGTTGGCGATTGTGTGAAAACATAAACTTCAAGTAAATTAATATGCGTGATTAAATTAATTATATGTTGTGGAAGCATATGGTGTTGATTGTTGTTGTGTGAAATTTTAAAAATGTTAAGGGATGTGGTGGATATATATTAATTTATATATGTTGAAATTTTGTGATGCATGATTATATATATATATAATTGAGAGACTATGACATTTGGTTTTATTTTTAGATACTTTGAAATTGTGTTTAAATTATCAGACTTTTATTACTTTCAAAGTATTTGGAAATATTTTTTCTAATATTAAAATTTTTATTTATGAAATGTTTATTTTAATCCAATGAAATTTCTAAGTCACTCTATAGAGTGCAATGACATCCAGTATTTGGTTGAAACATCTAGGTCAGGTAACGGGTGTTACAATCAAAATATGTTTAATTTATTATTATTTATTCATTAGTTATTTAGAACTTTTGGAACTCCTCTCTTATATAAAGGAGGTTTCATTCACCATTATAAATCAGATTTCTTTGATTAATAATACAACATAAGAATGTTTTTTCAAGTTTTGATTGCCTTCTACCTTAGAAACATTCTTCATCATAAAGTTCTTCGTGAGGGAGATTTTTACACTTCATGTTTCCTTCTTATTGTGGTTGGGAAGGTTGGTTAGAGTCAATTATCAAGTTTACCTATTCAATTGCGATTAGGAGGGTTCGTAAGAAATTTATCCATCATCCCTATCATCATTATCATCATAGCCATATTCACGCCAAGATTATCCATACCAGAAAGGATTCTCAATTCGAGTTCTTTCATATCTTTATTTATCTGTTTATAATTCTTTTACATAGGTATCATCGTTATTACATTATCTTTCTAATCATCATCTTCTTGTTTGATTTCCAGGAACTTCCCCATTCAAGAATTCCTAGTTTGCGATTAAAACCTAATTTCATTCAATGTCGTTCTTTGATTGAGTCTAGATTCCTAGGCTTGATTCTTTAACTTCGAGCAATATTCACCACTCCACTGCCATTTACTATGAGTTACTTTGAAATGGATAAATCTTATTAACTAAGACCATGGATGATGTGACGAACCAGATCTGTTTAATAATTTCTCAACAATATGGAATAAACCCCTATAATACACTTTCATAATACAATATTGCAAAAACTAAAACCTAAAACTTAGTCTAATTACCTCTCTTTTAACTGTCTAAAAGGAAGTTCTCTATCGCCAATAAGTCAGTAAAATTAGCAAGGTTAAAATATTTGGATTCTTAGAGGCACTGTGAATCTCATTTCACGTAAATCATTTGTATCTTATCTAAATTCATTATGATTTAGATCTGAATATTTTTTAATATGAATGTAAATGAGTAAAACGTTCGACAAATTGTTCATGAATTATGTTGGAAGCATCAGTGGGCACTTGATAAGCTTATAACTCACACTATTATTATTGATACAAGAAAAATATAATACAACACGAACAAGACTAGTTTTGGCTAGTTTTTATAAATACCATAAACTAAAGGCTTTGCTAAGCTCTTCACCCTATTATAATTCTTATCTTCCTCGTATATCTTTGAACTTTTGTAAGAGGTACTTCAATATTTTTCTTGTCCGTTGCTACCAGTGCTGGTGCTCGATGATGGTGATGTAGTTGAATTTTGTTGAGGACCTTAATTATAATCTTGTTCATCTTGATCGATAAGATCATCATTGTCGAGCGTAGTTTTCATCCGAGTGACGTTTATATTATATATAATAATATAATATATTATATATTATATATTATAATATTATTATTATTAAATAATATTACAAATGGAAGCCCATTTACAAAATGGAAGCCTGGTTACAAGGCACACAGGCCTGATTACAACCAAACCCGAGCCCGATTCAGATCAGGCCCAGACTCATCCAGGCCAGTTCTAGCAAGCCCAATGAGAAGACCCATCAGCAGCTAGGGTTTTCCCATCTTCTCCAGCGTCGCAACTCATCTCCACCGCATGATCAGGGGCAAATCCAAGGGTCCACAAGGCACCAGCAGAAACCCTAGGGTATCATTACCACCCTAGGGTCTATTCCGGCCACCTCCTCCACAGCTCCAATCCAGTGCTGCCACGACGTCGCCTACTCTTCAGAGCTATCCCGAAGGTTCCAGAAGACGAACACAGACCGCACAACACACTGGTCTATAGTGAGTCACCATCGTAGGTCCGGTGACTCACCGAATCTTTTCATCATTACACCGATCTTCGAGGCCTATATAAGGCGACCCTGCCATCAACAACAAATAAACAAGCAAGAGAGGGAACAACCACACAACAACAACAGCAGCAAGCATCTATACAAGAGGAAGCAACAAGAGACAACGAGAATCAACAAAAGAAAGAAAAAAGAGGGATTTGTAGAGAGAGCTTAGAGCCTTTCTCTCTAAGAGAGAGAGAGGAAAGGAGAGAAATGAGAGAATTTGCCCTTAACGGGTCGGTTAGGGTTTATTTATACCTGCCCAAAACTACATCGTTTTGGGGAGGGGCCTCAAGGTAATTAAGTTATAGTTAAATTCCATGTGTGGTCCTTCCAGCTTTTGTAATCATTCCATTTTAGTCCTGATATCAGGTTTTTCGTACCTTTTAATTTTGTTTTCATATTTCATATATTTTTATTTTAGTCATTAAATATATATGTGTATATTTAGGTTAAATTATGCATTTAGTCCCTAAATATCAATAAGTTTATATTTCAATCCCGTATTAGTAATTTAGGGTAAATTATATAATTAGTATATAATTTTAGTATTATTTCAAGTTAAGTTAATTAATTCTAATAATTTACGTTTTAATCATTAATTATTAATATGATTAATTATTATTAATATTCATATTTTAGGATCATTATCATACATAACTTATAATTTAATCTATGTAATTATAATATAATTTTATAATAGTATTAAATAATATTATTTAGTAATTATATTAAGTTATTTAAAGAACAAGTTTATAACTTATTGCAAAGACATCTAATTAATAAATATCGGTATCAATTTTGGGCGTTTTGGGGGTGCTAATCCTTGCCCATACGTAACCGACTCCCGAACTCATTTTTCTGGTAAGCAGACCCGAGTTGTATTATTTTAATATTATTTTAATATTTTTCTGGTAACCAATCTCACCAAATTAAAATATTGGTGGTGACTCTACAACTTGGTATTCCATCTTATTCAAGGAAGATAAACACTTACTTTTTTTAGACTAGTTACACTGTTTGGGGTGTACTATTTGCACTCTCCGTCGCCGGGTAGAGAAACGTCTCGACAATCATTATCTTTATCTTCTTAAAAAATAGTCTTTCAACTTTTTGTCTTCTTTGCTCCATCTCTAGTATTTTGCTTCATTAAACTCGACATCTCTTGAAATTATTATCTTCTTGAAAAGAGGATTATATATTTTGTAGGATTTGCTTCCTTCATCATAGCTGATGAAAATACATTTCACTCCTCTGTCATCAAGCTTTTTTCTGATCTGCTCAAGAACATGTGCATATGCAATGAACCCAAAAATTTTGAGGTGTCCAACCCCCGATTTCTTACAGCTTCATGCTTCATTTGAAGTCATATACTTTACACTTTTGTTGGACATCGGTTCAGCAGGTAAACTACACATTGAACTGCATCAGCCCAGAAATTTCTCAATAAGTGCTTATCTTTTATCATGTTCCTTGTCATGTCAAGGATTGTGTGATTCTTTTTTCAGCTACTCCATTTTGTTGAGACGTATATCTAACTGTCAGTTGATGAATGATTTCATCCTTTTCGCAGAAGTCTTCAAATAAAATTGATGCATACTCGTTTTTTCTATCATAACTGAGTATATTTAAATATTGGCCACTTTACTTTTCCATCATTTCTTTAATTTTTTTCAATTTCTTCAACGCTTCTGATTTTTCTTTCAAGATACAAACCCAACTTTTTCTCCTAAAATCATCAATAAAGGTTAGATAGTACATGTTAACACCAAGTGATGAGATGTCAAAAGGACCGACTATATCTGTGAACATAATCTCCAACGGCATTCGGGCTCGTCAAGATATGCCAACTTTGAAGCTTTGTCTGTGTTGCTTTCCTTTGATTCAAGCCTCACATAATTGATCTGGAGGGTTGATTTATGGAAGTCCTTTCACTATATTTGCCTTCGATAATTGATTCAGGCCTAAAAATTCAATATGTCCATATCTTAAATGCCATAACCATGAACCATCTTTAATTGTAGTCTTCATAAACTTGACTTCTCATGACTTAATGTAAATGGTAAATAGACACTTTTAAGTCATGTCGACTTTGGAAATTAATTCTCCTTCTTTATTTTTTATAGTAAAAAAGCAATTTTTCATCTCCATTTCATATTTTTTTTAGAAAACCAAGACTGATAATGTTGTTTTTCAAAATCTGATACATAATATACATCGGATATGTACTTATTTTCACCATTTTTATGAGTAATTATTACTTCACCATTGCCTTTGACTTCTGTGTGCAGGTGATCTCCAAATGTTACTCAACCATGAATTATTTCGTCTAACTTCACAAAAAACTCCTTTCGGTCATACATGTGGTTCTCGGCACAATTGTCGAGATACCAAATATTTTTGTTAAATTTTTCATTTCCTTTGTAAGTCAGGAATACATGGGATTTTACAATGTTTTCTTCTTCAACTGCTGCTACATTATTTCTTTCTTATTGTTTAGGAGTTGATCTACACTCGTAACTATAGTGGTCACATTTATTGCAATTATAGCATTGTACCTAGGATTTATTTCCCTGTTGATATCTGGCTTTGCCTCAAGCTCGACCTTTGAATCCTCATCCACGACCTAATGTTTGGTAATTTTCACTTGATTGAGCAGTGTTATATGATCGACCACCACGTTCGTGCTACTCGTCCATCTCTATATCTTCTACAATAATCTCCACGATTTCCTCGACCTCGTGTGTAGATGTTGCTAGCTTCACCTTGGTGGATATTACTTACTTTGTAGAGCTTGCTCCAAATTTTTAGAATCTTTATTTTGTTTCATTTTTTTCCTCATGGGCATGAAAACCCATAAGTTCATGGATCAATATATGTGACAAATCTTTCGATTCTTCTATTGCGACTACCACATAGTCAAATTTTTGCGTCAGTGGCTGTAAAATCTTTTCCATCACTCTGACCTCGTCAAGTGATTCACCATTTCTTTTCATTTCGTTTATAATCACTTTAACACGACTAACATAGTCATTGATACTTTTCATATTTTTCATTCTTAACATTCCAAACTCAACACTTAGAGATTACAAACGTACCTTTTTTGCTTTTTCAACACCTTGAAGAGATTTTTGTAAAATCTCTCACGCTTGTTTTGCGATCTTCCATCTGAAATTTTTTCAAAGGTTGATTCTTCAACTCTTTGGAAAATAAAAAAAACGCCATCTTATCTTTTTTACGATATTCCTTCAATACTCGTTTCTGTTCATTGGTTAAGGTTGCTTCTGCTACTGTATTTTTCAACCTTGACAACATCAAAACAACCTACGGAACTAAGTAAGACCTTCATTTGGATACTCCAATTATCATAATTCATCTTTTTCAACCTCGGGATTTGTGGTTGAATCAAGTTGGCCATTTTTATCGCCACGTAAACTCGAACCAAGCTCTCGATATCACTTGTTGGAAGCATTGGTGGACACTCAATAAATTTATAACTCACACTATTATTATCGATACGGGTAAAATACGATACAACACGAACACAATACTAGTTTCGGCTAGTTTTTAAAATATCACAAATTAAAAGTTTTGCTAAGCTCTTCATCCTATTTTTCTTTTTTTTTTCACTCATACATCACATATTTTCAAACTAAGGACACACGTATTTATAAGAGAATATAACCGCCCATTTTAAAGACTCTAGATGCCACTATTTTAAAGCCTATTTTACAGGTTTTGCTAAACTCTTCACTCTATATGCCACAAATTCTTCCTAGCATTTGCCACCTTCAAACTTTGTCAATATTAACATATGCTTTAGAGCAGTATCAGATCTAGAAATTAAAAAAATAAAGTCTAAAATTTTAATATTTTATCTTAAAATTTTGGGTATGTAAATTTTCTTTTTCTTTTTTATTTTCATTGACAAATTAAATTAAATTTAACACTTTTGTCAAAATAATGGTTGTGAAGTGACTTCCCTAGAGAGCCACACATACATCTGCCCCTGGTTTAGGGTGCTGCCACTTCAATTCTTCACATGCAATTCTTGCCCACATCCAACGTCCAAAAATCAGGTTTGTTTCTAACAAATCGTTTGTATAATATTCGTTTCTTAAGCTAAACAAATGAATATGAACAAAAATTTTATGTTCATTTAATAAATTAACGAACACAAACAACGGTTTGTTCAATTCATTTATGTTCACAAACAAACTCGTTTCTTAACTCATTTAAGTTTGTTTACTTGGTTATTATTTTCTTTTTCTTTTGACATTTTTTGCCCTCTCATAGAGAATATTTTCTACATACACAAAAACTTCAACTCGAAACCTACTTTAGCCATATCAAACTTCTTATCACTCAAACCAACTTTCTCAAATTCCTAAAAAATCAATATCAGAAAACCAAAATGGAATCATTTATATTTTATGTCAATTTAGCATCTCATATAAGTCACTGCAATTTTCATAGAATTGTATTAACGAACTTATATTATTAGCAAATCAAGTCATCTATTAACTAATTAGACAGACGATTTTGGTTTATTATTATGTATCTATTTTTTATTGGAAAATAAGAAGATTTAAATTTCAGAATTCGTTCACGATATTCTCATAGCTAGATTTAACGAGGTACAATTTTTATTCGCTATTCGTTCGAAATGTATGCATAATTACATGTTTTAATAGAGTTTCGATGATACTGGAAAGAATTATGATTTTACGAAAATTTTAGAAAATGTTACTTTCCCCGACGTGGAAAACTCAGCTAAGTGATAGAAACACGAGTCTAAAATCTTTACTGAAACGTTAATTTTACAGGTCTTTGACGTTGAAATATGTCTCAATTTCAAATAAAAAGCAATCCAATCTTTGACTGAAAACCTAGCAATTTCACGTTCATTTTTCTTCCTTTTTATTATTTTATCCGATAAGGATTCAAAGAAGCGTAATGACCTGGAAAGATCAAAGGAGAAGCGGTGGGACTGGAGGCGGAAGTAGCGGCGGAGAGAAGCGCAGCGGTGGAGCTCTGGCGGTATATATGACAAAGCGAGAGAGTGGTCAACTGGTCATCCAATTTAAAACAGGCGTTTTAAAAAATTTTCAGGCGATTCCAAAATATTCTTTATGGCGAGTAAGGTCAGAAGTTCGTTTGTGAGAAATTGCGTTTCGGTGATCATCTTTAACATTCTAGAGTTTCTTCATCATCAAGATTTTCTATTAATTTTTGATAAATATGGAAAGGTGGTTGATTATTTCATCCCTAAAAAAATAAGCAAGGAGGAAGTATGTTTGGTTTTATTTGCTTCACCAGATTGGAGGAAGCGAGGAAGGCTATCATCTGTGCCGATAGATCAAGGATTCAAGGTAATAAAGTTAGAGTCTTCATGGCGAGATTTCAACCTCGTGAAGCTTTTTGGAGAAAGAAGTTTTCAGGTCCAAATCCAACCGAGGTCAAGAATAGAGTGGAGGTTGAAAGTCCTTCTCAGGCTCCCATTGTCGGTGTTGTTGACGACGATAAACTTATTACTCTCAGAGATAGCATGGTAGTGTGGTGTAGAAAATTTATGAAAATGAAAGATTTGGCCCTTATTATGCACAAGGAAGGCATATTAGGCCCGAAAATTATGAGGTTGAGCGGGTTAACAATCTTAATCATTTTTGAAGATGAAGAGAGCAGGGATTATACTTTATTCAACCAGTCTGAAGCATTGAAAAAATGCTTTGACAAAGTGGAAGTGTGGTCGAAGAATTTTCAGTGTAGCAGCCGTCGGGCTTGGCTATCGTGCAAGGGGATCCCATCGTTTGTGTAGAGTCATTCCACATTCAGAAACATTGCAAAGACATGGGGAGAACTCATCTCCATTGAGGAAGGGACCTTAAATCCCGGCTAGGGCTCTGTTTCAGATTACTACGAACTGCCAATCTCGAGTGTAAGAAGCATTTGATTTGTAAGTCAGAGAAAGGATTTTTACAGTTTATGTTTCTGAGTTTGAACCTTGTTTTAGCTCTGATTCTGTTTGGGAAGATTCGTCTTCGATGGATTTGACTGTTGCCTCTCCGTTATCCTCGGTGGAGGAGATTGTTGATGTCTTGCCTTTAAAGTATCTCGAGATGGAGGTATGTGCTAGAATGAAATCCCAATCTTTTCTTGATTCCACTCAAATGGAGGCTGGTCAGGAAGAGTTACGAGAGTTCCTTGATGACTCGATTGTAGGTGGTGGTCTGTGGTGTTCAGTTGTGGAGGAAGCAGGTGAAGGACCTCGTTTTGAAGAGTTATGGGCTCATGTTAAAGTTCCTCAAACAGTGCGTTATGGGGTAGCAGCGCATGATTTTCGTTGTCAAAAGAGTGGCTCGTTAACTGCTTTGGAGGCAGCTAGTAGGGGTATATTCGGTTCGGTTCGGTTTTTTACCAAAAATTGAACCGAACCGAAATAAACGGTTTTTCAATATTTAAACCGAAACTGAATAGTTAAAAAACCGAAAAAACCGAAACCGGTTTTTTTGGTTCGGTTCGGTTTTTTTAACGGTTCGGATTTTTCGATTCGGTTCGGTTTATCAGTTTTTCAATGAAAAAATCACTTGAAACTATAATTTTTTTTTACAAAAATTGCCTATTCGGTTCAATATGGAACAAATGGGTTCCATATGGAAAACCCGAACCGAACCGAATCAAAAAAATGAAGCCTTTAAACCGAACCGAAAACCGAACCGTTTAAAGCCAAACCGAACCGAACCAAACCGTTTTACTCGATTCGTGTCGGTTTTTCGGTTTTCTCGATTTCGTTGCTCAGCCCTAGCAGCTAGTAGGGCGCACGTGAGCTCTGAGATGGAGTTGTGCGTTGCTCTGGAAGATAATGGTATTGATGCGCCGAGTGTGCCAATTGATGGGTTTTCGAAAAAGAGAGTTGTTGATAGCATTGGGCACTCGATTTTTGATTCCAAGACATTGCGTTATGGAATAGTAGAGCATGTATTTTTTGGGCAATGGAATTATCTTAATGCTTTTGAGAAAGTTGATAGGGATAACGGAAATTGTCCCCCACAAAGTTGTTAATGGGTAGTTACGCCTACACATTTTCCACTCTGCCAGACGAGTGGTATTTTATATGATTTGGAGTCAGCTTGTAAAAGGCACGTGGTGCCCAAAGTGGGCTTGTGTGCTGCTTCTGAAGTTAATACACATGAAGTGCAGGCATTATCCAACGTGTCAAGGTTTGTGGAGATTCCGACTGTAGAGGTGTCTCCAACTAGTGTAGTGGATGAGGGGATTATTTCTAAGTCACCTGAGTTGGATATTTCGATTAATTCATGTGAAAAAGTTTTGTCCATTAGAAAATATAAGAAGAATAACAAATTTGGTTCTCTATTAGATATTCAGGATAAAGTTTTATCGAAAGCGGAGAAAAAAAGAAGAGATTGAGCAATGAAGAGATTTAATTTATTGAAGTCTGATCTAATAGTCTCTGAATTATCAAGCACAACTCTTTCTGATTCGGATTTGAAGAAAAGGTGGGCTGCCGCTAATGTTAAAGCATAGGAGTCCCTCTATATTGATTGTTTCGCCGATCATTGGTTTTAAGTCAGTAGGATTGTGGTTTGTCTAGATTGTGTTGATTCAAATGGCCATCAAGAGTGTATTGTCTGAATAGAGTTTCTGTTTTGAATAATCCAAAGTGGAGGCGCGTCTACTCTGACATTGGCAGTTTCTATGGAGCATTTTAAGGAAGTGATTCCTGATATGCCAGTCCTATGCAGTTCTGCTGGTCTGCTTTAGAATTGCCTGTTCTCTTGCTATAGTGAATGCTGTGAGATTTCTAGCAATTGTACTAGTGTTGTAGCAGGTGTGGTGACTTTGGTTTTGGCTGGTGGTGGGATTCCTCACATTGTAGTTGTGTCTGTTGTAGATCAGTTTTTGCAGTCTTTTTGTCCTATCTTCTTATTGTTGTGTGAACTGTTCTGGTGCTTGTTTAAGTTGGGATGTGGTTGGGGTATGTATTGTTTGATGTAAGAGTCATAGTTATATTTCATCCCTTCCACCTCTTGGTATACTTTTTTTCTTTATTTAGGGTTAGGAAGATTTTTTAATGAGGTCTCTGAGCTAGTGAACTTTGCAATTCTAATACAAAATACCCTCTTTCAAAAAAAATCGTTCATCTAATTTGGCGCCAAGCCAGTTCCCCAGTGACTCAGATCAATTCAATTAGACCCTTTATGGGCTTTCCTACTGTTTCAAGGCTACTGTTCCTTCGACCCGGCTCACTTGCCCATTGGTATATTTTAGGGTAAACTACCTATTTGAATTCCAACCAAGTACTTAGTTTCTGTTTTGATCTCCAAACCATTATCTTTTTCAAAATCATATATAACGTTATATTTTAGTTCTGTTTTAGTCATCTTTCGCTAAAGAATTAACGATGATGTTAATGTTGTATTTTTTATTACTTTGTAATTTTGATGTGATATAATATTATGTTGACACATCAACATTATTATTAATTTTCAACAAGAGTTTAGGTACTAAATGAATAATTTACCCTTTTCTTTAAATAGATTAAATCCAAGTTTTCCGTATGGTAAGTACACATCTCTTTTAAATATTCCCCACATCATTCCAAATTAACAGCTAAACTAATTGAACTTGATTGGTATATTATTATTATTTTGAAGATTAGTCTAAAATATTTTAAAATTTAAGAAATAATTTAAAATCTAGAGATAGTTTTGGGACGTCAGTGGTATAAACAACCCAAATTTCTAATTTGGTGATATTGTAACGTCAGCGGTATTAACAAGCCTTTGGTGAAACTGGAACTTGCCTAAAATGATTGGTTTTTGGCCGCTTCAGGTAAAATGTTTGGGCAATAGAATTTCACCTTGTTAATGGCTTAGAACTGTTTTTGTTAATCCATTTGGCTTGAAGTTTTCCTTGTCCCATTTGGTTAAAGTTACTGTGACTAATAGGTCTGAATCTTTGTCTTCCATAATGTCCATTGAAATCTATGTTTACGACTCAGCAAAAGCCTAAAAGCATATCTATCAAAAACAGAGGGGGTGGATCTGACATTATGAAAATGGCTATTAGTCACAGTAGCGAAAGATGGATTTGGGACTTTGGGCACTCACTTAAAAAATGGCACAAACAAGACCCTGTTTGAAACTCTGTAGCCTCTTGCCTGCAAAAAGATACTCAAAATCTTTGTCTGGGAACCAGACATTTGCAGGTGGGGACATGACAGCCAAGTTTCAATGTTGGAAGTTTTGCATTTCGGTGCAACGGAGTGACAATAAACACCGTTTCCACCCACTAAATAGAAGTAATTTTCAACAAGGATATACTATTATATTATCTTTTCTATTTGGAGTAGTTATTTGCATTTCATCAACGATGATTCTTTGATATGAAATGATAATAATACAATAAATGAGACGAGATAAATTATGAGTTATTCAAGCTAGATTTAATCAACATTCACTTTAACATGGATTTTACTCAAACTCGAATTTAATTTTAAACTTTTCGAGTCAACTTAAACTTAACAATACTTGATTCATTTACATCCCTAATTCTCTCTATGTAATACCAAAATGGAACTCCCTCTTCAAAGTCATCGTGCATGGATGTGCGGGAAGACATAGAAACCGACGCCCAAAAGCCAACTCTACAGGAAGCCATTGCCGTAGAAATAAATCTATAAGCGTAGATGGGAGGTGGTTGAAGTGAAGGTCCTGTTTTGAGTATAAATAGTTGAGAATTAATGGAGTAGTCATTATTCCCAGGACATGGATGTCGTAAGTTGGGCAACCAACCAAGAGGTGGAGAAGCAGTTGCGTCAGTTCATTTAGTATGTTAGATAGCCTTGTTTATTAATCGGACAACTCAAGCTGATCTATGAGCTGTTGCTCAGCTTTTATCAGAGAGTTGAGATGTCCTAATGCTCGGTCCTCAGTCAAAATTACAACCTTTAATAATCAACCGCGGTAAAAGTTAGTTATCATTTTATATGCTGATGGTAATAAAAGGTTTTGTCGGTTGTGAACGGTTTATTATTTTTAATTCGAGTAAAGAGTTATTTTTAGTGAGATAATAGTTGGCCGATAATATCGTATGGCTAAAGATTGATCAAGGTCAGTCGATAATGAAACAATTCACAATAAAGGAGGAGAAAGACGAGTGCTTATTATAAAAAAAAAGTCAACACCCTTCTCGATTTTGTCGAAAACTATTTAAGGTGGTCTTTATTACGTGTATCATACGTAGGATCATTATAATTATTTTTAGGCTGAGACAGACGGAGGAAGGTTATTAGATCATGGGGATAAAGTATAATTAATCATGAAAATAAGGTGAGCATAGTATAATTAACCCTAAAATTGAGGGAAACAAAATCAAAATAAACTAAAATTGATGGTCTAATGTGATATTTGCCCATGTATATTTTTAAACTATAAAGAAATAAGGCGTAGTTCCCTTAGAACGAAGCTTAGCTTCATCCCTAGGCTTAGATATTAGACGAATTTAATCATCAAACTTTGAATTTTATTATGAGAAATTAGGTAAGTTTGTTGAAGATCATGTCTATACATTGTGGTTGATTGAAAGGTTTTTTTCTTAAAAAAAATTGAATTTTCTCGAATCTCTGATAATCAAGGTATAGATTTGAGAGTTTTGAGTAACAGAAAATTAGTGATTTTTAAAAATTATTTTTCAAATACGTAATAGATATATTATTGAGTTGAATTCAAATTTAATTTATGAATCCATATCAAGTTTTGTAATCCAAATGATTGGATGAAATAATCACATCGTCTTTCCGTGGTAATATATTTTGAAGATTAGAATGTTTTTATACCCGGAAGGGGTTTTAAAGTGGATAGGGTGAGAAGACATGTTCCCACAATAATGAAGCGGATTGTACAGGGTTACATTACATTACATTACATTACAAAGAGTAGGATTTGGGCATTTGGTGGAGAAACCGACCAGTGCCAAAACATTGGATTCCCGATGGACATTAAGTATGTAACCCCAAGGGTGTGTAAACAACAAGGACTTGCAGCAATTGTTTGATTCACGTCTTTGATGTGCAATTCCAAAGGGCTCCTTCTCTGATTTCATTGGGTCCATGCCATCACTCTATTTGTTTGATTCTCTATTTGTTTTCCCCAGGGTTTTTAAGATGTTAATTAGTTTGAGGTATTTTTAACTTCACAGTCAAAACTGAAGGTAAAGATTGAAGAAGAAGCTAGTATAGAAAAAATAAACCATGTTTGTTTCTGTATATTTTGAATTTTACTGCTCTTTTGCTGTCCTTTTTAAACTTTACAGCTGTAAGTATATATATATACACACACAAAAGGAGTACATGAGAATCATCAAGGTTTTCGGTCGAAGTGATTGAAGTAGCAGCAGAGCGGGCAAAGTCAGAGAAGATTATTAAGTATTATTCCACAATTATTGCTGATGTTGTACATGCCGACTCCGAATTAAATTACATCTAAATCTAAAATTTCATACATATATAAAATTCTTTCTTAAAAAATTAAATTGAATATATAAAATTATCAGATGATTATAAAATTTTATATTAGGAAGTTAATAATATTTTAAAAGATAATATATTTATAAAATTTATAAACAAAAATAGATTATTAATAGAATATGTAAAAAGTTCATCTAAAATAGATGAGAATTTGAAATTAAAAATAATACACAGTTACTCTCTGTGGATCCATGTATAAATGGATACAAATAACTCAATGATAAGGCTGTTTGGGAGCAAGCTGTTTCCCTTTGAAAAAACAACACAATCATAAGCACTTGCACGCATTTGCTACATTATACAACCTAACAACTATAAAGTAGAGAAAAGAAGAAAAAAAAAACAAAGACAACGTTTCATTGTACTAGAGATTTTGTCTCTCGGGCACAAATAAATTTACCTCAATGATTAAAGGAATTATTGATGTTTCTAGAAATCACGAGTTCGAGCACCAATAACTAGAGTAAGATGATTGAGCGTTTATTGTCAATTCATTGAGAATATTTAGAGTATTTACTACTTTGTAACCATCTTAATCCCCAATATTACCATCCAAGAAATAAGTAAAAGAAATTGTTATGCACCTCATGAAGAGCTAGATTCTAGGAAGGGTTTTTTTTTTCCTTATATCGGTCTATCGCACTTTTTTCCTTCAAATAAGATTAAGAATGTCTTTTAACGAAACATATATTTTTATATCTTTTATCAAATAATAAAATCTATCCTTCTTAAAATAAACTAAATTCTAATTTTGTTTTACTTTAATAAATAGATTCTATTTTTAAAGGGAACCTCCAAAAACGAAATAATTAATTAATGTATTCACAGACTATGTAATTCCAAAAGAAGGAGAGTTTACTTTCTTAATCATTCAGATTTGATTTTGGCAGACACTTAAAAGTATTTCTTTTATATTTCAATTTAAAATAAGTGGAATTATTATCCATATTTTATCCTAAAAATAATTGTAATAAATATATTAAAAACCATAATTTTTTTGAAAGTAAAATTTTAGTTTTTGCCTCCTTAATAAATTTAAAACCATTAATTTTATTCATATTCTTTATATATAAATATTAATTTTATCATCAAATTTGTTTAATTGTATTAGTTTTATTCTTTGACTGACATTGATAATTAGAGTACTGATGATCTGGTATGTTGCCGTGGTTGTAATAATCCACGTGTGAACAATGATATGACATTAGAGATTAATTAATTTTTATCAAATTTGAGGACACAATTAATTTAATTAAAAAAATTGGAATTTATTTAATTTTAAGTAAAAAATTAAGAAACTAAGAAATTTTAAAAATATTAATATTCATGAAAATATTAAAAAAATATTACAATTTAAAATAATAAAAAATAAAGATTAAGTAAAAATTAAAAGTATTAAAATTATAATGTAATAAATTATAAATATAAAACCATTTTAAAAAAAAGTATTAATTATTAAAAATTTTGAACACTTTCGTTAGAAAAAATATTTTACTTTAAGTATACTACTATTCTTTGAAGTTTGAAGATATTTTCAATAAAATTATCATTGCATTAAAGTAACAATAAAACTCAAATTATTTTCAGATTTTCTACATTAAATATTAATGAACACTAACATGACGTAGAAAATTTAAGAATAATTTTAATTTTATTGTTATTCTGATATAAAGTTGACTACGAAAAATATATTCAAGGAATAGTTGTAAATTAACACCGTTGGGGGGAAATCAAACGAAAATTAAATATCTTATATAATTTTAAAATTTAAATTATTATATTTATAATTTATTATTTTATAACTTTTTGATATTTCTTTTAAAATTTTGCTCTCTTTTTTGAAGTTTCATAGTTTTTAAAATTTTATTAACTTTATGGTTTTTTAAAATTAAGAATATATTATTATTTTTCACGAGAAATATTATTTTGTTTATTATTAAAATCTTTAGGAACGCGAAGGATATTTACGTCAATTTATAGATATTGAAATGGTAAAATTTGAAGTGGGAAAAACAAATTATCATCTACTTATAGAAGGGAAAGAAGGAAAATTGGGGAAGAAGAAGAATTCAGCTTTAGAGTTGAAAGGAATATAGTGCAGTGCTACTTCATTGTTATAAAGCTGGAAAGGGATAATGGTGGGTTAAATGGGAGTCAACTCTGATCTGGTTTTACGTAAAGAAAGGAAAGCAAAGGAACAAGAAGGGCAGATTCCGAAGGAAGGAGACATTTTCTGAGCATTTTCTCGCCTGTCCTTTACTGCCTTCATATTTCGGTGAAATTATTTACTGTATATTAAAGTGGGTTATCAATTCAAATTATTCTAATTAATCGATTAAAATAATCTAAAATAATGAAAAGATAATATATATTTATTTTTTAATCTTTAATATGTACATACACCTTGTAAATATTGATGTTTGAATTTAAAACTCTTAAAAAATATAGCACTATATTTTATCACTAAAATTGCTTAATAATAAGGCTTAAATAGAGGAGATAGCAACAAAATCAAGGTCAAAGTCAAAATCTCCAAATCCAAAAGTCTACTGACCGACACATATATTTCGTCCTTCATACATGCAAACAAACGCCTTTTTTATTGTATATTACATATTCCTCACACGGACAATAATTTCCCATAACCAAACACGCTATAACATTAAATAACTATAATAAAGAAAAGGCAAAAGGGTACCAAACACCCTTGTACTTTTAAAAAAACCAATGTGGTCCTCCACTTTTTTTTTGCACCATATGTGGCACTCCAAGTCAGGAAAAAAACTCAATGTGGTCCTTTGACCAACGTTTTAAGTCGTTGATCAACAACTCCGTTATTTTGTGCTGACGTGGCAAGTTAACCATGCCAAAATCCTATTTTTTTCTCTCAATATGGTCATCCAACTCAAGAAAATAACTCAATTTGGCCCTCTTATTTTTCTCTCTTCTATTTTGATAACTAAACTTTAAAAGTTTTCAATTTAATCATTCAACTTTTGAATTGCTCCTATTTTAATCATCATGGTTTATTTTATTAATATTTATGTATGATGTGACATTTATTATTCTTATTTTATTAATATATGATTAAAATAAAATTAATTAAATTAAATTTTAAAATTATATTGGAAACAAAAAAAAAATTTCCAAAATTATAATTAAATTAAAAAAGATACTCCCTCTGTTTTATATATTTCCAAATCTCCACTCTTCTCCTCTATCCTCTCAATTCATTTTTCTTCTTTTTCTTTCATTACCCTGTCAATTAGCTCATCCCCAGTTTTTTCAATTTTTTTTCAAGTTCAATATGGGTTCAATGAATCTGGTAATGAAAGAAAAAAAAAGAAATCTTTGGTTGAAAAGAAAAAAATGCTACATCATACATAAATATTAATCAAATAAATCATGATGATTAAAACGTGAGCAATTCAAAAGTTGGGTGATTAAATTGAAATTTTTTAAAGTTTAATGACTAAAATAGAAGAGAGAAAAATAGTAGGCCCAGATTGAGTCATTTTCTTGAGTTGGAGGGTCAGATTAAGAGAAAAATAAGATTTTGACCTGGTTAACATGCACATCAGCACAAAGTAACGTAGTCGTTGGTCAACGACGAAAAACGTTGATCAAAAGACTACATTGATTTTTTTTCTGATTTGAAGGGTCACATCATGTGTAAAAAAAAAGTGGATGGCCACGTTGGATTCTTTTGAGAAGTACGAGAGTCTTTGGTACCCTTTTGCCTAAAGAAAACGATTGTCTTTTTTTCATTAGGTAAATTATTTTTGTAGCTAAACTATTATTTTTGTTCTTTTTTTATACTTAAATTTTATTTTATTTTTCAAAATCATATTTAATATTTAGTTTAGATTTCAATTTGATTTCCCAGTAAAAAATGTAACATAATTTCTAACGTGATAATTTTATTTTGTAATTATGACACAATATTATCTTACGGTGATCGGTGACATATCAACATCACCATTAAGTTTTTAACAATGATTTCAAAACTTAAATTAAACGCTAAACATGATTTTAGAAAAATAAAATTTAAGTATTATGACAGAACAAAATGTATACTTTACCCTCCTTTATTTTGGTAAATTGGTCAATTCTAAACTTAACGAGACCAATTGCATCTGTACAAAAAATCATCACAGATAAAACAAAATTGTTTCTAAATTTATTATACATAATGATGATGATGATGAATATTCAACATATATGTCCATATAACAGTATTTGCTTTGAAAGAGATGAAAAAAAGAAACATATAGAGAACGAAGCTCCATACATTCTTCAATTTCAATGCACCCATTTTTCTTTTATGAACTTGAAATTTGACTCCTTGGACATAAAGCATAAATATAGATCATATTTGGAGCAAGAGAGATTAAGAAGGGCTGCCAACGATATCTACGAAGACTCGGTTGAGTGATGGCAAATTCATTACTTGTTCTCGGGCTCTGATCTTCTTTAACGGTGGCTCAGCCGATGAGTCGTTCGAGCTATCTCTGCCAAATGCACCATCAATCACTCCACTACTAGGGGCCACCTTCCTCTTACATGCATTGCCTTGGATGAGCTCGTAACACTCATCTACTTTTTCCTGTGGAGCAATAAGTCCAAATCAATAACATTTAAATATTTAATCATATACAAATAATTGAAGAAAGACCAAATTAAACTAACCTTGCTTATTTTAATAACACTGAGAAGCTGGTTTTGGTAGTCAATGGGATTGAAAAGCTCAACTTGGTCTATAACGTTCATCATTGTTGCAGTGGCAATTACAGAGGGAAGATAAATGACAGATCTTGAATCTGAAAAAAAAAACCCAAAAGCGAAAAAAAAAATGAGAAAACAGACAAAGCACAAAATGGTTATTTTGTTTTGTAATGAAAGTGAAGTTACCAGAGATCACAGAGAGGAGGAGACGCTCACATCTCCTGAGAAACTCCCAATGGAGATGGGTTTTCAACCCCAGTTTTCTTATGATGTGATCGAGAAATGAAATAGGTGTAATTGGGTGCATCTTCCATTTTAGAGTTGAGAGTACCAAAAGCTCCATTCTTTGTACAGTTTTGGCATCGAAAACGTAATTTGTTTCCTCAACTTGCAGGTCTAGAAGGAGAGGCACTTGTGTTTCTTCAACTTTTGCAGCTAAAGAGAGACAAGTGACGGCCACGAGTTGGATCATCCAATGCTTATCTCGTTGAAACTCGAAGCTACTTAAGAACCTATCGAGATAGTTAATGGAAAGGACGGCCGTGTGAGTGGTGAAACCGAAGCGAGCATTGACTTTGATCATCCACTGCAAGGCCTCACGCCGAGCCATTGCTTGATACTCATCGGTTCCCACATCGAAACATGACTGCTGATGCTGCTCTGTTTCTTTAGAGAAGAGTGAAAGAAGCTCATCGTCTTCCCAAAACAAATCTTGCTCCAAGAGTGGGAAAAACGAAGGGTTCACGCCCATAGAAGAAGTCTCTTGTTCCAAATCTACAATTGCATCGTTTTCGGTTTCGTCCCATTTCTCTTCTTCGCAGTAGAGAGTGTCTAGCAGGAGGGAAGGGTGATTCTGTTCTTCATATCGTTGTATTGCCATCTTCAGAGTTGAAGAAGAGGGTTTTTCGAGTTCAGGTAACTCAGTATAGTAAGGAAAACATCCATAAATGAAAGCTGGTAGAGACGCCCATCTCTGTTTACTGGGTTTTCCCTGAGGTGAGCTGTAGATGAGAGGCTGATATTATAAGTCTACAGGGAGAGCTTAGAGAAAGAGCAAAAGGCATAGAAGAAATAATGAAAAGGGAAAGAGGATTTATTTTCTTTATATCACACTGGGTTTCACGCTTGTACTTTTTTCTCCCTTTCTAATCAATATATTATTTGTATTTTATGAAATATATTTCAATATTGGTAAATATAATGTGAAATATAATTAGGGATCCACATGAATTGATTTTTCCTCTAATTCCGTCCGACTTAAAAGTGTATATACTTCACTTAGGGATCCAAATGAAATATATTTCAATATTGGTAAATATAATGTGAAATATAATTATTCTATATAAATTTATTTTTAAATTTTTCTAGAAATTTGATGTGAGTACTATGTAATAATTAATTAAAAACTTTTAACTATTTGAAAATAAACGTTCATACTCTTGCACACACAACGCTTAAATTTAATATTTAAATTATAAAATTCATAATTTTATATAAATTGGTTTCACGCTTTCTACATAATGCAATTTTCAGTTGGACAACCACAAAAGTAAAATGGTGTTTTTCCTAACTCGATACAACAATTTCTGTAAAAAAAATCTTTTTATGCAGCAGAAATAAATGTTAGATAAAAAATTTAATCTCTAATGGATATTATATTGAAAATTATTTTTTTATTGAGATGTAGTTGAATTAAAAAGCCAACAATAAACCAACAATCAATTGGTCTAGTGAGATGAGACACTAAGTCTCTTAAGCAAGGTCAAGGTTCGAATCCCGACGTTCTCAAATAGAGCAAGCTAGGTTGGGAGGGTCGTACTCGTCTCTGCAATACTTGATCTGAATTAGTCGGTCAATAGATAGGATATTAGTGATTAATTCAAAATAAATTAATTAAAATTAAAGAGATTTGGTTTCAATGTTGAAACAGGTGAAATCATCATTTTTATAGGTAAAACATTTCTAAAAGATGAAACATGATTTGATACTCTAACCTATAAACTTCTTTTTCATATATTTATATTAGAAAATATGAAAAAGATAAATTTTAAATTATAATAGATTAAGGAAAACAAAGAATAAAAACATCAAGTCTAGCACTATTAATTACGTTCCACTTTCCTTTGGTGCATCCTTGCATGTCTAAATTGCTTCTTTTCATGCAACGTGGTACCAATGATGGCAATAACTACCGTTGCTATTTAGCTTTTGGGATGTGAGATGAGAGTCGTGAATATTGTATAAGAGGCAGCAAATATTGCGAGCCAGCTTTAATTTTACAAGTTTCATTAACTGCATCGAAATTTTCCTATCCAAAATCTAGGTTATGGTCGGCAATCAAAATTTCAAACTTAGTTGACTTGTATTGCTGACAGCAAAACAATTGAGTTGAAATATGTGAATGATTTTTTTATTAATATTACAAAGTAGTATCTGTTCGAAATATTATTGATTATTTAATAATGAATACTAAATTATGTTACTATAATTACTGGTGTTTAAACCTGTGACCTCTAAAAGCAACAATGATTCCTTTAACTACTAAAGTAAGTTAGTTCGTGCGTGAACGAAATTTTTAAATATACGTATACATATTGTATGAATAATGTATGAATAATGGCATGTTATAAACACACAACTTTATTAAAATTTAAATAAAATGTTTTAAGAAATATTTTACACATTTGTTAAATATTTTAAGGTGATTATATGTAAGGATGAGTATAGGTCAGATTTGCGGCCAATTTGACTTGATTTAAAAAATATATCCCTTCCATCTGAAACCCAACTTGATCTGAGTTTATGGTAATCTTACCCGACTCGAATCTGACTCGTTTTTAAAACTCAAACCCGACTCAAAAAAATATAGTTATAAAAATTATTATTTTAATTCAATAGAAAAATAATGGTTTAATTAAAAAATAAATATATAGAGAGCTATTATTGTATTTTTCTTGAATATATAAAGTAAAATTAGATTATTTTTCGATTCAAATCGGATAGGATATTTTTCACCCTAAATATGAACTCAGCCCGAACATATCATTAAAAGCCCTAAGTTGATTCGACTCGAACTCAATATTTTATTTAAAAAAATACGACTCCATAGAGTCAAGTCAGAAATCATCAAATTCAAATATCGTGTCCATCCCTAATTACAATATAATATCTACTTAGAACTTTCCTTAACTACAAAGAACAAATATAGTCTACAAACACAACTACTCAATTTAAAAACTCTCATAGAGAAAGAACACTCTCTTTCGTACTTGTTTGGATGATTTAATCCTTAAACATGAGACGTGATGTTTGGTGTTTGTCATTTATTATATGATAGTTGATTGCTTCACAAAGTCGAAGGAGCAAGAAACATCAAAGACAGAATATGCTAACTTCATCTACTTTGAAAGCAACTTGTTTGATATATTCACTCAATAATATCTTTACTTAGCTTTATCAGTTGGAACTAAAAAGGAAGAACAAGCATTTCTCCAACTTATAAAACAAATGAATTAAGCACTAGGCTGAGCTTGACATCTCTGACTATGACTAGACTCATGGACCAATAAGACAAGGTCCAACCACTCCTTTGAAAATGGCTCCTACAGTCCCACAGCTGCTTAGTGGGTTAACCCTTGAATGGGACTTGGTTCAATCAAATTTAACCATTTCTTTTCCTCCCATCGTCACTGCTTTTTTGTTAGATTTCAAAGCTGTCTTAGCAGTATTTCTTTTAATTGGTTATTATGTTTGGGACTGCTTTACAACTGCTTTAAGTTATGCAACATATATGTCATCATTTTCAATCTAGTTTCCTAGCTGTTTCTGTCTGAAAATTACAATGGGAATTGTTCAAGAATAGTTGTCAAGTAGGTGAAACTTGGGCAAAACACGTCGGGAGACTGTCCTTGTACAAAGACATATGAACATCATCACAACATAGGATTGGCAAGAAGATCCCGAATCATATGCAAAATCAAAAACACTAGATTCGTAGGATTTTAAGGGTCAATGTACAATCATCGAGCCCCTTATTGTTAATGGGGCGAGTTGCAAGTTCGGGCCTTCTAGTCGGTCTTATTAGAGCCTCAAGTCACTGCTACAATAGGCTCATATATATAACGGTGTTCAAACGGTTAATTCAGCTATCAATCAAATTAACTGAAAATTTTCTTTTTTTTCTTTTTT
Organism: Hibiscus syriacus; assembly: GCF_006381635.1. Taxonomy (NCBI): domain Eukaryota; kingdom Viridiplantae; phylum Streptophyta; class Magnoliopsida; order Malvales; family Malvaceae; genus Hibiscus; species Hibiscus syriacus. Next base: position 591,439 of record NW_024062542.1, on the reverse strand, counting down.
TTAATTAATCACTGGCATCCGATCTATTGACCGACTAATCCAGATCGGGTACTGCAGAGGCGAGGGCAACCCTCCCAACCCAGTTTGCTCCATTCACAAACGCCATGATTCAAACCACTGATCTTGCTTAAGGTACCTAATGTCTCATCCCACTAGACCAATTGGTCATTGGTGATATTTTTCTTTAATTGTTAATCGAACTGAACCTTTTTTAAAAAATATTAACCGAATCAAACCAAGTTCTCTTAATTCGGTCACTAACCAAATTAACTGATTTTTTAATATTTTTTTAATTATATTAATTTGAGTTTAAAGCAATAATTTTTTATTCGAGTTAAAATTTAATTAGGTATTTGAGTTCAGTTAATTCTTAATGAGTTTGAGTTTAAAATATATATTTAATATATATAATGTATTTAATATTTAATATTTTTAATTAATTTGGTTAATAGTTGATTTCGAGTCGAATTAACCTTTACCCAAATATTGAAAAAAAAATAACCTTTATCTGATCTAACTAATTTGACGACTTATGAGGAACCCCAACACTAATCATAGTTTGGAGTCGATATATAAGTCCGGTAAAATTGACAACTTATGAGGAACCCCATCTTCTTTACGAGATTTACCCTCCATGATTAAACCACTTTGAGTTGGCTTCACTGCACATGAAAATCCTTGTTCTTATATGCCAAATCGACAATTGACTTTAAAACAAAACAAAGAGAGGAAGAGAAAGTCAAAATTTTAGGGTCTAACAATAATAGTCAGTGATGAAAGTTGAGATAGCCGATGACGATAACCGGTGGTGACCGATAACAGTGATGCGTGATGGTCAATGATGAAAATTTTGATTGAATTTAAAGGTTAAATTGATATTTTATCTGAAGTTCATAAGTTAAATTAATATTTTATTTAAAATTCAAGACCAAATTAATATTTTCTCTATAATCCAGTGATCAAATTAAAATTTAATTATTTTTATTAACGTGACATGTCAATAAATTAACTAGAATTAATAACTCAATAACTAACATATAATGAATTAATAACATAAGTGATTAGATGCTAATCCGAGTGTTACTGAGATGTCGAAGGGGGATGAGGCTGCTCCTGTCTCGGTTAATGATAATCTTAAGGTGGATATATCGGAAGGCCGTGGATGGTTATCCCGAATAATCGTAAAAAGGGAGGGTCAAGCCGCTCCAATGAGAAGGAAGGCACTCATCATGGGTCCGGTTCCAGGTTTGCTAGTCTTGAGGTTGAACGAGTGGATGAGGCTAGGGATAAGGCTGGCAACGATGATAATGTAGCCCGTCAAACCGCTGAGGTGCCAACTAAACCTGGAAGGGTTACTACTTCCGTTAACTGAATTCAGTCAATGGTTTCGAAGAATGCAACTTATAAGGATTTTAACCCGGAGAAGAAAGGCAAGCCAAAAAAGGGGAAGGACCCTATTGAGGTTATTCCGATGGGTAGCTCAAAGGATATTCAAGTAATGGAACACCCAACGAAGACTAGATCTGGGGTACATCGAGCATTGTCTATTGTGAAACCTAATGAAGCTGGATCTTCCAAAGAGGCCCGGGAAGTTTCACGTGATAAGAGAGCGTGGGGGAAAGAGAATATAGTCAACAACAAGAGGAAGATTCAGATTTAAACCAGGCTGAAAAATACAATCACTACAGGTTTGACTGCTGAGGAACTTTCGCGTCGAATTTCTACTGATTTAGATCGCTCAACATCGGGTGACGGGGTTCATCAGAGACAATCTCCAGAGGAATCGAACTTCGGTTCACCTATGATTCAGTCTTCTGATGATGAGGAAGTTTACCTATCTGACTCCCCATGGGAACGGACTGACGTTTTGTGCATTGAGTCTGGTCTGTAAGGCCATCTCTAGCGTATCGCTTGAGTGGCGAAGATCTCTACTTTGGAGATAATCCTATGCTCCAGCCCATCGCCACTTTGTAGTTGCATTGTGGCAACAACTACATTGCACGTTAGAACTGGCATTGTACTTGTAATCACCATTTTTGCCTTAGCCTCCAGCAGCTGCCAACACTTCAACAGCAGTTGTCCCTCTACGTCCACGTTCCAGCATCTTCCACCAATAGCAGCAGGTCATCCACGTTTCAGCAGCTCTCCAGCAACTGCCAACACTTCAACAACAGTTGTCTCTCCACGCACACCAACAAGCAAGCAACAACACAAAAATCATCATATGTAATTTTCATTTTTTTCTTTTATCTTACACATGTAAAACCAGGGTTATAAAAACCCAAAGAAAGATTGTAAGAGACAGCAGCAGTAGATGGTAAAAAAACAAGAGCAATACAAAGAAAATCAGAAACAAAAATACAGAAAATGTTCTCTTCAATTTAGTTTTTTCTTTTATTTTTCAGCTTTATATATATATATATATATATATATATATATATATATATATATATATATATATATATATATATATATATATATATATATATATATTCGAAATAAAACAACAAATATAAGAGAAAAATATAGGATTTTTACCTTGGGGTTTTGGGTACCACATCACCGTCGAAGTCAGGTATAGTGCCGGGAGGTGAGCTTACGCGGTGGCCGAATTTTTTAGGGGCATCGGTCACATAAGAGGAAGAGAGTAAGAGATGAAAAGGGAGATAAGCCTTGGGTTTAGGCTCGTTTAAGGAGCGTTTTAGCCTTCCTCGGTTGAAGGAGTTGACGGTCGGAGTGTGAGGACCACCAAATCAGTGGCTAGCGATGGTGGGTTGTTTTGGTTGAGCGGCGCCGAAGTGAGGGGATAAGAAAAGGAGAGGAGATGAACGGGGAAGGGAAGAAGAAGGTTTAAGTTTTTTTTAGGTTTTAATTTTAGTTTTTTTAGATAAATATATTAGGATTTATTTTAATTTTAAAAAATTTCTTCTCATACCCCTAAACATTTACAATATTTTTACATTTTAAACCAATAGTTTTAGGGTTAAATCACGTTTAAATCCCTTATATTTCCTACGTTTTTTCGTTTTGATCACTGGGAGTTTAATTTGTTATTTTTGAGTAAATCACGTTAAGGTCCCTGAACGTTTAGCGTATTTTTACATTTAAGTCACTATTTCGTGGGTTAATCATCTATAAATCCTCATAGTTTAGGCATTTTTTTATTTTGGTCACTAATATCCTTTCTTTATTTTTATTTTTGAATTTGAGCATATTAATTTTATTTTGTTTCTATTCCAGTCATATTTACATTTTATTTTATTTTAACATTGATATATTATTTTTATTTATTTATGTTTTGGTTATTTGTTATATTTTATTATATTTAATTTTAATATGTTGTTTGGTTTGTTCACAATTTTGTCATTTACGTTTTATCTTATTTTAATTTTTGATATATTGTTTTTGTTTGATTATATTTTTGTCAATGTCTAAATTATAATTTGGTTATTGCTTTTATTTTATTTTTATTATTGTCATTTATTTTTCAATACTTTAAATTTAGTATTTTAATTATTGCTCTTTATTATTATTTTAGTCATATTAATATATATTATTTGATTAATTTTATAAATTGATAATATTTATTTATTTATTTTATATATCAAAGAAAGGGGCAGTCTTAAAGCAACTAGATGTCCTATTCAGATATTCTTAAATAAATAAATATCCTTATTTTATAAATTATATATTTTTTAAATTATTAGAAAAATGTTTTTATTTATTTATTTATCAATATTAAGAAAGTGCAGTCTTAAAATAACTGGATGTCAATTTTCTGATATTTTTAAATGAATAAATATCATAATTATAATAACTTAAATATATATATATATATATATATATATTTACTTTACTTTTATATTTTAATATATTTTCTTAGAATTATCTTAAACATAGGGTTGTAAATTAAATTCATATTCGAATTCTTAAATTCTATTATTAGAGACAATATATAATCGACATGTACCAATTTTGGGCGTTGTGGGGGTGCTAATCCTTCCCCAAACGTAACCGACCACGGATCCCTTTTTATTAATAAAAAGAATGAATTTTTTGTTATAAACGCAGACTGGTTTATTTTTTTTAAAAAAATGGTGTTTTCTTAAAAAAAAAATTTAAAAGACGATTTTTAGGTATTCGACCTACCTAACCCAAAAAGGTTGATGGCGACTCTCAAAACATTTTTAATCAAAATCATTTTTATCCACATTACTTTTTTCAACCAAGTAAAAAATTCGTGCCCGGGCGAAAACCGGTTACGACAGCTTGACGATTCTACTGGGGACTGGTCAAACTTTAAAATCAATTATAAATTGTCTCTATCAATTAGAAATTAAAAATTTATATTTATTTAATTTTTAATTATTTTCTTTCAAAATTTTTATTACTTATTATTTTCATAATATTTATATGTATATTATTTTTATTAATATTTTTATTTTATTTAAATTTCATATTATTTGTTTGTCGGAGGGTTGAATATTTCTCCTCACACACATCACTTGCATTTGCATAAAATAAGCTTTATAATCAAGCTTGTCCCTTTTAAGTGGGAGTGAAAGCGACGTCTTCGTGAGAATTTATTCTCCATGTCAGACCTAGCAAGTAGCTTTCGGGGTTCATATGCTCTATATCTTCATGAGAATTTATTCTCCGTGTCAGGCATAGGAAAATGTATCCCCTCAAATTGAACTCGATCCGCTTAAGTTTGTAATGGACTAGGATTGAGGGTTTGGCAGCCCAAGGGGGCACCGACAAGGACAGTTCGAGTACCTTTACTCTTAGAACTGAAACCCTACATATAATAAACCCTATAAATTCACCTGATCTAAGACAATGCTGAACCTCTGTCCATAGGTGTACACAAAGGAGAAATAAGCTCTAGCTTTTAATTTATTTTATTCTTTTTCCTGAATAAATGCATGCGAACTAGAAATCATGCAATTAGGTTAATTTTTCCAAACAAAGCATGGAACTAGAAAGCATGAGGTTAGGATTTATACCTTGATAGATAGAATTTTTTTTTCTTTCCATTAATTGGTACTAACCATTTTATTTTATTTTTTATATGTTGCTCTAATTTGTTCATATTGATTAATTTTGTTTGCATTGCATGATCATGGCATAACCAAAAGGTGTTGGCTTGAAAGACTGTTCATCAAATTGGAAAGAATTCATAAATGGACAAAAAAGTTTTATGATCAAACAAAATATGACGCATCCATTGAATGGCATCCTGAGGGAACTCCGAAGATAGAGGAGAGCTATACACCCAAAGATCATATGCCCATTGAAGAGAAAAAGGAGATACGAGAAATAAGAGAGTAAATGTCCAAGATGATGAGTAGAATATCTGTTTTGGACAAAGGAAAAGAGATTCCTGCGCAAAAGAAAGAGAGGTCAATGAATATAACCCTGCAATTTCATATACGCAAGGGACTTCAGATCTTAACCAATTTGAGAAATTACAGACAATCATCATTCATATTCACAAATCTTCTGGAGATACCAAAGAAATGGTGATAACTGTAAAAGCTCCCAGAGATGAGAAGAAATCATGTAATCTGAAATCGTCGAACTCTAGTCTGCTCCCGACGTTTAAAACTCAGGTTCAATCCAAGACAAAAAGCGGTTCTCATTTTGATGCTATCTCCATATCATATAAAGAGTTATATGAGAAGCTACTTGAAGCGCGAGCAGTGGCTCCGTACTACATAAAACCGTTCCAACCTCCGTATCTGAATTGGTATGACATCAACGTTTATTGTGAATATCATGCCAGAGCTCAAGGCCATACCATTGAGAATTGTCTTGCCTTCAAACGTCGAGTCCAAAGTCTTTTGGATCAGGGAATCTTACAGTTTATAATAAATGATCGACTTAGTTTGGTAACTGAAGATCCTGCTAGATTGATACCAAAAGTATTCCACGGTAAGAGTATTAGTAGGGACGTCCAGAAGGAAGAAGATTTGCTGAGGTATGAAGCTCAAGCATGTTATTTGAAGGATCAAAATAAGAAATTGAGCACAAAAATGGAAACCATGCATGAAGATTTCCAGAAAATCAGTCAAGCCTTTCAAAATACTAGCATAGAAAACACCCCAAAAGAGTGGATAACAGGGGTCACCAAACTGAAAAAGAACTGTAACATACATGAAGGTCGAAACAAGAAGCTTTCTCATGATTTACGAGTTACAGAGGAAAGATGCAATACAACTGTTATTGAATTGGGAAAATGTCAAGCCAAAAATCAAATGTTGAATAGTGCTATGACAAACATGGAAGCATTATATCAGATTCATCAGCTTGAGATTGATACTGAATTAAAAGCCACTAGAGCTAAGAACAAGACATTGAAGAAATGTTTAGATGATTATGGGAATCTTGTACGAGAACTTATTGAACATAAAGATTCCTTCACAAGAAAAAATGAGCAACATTGTTCACAACTCCGAGAATTGACACGGAAGATGAAGGAAAAAGACAATATCATGAATAAAGCTGCTGCTCAAGCAAACAATGTGGCTCATAAGCTGGTGGACATAGCTGGCTTCGCGAGAGAATTAAAGCAGATTGATAACTCCACACCTGAGCATGAGTGGAAGTTAATTTGGCTTTTAAGGGAAATAGAGAAATTAGGAGTGAAAGCTATCCCCTACATGTAAAGTTTTGTTTGATGTACCGAAACTTTTGTGTTCAATGAAATATGTTTCAAGATGATCACTCTTGAGTAACACCTTTTTCATACATGCATTTGCATTTCACATCTTTGCATTTTCATTTTACATTCGTATTTTTATGTTTGCTGTCATATTGCACAGTTTATATTCCCATTTTTTACATTTTCACATTTACATTACAGTTTTATTTAGATATTGTTATATGCATTAGTTATAAAAAACATGTAAATAATTTATGAAAGGTTTTATAAAATTAAAATCGAGATCATTCATTCATTAAAAGAAGGATTTCAACCGAAGTGATCTTGGTTCTTACTTGTAGCAAAAACGCTTAGCACGACACAAGAAAAATGTCTAAAGAAACTGAGGATAGGCTAGCCAAATTTGAGATAGAGCAGAAAGAGATGCAAGAAGAATTGAGGAGCAAGTTGGTACAAGTTGAAGCTAATATCGCAAATTCTTAGATCAATCTACTGAACAAGTTGGAAGAAATGATTGGGAAACATTTGACCACTGGGAAAAGTCTTGTTGAAAACCCCACACATCCTCTTAGTGTTACATCTGTTTATATTTTGGGGCACACTTCTGCACATCAGGAAATCCAACCACCAGTTCACTTCACTGTTAAAGACCCACAATATCAGGCTGGAGCTTCGTTAGCCACTGATTGTCCTATTGCTTCTGAGTTGAAGCCAGATAAATTTTGTAATGAGATCCCTGACTCAAATGAATTAGTTGAAAAGAAAAAAAGAATCCAAAGATTGAAAAATATAGAAGAGGTGATAAAATCTAGAGAGACGACTGAGTCATTTTATGGGTTTGAAGCCAAAGAGCTAAGTTTAGTCCCTGACCTAATTCTCCCACCAAAGTTCAAGGTTCCAGATTTCGAGAAGTATAATGGGACCACATGCCCTTCATCTCATATCACCATGTATTGTCGTCGCATGACTAGCTATGTGAAAAATGAAAAGTTGTTGATCCACTGTTTTCAAGACAGTTTATCTGGACCTCCTTCCAAATAGTATAATCAGCTAAAACGTACTCAAATACGTTCTTGGAAAGACTTAGCTCAAGCCTTTTTGGGTCAAATACAAGCACATGACTGATATTGCCCTTGATCGAACAACGTTACAAAACATGACTATGAAGTACAACAAGAACTTTCGACAATATTCACAACGATGGAGGGACTTTGCTTCTCAAGTGCATCCACCATTGACGGAAAGGGAATTCACTACTTTGTTCATCAATACATTAAAATCTCCCTATATTAATCACATGATAGGGGCTGTCACTAATAATTTCTCTGACATCGTCATGTGTGGAGAAATGATCAAAATAGCTATCAAGAAAGGCAAGATAAGAGGCTTTGACAGTACTGACGTCGAGAGAAAACCCGAGATCAATACAATAAGGTCTTATTCAACTAATCATGGGACCAAATCTTATAGAATGACCCGAGAGAAGGCTCATATTGATGAAATTCCGATGACATATGAAGAACTTCTCCCATTATTAGTTCAGCATAATCTTGTGACTCCAGTTCAGTCTAAACCAAAAAAGCCCCCATTTCCTGAAGGGTATGAAGTTAATGCAATATGTATCTACCACAAGGGAAGTACGGGGCATGCTACTGAGAATTGTGGGGCATTAAAACGCAAGGTTCAGAATTTAATTGAATCAGGAGTATGGACATTCGAGGAATGATAGGGCAAGCCTAATAAACAAGTGGAAGTTGTTATCTACCACTGTAGTCCTTTCTATTTTCAACATCTTGTTTAAATATGTTTTTTGTTCCTTTCTCCTCCTTTTGTGCAATAAATAAATTTGTGTTGCTTTTATGGTTATGAGCAAGGAATCAAATTTTAATCTTGAAATTATTGAGTATCAAGTAGATTAAATATTCTTTTAATTTTTCATGAGTTATAGATCTTTGGCAAGTGGTAAAATTATACATCCCATATCTCATCCAATGCCAATTACTTGACCTTTACCAAAACCAAATCTTGACCATACATTTATCTGAGACTCTGAAGTAATGTCTCTACCTATTTTTGAGATACCAAATCCAGATGTTTTACCTTCTTGGATAGATTTGATTGGTTTATAACATTCCACCATATAAATGACTTCAAAAGTCACACCTTTGTCTTTCTATATAAAAAACCGTCATACCATAAACCAAAAGACCTAAAAAGAACCAAACTTTCAAATTATCCGTGAATCTTCCTGCAAGAAGAGACGAGATGAGGCATCATGGATCAACGTATCGAAGATAATTTTGAGTGATTGAGGCATACTCAAAGAAGAAGAAAAATGATTGATTTAAATAAATATATCATGCATTAATTACATTGTTTTCATGTAAATAAAGTTAATCTTGAATATTCATCCCCCTGGAGATACATCTTTTTACAAAGGTTTCTGTGTATGAAATGATGAACGACATTGTTTCATTTATCCTTTAAAATATATGTATATATATATGTACTTTGTTGTCCCCACTTGAGCCTGAATTATTTTTCTTCTGATACAACCCTAACCAAGGATCACTCTCCACATTGGGGGCAAGGTAAAGGATATCTGCTCACAGGAATAAAGATTGTCAATACAGTTTTATTATGAAGACAAGTCTCTATGAAGTAAAGAAAGTTTTAAACTACAAGGTATGTCAAATACAAAGTGCTTGAAGATCAATCCAGTCAATAATAACGAAAGAATTTCCAGAATGCAAGAGGAAAAGGAGATGCTTAAAGCAATTGAAGTCCTATACTCATTCATCAAAAAAAAGGAAAAAAATTGAATCAAGATGGGTGAATCAATGAGCCTCAAGTTACAAGGTTGATCAAGTGCAATTAGTTCAAAGATTCATATTCAACAAGAAGCACAAGAAATGTTGGAGATGAATGAATCTTATGGAAAAATTCCCAGCAAAGCAGATCCAAGTCAAGTAAGGCAAGATTGAAGACATCAGAATAAATTAATCCTTGGTTCAATTACCCTTAAACACTTGTTTGGGCCTTTTTATCCCTTTCTTTCATAACCATGAGCCCTGGCCTACGTTACATACCTGAAAAGTCCATTCTAATCATACATGGATTTCTAAGTGAAAGAGACTATCTTCAGATTTCATTCCGCCTCTCAGGATTATTTTTATTTGCAAAAATTGGTTTTTAAAATCTTTAATGCATGATATGAAAAATGATAAAAAGGGGGTTCAAGATGTAAATTTTAAATAACATCTTGAAACCAAAGGAGAATTTGAGTTGAAAACCTGAAAAGGCGGCTCGAATATTGAATGGTGCAACAATGATATAAGAGATGATCTTAAGCTCTTAATGAAGCACCGCACATCCCAAAGATGTTCCTTAGAGTCTGGAAACAAGAAATATCTCTACAAGATGAGCATAACAACGATTTCTTCAAGTTAGTGGAAGCCCAAAAAGACATATATACTGGATTAACCTGAGAGACCTTACTTTACCATAATTAACCTACACCTTAAAGCAGTCAATAATTTTGACACTTGCCATAGGACTATGATTTTTGAATGATTTAAAAGTGTAGTTGATTTATTTGATGTTCATTAAATTCATTGTTTATGATTTGATTCTATTGTGAACCTGTAAGAAACAATACTTTACAAAATTCGTTCATTCTTCAATAAAGAAAGGAGAAAAATCATTTTCAAATAGGACAGTCTCAAATGAGGAAGGTCCTTGAAGCAAGTTGTTGCCTATTCTACTTCTATTGTAGAAAAAGAAAGTGATGCCAAAATGATGAAGCATTCTTGAAGGCAAGGGGTCTGAGAGTCCAGAAAATCCAGAGAATTGAACTTGTAACGCTCTCATGTGACATCATTACCAATCCATCAAGAAAGATTATCATTTATTTCATGCTGAGGGCGATAAGCATCACCAGACAAATTATTTTCCCCAGCCATCAATCCATGTTCTGTAGAAGATTACATCACAGAGCTATAAGTCCCATTAAGGTGTATTATGGGAATGAACAAGTCACTACTTGCACTCTGGTTATACTGTAATGTTGGCTCAAGTCTTGATATATCATTACTGCTTCTTCCATGCTGATTATTTTCTTTGCCAGGATTATATCCATTATGCCCTTCAGAAGATTGTTGAACTTGAATTTGAGAACTTATGGCACAGAATAAGACATTGGAACAAATTCTACAATTATAGACTTTTCATACGAGAGTGTGATATACCTTGGAGCAACAGAAGATACATTTATTGTAACAGTTATTGCAACAGTCATTGCAAGAAAATGCACCAATAAAAATCTTCTCGATGATGTTTATTTCTTCTAGTAAGGTTGTTACATGGGATGCCACCGACAACAAGGTCGAATTCGCCAAATCTACTCATCAATTGCTCCAATCAATCACTATTCAGTTCTTGCACATTTATTTTCAAAGGTATGCCAAGACAGTAGAAGGCAACCTCTGCATCACTGATCCCAGAGAAAAGAGACAGGACATTGATGTACCTGGGAAATATGCCTATTAAGACTGAAAGATGATAAGCCACTGTGTCGACCTGGAATGAATTACCAAGGCGATTTATACCACTCTGTCCGACTAGACCCCTCCATATCCAGAATATGATCACCTCATTCTGAAGATGCACATATCTTAGACGTCTCTGTTAGAATAATTGAGCACTTCTTAAGTTTGTGACAACATGAAGAGAATTCCTCTAGTTACTTGATAACACTGTTGTTTAGTGACACTAGAATAAGAGTATTCAAGATAAACAGATTTGGGACATCTTGAAGGCCCATTTCAACCAGAAATAGAATATTGGGGCATTTTGAAAGCTCACAGCAATATGAATATTTTAGCATTCTTGGAGGCTTAACTCAGCAAGAAGAAAAAGTTGGGGCATGTTGAAAGCCCATTTCAATCAGAATCAGAAATGTTGATGTATTTTGAACGTTCTTATCAGCAAATGTTGGGGCATGCTGAAGGCCCATGTCTTATGGAAAAATCATTGACTTGAACAAATATTTCCAATGAGATAGAAAGATATGAAGAATGAAAATGGTGAAATAGTGACAGTCGAGCTGACTATACATAATTGCTTCGTTCATCAGGCAGTTACATTATGATCATGTTGTTTGAACAAATATCTACTCAGCAAAGATAAAGATGGTCCCCAGACAGAACATTCGATCCAAGGTTCATTTCCTCAAGATATCATCTTTGAATTTGATCTTTTGTGTGTCAGTAATGATTGGACATATTTCTTTGAGGTTTCTGGCAGTTAGTTTCAATCATACTGTTGGGGCTACGAAGCTATTTTTCACAACATTTTTGATTAATCGATGACATTGAAAAGGGAGGCTCGACTCACTTATATTACTGTTATTCCCGTTGTTACTGGGTTATCATTGCCAGCCAGGCTGAACTAAATTTTCATCTATTTGATTTTATTATGTGTGTTTCATCTACAACAACAAGAATTCCATGGACCTCTTTCTGTACATGGCTCCTATAGTTGATGTGTTTCTACTTCCTACAACGCTCATTATGGAAGAAAACATGATCGGTATCACACTAGCCCTTGCCCGAGATGATATCAAGATCAGTTAGTGTCTCTTACTCAATCCGACACTAGCATATTTTGTGAATTTGACCCAGTTTTGGTAATGAAACACACCAACATCTCACTTGTACTCCCATTGAGTTTTTTTCTCAAGTGGTCTTGTGACATCATACAAAAGTTTTGAACACTATGAAAAAGTTTCCCTGACCAGAAATCTGGGCAGAAGCCACATGAAATGATGAATGTGTTGTCAAGTGTTTTACGAACATCTGAGCAGAAGCCACAGCTGGATGAATGTGTTGTCAAATGTTTTATGAACCAGTGATTATGGTGTTAAACCAATGTTGTGATCATATGGTTTCCATTTATTGATCCAAGATGAAGTCTGTCTTCTTTAACCCCAAGGTTAAAAGTGAGATATGATGAAGATTTCTTTCTATAGAAGGAGAACTGAAATTTTAACAACAAGAAACTAGTGGAGCCAACTAAGGTTGAATGACAGGTTGTTGTTAAGCATCTTGAAATGATATGGTCTGAATGACTTTGTTCGAGATCCAATTAGATGTGGAGACATGAAAGGAATTAGGATAAATCTTCCTTGTGATATGTTTCAAGAGTCAAATTAGAACAGACGTTGATTTCCTAATTAATTTACTGAGTCAGGCATATCTACATCTACATCTACACTATTCAAAGATGATATATTCTCTCTTCAAAGCTGATAGATTCTCTCTTCAAAGCTGATAGATTCTTTTTTTTAGATGAAAGTTTTATTGGATTTCTAAAAAAGTTCAGATGAAGAAAACCGATGTTATTCTAAAAAAGTTCAGATGAAGAAAACCGATGTTATTAAAGATAAAAATGGGGCATCAAGGTCATATTTCTGACTACAACAAGAGTTCCATAAATGAAACATTTCTTCTGAGACTTAAATGAAGCAAAGAAGACATAAAGATGCAGATTGATCAGATGATTCTTCAAAAATATAACATAAGTTGCTACACTGATATCCAAAGGTAACCCTAAAAATAAATGATCAAGTGAAGGAAGACCGAGTTCGCAACTTTGAAGTCAAATGAAGGGCTCAACATTCATGCATTCATAAGAACATCATTTGCATAATAGAAAATGCATTACATTGCTACATTTGATTGCATTCAAACATGAAGTTTTACAAGTTTTCATATGAAAAAAGAAGATTCATGATGGAAAATACCTTACAAGTGTAAGGTAGAATTCAAGCCTCAAGTACAAAAATCATGCAAACATCTGAAGAATAGATGGTCGCAATCCACAAAAGAAGTATTATTTCAAAGTGGGGCATGTTACAAAGTTATTTCGAAAAATGAGAAAACAATTTCCAAAGTTTCTCATTTAATTTTTTCTGAAAATGAAATTGTTGAATAGTAAGAAAATGATTTCCAAAGTTTCTTACTTAGTAAACTATTTCCCAAATTTGTAAGTCCTACGGGCCATCCATAAGACATTCAGTGCAGGATGTTTTCAAATAGCAATTTATCTCACTTGAGATTGTTTTTCTTAAAACAAATTGTTTCTCGCTGGAGAAAGTTTCACTTGAAATAGCAATTTATCTCACTTGAGATTGTTTTTCTTAAAACAAACTGCGTCTCGCTTGAGACAGTTTCACTCGAAACAACAATTTATTTCACTTGAGATTGTTTTTCTTAAAACAAACTAGTTCTCACTGGAGAAAGTTTCCCTCGAAACAACAATTTATCTCACTTGAGATTATTTTTCTTAAAACAAACTTTGTCTCTCTTGAGACAGTTTCACTCGAAACATGAAATTTTATCTCATTCGAGATTGTTTTTCTTAAAACAACCACAGAAGGAGTTCACAATGAGAAGAACTCATCTGAAGAAGAAGAATTTCATAATGAGAAGAACTTATTCAACCTTTTGCTTGAATTCATCACTTGATGGATCAACATTGCCAGGTAGAATTCATAATAAGAAGAACTCATCTGAAGAAGGAGAAGAAGTTCATAATGAGAAGAACTTGTTCAACCTTTTGCATGACTCATATGATCCATTGCGATGGATAATATCTTTCGGTATTTATGTATGCAAACTCATAATTTTAAATAAATAAATTCTGAAGTTTGTTATTTTGTTTTATGAACAAATAATAACACTGGATGATTGATTATTTTGATTTATTTTTAGATTATTAGTTGTAGGCTAATTTATCAGAATAAGACCTCTTTTTTATAATCAAAATGACACTTTAATAAATTTTTTTTGTTAAAATGATACCCTTTTGATAAAATTGTGCTTAAACAAGGCGTGTTTGGGAGGTAGCACAATTGTCCATGCAGCAGGTTATGTGGGTGGCTTCTCCCGTGTAAGATTTCATATATAAATAATGTAAGATTTTCATCATATAATTTCAAATCTCATATTGCTTGCATATATATTTAAAGTGATTCAATATAATCTTTTATACATGTATTTATTGTGTGATTGAAGACAAGGTTTACATGCATACGTGTCTGTCATCATTTAACTAACTTGTATAATCATCAATTTTTTATATATATCATACATGTTTTTTTAATAAAATTTATATAATTTTAAGGTCATTATTTTTTTTCCTTTTCATTTTAGTCTTTTATGACATCAACGTAACAATCTATTTAAATGGCCTTGACAGATGCCACGTAGAGAAAGGCACGTACTCTAAAACTAAAACATGCTACATATTCAAATGATCTTGGCAAATGCCACGTAGAGAAAGGCACGTACTATAATACTAAAGCATGTCTTTTGGAAGACGCTTTCTCATAAGCATATGCTTTTACCTAAAGGGTGTCATTTTAGTAAAATTATTTTGGATAAAAATAAAATTGTTTCTGTGACATTTTAGTAAGAAAAGGTTAAGAAGGGTATTGTTCTCATATAAAACTGCCGATTTTAGTGGTTTACTGAATTGGATCATTAGTGTCGTCAAGTTCAAAAGTTGTCGATTCATTATCTTCTAACCTACAAACCCCTATTTGCAAAGTTGATGTACTCTATGCACAAAGAAATACGCTCAATCCAGTACTGCATTGGCTACATTCAAAAACACTACCTACAACGTCGTTCTACACCATCTTTTCAATAATGCATGCAAGCTTTCGAAGCACATTCCAACATATATTATCATCCTCCTCATTTCAATTAGCACGCCTTAGTCTCAATCCCACATCTTCTCAGTCACGCTGGATTATTGCAGTTCCCCGTGGATTATAAATCTGTGCTTCCGAGCAACCCCCTGCCTTGCTTTGATTCTCTTCTGAGTTCTCCCCAAAATTATGAAGTCGACGACCTATAAGATATCGGTCATCCCTTATAGAATTGTGGAGGTTTGTGAACCAGACATGGAATCTCTTCGCACAAAAGCACAAGCAGCTGAAGCAAAGGCATCCTAGCCATGCAAAGCGGTAGACGGCTGAATTGATTACTAATGGGTAGCCGAGCACCGGAAACACGCCTCGGGCTAGTACATACGGTACACACAAGGCTGTCAGCAGCTTCATTATAATGGGACATACGATCTCCCGCAACACCCAAAGGCCCTGCAGTCTAGAAAATCCATCTTCTCTCACCCTTTCAAATTTCACTCGCCAGCTGTCGTCTACCAATGGCATCATATGATCCAGCATAACCTATGCATATAAAAAAAATTCAGATCTCGTGGGAGAATAATTTAATCATTACAAAATAGTAAGAAAATATAAGTGTCCATTGCAAAAACCCGAGGTTAATTACATCACCAAAAAAAATCAGTTGCACATAATCAATAGTGGTAGAAAAAAAACTTACCAGTCTAGTCCAGATCTTAAGAAAAATGAGACCCAATGCCCAATCCTGGTACAATAGGAAAACTGGGCTCTCATCTACAGGAACCCGCATTGGCACAATCACCAAAAGCTCGAAAAGGAGGCCAATAAGAACAGGAATGAAAAAAATCTGTATCACAACACCGATAAAGATTCCTCAGTTGTATATTTGGGGCCCTGAAACAAGTAGAAAACTAATTACACCGGAATACCACACGACATACCCATATTGATAAGAGCATGGAACTCTTGATGACTATCGTGCTCCACTTGGAAATTTGACCAAATATAACCGCTGCCCTCTTTGTTCTAATGTGCTCAATGGAGTATCTAGCCCCAGCTATGGCAGTCCAAATGAAATAGCTACCAATGACGAAAGAATAGAGGTCTATGATTCCGAAACAAAACCCAGTTAGCACTGAAATTACAAAGACACATTGGGGTGGGAGGATCAAATCAAACCACATTACCGTTGCACTTAATGCCATGAGTTATTGGGAGAAGAGGAATGGCGTTGAAAAGAGCTCGTCCAAGTGATATCGGTACTATTATCAAGGAAGAGTTAAAGATTAGCAATGTCATCCAGGCGACCACCAGCAAGAGAACAATGCGGAGAACAAAGCCGTACCTGCTAAAGAATACATCAATGAAATTAGACAGAATGAAATGGAGCAACCTAGAAGCAAAGCAATCTGTGTTTGACTAAATGTAGTAAGAGGAGATGAAAAAGAACAAAACAGAAATTATGTCGAGTCTACAATAACTAACATACTTAAGTGCTAAACATCAAAAGGCACTATTAACCAAAAACACCAAAACTTTTCTGATAACTCTCTATTCAATGAAGAAAATAACTGAGTTGATATCAATGCTAATATTTGCACATTAACAGGCAGAGAACATAGCCAATGTTCTGCAATTAAACAAAGCAAAATTCACTTGGAGGAATCAGATATAAAGAATAATTTGAATATTCATCCCAAAATATGATCAAAGTTCGAGAAATAATTTACAAAAATTCAGATTTTTCCAATGTGCTTAAACCAAATATATAGTTAAAATCTCCCACACTTAACCTATATGTTGGAATTCCTAAAATTAAGGATAAATTTACTTACCTTATTCCTAGGAGTTCCCTTGTACAGTAGGATCTAATCTTAGTCTCTAATTCTTAGGGAGTTATTATTTTTAGGGATTATTTCCTTATTTATACTTAGACTACTCAATAAAGGCTATAAACAATTTAGTAAAAAATAACAACCTTCTTTCTAAGTTTGTTCATGGCATTAGTGCTATAGGAATCATTCGATCTTGCTCCTTTCATTTTTATCTTCTTGTCCCTCTCGTTAATCTTTACTACCTCTCCGATTGAATCCATTTTCCATGGGTGACAATGAAACTCTATCCGAAACTGAGACCTCACAAATGACTCGGACTTTTAACCAAGGAACCTCTCAAGGTGACCTTAATTCCTACCCTCATAATCACCAATCATCGTCTAGATCGAAAAAATTTTCATGCAATGGTTCCAATCGATCATTATGGTAATTCGTGGCCGTGGCAAAATAGGTTACATCAATGAAGAAATTTCTAGACCAGCCCAACAGATGCAACTTGGGAACTCAACAACTCGATTGTAATGGCTTGGCTAATTAACTCAATGGAAGGCCATATAAGTCGCAACTATCTCTTCTTCAAAACTACAAAAGACATGTGGGATGCAATCAAAGAAAACTACTCGGATCTGGGAAACGCCTCCCAAGTATTCGAGATCAAGCTAAAGTTAAAGGATATTCGACAAGGAGCACTCGAAGTAACTTGATCCTCGAGCCCACACATGTGTCTTCATTGGCTATTCCCCCACACAAAAGGGCTATAAGTGTTGCTCACCAACCTTACTCCGAATGTTTATCTCTCGGGATGCCATCTTTTTTGAGAATGAACCATATTTTGCATCATCTTTTCTTCAGGGGGAGACTCTCAATGAAGATGAGACCCTTAATACCCTTCTCATTATACCTCATGAACCTACCTCTACTATCACAAACAAACCTAACAACCCAACAACCATTGTAATTCCAGATTTAGGGAATGTTTTTCCTGTGCAGCAGCAAGAAATTAGCATAATCAATCACACCACCAAAGAACAGCAACAACCTGATCCAGGAAGGCAGCAAAAACAGGCCCCAGAACTCCGGGTATACTCTAGACGATTTTATTCTCCTGAAACTAAAACAACAATGCCAATTTCATCCCCAACAGAGGACTGTTCTGAAACAAAAATCTCACCTCCATCATCCATATATCTTCCAATTGCAGTTCGAAAGGGAACAAAGAGCTGCACTCAACACCCTATTTCTCAGTTTGTGTCCTATGGAAACTTATCTAAGTCTTATAAAGCCTATGTGTCTAATGTTGATACTGTAGAAGTTCCGAAAAACATAGAAGAAGCTCTTAAATAAACTGAGTGGAGGCAAGTTGTGATGGAAGAAATAAAGACTATCAAAGACAATGAAACGTGGGAAGTCTCGGATTTACCAAGTGGTAAAAAGACCGTAGGATGCAGGTGGATCTTCGCTACAAAATTTAAACCCGATGGCAGTATCGACTGATACAAGGCTCGACTGATACAAGGCTCGACTTGTGGCTAAGGGCTTTACTCAAACCTATGGCCTTGATTACGACGAGACGTTTGCACTAGTTGCCAGGCTAAACACCATTCGAGTTCTCCTATCCCTTAATGTCAATTTAGATCGGTCCTTGACCCAATTGGACATAAAAAATGCTTTCCTCTATGGATAATTAAATGAGGAAGTGTAGATGGACTTCCCACCTGGGTTTGAAGAGAGCAAGGGCCAAGTGTGTAAGTTAAAGAAGTCCTTATATGGACAAGCAATCTTCAAGGGCATGGTTCAACCGATTTGCCAAAGCTATGACTAGTAGAAACTATATTCAAGGACAGACTGACCACACTATGTTTTACAAACACTCGAAAAATGGAAAATGTCGCATTCTCATTGTCTATGTGGACGATATAATATTAACAGGGGATGATTCAAGCGAAATTAAAAGGCTAAAAGAGTTTCTTAGTGCTTAATTCGAACTTAAGAACTTGGGGAATCTTAGATATTTTCTTGGAATGGAGGTAGCAAGGTCTAAGGAAGGTATTTCCATCTCACAAAGAAAGTATGTTCTCGACCTGCTTTCTGAAGTTGGTTTGTTGGGCTACAAACCAGCTGAAACTCCTATGTAATTCAATCTTAAATTGGGAACTGATCAGGATGGACAAGATATCGACAGGGGGAGATATCAACGACTAGTAGGGAGACTTATCTACCTATCTCACACTCGTCCAGACATAGCTTTCAGTGTGAGTGTTATCAGCCAGTACATGCACGCTCCAAGGGAGAAACATCTAGAAGCTGCGTACAGGATATTAAGGTATCTCAAAGGGACTCCGGGTAAAGGCCTGCACTTCAAGAAAACTGCCAACCGAATTGTAGAAGTATACACTGATGCAGACTGGGCAGGTGCTGTTAACGACAGACATTCTACAAGTGGCTGTAGCTACGTTTTGGGTAAATCTCATAACATGGAGAATTAAAAAACAGTCTTTTGTAGCATGCAGCAGTGTAGAGGCAGGGTATTGAGCACTATCCCATGGTATATGCGAAGGAATCTGGATACGACTACTGGGAGAACTAAAAGTGTCCTATACCAGACCTATAAAAATGCATTGTGACAACCAGGCAGCTGTCAGTATAGCACATAGTCCTGTTCACCACGATCGCACCAAACATGTGGAAATTGATCGCCACTTCATCAAAGAAAAAATTAACTCGGGTGAGGTTTGTGTTACCTACCTACCTACCTACGAGATAACAAGTTGCAGACTTGTTGACCAAAAGCTTGAGCATAAACATGTTTGAAGAAACTATTGGCAAGCTGGGTTTGATAAATATCTACACTCTAGCTTGAGGGTGAGTGTTGGAATTCCTAAAATTAAGGATAAATTACTTACCTTATTCCTAGGAGTTCCCTTGTACAGTAGGATCTAATCTTAGTCTCTAATTCTTAGGGAGTTATTATTTTTAGGGATTATTTCCTTATTTATACTTAGACTACTCAATAAAGGCTATAAACAATTTAGTAAAAAATAACAACCTTCTTTCTAAGTTTGTTCATGGCATTAGTGCTATAGGAATCATTCGATCTTGCTCCTTTCATTTTTATCTTCTTGTCCCTCTCGTTAATCTTTACTACCTCTCCGGTTGAATCCATTTTCCATGGGTGACAATGAAACTCTATCCGAAACTGAGACCTCACAAATGACTCGGACTTTTAACCAAGGAACCTCTCAAGGTGACCTTAATTCCTACCCTCATAATCACCAATCATCGTCTAGATCGAAAAAATTTCATGCAATGGTTCCAATCGATCATTATGGTAATTCGTGGCCGTGGCAAAATAGGTTACATCAATGAAGAAATTTCTAGACCAGCCCAACAGATGCAACTTGGGAACTCAACAACTCGATTGTAATGGCTTGGCTAATTAACTCAATGGAAGGCCATATAAGTCGCAACTATCTCTTCTTCAAAACTACAAAAGACATGTGGGATGCAATCAAAGAAAACTACTCGGATCTGGGAAACGCCTCCCAAGTATTCGAGATCAAGCTAAAGTTAAAGGATATTCGACAAGGAGCACTCGAAGTAACTTGATCCTCGAGCCCACACATGTGTCTTCATTGGCTATTCCCCCACACAAAAGGGCTATAAGTGTTGCTCACCAACCTTACTCCGAATGTTTATCTCTCGGGATGCCATCTTTTTTGAGAATGAACCATATTTTGCATCATCTCTTCTTCAGGGGGAGACTCTCAATGAAGATGAGACCCTTAATACCCTTCTCATTATACCTCATGAACCTACCTCTACTATCACAAACAAACCTAACAACCCAACAACCATTGTAATTCCAGATTTAGGGAATGTTTTTCCTGTGCAGCAGCAAGAAATTAGCATAATCAATCACACCACCAAAGAACAGCAACAACCTGATCCAGGA
The DNA here is from genome assembly GCF_006381635.1 of Hibiscus syriacus. Classification (NCBI taxonomy): domain Eukaryota; kingdom Viridiplantae; phylum Streptophyta; class Magnoliopsida; order Malvales; family Malvaceae; genus Hibiscus; species Hibiscus syriacus. Next base: position 570,275 of record NW_024062542.1, on the reverse strand, counting down.
AGGCAGCAAAAACAGGCCCCAGAACTCCGGGTATACTCTAGACGATTTTATTCTCCTGAAACTAAAACAACAATGCCAATTTCATCCCCAACAGAGGACTGTTCTGAAACAAAAATCTCACCTCCATCATCCATATATCTTCCAATTGCAGTTCGAAAGGGAACAAAGAGCTGCACTCAACACCCTATTTCTCAGTTTGTGTCCTATGGAAACTTATCTAAGTCTTATAAAGCCTATGTGTCTAATGTTGATACTGTAGAAGTTCCGAAAAACATAGAAGAAGCTCTTAAATAAACTGAGTGGAGGCAAGTTGTGATGGAAAGAAATAAAGACTATCAAAGACAATGAAACGTGGGAAGTCTCGGATTTACCAAGTGGTAAAAAGACCGTAGGATGCAGGTGGATCTTCGCTACAAAATTTAAACCCGATGGCAGTATCGACTGATACAAGGCTCGACTGATACAAGGCTCGACTTGTGGCTAAGGGCTTTACTCAAACCTATGGCCTTGATTACGACGAGACGTTTGCACTAGTTGCCAGGCTAAACACCATTCGAGTTCTCCTATCCCTTAATGTCAATTTAGATCGGTCCTTGACCCAATTGGACATAAAAAATGCTTTCCTCTATGGATAATTAAATGAGGAAGTGTAGATGGACTTCCCACCTGGGTTTGAAGAGAGCAAGGGCCAAGTGTGTAAGTTAAAGAAGTCCTTATATGGACAAGCAATATTCAAGGGCATGGTTCAACCGATTTGCCAAAGCTATGACTAGTAGAAACTATATTCAAGGACAGACTGACCACACTATGTTTTACAAACACTCGAAAAATGGAAAATGTCGCATTCTCATTGTCTATGTGGACGATATAATATTAACAGGGGATGATTCAAGCGAAATTAAAAGGCTAAAAGAGTTTCTTAGTGCTTAATTCGAACTTAAGAACTTGGGGAATCTTAGATATTTTCTTGGAATGGAGGTAGCAAGGTCTAAGGAAGGTATTTCCATCTCACAAAGAAAGTATGTTCTCGACCTGCTTTCTGAAGTTGGTTTGTTGGGCTACAAACCAGCTGAAACTCCTATGTAATTCAATCTTAAATTGGGAACTGATCAGGATGGACAAGATATCGACAGGGGGAGATATCAACGACTAGTAGGGAGACTTATCTACCTATCTCACACTCGTCCAGACATAGCTTTCAGTGTGAGTGTTATCAGCCAGTACATGCACGCTCCAAGGGAGAAACATCTAGAAGCTGCGTACAGGATATTAAGGTATCTCAAAGGGACTCCGGGTAAAGGCCTGCACTTCAAGAAAACTGCCAACCGAATTGTAGAAGTATACACTGATGCAGACTGGGCAGGTGTGTTAACGACAGACATTCTACAAGTGGCTGTAGCTACGTTTTGGGTAAATCTCATAACATGGAGAATTAAAAAACAGTCTTTTGTAGCATGCAGCAGTGTAGAGGCAGGGTATTGAGCACTATCCCATGGTATATGCGAAGGAATCTGGATACGACTACTGGGAGAACTAAAAGTGTCCTATACCAGACCTATAAAAATGCATTGTGACAACCAGGCAGCTGTCAGTATAGCACATAGTCCTGTTCACCACGATCGCACCAAACATGTGGAAATTGATCGCCACTTCATCAAAGAAAAAATTAACTCGGGTGAGGTTTGTGTTACCTACCTACCTACCTACGAGATAACAAGTTGCAGACTTGTTGACCAAAAGCTTGAGCATAAACATGTTTGAAGAAACTATTGGCAAGCTGGGTTTGATAAATATCTACACTCTAGCTTGAGGGTGAGTGTTGGAATTCCTAAAATTAAGGATAAATTACTTACCTTATTCCTAGGAGTTCCCTTGTACAGTAGGATCTAATCTTAGTCTCTAATTCTTAGGGAGTTACTTATTTTTAGGGATTGTTTCCTTATTTATACTTAGACTACCCTATAAAGGCTGTAAATTATTTAGTAAAGAATAACAACCTTTTTTCTAAGTTTGTTCACTATACAGTATCTAACCCTAGAATAACTTCCTTGTAAGTGCAAATTCAATGAGCAAATGATCTTTATAAAGTCGAATCACTGAGCAAAACTACATGAAAATAAACCATAAGCAAAGCTGAATATTTTCAGACCTTAATGTAAATCAGATCTTTAAAAAGCACCACATAACTTACTCTGAATCAGTTCGTTCATCCCCATCAAGCTCCTCCACGACATTAGAATTCCCTGATGCGAGAAGACCTCTATTTGGATCATCATCAGCAACAAATGCAACCATGGCCTGTTCCTGTCCACCTAGTTGCACAACTTGTGGTCTATCCTGTTGACCGGGTACCACATTGGCATTTTCCTGGCCACCATTCTCCTCAGGTCTGGGAAGTAAAAACTCTGTTAAGCCTAATGCTCTGCCAACGGTAGTAAACCAATAGTGGAGAAGAGACTTGATTGTTGTCCGCAATTTAAAATGCTTAATGGCAAATGGAATGCATATTTGAAAGAGAAGCATATCAGCTGGGATCTCAGTAAATGGGTCAGAAACCCTGTAACAAGGAAATCATTTAAATGTAAGCTAACAAGAAGCATACATAAGTGAGTCGATGAGAAAAGTTATGTGCCATCCTTACGATATATCAAGTGGGAAAATAAATGGTGCTATCTTCATAGCAAGCTGGACTGGCAAGAATACCAGCATTACAATCAAACTTCCATAAACTGCAACTGATAACAAGACTCTCCGAGCATGCTTGTTTACAGGATCATCAATTAAATCACGAAAGGGATTGTAGTTTGGATCAGCTGGGTCTCGTAGGAAGTATAGAACACCATTGCGTAAAACCTGTCCATAACAAAAATTATATTATCAGACTCATGACATAACATCTTAAAGTAAACATTTGTATTATATAGGATAAGAAAGAGGATTACCCCTCGAAGAAGGCTGACAAAGATGCTTATTTGTAGCATGTACACAATTCCAACAACCCAATGAACCAATGAACTAGCTAAAGGTGAGAATGAGAAGAACTGAAGCCTTTGAGACATTGATTTCCCAAACATCCTTATAGTGCATACATCTAGCCACCATCCACACATCAAAGGAAAAGCCCCAAGCTCAATTACAAGGAGGAAAGCAACTTTAATCATTGTCATCAAATGCCTCATTGCCGCCAGGAATTTCCTGAACAGGGATGGAATTGTCTCAACTATCGAAGCAATTCCATACAACCTCCCCATTGTCAAAGGCTCGCCCCTAGTGTACCTAATCAAGGTGACAACACCCAGGTAGAAGAAGACTAAAGAGAATATAAACATATATCCAACAACAAGAGTTGTAACATCAGACAACCTTGATGCTCCAATACTTGCTCCTTTCAAGACATCTGCTGAAAATGGTGCGCTTGTGTTGCTTGAAATTTCACCTACTGCACTAGAGTTTGCATTCAAGATTTCTGCAACTTGACCAAGTATGCTATTGCCTTGGCCTTCAGGTGTCAAATTTGTAACTGCAGTTAATGCATTCTTCAATGAGATATTTGCTAAGGAAAGGGTAGTGTCTATCACTGGCATGACTGCTGACAACACTGGACCACTTGCAGAAGAGAAAAGCCAAGATACATAAAGGAGAATAAGGCGGCCAAGTGTAAAAGGCATATAAATCACAACGCTAAGGAATACCATATTGCTGGCTAGAACCTGCAGGAACAAATCATCAAATGATGGCAGAATAGTGTTAAATTGGGGGGGGGGGGCTAAAAATTTGTGTTTAGTTTCTTTTCTTAGCACATACTATATTACAGATTGTCACAATTTCAAAAAGCTGTAACAAGAATAGATTTAAAGAAGGAAAAAAAAAGCATTAGCATGTCTTTGACAATTGAAGTCTACACAGTGAAGATCCATAAGTAGTAACAAATAAACAAAACAACAATAGAATTATAAGATTAAAACCGGATGCAAAGTCATGCAGAGAATGATAAAACCACATACTGCAGTCTATTGTCTGTATTTTGGAAGTGCAAACATTTAAAGGAACAATAAAAAAAAGTCAAGTATAACGCTCATTAACAAGGTAAATGATTCATGAAAAATTTCCTCCACTGAAAGTATATCAAGTTTGTCATGCAACAGAGTGCTAAACTTTAAGTTCTCAAATTCCAAATTAGCATCAATGGCCTAAGCCATATACAAACAAATGCAAACAGACAAATCACCCTTTGTTTTTGAGGCTGATATATTGATAAGCTAGTCTCATCACCTAAAGGTTCCCAAGAAAATCCCCAACCAAAAGGCAAGTCAAGCGCTTAAATAACATTAGTAAAAGAATACCAATTGGAAGATAAGCATAAATAGTAAAATTAAAACAACTGAAGAAACTTACGGTGAATGCATTCTCAACCAAATGAAAAACAGGACCCTGCATGCCAACAAGCTCATCAAAAGGTACATCCTCAGCAGCATCAGCATCTTCCAGACCATCAAACATGTGTTCAACATGAGCTTCAAGACGAGCTGCATGCATTTCCAAACGAGCTGCCACATTTTCAGCATTCCTTCTGATCATTTGACCATCTCCACCAACACCTTGTGCTCCAACAGCATCTTCACCATTACCATCAGCGGCAAAATTCCAATTAGCTTGTCCAGGGGGTCGCCTAGCAACACGAGCACCATTCATATCCCCTTCATCTTCTCTATCAGCATCTTGTCCTCCAAGCTCTCGCAAATGTCGAAAATAATCCCTCAAAGAAGTTGCTCCAAGAAAAATAAACACAATGCTAGCAGAAAGTAGGAATCCATGCAAACAACCAGTAAGAATGATTGTGGTAGAAGCATGGCTTAATAATAATCTCTGAGCTTCGCCAAAACTCCTGACGAATGCCAACCGCCATATCCAAAAGGTAATGAAAGGTATTATGAGAAGCCAGACAGAAAGCACAAAACTAAGACGCAAAAAGAACTGCATAACATGACAAGCTTTCATTGTCATCCCAACAACAAACTCCTGAAAAGGAAGCCTTGCTGGGGCATTCTCAGCATACACAGGGGAGAAAGAAAACGCATGCTTGCAAACCTGCAAAGCAAGTCAAGTTAAAGCATTATAATCACAGAGCAAATCTACTTGTTGAGGCATGTGTGTGTGTATGTATATATAGAGAGAGAATTAACAGGGGGGGAACCACATGAACAATAAGATTTTTTAAGCATGAATTTAAAGAAAAAAGAATGCGAGGAAAGGGAGAGTAGTATGAGACATAAACAGAGAAATAGGGAGAGGACGTAGAGAAATAGCTCAGACATGTCAGTTTACTAATTTGCATACCAAAAACTGAATTTAAGAAAACCATACTTGCAACATTGAAACATAAAGTATTTTAGAACTGCTAATTTCCCCCAAAAGCTACGAAATTCATTCACATGGCATAACTATTTATCATGCATAACCTCAAGTCCAAGGCAAATCTCTAACTGCACTTACTTGGAATCTTAAATCATGCAATGGAGACATTTATAATAATAATAATAATAAATCTGAAGCTTGACTGCTTCACAAGAATTTTTATTGCCACCAGTATTTATTCAGTTCAAAGTTAAAGAAGCTAGTTGCAGCTAATGACATCTCGGACTCGGATCGTTAAAAGCCCATGAAAATCATAAAAAAAACATGTTTTCACCTCATACAACTGCAAATACCGCCGAGTTGGAGACACGTAGCACATACAACACAAAAATGTCGTTCTTTTCAAATTCCAAGACTTATAAAAATGATCAGCGAAGAATTATAAGAAAATCCAAAATTAGTCTTCATTTCTTAATCACTTCTATTAATCATTATAAGATCACAGCTAATCCAAACACCAAAGCGTGAAATTCAATTAAAAATAAACATAAAACCCTAACTGAAAATAACCTTCAAAGAATATTCCTATCATTTTATACCAGAATTACAAGAAAAGGAAAAGAAAACCTAACCTCGCATTGGCGAGCGTTGCTGTGATTGATCCACTGAAGAAGGCAATCCTGGTGGACATATTTTATGCTGCCGCTACAAGCGCAGGGGTATCGAAGCGGATTGCCAGCATCTCCCGGATTCCGGCAGATCCTACAAACATCTTCCTCTTCTTCCTCCTCCTCCATATCGGGACCATATTTCGAAGCCAACGCGGCCAACGACACCGTTGACGCCGTAGATGACGTCGCTTTTTCATCCTTCTCCAATGATGAGGAAGACGTGGATGGCGAAGGCTTTACGCCGTCTGCTATAGCATCCTCTGCGGAAGAAGTGGGGATTTCATCGCCCAGGGAAGAAGAAGGCGGAACCGCGGGGGCTATCTCCATTGGGATTAGTCAGCTCAATGAGTTTGCGTGAGAGTAACCGAGTCAGGATGCTAATTTATATATTTTCCTTCTTTTTCCGTCTAGACGACTTTGAGATAGATGCTATTTGGAAAATTCGTTCGGATGCCGAGTTTGCCCCTCATGTCTGTTACGCGGAAGATTCATATTGGCTGCTCATGCTCTTTCGTTTTTACGTTATGACTAAAAATCGGTCAATATAAAAATAAGTGACTACATTATAGGATACTTTTTATTTAAATATTTAAATTATTTTTTTATTATTTTAAGTATTTCAATGATAACTATAACCGTGAATCAATTTTTTTAAATGACACCAGATGATTTTATAAATTATATTTTGTTTAAAAATTTTAAAATATTATTATATTTATAAAAAGTTTTAGTTTCTTTAAAATTATAAAAAGCGACCGAACGGCCGATCGTCTTCCTCCTCTTCTTCACCTTATCTCCCGTGGCAGCCGCTCGACCGGAGCCCACAGATTCGGCTCGTTGAACGGTAGATATCCGGCGTGGACAACTCATTTTCTCGGACGTGGGAAACAGTGTCTCTATCATCTTCCATCCACACTCGAGCTCATTTTCATCTTCATTAGAGCCAAAATCTTTAATCTCTGCATGCACATTTAATTGTTCACCAGCTCTCTCCCTAGCAAACATATATTTTTCTCTAAATCCATCTCCAATCTTTTTCAAGTACAAGTTCAACCTCATGAAAATTATTTTCTATCCAATTCCCGTCTTCGCTGATCGCCCTTGTTCTCTACTCCTACCAATGCTTTCTTGAGAAAAGTTAGAGGAACATTTTCTTTGCATTCTTCATCCTTTTACTTTAAGCATGTACTCTTTATCCCCCTGAATAGCACTTTCACTATTTCACAAGCATTTACAGAATCTGTAGACTCTGAATCTCCGTTGGAACTGCCGCGTGGGAACATTTTGTTACTCGCATCTATTATCTGCTTTATACTTTTACTTGATTTTTTTTAATCATTGGTGGAAATTAATCAGGAGCACCTTCTCGCACAACTTCCATTACAGATTCTTGGTTAAGAAGCTTTTCTTTGTTGATTTTGAGGCAAGGAACTTCCTAGCTTCCATTGCAATTTGGGCACTTGTTTTGTATATTCTCCACGACTGATATCTACCATTCAACGATCGACCGCTTGGCTGTTTGAGAAACAGTGGGGTTCTTTTTATAATTTTAAATAAATTATTTTTTATAAATATAATAATATTTTTTAAAAAAATTTTAAAAATAAAATTTGTAAAATTACATGAATCTGACACATGTCAATGAGTTTTTTAACGGTTAATACGACTGAAATATCTGAAATAATAACATAAATAAAGTTAAATACATAAATTGACCGAAAAATAGTTTAAAATCTTAAATGTGGAAAAAATATAATTTGATCGCTTATTTTTATATTTATATTTAGCCAAAAATGGTCTTTTTGTTTACATGAATTTTGTTTTATATTATAAAATTGAATTTTCAGAATTTAATCATTACATTCTAGTCTATCCAAATTTAGTATTTTTTTATGAAGATTAAAAATTAATATTTAACTGTCATTTTGTTATTAATTTGAACTTTAAAATATAATAATCTATATGTACAAAATAAAAAAATAATTTAGTGATACTATGTAATAAAAGAATAAAAGTAAAAATTCAAAGTTTATATGTTCACTAAAAATATGTTAATTTTTTTAACCTTTTTACTTAAAATACGAGGTCAAATTATAAAAATTAAAATAGAGATATTAATCTTTTTATTCAATTCAATTATGTTGTTAGTCCTTTTTATTCTTCTATAAAATATGCAGTGTTATGAACATATAAAAGAAAAGTGAACATACTTATCCAAAAAAAAAGTGAACATTTCTTCTTCTTCTTTTATTTTTAATTTTTTATAACGACTTGTTAGTATATTAGTATTATGAGCTGTTTGAAAATGTTAATATGGTTGTTATTAAAGTCAAAGTTGATTACCAATATTAGGGATTCAAAACGCTGTCATGGTAGTGTTTTCGATCATGTCGTGTCTACCGCAATTACGCTTATAGCGGGTGCTATTGCAGGTGTAGCGAGTATATTAAAAGTCAGCGCTACCACTATTTTGCGGGAGCTATCGCAGTTACGGACGACTATTTAAAACCCTGACCAAGATTCAGTTACTATAGTCTTGGTTTGATTTGGTGTATAAAAGAACATGTTCTAGTTGTTTATGAAGAAGGTTGTTTTCTGAGGTATTTTCATAATCATTCTTGTTAATCTTTCATGATAGCAGAGGTTTTGTCTTCAAGAATGGTGGAAGTTTCTGTTACCGTTACCAAGCCTTCTACAAACAAGTCTATTTCTATTAGGTTTGATGACTCCAATGATTCTTTGGAGGCAACAAGTATTGTTTGCGATCGAGAGTTTGGCCCTTGTCAACCATGTTAACGGGACCTTGGTTGTGCCTCCACAATATGTTTTTAATGAGGTGTTAAGGTTGCTAATGGTGAGTTTCTAGCGTATAAGCAACAAGATAGTGCCTTATGTTCATGGTTGCTCTCTTCAATTGGTGCTTCGATTCTCACTTCCTTGGTGAATTGCAAGACTGCCTTGGATATATGGGAAAATATTCAGCATCTTTTCTCTGTTTCTTTGACCACGAAGATTATGGACCTTTATTGTTCGTTGAAGTCTCTTCGCGAAAGAGATCAAAACATGAGAGAGTATCTTTCTCAGATACAAGCCATTTGTGACAGTCTTGCTGCGTGTGGCAATCCTCTCACTGAGACTATGCATATTTTTGCGATTCTTTCTAGTTTACCGCCGGAGTTTGAGCCGGTGGTGGCCGTGATAACCTTGAGTCAACAACCGTTTGGTCTTAATGGTGTGTGTAACGTTCTTTTAGACACTGAAGCAAGGCAACTGGAGTTCTTGAGTCAAAATGCTTCGGTGAATTTGGTGCAAGGCTCGGTGCCTAATGGGTCCATGACTAGACAAGGCCCATTTCATAGTCAGGGGTTTCATAATCAGTTGGGTCAGTCGTTTTCTTGTTCTAATTTTCTCCCGACCATGCCAAGCGGCGTCTTTGGAGTTTATGGAGCTGGTTGTCACGGACTTAATCTCTCAATAAGCCTCGTGCGACTTTATCTCCTTTTCGCCCCTCGCGATAGCTAAGTCAGCCTCACTCAAACTCGTGCTAGTGTGGGAAAGGATTGACAAGGGAACAAAGAAGAAAGAAAAGAATTTTGGAAGAAAGCTTGTTGATATGCTTGAAAGCTTACAACTCTTGGATGATTTACAAATGAGGATTCTACATCTATTTATAGCCTCCCACCTCCTCAATGGACGATGGAGATTGACTTGATCCTACGGTAGGGAGAGATTATCTAGAATTCTCCATAATTTCCTACCTAACATGGAAGACTCTAGAATACTTCTAGAATATGTACAAGTCTTGAGTGTTCTAGAATAATCTACACTATTCTATCAACCTCCAAGACCAAGTGTGGCCCAACATAGCCAAAATAGCCCAAAGTGTGGGGAAAAGGCCCAATTTCGTGACATTCTCCCCCACCTATTCTGGCGTCGTCCTCGTACGATTTGAGATGTTCTTCGAACTGCCACAAGTCTTCAGCTAGTTCCCATGTTGCCTCGACTCTGGTAGTCCTTTCCACTTGATTAAATACTCGGTACGCGGTGGGACTCCTCTCTCACGGACCGTCCTACTTGTGAGCACCGTTTCCACCTCTTTGTCGTAAGACTTGGTTACTATGGGAGGTGCTCGATACGAATACCCTCGGCTTGGGTCTTCCTTGTCGGCATGATATGGCTTGAGCATACTTACATGGAAGACCGGATGAATCTTAAGTGTACTTGGCAAGTCTAAGCGATAAGACACTTTACCCACCTTGGCAAGTACCTGGAACGGTCCCTCGTATCTCCGTATTAGTCCTTTGTGAACGCTTCGGAGAGCTTTGAACTGTTGTGGCAAAAGCTTCACAAGGACTAAGTCTCCAACGGAGAACTCTCATGTCACCTCTTCTCGTCCGTCCACTTCTTCATCTTCTTCCTCACTTTCTCTAAACATGCACGGGCGATGTCGGCGTTCTCCTCCCATGACTTAGCCATCTTGGTGGCTCCGGGACTTTTGCCCTCGTCACGTGGCATTGTTAATGTGTGCGGCGTAAGCGGTTATTGTCCGGTCGTAAGCTCGAACGGACTCCGGCCTGTGGCTTCACTCCGCTGTAGGTTATAAGAGAATTGGGCGACGTCTAACAACTTTGCCCAATCTCGCTGGTTGGCACTCACGAAGTGCCGCAAGTAACACTCCAACAAAGCGTTCACCCGTTCGCTCTTCCTATCAGTTTGAGGGTAAAAGCTTGTGGAGAAATTTAACTCGGTTCCAAGGAGCTTGAATAATTCCGTCTATAGGCGTCCGGTGAATCGAGGGTCTCGGTCAGTGATGATGCTCCTTGGTAAGCCCCAATTCTTCACGATGTTCTTGAAGAACGCTCGCGCGGCCTCCTCCGCAGTACAATCCTTGGGGCATGGTATGAAAGTCCCATACTTGGAAAATCAGTCCACGACGACCATTATCGAACTGTATCCTCGGACTTGGGTAATGCACTAATGAAATCCAAGGTGATTGAATCCCAAGGTCTTTGGGGAACTGGTAAAGGTTCGAGTAATCTCGCCGGCTGTCGGTTCTCTACTTTGTCTTGTTGGCACACAAGACAAGTCTTCACGTAAAGCTCCACGCTATCCTTCATATGGGGCCAAAAGTATGCTGTCTCTAGCAATGCCTGCGCTTTTGACCCGGATGACCAGCCCACTTGGTGTCGTGGCACTCTTTGATAAGATCTCGCCTTAAGTTGTCCCACTTTGGAACATAGATTCGTCGTCCCTTGGTGTAGAGTAGAACGTCCTCTACCCAAAACCGTTGGGTTTTGCCATTGCTAGCCACAGGGCCGGTTTTGACTTTTTCTTGGCCCGGGATAAAATTAAAAAAATAGGCCCTAATTTAAAAGAATATTAAAAAATATGCAATATAAATTTTTAATTATTTTTTTATTAAATTAAATAAATATTAATTCATTAAAATATCAAAAATGTCAAAAACATATTTAAGCATATAAATACTTATAAAAAAACATTGCCTTCGAGCATTTCTTGATGCAAAATCATTGATGATAGTGTCAACATCAATGTTTTCCAACATATTTTTCTTAATATATAACATAACTAGCCCATTCAATCTTTCTTGTGACATTGTTGACCTTAAGTAATTCTTCAATAATTTCAGCTTTTAAAAACTTCTTTCCGCGGATGTTACCGTTACCAGCATTGTTAATAAGATTCGACAAGCAATTGAAACATTAGGATAACAATATCTCGCTTTAACAAACTCAAGAACTTCAAGCGCTGACATGAATACATTTGGCAAAGTCAATTGCAACACTTTATTTTCTGAAAAAAATCATTTGCATCAACATCCGACAAATTATTATGAGAAAAAATAATCTTAAAATTATTACAACATTCTTTTAATAAGTCAATAAGAAATAAGTTTATGGGCCCTCTTGTATTAATATAAGAAAATGATATATTAATATTTATGAGTCTTATTTTTAATTTAGTCTATTAAAATATAATAAATTAATATAAATTAAAATTATGGGCCCTGGGCGGGTGCCCCTTTTGCCCCTGTCCAGAGCCGGCCTGGCTAGCCAACTTTACTAATTCTCTTGTCAGTGGATCTTGCTTAAGGCCCTCCTTGATGTGATCCAACACGGTTCCCTTGGCTAGAGAGATCGTGGCAAGCTCTGTCTTTTGACTTGAGGCATCAGCTACGACGTTGGCTTTGCCCGGCTTGTATTCCAACGTGCAGTCGAACTCGGCTATGAAGTCCTGCCACCTAGCTTGTTTAGCTGACAACTTCTTCTGAGTTTGAAAATAACTCGTCGCCACATTGTCGGTCTTGATGGTGAAGTGCACGCCGAGTAGATAATGTCTCCATACTCGCAAGCAATGGATGATGGCCGTCATCTCCTTCTCTTGCACCGTGTACCGCCTCTCGGTGTCATTCAGCTTCCGGCTCTCAAATGCTACCGGATGCCCCTCTTGCATTAGTACTCCCCCGATAGCGAATTTGGATGCATCAAAGTGCACCTCGAATGGCTTGGTAAAGTCAAGTAGGACCAAGACAGGTTATTGGCTAACTGCTTCCTTCAAGTCCTCAAAGGCCTCCTGACATTGTTCGGACTACTCCCACGTCTTTCCCTTCTTGATTAGGTCCGTCAATAGTGATGCTCGTGCTGAGTAACCCTATATAAACCGGCGATAATAGTTTACTAGACCAAGGAAGGACCTCATCTCACTTACCTTGGTCGGCGGCTCCCACTCGGTTATGGCCTTGATTTTGCTCCCGTCCATCAATAGCTTCCCGTGGCCGATTACATGTCCAAGGAAGTGTACTTCCTCGATGGCAAACGTGCACTTTTCCTTCTTGACATACAGCTCGTTCTCTCGAAGTATCTTGAACACAATCCTCAAGTGGTTTACATGTTCCCCGATGGAGTTATTGTATACCACGATATCGTCCAAGTACACCACCATGAACTGGTCCAAGTACGGTTGGAAGAGCTTGTTCATGAGCGTGCAAAACGTCGCCGGTGCATTGGTTAGACCAAAGGGCATGACCAACCACTCGTACGATCCGTATCGGGTGATGCATGCGGTCTTTGGCTCGTCGCCTTCTGCTATTCGAACTTGGTAGTAACCTTTTTGCAAGTCCAACTTCGTGTACACTTTGGCTCCTCCAAGTCTGTAAAATAAATCGACAATCAAAGGGATCGGGTAATTGACGCACATGCGCAACGACCCATCGTGCTTATTTTAGAAGAGTACCGGTGCGCCATATAGTGCCTTCGAAGGTCGAATCATTCCCATATCGACTAGCTCCTTGAGTTGCCTTCGAAGTTCCTCAAGTTCGGGTGGGGCCATTCGGTAAGGTGCCAAGGCAGGCGGCTTGGCACCGGGTTCCAACTCGATCTTGTGATCCACTTCACGTCCTTGTTCTCCTCTAAGACTTCACAGATGATTGGTGGTAGATTATCCGTTTTCTCAATCTTGTCATCTTCTTTTAGCATGGCCAAATAAGTCATGGCCCCTTTCTTGATGCCTCTACCAAATTGTATGGTCGAGAGTTGTTTGGCATCTCGACCTTGCTCTTTTGGTACCTCGACCGTGGGGATCATGCAGGGAGACCCTTTCTCTAAGATACAAACTGAACTAAAGGAAGGCATAGGGATAACGATTACCTATCGGAGAAAGTCCAACCCCAAAACAACTTTGAAGTCGTCCATGGGAATGACGGAAAAGTTCACTCGGCCCTTCCAAGTGCCTAAGCGTAGCTCGACCCCTCGTGCCACGCCATAGAGTGGTGTCGCTTGTGCATTTACCGTCTTGATTCATCCTGTGCTCACAGTGTACTTCAGGCCCAAACGGTTGGCTTTATCTTTAGACACGAAGTTGTGGGTAGCCCCCGTGTCCACCATAGCTCTTGTCGGCTTCTCGTTGATTACCGCTTCCACGTACATGAGCCCATTACTTGGTGTTGGTGTCAACGACTTGGCCTTCAAGGCGTTTAGAACTTGGAGCGATCCCATATCAGCTTAAGACTCTATGTCTTGATGATCGACGATGGCAGACAATGAACCAAGTTTGGGACAACTACTCATCGGATGCGGCCCTTTACACAAGAAGCATCCTCCTTTAGGAACGAAGGCCTTTTTCTTCTCTTCGTAGTCCCTCTGACCCGGACGTCGATCTCGATCTCCCTCTTTAGCTTGTGGCCTTCGGTGATCTCGGTCTCGGTTACCTTGGTTATTCTCCTGCCGTTCTCCCCCACCTCTGGCTGGATACTTATCCTTGTTCTTCGCCGCATTGGTGTGGGAGTAGGGTTAGAAGCCGACGAGTGACTCGGTGATGGCGATGACCTCATCAACCGTTCTAATGTCCCCGACGGTGCATCTCTTGCTTGGCCCATCCTTGTAGTCCGTCAATGAAATAGAACAAGAGATCTTCTTCGGATATATTGGGAATTTGAAGCATAAGGGTTGTGAATTCTTTCACATAGTCCCTCATAATACCCCGTTGCTTCAACTCCCGTAATTTATTACGAGCCTCGTAGACCACATTCTCTGGATATAAGTGCTTCTTGAGTTCTTTCTTGAACTAATCCCATGTATCTAACCGACACACCCCTCGCTCAATGTCGGCATGTTTCCTACGCCACCATAACATAGCAGTATTGGAAAGATATAAGGCAGCAGTATTTACCTTGGCATCTCGTCGTTAAGGCCGATTCCCTCGAAGTATTGCTCCATTCGCCATAGGTAGTTTTCGACTTCCTTGGCGTCCCTTGCCCCGTTGAACCCTTGCGGCTTGGGGCACTCGACCCTCGGGGTGGAGACATTGTTAGCACCCCCGCTAACGGCGGCTCTCTTGCAGAGCGTCAAGTCCTCCCGCATCCCCTCGATGCTTTCACGTACGGCTTGGATCATATCCTCTAGCCGTATGAACCGAGCTTCCACCTCGTTGTTGGTCTCTTCGGTATTTCCTTTAAGTGTGTCAACTTGCTCCAAGACATTGTCCTCCAACGTCTTGAAGTCGTGCTGGACCCTCTCCAGCCTCTCGCCAAACTCTGCCACCATCGGTTCTAAGGAAGCGCCCTTGCGGGCTTTACTTTGACCCCTCTTCTTCTTCTGGTTGGTGGGTGCAGCTTCTCTCCCACGTTCCTCAGCAACAGTCGACTCGTTCGAGTTCCCGGCCATTCCTACAATACACGTGCACGATATTGACGCCTTTACCGGCTCTGATACCAACTGTCACGGACTTAATCTCTCAATAAGCCTCGTGTGGCCTTAGCTCCTTTTCGCCCCTCGCGATAGCTAAGTCAGCCTCACTCAAACTCGTGCTAGTATGGGAAAGGATTGACAAGGGAACAAAGAAGAAAGGAAAGAATTTTGGAAGAAAGCTTGTTGATATGCTTGAAAGCTTACAACTCTTGGATGATTTACAAATGAGGATTCTACATCTATTTATAGCCTCCCACCTGCTCAATGGACGATGGAGATTGACTTGATCCTACGGTAGAAAGAGATTCTCTAGAATTTTCCATAATTTCCTACCTAACATGGAAGACTCTAGAATGCTTCTAAAATATGTACAAGTCTTGAGTGTTCTAGAATAATCTACACTATTCTATCAACCTCCAAGACCAAGTGTGGCCCAACATAGCCAAAATAGCCCAAAGTGTGGGGAAATGCCCAATTTCGTGACATGGTGCTTCGTTCGCTGCTCAACGATCTACTTAAGATCAAGGTTTTTCTCAACGAGTTTTGAATCAAGGGGCTTCGATGTATCAAGTCAATCGTGGCGGTGGTGTTAATTTTCGTGGTCGAGGGTATAGTCGTGGATTTGGTAGGTCTCGGGTGTAGTGTCAAATTTGTGGAAAATTGGGTCATCTAGCAATTTGGTGTTATTTTCGGTTTGATCAATCTTTCGAATGAGTTGATGGTTCTAATTCTTCCAATCTTTTTGCTAATTATTGTGTTTCTGACGAGCTTCTGGTGGAGTCAGTGGTTCAGAGTGATGGTTCAACGCCTATGAATTCAAAGTTTCTTGATGTCAACGCTGTTACTGTGATTGATGGTTTTGGTACACTTGGGTATGGAGATATTTCCTGGTATCCAGACTTTGCGGCAACTACTCATCTTACACCAGATGCAGGTATTATTATTAATTCTTCTTCTGTTGGTTCAGGTAAGGTGGCAATTGCAAATGAGATGGATGTTCCTATTTCTAAAATTGGCAAAGCTATTTTATGTTCTCAGTCTAGGTCATTGTATTTGAATAATCTTTTGCATGATCCTACTATTGGAAAAAAATTACTTTCGATTTCTAGGTTCACTAAAGATAATAGTGTTTCTATAGAGTTTTATCCTACTTATTGTGTTGTGAAGGACTTAGCTACACGGCAGGTGATTGAGAGGTTTGAAGCGTGAGGGTTTATACGAACTTTCTTCTTTTGTTGTTGCTAAGTGTCTTACTCCTGCTAGTTTGGATAGTAATTCGAATTGTATGGTTGATATGCATGCTGATAGTGATGTAGCTGTTGGTGGTCTTGGTTTCTCTTCTAGTATATTACCTCCTGTTATGAATAGGGTGATTAGTAATTCTGTTAGTAATGTTTGCAATAATGTTGTTTCTAGTTCAGAACTTTGGCACAGGAGGCTAGGGCATCCTTTTAGTGTGGTTTTAGATAATGTTTTGAAATAGTGTAACATTTTTGCTGATAATAAAATGATGTTCTGTGAAGCTTGCTATCTTGGTAAGAGTGATACACTTCCATTTCAAAAATCTGTCTGTTTATAATCAACCTTTTCAGCTTGTTTAAATGGATTTATGGGGTCATGCTCCCTTAATTTCTAATAATTCTTCATATTACATTAGCTTTGTTGATGCTTGTACTCGGTTCACATGGATTTATTTTTTGGCCAGAAAGTCTGATGCTCGAAATGTGGTTATGTTTTTTCATAAGATGGTTGAGCAACAATTTAGTTATAAGCTTAAAATAATTCAATCTGATTGTGGCACTGAGTTTCAATCGTTAAATGCATATTTTCGTCAGCATGGTATTATTTTTCAGCGTTCATGTCCACATACGTTGGACCAAAATGGTATGGTCGATCGAAAACATCACCATATTGTGGAAACTGGTTTAACTCTTATGGCTCAAACCTCTGTTCCTTTTAAATTTTGGTCTGATGCATTTGATATTGCTGTCTATCTTATAAATAGATTGCCTACTAAGGTATTGCAGGGGTTACCTCGTTTGAGAAATTATTTCATAAGCAGCCAAACTTCAGTTAGCTTAGAGTTTTCGGCTGTCAGTTCTATCATTTGGTAAGACTGTATAATCAACATAAGCTGCAGCTGAGATCCAAATTCTGTGTTTTTCTGGGATATAGCCATAACCAGAAAGGATATAAGTGTCTTGATTCGATTGGTAAGCTTTATGGTTCTAGGCATGTGCAATTTCATGAGACTTCATTTCCTTTTGCAACTACATTTTAGAAGTCTGTTGTTCAGTCAAAAGATGTAGATATACAGTGTAGTTTGTTTTTCCAAGCATCTGGTTTAACCGTGTCTTCGTGGAAGTGCTCATGTTGGTTCAGTTACTCGTTCTGATGAACAAGTGTCCTCTGATTCCATTCGCCATTCTGTTGGTCTGTTTGGTCACTGTGCTGAACCTACTGTAGATCCAACATTAGCTGGTGCTATGAATCCATCGAATGATTTGGTGGGTGTTGGTTCTAATGAAGTGCACGTTCCATTTTCTCATAGTATGGAAGAATCTTCGTTGTATAATACTTCAGGAAATAGGGCTTTGTCTGAACAAAGTGGAAGTAACTCTAGCACGCATCTTGATGTTACCGAGACAGGGTATACTCATCAATGGTCACCCGATCCAAGGCTGGAGTGTTCAAGCCTAAAGCCATTTTTGTTGAAGAAACTGTTAAGGAGCCAAAAAAATATTCACCACGCTATGAAGCATACGGTGTGGAAGGAAACAGTCGAAAAGGAGTTTGATGCTCTTACTAAAAAGGGAAATTGGGATTTAGTTGTTTTGCCATCAGATCTTGTTCTGATAGGCTACAAGTGGTTGTTCAAAGTCGAGGAATTCTGATGGAAGCATTGCTCTTTACAAGGCTAGGTTAGTTGCCAAAGGCTTTTCTCAGTAAGCTGGTCTTGATTATAAAGAGAATTGCAGCCCTGTTATTAAAACCATCACTGTCCGTATCTTAATAAGCATTTCTCTCAGAAAAGGTTGGATTCTAAGATAGATCGATGTGGACAACGCATTTTTAAATGGATATTTAGTTGAAGAAGTCTTCATAGAGCAGCCGCCTGGTTTTGAGCAACAAGGTGTCCCCGGGAAGGCCTTGGTTTGCCATCGAAAGAAGTCCCTTTATGGTCTCAAGCAAGCTCCTTGAGCATGGTTTAAGAAGTTCAAGACATATCTCATTGGTTTTCTTCACTTTACTGCATCACTTTAATGGGGAAAGAGCATTTTTTATGGTATATGTTGATGATATTGTAGCCACTGGGGATAATGTTGATGAAGTAGATATGGTGATTCGCCAAATTAATGATAGGTTTTCCTTGAAAGACTTAAAAGAAATTGAATTTTTTCCTAGGGATGACCGTCTAACGTGTTGAGCAATGAATTGTCCTTAGCCAAAAGAAGCATATTATAGAACTCTTGGACAAGATGAAGATGTTGGAATCTACTCTTACTCCAACTCCTATGGTCACAACTCCACATCTCTCAGCTGAAGATGGTGATCCTTGCTTAGACGCAACATTGTATAGACAAATTGTTGGTACTTTGCAGCATGTGTGTACTACTCGGCCAGACATTCAGTTTGCAGTAAAAAAAGTTAGTCAATTCATGCAATTACCTTTGGATAAACATTGCAGAGCTGTTAAAAGAATAGTTAGATATCCTATGGGAACTATGGATCATGGGTTACTTTTCGATTCAAGCCCGACAAGAACTACTTTAGTAGGCTACGCTGATTCGGATTGGGGTACTAATACTGACGATCGAAGGTCGACAGCTGGGCACTGTATTTTTTTGGGGAGGAATCTTGTGGCTTGGAGCTCTAAGAAACAAGGAGTGGTGTCAAGGTCCTCTACTGAAGCTGAATTTCGAATCCTAGCTAATGCTATGTACGATGCGATATGGGTTAAGTCTTTGTTAACTGAAATTAATATACAACTCAATGCTACACCCGTCATCTGGTGTGACAACACCAGTGCTATTGCACATGCGACAAATCCTGTTCATCATGCTAAACTCAAGCACGTAGAGTTAGATTTATGTTTTGTCAGAGAAAAGGTGGTGGATGGGTCATTCGAGGTCAACTATGTTCCCGCTGTTGATCAAATAGCAAATGTTCTAACTAAACCGTTGTCAGCATCTTTTTTTGTTCGGCTCAAGGAAAAACTCAAGGTTGTTTCAGCAGATCAACTAAGGCTGTACTGTGTCAACAATGTGCTTTTACATCAGCAAGGGGAAAGTTTTTAATAGAAAAAGAACTTCAGAAAGGTAGAAGATGGGAAATATGTTAGTATATTAGTATTATGAGCTGTTTGTAAGTTGTTAATATGGTTGTTAATAAAGTCAAAGTTAGTTACTAGGATTCAATTACTATAATCATGGTTTGGTGTATAAAAGAACATGTTCTAGTTGTTTACGAAGAAGTTTGTTTTCTGAGGTATTTTCATAATCATTCTTGTTAATCTTTCATGACTAATACTCTTTTTGAAATTTTTATATTCCTTTTATAATTTTAAAATTTTATATATTTTTTAATTTTTTTTATTTTTTTTGAATTAATCGCTGATATAGGACTAATTTATCGGCTAATCCAGATCGGGTTCTACAGAGGCTCATGATGGGACGATCGTCCTAACCTAATTTGATCTATATGCAATTATCATAATATTTTTAATTTTAAAAAATAATTAGTAATTTTTTTAATTTTTTTACTTTTTAAAATTTTTTATGTTTTTGAATTTTAAAAATATTTTTAATAAGTTTTTTAAAAATAATTTGGGCTGTTTACTAATAAAATATTATAACGGAATGAGTTTTAAAATTATAAATAATAATTTGTTGTGATTTTCTTTAATTTAAATTATGCAATTTCTTATCTTTATGCTTTAGTTACTTGATTCTGCCTATATAAATTTACTGGATATTAGTGAAATATAAATGTACCATATAGTAATATTTATTTATTATTTTTTAGTCTATTTAACAATGTAGTCACACATAAAATACATAACTACTCTAACTGAGTTTTTTTAAAGAGACTTTTTTTAATTATTGAAACCACTAAATAAATTTTATTTTCAATAATTTAGGCATATTTTTTTACTTCATCTTATTCTTACCGATGTTCTTTGATATAATTGCTATTCAACACCTCAACTTGTCAGCAAGATCTTGTGGTCGGGAGACAGGCTTGAATCCTTAATGGGAAAAATTATGGGTTACATCACAAGGGTCAATATGAGTTTACAGTATTCACACAGATGAGATTCTTTCTCTTTTTGGTTCATGAGAAAAAGTTTTTAACTTTGATCTTACAAAACGCAGTGTGTTGGCGCTTCAACTTGTAACTCCCTAGATCCGATCTAGACGTTACAATCAAATTTAGACGATCACATATCATATACAAAAAAAAATTAGTGAATAAAATTTGTATAACGGTAAAAATATGGAAATGTGTAACGGTAAATTTCATACGGTAAACATATATATATACTATCATCAGAAGTCTGTATAAAACATATCCAGAAACAAAATACCAGTAATACAGATACATAAAGACAATAGTAAAAGCACGTGTCACCTGATGCCAAGTCTGCAAGCCTTCGGTCTGGTAGTATCTGAAAGGTTAAAAATTAAAGAATAGGCTAAAAAGCCCAGTGTGCTCCTTGTAGTGTATAAAACAGATAAATGAAATACTTCAATAAAAGTTGATTTATATAACAGGTTTTTAAACATGAACACTACCCCCATCCAATCACCAGAATGTGTAGGTTCTTATGAACCATACACCAATCTATACACTCTGTAAGGACCTTATACTGATAGCATAAGGGTTTGCGGTAAGGACATACTCTGTGCACAAAACAGAGGAGCTTTCAATAAGGTCTTACAAGTCATAGATTAAGCCTGAGATACTTCTTCCAATCATAACCCCAATGATAGTAAATGTCCATGTATTTCAGTGAAAATAGTAGTTTGGTTATTAAAACATGTCATATTCCAGAATCAAATACAGAAACACAGTAATCAAAGATCATGATAAAAATACAAGGTAAATCAGATATCATGTAGTTAGATTATTTAATATAATCAGAATTTTATAACAATTCAGACAGATAGTTCAAAACATTACTGTAACACCAATAGGAACACACTTGTATCAGTCTGAGAAGTAGGATATGGTAGCCTACTCTTGGGTCTGCCCAGTGACACTAAGGTTACAAAACCACATGATAAGGAGGAGTGCAGTGCACTCACACTGAGGAGTGGCTCCCAAATTAATCAAGATGCTAAGTTTGGAGGATAACAGACGAATGATTCGACCCCAAGATTGATGAACAAGAGGTGGAACCTTCGGAGAAGGATGACCTTAAGGTTAAAAAAGTTTCCCTACGATGAAACAAAAAGATTTGGCTACAGAAAAAGTTAGACCCCCACTAGCAGTAGAGGAAGTCAGACCCTCACCATATTTCCCACAAAGGTTGAAGAAGCAAAACGATGACCTTCAATTCAAAACGTTTATTGGTACCCTTGACCAACTATACATTAATGTCCCACTCTTAGAGGCCATTGATTTTATGCCTACATATGTAAAATTCCTCAAGGATATCGTTACCAAGAAAACGAAGGTTAAGAGGGTTTAAACAATTGATATAGCAAAAGAATGTTTTTCTGTGTTGTGAAAACTTCCACTAAAGCAAAAAGATCCAGGAAGCTTTATCATCCTTGTTCTATTGGTGATAACTATGTGGGTAGAGCCCTGTGTAATCTTGGATCGAGTGTAAACCTAATGCCCAAGTCAGTTTTTTTGAAGCTTGGTATGGAAAATGCGCGAACAACCACCATTATCCTTCAACTAACCGACTGATCCTATGTTTGAACTGAATGAGGAGTGGAGGATGTCGTGGTGAAGGTTGATAATTTGTGTTCCCATATGATTTCACCATCCTTGATTGTGAGGTCGATGACTGTGTGCCCATAATTTCAGGGTGATCATTCTTAGCAACATTAAGAATTTTGATCGATTTTGAGAAATATGAATTCACCATGAGGGTGGTCTATTAGAGTGTAAACATCAATGTGTTCAACATCCTTAAGTATGTGGATGATTTTGAGGAGTGCCAATGCATTGTAGACATGGACTCGATGGTGGAAGAGGAAGCTGAAAACTTTGTTGCAGTAATTTTTTACAGATCAAGGACTATACACAACTAAAAAAAATGAGACAGAGGAGCTCAAGGAATTTCCACTGAAGGTGCATTAGTCTAGCTTACTCATAGCTAGACTAAGTATGCGATTCGATCATTTGAATTTTGAGGATATCACTCCTCCAAAACCTTCGCTACTGCATGCACCTACCTTAAAGTTGAAACCTTTTATCGTTACATCTTAAACATGTTTACTTGGGTAGTAATGAAACATTACTGATTATTATCTCCTCTACTCTTATTCCTAACCAAGAACGTAGTTTGCTAGATTTTTTTTTCATATCATAAGAAATCTCTAGGTTGGACTATGGTCAATCTGAAGGGAATAAGCCTGATGATATGAATGCATAAGATCCTACTGGATTAATGTCACAATAATTCTATTGAACCAAAAAGACGACTCAATCCTGTTATGAAAAAAGTGGTAATGAAGGAAATAATTAAGTGGCTTGATGCTGGAGTGATCTACCCCATATCCAACAGCTCATGGGTTAGCCCGGTACAATGCGTTTCTAAAAAAGGAGGCATGACTGTGGTGAGCAATAAATAGAATGATCTCCTACCCACACGAATCATGACTGGATAGAGGATATGCATGGATTACTGCAAGCTAAATAATGCTACTAAGAATGATCACCTCCCTCTCCTATTCATCAATAAAATGCTAGATCGATTGGTAGGCAAAACTTACTATTGTTTCCTCTATGGATATTCTAGGTACAACCATATTGTAATAGCGTTGGAGGATAAGGAGAAGTTCATATTCACGTGCTCTTATGGTACTTACGCCTTCAAGAGGATGCCATTTGGATTATGCAATGCTCCAACAACTTTTCAAAAGTGTATGTTGGCCATTTTTTTGGACATGGTTGGGGAGTTCTTAGATATCTTTATGGACGATTTTTGTGTCTCAGGAGATGGCCTCAAAAAATGCCTTGGCAATTTAGTGAAGGTATTGAAGAGATGCGAAGAGGCAGACATGGTGCTCATTTGGGAAAAGTGTAACTTCATGGTGACCAAAGACATTGTGTTAGGCCACAAAATCTCCCGCCAGGGCATCGAGGTGGACAAGGCCAAAGTTGAGGTGATTGAGAAGCTACCTTCACTCACCACCGTAAAGGGCATTAGAAGCTTCTTAGGACATACGAGATTTTATAGGAGGTTCATAAAAGACTTCTGTAAGATCTTAAAGCCATTGTGTACTTTCCTGCAACAAAATATACCCTTTCCGTTAAACGAAGAATGCTACAACACTTTTAAGGAGCTTAAGCAATGATTGATCACATCACTGATTGTAGTAACCCCAGACTGGACAGCCCCATTCGAGTTAATGTGCGATACAAGTGATAATTCCATTGGAGTGTGTTAGGGAAAAGGCGAGGTAAAATTTTTCATGTCATTTATTATGCTAGTCGCACCTTGAATGAAGCATAACTAAACTACACAAACCACTAAGAAAGAACTACTTGTTGTAGTATTTGCTTTTGATTAGTTTAGGTCATACATAATTGGCACTAAGGTTATTGTGAACACTGATAACTCAGCCATCAAATATTTAATGAATAAAAAACTTGCAAAACATAGACTTATTAGGTGGATATTCTTTTTGCAAGAATTTGACTTAGAGGTTAGGGATAGGAAGGGTACAGAGAATCAAGTAGCCGATCACCTATCTAGGTTAGAAAACAAGGTTGCATACGATGATAGTTTAGAAATCAAGGAGGAGTTCCTTGATAAGAAATTTTTATTTGTCGCGACAATACCGAGGTACGCTGACATAGTTAATTTTCTTGTTAGTGGTGTTTTACCTCCTGATTTAAATAGTTAGGGCAAAAAGAAGTTCAGACGTGACGTGCGAATTTACTACTAGGACGATCCTTATTTAAATAAACTAAATAATAGCAAAGAGAAATTCTATTCATTTCATACTGCCTCTACTAGAGGCCACTTTGGTGGAGTTGGATTGCTACAAAGGTCATACTATCTGGTTTTTACTAACCCACTCTTTTTAAGGATGCACATGACTTCTACAAGGCATGTGATCGACTCCAACACACTGGGAATATATCGAAGAGAAATGAAATGACATGGAAAAATATTTTAGAGGTAGAACTCTTCAACGTATGGGTAATAGATTTCATATGACCCTTCCCATCTTTCTTCGGTGATCTCTTCATACTCCTAGTAGTGGACTATGTATCCAAATGGGTTGTGGCCGTGGAAACTCTGAGAAATGACTTCAAGATCCTACTCAAATTCTTTCACAATAACATATTCACAAGGTTTGGAGCACCCAGAGCCATCATAAGTGATGAAGACACCCACTTTGACAACTAATTAATTGCTAAATTGTTACAAAGATATGGGGTGCGGCATAAAATTTCTACGTCATATCATCCCTAGACCAATGGACAAGCTGAAGTCTCCAACTATGAGATCAAGTAGATCATTGAGAAAGTAGTGAACTCTCCCAAGCTTGATGAAGCACTTTAGACGTATCACATAACTTTCAAAACACCACTTGGGATGTTGCCCTTCAAGTTAGTCTATGGCAAGGAATGCCATCTCTACGTGGAGCTAGACCATAAGGCCTATTGGGCGATCAAGAAACTCAACATGGAGGCCCAACTAGTTGGAGAGAAAAAATGCTAGATCTAAATGAGATGGAGGAATTTCGAGGACAAGCATATGAGAATGCCCTTCTGTACAAGGAAAAAAAATGAAGAAGTGGCACGAGATAAAACTTTTGTCATGACACTTTCATACAGGCTAACAAGTCCTCCTATACAACTCAGGGCTGAAGCTATTCCTAGGAAAGCTCAAGTCCCGATGGTCTGGGTCATTCCAAGTACACCAAGCATATCCCCATGAGGCGGTTGATATTAAGAACCTGGTTGATGGCACCATCTTCAAGGTAAATGGCCAAAGGAAAAATGCCTACAATGGAGCCCCCATTCTACGAGACAAGTCAACACTTCTCCTCCACGATGCATGACAATTTGCACATTCTACCTTTAAACATTTGCTATAGAATTTTATTTTCGTAGTTTTCTATAAATAATTTATTTTAACTTAATCATTTTTCTCTCATATTTTTTTGTTTATTTTAATTTTAAATTTTATCTTTTAATTTTTCATCAAGACAGGTGGATGCTTACGGTAAGAAGTAAGAAAAGTGGAAGCAAAACCTTAATTTGTTTTATAGGTTTATGAGGCAAAAAAGGGGGGAAACAACTCCCTTTTTTTAATTTCTATGCTTTTTTATTTTCAAACCAACCAATCATCATTCCCTCATTTTTTTACTTTCATTTATCTTTCTTTCTTTTTACTTTTGTGTTAACTTCTCTTGTACCAAAACCACCCACTACCCACTTTATTTCTTAAAAAACTGCCAACTCTTTTTTCTTCTCTACTTCACATTTTATTTTCCTTCTTAAATTTTTTTTCTCTCTTTATTTCTTCTCTACACTGAAACCTTTATTGCCTCCACATTCAATCTTTTTATTCCAACTTTTCTTTCATATTTTTGTTGCAATAAACATATGGCTCATTCAAAGAAGAACCCCAAAGTGTCATCGTCCTCCCGAGACGCAACTTAATTCTAAAGATTCAAGGATGAGGCAGCAGATGTGTACTTCCAGTTTATTAAAAACCAAACAATTTACCTTGAGCATGGTTTTGTTTTTCCGGTAGCTGGAGAATAATCATTTAGCCCCAAGGTCATGAATAATAAAGAAGCACAAGTGGGAGCGATTTATCAAACACCCCGATGATATTCCCCTGTAATCGTGAAGGGAGTTTTATGCTCACCTCACCAATCCCTCTCAATATACAGTCTATATGCGTGATAAGTTTATCCGCTTTACTCATTTGACCATTAACCATTTCTATAAACTTGAAAATATAGAAAATTGACATGAGATTTTACGATCGAAGCCAACACTAAAACATGCCAATAAGTCTTAGAATACTTGTGCTTCCATTGGACTAAATGGAATAGGAACACACTACTAATTTGAGTGATGAAAGAAGTGCTTGAAGCTCCATACCAAGTTATGAAATCACTTCCTCAAAACCCATTTGATGCCAACTTCTCATCAAACCATTGTTCTGCTGCAACGACTACTTCTTCTCCATTTTATTATTCATAGACGATCAATCAATGTTGGAGAAGTTATTGTAAAACAAGTTTATGATTGTATGAAGAGGAAGAAGGGCACTTTGATCTTTCCCATCTTGATCATTGGTTTGTAACGAAAGAAAAATGTCATCGAGGAGCCCCTTGAAGAGATCATCCCCACTAAAAATGGTATCACCAAAGAGAAGGTCCCTGAGCTTATGAGCTTTGATGAAGATACCCCGGGTGATACCTTAGAGAAAGGTGTAAAAAATCTTGCCACGACATGAATGACAGTAGTGGTAGAAGCTTCGTGTAAGATAAGGGAGAAGTGGATAGGACGGAGGGTAACTTACGCACGTTCTTCACTTATGTGAAAGAATGAGATGCGATGATTTCATAATTCTTCAAAGAATTACTGCCATTACCCTTGATGAACTCCCTCCATTCTCGGATGAGATCTTAGTTGCTCCAAAGGATACTACAACAGCTACTTCGGAAGCCTATCAAGAACAAAATGCTATAGTAGATGATGCTCACCTGGTGGGCCGATCCTAGCTGAATCGATCACCACTAAACATTCCCCGGTGGTTGAGGAAGAGGAAGACTAGTCCAATGGCTAACACAGTCCAGAGTTGTTTTACCATACCCAAGTGCTAAAACCATAACAATATGACGATGACAAGATCAATCAGCTTGAGGACACAACAACTGATCCCACCGAGCAACCTGAAGAGAACCCATCTTCTAATGATCTGTCGTAGCAACTAGAGTTTTCCATGACGAGATATAGACTGAAGAGATCAGCTGGTCGTACCATCAAACCATTTGTTAAGGCATCAGCCGTGTCAACACCTCAATTAACCACTGAGGAGACTGACCAGGATATCCACACCCCGTTGAAGAAGTATCGCAGGCATACGAGGAGTAAAATTGCTTCACCACCACAGTGAGGTACCTCAATTGCATTATATTTGCATTAATATAGTTTAATTTAGTTTAATGTAGTCTTTATGAATTGAGGACAATGCATCTCTCAAAATTTGGGGGATGTATTATCCATACTTAGACATTTACATCGATAATGTTAGTAAATTTTTTTGCTATGACATTAGTTAGGATTAGGGTATTTTTATGAAATAATTTGATGATGCCAAATGATGATGAATTTTTTTTTCTATGGCTAGAATTGAATGTACATGACTGTTGAGAATTGTAGAACGACCTCTGGGACTTGGTTTTTTGTGATCCATTGATACACGATTGTATGTTTTCTATGCTTAAGGAACTTATAAAATTTTTATGAAAGAAATTTTGCATGTTGTATCATAAAGTTTTAACAATGAACTTTAATGCTAAATGGTAGCTTAAAGGCTAAATTAAAACTCCCTTATGATAGTGCATTACGAATAAATGCTTCAGTATAACTGTAGATGGACACTCCTCTATGATATGTCGATACCCTCTATCAATAAATGACAGTCGTAGCATATGAGTGAATGAAAGTAGTCATGAGATGACTCTACCTACTAGCTCGGGGATGAAATGTATGCTTCGATTCATCTAGAGTGTGGGATGGTAGTCGTGATAGGCTGACTCTCCTTGAAGCGTTATAAAAATAAAAAATAAAAAAATTGGGAGTAAAAGTTGTGCTTAATGGATAAATAAATACTATAACAAAACAAGAGAGCTTGCCTATAAACTTTCAAACTTTGTTAAGCATAAACTAGATACACTCACGTACACACACATACAAAGGATCTTGTTCTAGGGTAGATTGCTTGAATTTTCAATATTGTCTAGCATGTTGAAGCCAATTATTTTTAGAGCTGAAATTATATCCCACATAACTATCTTGATCTAAAAGTTTTGTCATAACATATATATTTCTGTTAGCTACTTTTCATTACTTGAGGACAAGCAATAACTTAAGTTTGGGGGTGTGATAACTCCATAAAAAGACTATATTTTAAGGTCTTTTTACTTAAGTTATTGAATGTATAAAAGTAATTTTCATATCATTTAGAAGCAGTTATTTGTATTTAGGTCATATAGTTGCATGTGGTTTAAAAGTCTTACTGCAACATAATTTTATTGCTAAAATTGATGTTACTGAAGGGAAATGTCTATTGGTTATGGTGTTGTAGGTAAAGAATGTAGCCGATAAGGGAAGTTTCGCTATAGTATTTTAGAGCAAAAGTGAAAAAGTTTTGCTGCGACAATTCTTTATAGCAAATCTGTGCACATAAAAGGACAAATAGAAAAAATATATAGCTACCAACTATCCAAGGTTCACGTGAATGCACTGCCATGTCGATATTTTTGGAACAACATGCTAGCTTGCCTCATATTCACGTGTAGGGTATGATTCCTAGAGTATAAAAGGAAGTTTTGGGCCCAAAACCCTAAAAAATTCCCCACTATAAATACCTAAGGATACCCTACATTTTAAAAGGACTTTTGGGGAGTGACTTAAGCAAGGAGGCAACATCTCATCATTTATTCATATTCTTCCTTTTTTTCATCCTTTTTGTGGTGTCCTCCATAGTCGAGCTTCGAAGGGGTAGCAACTAGGACCTTAAGAGAGGCTAGTTCGCTAAAGATGTTCAATGTGGTAGTTCTAAGCTTCACTGTAGCAACTCATTTGGGAGTTTTTCTTCTCCTTGTGCTTTCATTTATTTATTTTATATGGCTTTGTACTTAACGTTGATGATGGATGAACTTAGCCCCACCATGAACTAATTTATTTGACATTGGGTTTGCTTTGAATGATTTTTATTTTGTGTTAATGAATGGTTGAAGTATTATTATGTTTAAATGTTGTTTTGCTCATTGTTTATATTTTAAATGCTTATTCTTGTAAGAACTTTTGAGAGATAGCCATTTTTTAAGTATAAATGCCTAATATCGAGAGAGTTAGGCTAGATCTACATGAACAAGGGAACTTAATCGGGATGGTTAGGTTCTAATCTGTCTTAGAGATAAGGAGAGGGTTTTAAATGACTAAAAGTGATTAGACGTATTCAATAAGCTAGTGATGCAGTTCACGCTGAGAGGTATTGTCATTGCATTAGTTTTATCAGGTTCCTTACTAGAAATAGCCTAGGAGCACTTTTAGTAAATCCTATAGCAGCATAGGCATAGAATACTCAGACCATTCTAGACATAGAATAAACTTTCGTCGGAGCAACCCAACCAATTAACCCTATAGAAGCTTGATTGTCAAGTCTTATTTCATTCTTCAAAGTTCAATTTTAATTCTTGCTACAACATTATTTTTCTGATACTTCAACACTTCACTTAAAATTCTACCACAACAATATTTTACTATTCACCTCATCACTTCCCTAAAACTTTCGCCACAACTATATTTTCTCACCTGTTCATATCATTTTTGCCACAACCAAACTTTATTCATTTGTCTATACCATAATATTTATATATATATATATATAGGTATATAGGTATATGTATAGGTATACTTAGTGACACCCTTTTTGCTATAACATTTTTAAAATCCCTCCAATCCCTGTGGAGACGATACTCACTCACTACTATATTACTTGATCGATTGTGTATACTTGTACATATTTTACGTCCAATTTATAGCACTCACACCACAATATCAAGGGACATATAGTTAATTAAAAGAAACTTAAATCTTGTATGCAGTCCGTGAACTTTCAAAGTGTAATTTATTTTGTCCCCTATTTCAATTGAACTCCCAAATTTCAATTTGATTCAATTTAATCCTTTTCCTTATTTATAAATTGGTACCCTATTTTTTCTCTTTTTTTGGAGCATTTTATTTTTTATTTGTTTTTTTTATTTATTTATTTTATTATTTTTTTTTTTTTTTTTAATATTTTTATGGGATTCAATTACATAATAAAAGATCATCAAAGGTAAATAAGTTCAGATCAATTTTAAATTTTATTTAAGTTTTAATTTTCTTGATTGAGACAACTGATAATTTAATGGTACCTAGACAGTAATTCGGGGGTGGTCATCCTTCCTCAATCGTAAACCAATCCCGAATTTGATAAATTTGTATTAAGACGTAGATTTGGTAAAACAATAAGTTCAATGTATCTGATCTACCTATTTTAAAAGAGATCGATGGCGACTCCATCACAAATCCAAGTCGAAGCACGAACCCGGGACCACCCGAAGAACCGTTACAACAACTTGGCGACTCTGTTAGGGACTATAGAGAGTCAGGCCAAAACCCATTACCCACTTGTCTTCTTTAGCGGAAATGTTAATTTAAGTTTCAATTTACTTTCTATCATTTTTATTTACCTTTTATTATTTTATTTACTTTTTAAAATAAATAGTTTGACTAACTATTTTTTTTTCATTTTTTAAAAAGGGAGTCGCATCTTAAGTTTTATACCCGAGCTCCAAGCCTTTTAAGTGGGGGTGAAAGTGACGTCTTCGTGAGAATTTATTCTCCGTATGGGGCCTAGCAACTACCCTCCAAGGTTCATATACCTTATTTCTTAGTGGGAATTCATTCCTTGCATGTGAATAGGGGAACTTAGGTCCTTTTTTAGAACTTAAACTGTGTCACCGCGGGAATTAGAGCCCCTTGAAAAAACATACAAAACCATAGATGTTGGTTGTTTATTTTTTCTTTGATTATACTATTCTAAGCATGTGAACTATAATTTTATGCGGTTAGGTTATTTTTTGTTAAAAAGAATATGGAATTAGAAATCATGTTCAGGTAGGATTGAAAGCATGCTAGATAGATATCATATATTCTAGGGTAATCTATACTTTTGCTCTTATTATTATTAATTTATCATACTACCACTATCTCTTTTTGTTTCATTTTTTTTACTATTTCTGCATTTGCATCATTAAAGAGAAGAGGTGTTGATCCGCAGATTATTTGTTAGGTTTGAACAACTTTCATTAATGAAAAACATGGTTGTGATACAAGAAGTAAAAATACAGAAGTATGACAGTTGTAAAAAAACTCAAAAGAGAAAGGAAACAGTCTGGAAGGCATCCATATGTCAAGATTAGCGAGCTATGCCTCGATCAGCCTTAGACACAATGATGTTTGAGAGTTGCGAGGCATTTGGGATAGTTGGGAAGAAAAAATAAAATATATATTCCATCAACTCTATGGCGACATTGCGTATTTGCTTTATGTCAAGAAAGATGAGCCTCTGATCTAAGCCTTGGTTTAGTTCTGGAATATGGGTTACAATTGTTTCACCTTCAACAAAGAAGTCATAGTGCCCACCATAGAAGAATACACAACATTGTTACACTGTAATAGGATTCAATAGACCGATTCTTCACCAAATTCAACAAAGAAGATCCGTTCAAAAATGGATTGCCAACAATCGCTGGAGTAGACATGTAGTGGGTGGCTAATCGAATCCAACATAAATGTAAATGAGAAGGATTTCGTGTATTGAAATCAAGCAACTAATAGATAAATAGTGGAAAGTAATCGATTTCTTCACACTGGAAATATATGGGCTAGTCATTTTTCCAAAGATGCTAGGATACATTGAAGCAGTTGTGGTGTAGTTATTCAAATGATTTCCATGAAGGGTGAATCCTTCTCTAGCAATCCTTGTCGAAACTTTTTGATCGTTGAACCATTGTCAAAAAGTGGAATGAGATCATTTCATAGGTTGCATACAATTACTACAAGTCTAAATCCACATCCATTTCTGGAAAACGGGTAGGGTCTATTATCTTCAGTACAGTACGAGATATTCACCCTTAGAATATTTTCTCAAAACAACAACGGTGTGAAAGTGTCCCAATAGAAAGGTGGTCAAAGATGTTTACACACATTCATGACAAAGAAATCATGTGGCGGATCACTTGATTGGCACGAAGTGATATAATCTATAAATTTGGAGACTCAAGCATAGTGATGCTACTTGGACTGTGGGGAGGAATTGGCTACACTATACTTTTAATTCTACAACAATATGGGGCACGACAATTCATCTTGGTTACTCATGTACTTTGGAAGTTTGATTTACGTATTATAAAGAAAACCATAAGAGAAAGTCAAAGTTATATCAAATTCATGGAAAAAATTTCCGGACTGATGTCATACAATCTCGGGAAATACTTAGATCGGATTATGTTGAGTGGAGAAGAATAATAAAGAATAAAAACAATCTATAGTTTATCGTGAAGATACTCAACCTATGGAGGAACGTCTTAAGGTTGTCCAATCTGATTTAGAAATAGCAAAGGGTGAATTTGAGGCAGAGTGGAAATAATGGAAGAGAAACTGAAAAGTTAAAGAATGAAATATTCCAATGAAATATGGATGCAGAGATCCAAATAGATGAGGCCAACAAGGTGGTAAAAGAGTAGAATAAAGTTTGTGATGAGCTTAAGGATCTGAGGAAAGGGTTTAGAAATCAAGCGCAGATAATTGCTCATCTGAAAATCGTCAAAGTTTTGGAAAAACGAAGCCTATAGCTTGAAGAGGAAAGTTGAAGTATAAGGTGACATTAAAATACAGAAAAATCAGTTGAAAGCTTCCCATAGACAATTATCAAGAGTCAGTATTAAAATAAAAAGTTAAAAACCAAGATGACTGACTTAGAGAGTTCCTTTAAGAAGAAGAGAAAATGAGTTAACCAAGCCATGAAGACACACATCACTGAGTTATAAGACATCGTGTACGGTTACAATAAGCAGGCAAGCGAGCTCTAGATAATTCCCTTTGATAGATGACTCCAGTGGTGATGTCGATGAAAGCAGGCTTAGCAAAAGATTAAGGAAAAAGATGCAGTCATCTAAGATTTCCTAAAGCAATTTCAAAAAACTGCTCGTCACCTATGTGGTTTACTAAGAGAAGCCGAGATAGTAAGGCAAGGGATTCAACAGTGAATAATGAAGCCTGAAAACTTATCAACTTGCTAAAAGTTGTCCGAAGTTTAGAGGATTTGTCTCAAGTCTATCTTTGAATGATTTTGGTTTCGTTGTAACGACACTTTTGTCTCAATAAAGTTTATTCTATGATGATGTATACTCTTGGACCAATGCCTCGAACTCACGATGTATTCATCATGAATTTTTTGCATTTTAATTAGTTTCTACTATGCATTTATTATTAAAATTAGAATGACTAATAAAATTTATTTCATTCACAAAAGTAAAAAGCACTAAACCCATCACATCCGCATAATACTCGACTAAAGTCAATAAAAGCCATGCTAAAGGAGATTGACGACAACTTTGCCAAGTTGCAAAAGGAAATTGAAGAAAACTACAAGAATATTTTTGACACCCTTGCAAGAAATTAGGTGACATGGTGGACCAGATTGTGGCCAGGTTAGCTGAATTGAATTTTGCAAACACCCATGGGGTTGGGGAACTAAAGAAGTTGTGGCACCACCACCACCACCACCAAAGCTGATAATGAAACCTGGGGGTTCCAAAGGTACCTGAGGGACTTTTTTTCCATAGTACCACAAGCATCCAGAACGAATCCGTTAAACAATCCATAAGAATATCTTATCCCAAACTTTGATGAAGAAGATAAGACCACGAAGATGGAGGAAAATATAAGACATTTGGAGGACCAAATGAAAACTTTCAGAGGAGATGACGATTTCTAAGGAGTTGATGCCTTAGAGTTGAGCTTGGTCCCATATCTTATAATGCCACCAAAGTAAAAAGTTTTAGACATCAAAAAATTCGACACAAATAGTTGTCATTCACACACATAACCATGTTCTATCGAAAGATGATAGAAATGTTAAAAATTATCAACTCCCGGTTCACTTCTTTCTGGAGAGCTTATCGGGTTCAACTATCTATGATACAATCAACTGAACATGTATCTTATCAAAACCTAGAAAGAACTCGATAAATCCTTCATAGAGTAGTATAAATATGAAAACGAGATAAGGTCGGATCGAGTAATGTTACAGGGGATGGAGAATAAGGCTAATGAAAGCTTATGATAACATACACAGCGGTGGAAGGAAATAATTGTGCAAGTTCATCCTTCACTAGATGAGAAAGAAACTAGAAAGCTATTCGTGCATACTCTCAAAGCTCCTTACTTCAGACACTTGGTAGTAATCACCTCCAGAAGTTTCGCAGACGTAGTCATGGACGGAGAAATGGTGGAGACGACCATTAAATAAGGAAAAATCAAAGGAGCATAGTCTCAAAAAAGTCATCCGTAAAGAAGAAAGAATGTGATGTCAATAATGTGAACACCTACAGCTCTGAAAAAGGTTTCACCGTATCTAAGTTAACCTTGAACCCACCAAGACAAGACTCAAGGGAGTACAGAAAAGAGAAGAAACAATTCGACCCAATCCCCCATGACATATGAGGAGTTATTCCAGCAACTACGCAACACACACATTGTGTTACCTTATCCAGTGGAACCTCTAAAGCCACTATATCCAAAGTGGTATGATGAAAATGCCCATTATGAATACCATGGTAATGTCCCAAGACACTCCATTGATAACTTCCTTGCTTTTAAGAGGCTTGTTAAAAATTATAAAATTGGATTTATTTCAATGACACACCCAATGTAGGCTAAAACCCTTTCCCAAATCACAGGGAGACCGAGGTTAATGCCATTAGCCAAGAAATAGGAAGAAGTACCAAGATAAAGGTATCAGAAGTAAGATTCCTCACTAATATGGGTATGAGGGAAAATGGTGAACATATGGTTACTAGTTCCACACCTGAAGACTCTAAAATGTAGAAGAAAAAATTACTACCAATATCATTATAAGAAATGGCATACCATACAAGAAAGCTCTACATTAAGAGATCTAGTCCAACAGTTGATGGATAATAAAGAGTTAGAGTTTTACGAGAAAATCTTGAAAATAAATGTACGTGCAACTAGGGAGTCTTCAAACAAATGGAACAATTCTAGTTATCCTTTGGTGAGCATTCTCTCAGTAAAGATGTCAAAAAAGATTCCCGTAAAGGTAGTAATCATAACCCCAAGGCCATTTGCTTACAAGGATAGTAAGCAGTTACCTTGGAAATATGACAATAAGGTGGAAATTATCAATGAAGTAGGATATTTCACTAGGAGTGAGAGATGTTATTTGCAAAAGTCTAGCCCACCTTATAGGATGATAGAGCCCTTTAAGGGAGATGAATCAGTGATCAAAGAGCCTATAAAGAAGGACAAAACTGTTAAATTCTTGAAATTCCTAAAACACAATGAATACAACATCGTAGAGAAACTACACAAGCTATCGGTTTGAATTTCAATGCTAGCCCTACTTCTAAGTTCTAAGTCACACCGAGAGGTGCTACTAGAGGTGTGAACCCAAACATCTATGTCAAAATAAATGTCATAAAAAAACTAGATCAATTAGTTAATAATATCCAAGCAGATAATCTCATTTCCTTTTCTGAAGATGAAATTTCATCGGGAGGAAGAGGAAAAGCTAAGACGTTACACATTACGACCTATTGTAAGGGGCATGCCCTACCTAGTGTTCTAATTGACAATAGATCCACACTTAATGTTATGTCACTCGTAACTCTAAAGAGGTTATCGATAGAAACCTTACATATTAGACCTTGTCAAAACATTGTACGAGCATTTGATGGAACAAAGAGAGGGGTGCTCGACAAGATTGAAATCCAACCAACCATTGGTCCATTCACTTATAATATAGAGTTTCTAGTCAGGATATCATTCCATCATAAAATTTTCTTATAGGTAGATCGTGGATCCACCAAGCCAGCTCAGTGCCATCCACACTCCATCAAAAGATTAAGTTATTCATTGATGGAGCCCTTGTGATTATCAATATGAAAGAAGACATTGTGGCAAGTGTCACCACTGATGCCCCTTATGTTGCAATAGATGAAGACACTATAGAATTCTCGTTTCGCACTCTAAATTTCGTTAATGCTACCTTTGTGGCAAAAGAAAACAAGTTCCCTAGGCCCTGGCTATCAAATTGCAATAAGATGGAGATCATACTAACATTGGAAAAAGATGCCCAAACAAGAAGAGGGTTCAAAAATTCCTATAATAAGGAATCGATCCCATTTACCCTATCATGAGGATGTATCACTTTGGCCTTGGTAATCAATTGAGCCATCAAAAAAAAAGAATGAGATCTAAAAGGGGCAAGGGAGGAGAATGGAAAGGCTAGCATGTGATGAGGTCCAATGGGAACCAACAGTCTTTCCCCCCTCTTCGTGAAACTTTCATATCAAGATGATATACGTTTAAGAATGATGCAGTAGTAACTCCCCTGGCCCTTGGAGATTCTCTAAATAATTTGAGCATAAATAATTTAATGGAGGATGGAACAAGAGAGGTTGATTGATTTGGAATCTACATATTAGCACCAGGGTTCGTACTAAACAATTGGACCACTAAAGAACTACCTGTATTTTTAAAAAAAAATTCAGAGTAATGCTAAAAATTTCGCTATTTGCTCATACCTGGGGCATTAGGAGATATTTCTAAGGGTTGATTGGACTATCTTTATTTAATTTCAATAAAAGATGCATTCTCATTTTCTCATATGACAAACACATTTTTCATTTATCCTTTATTTATTTGTGTATATACATATATGTTATTTGTTTATACTCTATGTGAGATAGTTTCTTTCATATATGTATATATATATATATTCTCTTTCATTTTTCTTCAGATCACTAGATATCAATGACATATATGATAATGAAATCGACCTAGAGATTAACTTCGAGCAACTTATGTGTTTAGGGGAAGTCGATGAATGTGACAATGAGGAAGAATGCGACTTACCTCTCGAGTTATTAAAAACAGAGGAAATGAAAGATAAACAAATCATGCCTTATGAAGAAAAAATTGAAGTTATGAACCTAAGATCAGAGGAGGATAAGAAAGAGGTCAAAATCGGCACGACCCTTTATACTGAATCATGAAAAAAGTCTGGTTGAACTTCTCCATGAATACAAGGATGTGTTTGCATGGTTCTATCAAGATATGTCAGGACTATATACAAACATTGTAGTACACAAGTTACCAAGCAATACAAAATACAAACGGGTACATCAAAAATTGAGACGGATGAGACCCAAAATACTTCTAAAGATAAAAGAAGAAGTCAAAAAGTAGTTTGACGCCGGCTTCCTTCAAGTCGCTAAATATCTAAAGTAGGTGACATATATAGTACTTGTACCAAAGAAAGATAGGAATGTATGCATGTGTGTCGACTACAAAGACCTTAACAGAGCAAGTCTATAAACAATTTTCCACTTCCACACATAGATACTTTAGTGGAAAACACAGTCGGGAGCTTGTTGTTCTTATTCATGGACGAATTCTCCAAGTATAACCAAGTCAGGATGTATCCAAAGACATGGAAAATACCATCTTTTCACCATATGGGGAACGTTTTGTTACAAGGTGATGTCGTTCGAATTGAAGAATGCATAGGCGACATATCAAAGAGCCATGATCACTTTGTTTCATGACATGATACACAAAGAAATTGAGGTATATGTGGACGATATGATTTTTAAAGCTTAAATTAAAGATGAGAACATTGAGAATCTTAGAAAGTTGTTCCA
Source organism: Hibiscus syriacus (assembly GCF_006381635.1). Lineage (NCBI taxonomy): Eukaryota > Viridiplantae > Streptophyta > Magnoliopsida > Malvales > Malvaceae > Hibiscus > Hibiscus syriacus. The sequence goes on along the minus strand of NW_024062542.1, from coordinate 532,106 downwards.
AAGATCGAGAAAGTTTCAATTGAAGCTCAACCCGAACAAGTGCACCTTTGGAGTAACATATGGGAAGTTGTTGGGCTTTGTCTTCAGAACAATGAGGATTGAAATAAATCTAGACAAGGTCAAAACAATCCAAAGTCTTCCACCACCATGTATAAAAAACAAAGTTCGAGGATTCATAGGGAGATTAAACTATATCGCCCGATTCATCACATTTGACCAACAAGTACGACCCAATTTTTTGATTGCTCAAAGAAAGTAACCATGAAGAATGTAATGAAAATTACCAAATGCCTTTAAAAAAGTAAAGAAATATCTTTTGAAAACTCTCATCCTGATGTTACCAATTTCTGGAAAACATTTTTTCTTGTACATTTCTATAATTAAAAGTTTAATATGATGCGTACTCGGATAGCACGATAAAACCGTAAAGAAAGAGAAAGCCATTTACTACTTAAGCATGAAATTTACATATTGCGAGGTTAAATATCTGCCAATCGAAAAAGGTCTAATGCTCTTTGGTCTGGGCTACTCGAAGACTTAGCCAATATATTTTGTACCACACTACATGACTGATTTCTAAGTTGGACCTATTAAAATACATGATGGTATACCTGCTCTTTCAGATAGGCTAGCCCATCAGCAAATGTTGTTATTATAGTTCGACATTCAGTATGTGAGTCAAAAAGCTATAAAAAAAAGAGTGTCATATATGACTTTTGGCTAGCAAAGCCTTCAACGATTATAAATTATTAAACTTTAATTTTCCAGATGAAAACCTTATGGCCGTATCTGTGAAAGAAGCCAATACTTTCACTTTTAAATACTAGACGATGAATGTTGATGGTGCATCTAATGCTTTGGGGCACGAAATCGGAGCAATTTTTGTCTCACCAAAATGAGATCACTACTTATTCACGATCATGCTGATCTTCGATTGTACAAATAATATGGCAGAATATGAGGCTTGTGTCTTAGGACTTTGAGCTGCCATAGGGAGGAAAAATAAAGTTTTTAAGGTGTCTGTAGATTCTACCTTAGTAATTTGCCAACCCCGAGGAGAGTGGGAAACAAAAGACTCTAAGTTGATAGAATATCAAAAGCTCATATTGGAGTTAATCAAAGAGTTTAATGAGGTCAGGTTCCATTATCTGCCCAGAGAAGAAAACCAAATGTCGGATGGTTTAGCTACCCTAGTAGCAACATTCAAGATGAATGAAGAATCGAAAATGATACCCATCGAGATGCAATCTTATGAAATACCAGCTCATTGTACCACATCAAAGAAAAGAATGATGGAAACCCTTGATATTTTGATATTATTTAATACATCAATATCAAAGCTACCCTAAAGTCACAATAGAAAATAACAAGCGAATGATTCAAAGAATGGTCACAGGATATGTCATTGATGGAGAAATTCTCTATAAGAAAAGTCACGATCATATTATGTTAAGGTGTGTGGATGTAATAGAGGCCAAAATAATACTAAAGGAAGTGGATAAAGAAGTATGCAATACTCAAGCTAATGGGTACACGATGGCAAGACAAATCATAAGATTCAGATATTATTGGCCGACAATGAAAGGAGATTGTGTAACATCCCAAAAAGGGCTAGTTGCAAGAATGTAAATTTTTAGAATTGGGTGCTCAATTTTAGAACAAGTTAAAAGTTCAGGGACTTAATGGGAATTATGTTAGATTGATTAACAAATTTTGAAATTCATAAGGGTATTATGGTCTTTCTAAGAGAAGATTTTTTTTAATTTCTCTTTAAAGGGTGTATATACGTGGTATTAGGAGAGGAAAAAGGAAAAATCTGGAGATGAGCTTCTTCTTCATCCTCTCCACCGTGAGCTCCATTTCATAAGGTGAGTTTCGGTTAAATGATTATTTCTTGAGTTTTAAGCTTAGTTTTGATTCTTGGTGTATTAAGAAATCTTAAGTCATCTTAAAATCAAAAGATGAAGGAGTTATGAGATATTAAAGATTAGAAGTTTTTAAATGAAATCTTGGAAAAGAGTTAGTAATTGAAGTTGGAAGTTAAATTTGACTTGTCATCAGTCAAAGTAAGAAATCCAAAGTGTTAGAAACGAATTTAGAAAATGTTGAAAATTTGGTGTAATTCTTGATTTACATATGAAGGATAGGATTTTGAGGTTAAGGATGTGATAAATGAGTATTAATGGGTTTAAGCATGTGTATGTGAGTTAATAATATGAAAGGGGATGAAACGTGAAGTGTTTGAGCTGAAATGAGTGAAGTTTCGGGCTAAAAAGCATTTTCTGGGTAAGGGGTATCGGTACTTGTTGAGTGGGTACCAATACTACAAGGCTAATTATGAGGAATTGATGCATGGGGTATCGATACTTGTATGAACAATATAGCTACCATATGGAAGAGGTATCAATACATATGTGAAGGGTATCGATACCAAGGAACATTAAACCTAATTTCGGTATTGATACCTAGGAAGGGTATCGATACCCTAGAGTAGAGGTATCAATATGTGCTTGTAGTACCGATACCCCTTAAGTTGGAAAATTGAATTGGAGTTTTATTTAGTTATATTGATATGAATCGTATCAAGTAATTCGAATATCGACATTCATTAAATTTCGTATTCATGAAGATATCGATCGAAATCAAAGTTTGGATAGGCTGCCAGAGTAAGATTCGAGAGAGAGAACGAGAACTTTATATTGGCAAGTAACCAAGGTGAGTACATGATAATAAGTGTAAGTTATGCTATGGAATTAATACTTGTGATAAGTCGAATTTCGATATTAGGATATATCAATATGTGAATATAAGCATATAGGGGTATGATACTTAGATGTACCTGAGTCCATGCATATGTTTAGAGGTAAGTGTATTTATATATGTGATGTATGTGTGAATATGCATTGTATGTATTACATGTATGTGATTTATATTAATATAAAATGATAAAACATAAGATAAATGAAAGGATATAAACCATAAGATATGAACTATATGTGCTACATGATATAATGAGTTTTATGAGAAATGACATGAGCTACATGATGATATGTTATATGAATATAAGAACTTGTGATATGAGATATATGATAAGAAGACATGAGACTCCATGTGAGTATTACACGATATATGTGATAAGAAGCCATGAGCTTATATGTGCATATGATATGAATATGTGAAAGTGTGATAATATGAATAATAATGCCCATGTTATATGTTATGAGAGCTAGGGGTATAGTTGGCATGCCAAGAGTCGAGGGTTCTACGTGGTCCTTCGGGACATATGTGTTCTATGTGGTCCTTTGGAACATAGTGGTCCTTCGGGACAAATTCTACGCTCCCCTAGTGGGAATTATACGAGATGTCGTGACAGCATATGTGTATAACCTCTATGTACTCACATACCTTAAGTTCTCAGAAGTATACATGGGCTGTAAAGATAATAAATAACTTGTTATAATAATATGTGTGTTCTTTTGTGAAATGGTATTTGTGCTATAGTGACATGTATGATATGATAGTCGTAATTATTCATGCATTTTTGTGTTTTAGAGTTTATATTATATGTTTATGTCAAGTATATGCTCATATGATAGAAAGGAATTAATGATGGTTATATATGTATATAAGTATAATGTGTATTACATGATATATACATGCATTTGTTAGTTTACATTATATATTTACATGTCTCACTAAGTCTATGACTTAGCGTGTGAGTGTTTCACACGTAGGTTTCGAGAAGCAAGAAGAGGAGCAAAACAATGATAGGCAAAGCAAGAAAGGTCAGCTTCTCCTTTCCGATTATCAGATCAGAAAAGTCTTTTATTAATATGTATTTTGTTATATGAAATTGTAGTTGGCATGTAAGATAAACGATTTGAATTGTACATACTCTGATAAGTTTGTAAACTTTTATTTTAAAATAATATGAAGTTTTCTTTTAACGGGAAATTTTCATTATTTTGAACAAGTAAAGGTTTTGAAAGTTGATGTAACACCTCGGACTCGGATTCGGGTCGGATATAGGTTGAGGGTGTTACAGATTGTGTCATTTATGCCCGTAAATGCCACAAGTACCTGGTTTATAGAGATAAAATACATGTTCCTCCACACTCACTTCATGTGATGACGGTGCCATTGTTTTTTTCAATGTGGGGGATGAACGTATTGGGCATATTTATCCAAAGACTTATAATGGACATTAATTCATGCTCGTGGCGATTGATTATTTTACCAAATAGGTAGAGGCAGCCTCAAATACCAATGTGACACAATCAACCATCTCAAAATTCTTGAGGAAATAGATCATTTTTCGATATAGTTTTTCAGAGAGAATTATAACAGATAATGTGCTAAACTTGAACAAAAAAATGATGGATGATGTGTGCAAAGAGTTCAACATAAAGCACCATAACTCCACTACTTATCGACCCAAGATGAATGAGGCAGTATAAGCCACAAACAAGAATATCAAAAGAATAGTGGAGAAAATGACTGAGACATATAAAGACTAGCACGAAAAGCTCCATTTTTCTTTGTTCGCATACTGGACCTCCGTACGAACTTCGAACGAGGCAACACCATTTTCCCTGGTTTACGGGATAGAAGCCATACTACATATCGAAGTAGAAATACCATCACTTCGGGTATTGAAAAAAAGTAAAGTTGGATGATGCTGATTGGGCATAAGAACGGTATGATCAGTTGAATCTAATCAATGAGAAGAGGTTAAAAGCCATTAACCACTACCAAATATACCAAAAACAAATTATCCTGGCACACAACAAGAAAGTTCACCTGAGAGAATTCTACAAAGATGATCTGGCTTTGAAAAAGATCCTGCCTATTCATAAGGATTTCAGAGGAAAATGGATACAAAATTGGGAATGACCTTATGTCGTAAAAAATGCCATTTTCGGGGGTGCCTTAATCTTGAATGAGATGGATGGCTCAGAGTTATCCAACCCAATAAACTTGGATGTTGTCAAAAGATACGTTTCCTGAAGAACTTAGATTGAAAACCCGAAAATGGTGCTCTATGTAAAAAAAAATTAGAGTGAAAACCTGAAAAATGACTCTCTAGGTAAAAAAGGAGGGTTCAAGATGAAAACCCCGCAAAGGGGGGATCTTATAACCAAAAGAAATCCCAAGTTGAAAACTCGTAAAGGACGACTTGAGCAATGATTCAAGTTTTCACACATGGGAAGATCCTAAGTTAAAATTACGACATTGTTAAGGGTATCAGATTAAGGTTGAATTATCAGAAATTCAACCATGACATTCGATATAAGGCTTAATGATTAGGGAAAATTTTTGCACCCTTGATACATTGTCACAATCTTTGAGGTCCTCTCGACACAGGCTATGCTCGATCCTTTCCATGACGTGCCAATTCATAGGAATTTATGTCATTGAAATCTAGGGAACTTATTTTGTTTATCACTCTCTCCTTTAAATGTTTTCCATGTACTTATCAAATATTCCTTTCTCACATAAATAAAAATGAAGTTTCCTTTCAAAAGCCCATTTTCCTTTGAAAGTAAATATGTATATTTTATTTATCCCGAAAAGATATCCTTGTGTATTACTATACAAAAATTTCTTTAAAAACAGTTATTTCATAAGCAAAAAGAGAGCTTTGATCTGGAACTGGTGGAAATTGCCTAGATGTCACTTCGTTAAGCCACCCTTGCCCCATTTCTAAAAAAAATAGCTTTCATCAAAACAATGTTCACGAGGAGATCATAAGGTCACAATAATCAAAGTTGTTCACATGACATCATATATCCGAATGTATGAAGGTCGAGGTCAACAAAAGAAGATCGAGATTTCTCTTTAGAAGACGAAGAATGCTAAAATGGCATTTGAATTTTAGTCACACCCTAAGACATCCATCACATTTACTATTCATACAAATTTACGATTTTACATATTGATTGAGTCAATTTTAACTTCACAATGAAAGATATTGCACTCAAAACATAGCATAACTCAACTACAATGGGCTATTTCATAATAAAGGTCTTCATGTCTGGAAAGGGACCTCAGATAGACTAAGATTTAGCAACAAAGAGCTACTTCACAGTCTAGATTTCGAGCAATATTTCAACTTCTTGACGAAGGATATCAAGCTCAAATCATACAAGACCAAATCGCGATGGAGAGGTCGTCTACAACATAGTTTAAGTCGAGAAGAGCTATATGTCAACCAAAGCTTTCAATTTCAATTTCAACTTCACAACAAAGGATACTCAACTCGAGAGCCCATTGATCGTATGATAGCAATGAGGAACTATATTTTGGTCAAATTTTTTGAAGTCAATTTCAAACTCTACGACCGAGGATATTAAATTCGAAAACTAATTCAAAATCAACTGCAGTCTTGCAACGAGGAACTAGTATTTAGTTGAAGTTTTTAGAATCAAGTTTTAACTTCACGACGAATGATACTTGACTGAGAAGCACATCCAGAATAGACTGCAATTTGGCTTAGCACAACGACGAAGAGCCATCTTCCAGTCAAACCTCTTTAAAGTCAGATTTCAGCTCCATGACGAAAGATATTTGGTTTTAAGAGAGATCATTTACAACTTCAACTCAGATTTCAACTTTTACAATGAAGGATATCAAATTTGACGAAAGTCTAATTCAACAGAAGTTTGATCTGATTCCTAAAGGAAATATAAACGTCTCAACACTAGAAGAGCAAGCTCGCATCCCAAATCCATTTGTTTTGAAAACCAAACGAAAATTCGTATCTTTTTTTTCTTTTTTCTATTATCGTTACACGACAATGAACAAATAGGAGCAGCTATAAACACCCATCTTCGTCTGGGATTACTTTAGGATTTCTATTATTAGTATACTATATATATATAGTATATACAATATATATTATATGCATCATTATTTACATCATTTATTTTTATTTTTATTTATTTTTTACTTTTTTATTTTTATTTTTTAGGTTAAGCCCAAAAGCCAAGGTCTGGTTCGTTAAGGTCCAGAGTTGAAATCCAAGTCAAGGTCAAAGGTCCAGTAAGTTGGCAATAATGGAGGCCCAACAGAGAGAACTTGGCTGATCCAGCAGGCAAATCTGGTTGGGCCAAGAAAAAAGAGGTATGTTTTCAGCTAGGGTTTCCAAAGAACAAAGCTCGCACAACATGAAGGATAACCGATGGATTTGGAAAGTAACAACAGACCAGTTCTCATATGGCTTACGGTTTCAAAACCCAAAAAAGTAATGTATCAGTGTCGCAACATAGTGACCGTTGGATCTACAACCAATCCAACTGCCGAGAAAGCCCCAGAACATTCCAGAATGCACCAGATGAGCCCAAAGGTCCCGAACAGTCATCGATCAATGCGTGAAGCCAAGTGCTGACGAATAAAGCTTCACGTGCCGAACATTGACGATTTCTAATGTCAAATTAAAACCAAATCAAGGCAAGTTCAGCCAAGGATCTCATAAATCGAACAAAATGGCAACACATAAACACAAATAACAACAAGAATCGACCCAAAATAAAAGGGAATTTTTTTCCTTTAACATATAAATGACATTAGGAATCGAAACAAAAGAACAAGTAGCCCTCCATCAAAAAATTAATCCCAATGCTCTTGGGGTTCCCGAGAATCGAGAATCACTGTACTAAGGGGGATTTGTCTGCCTTCAAGTCATCTTCTAAACCCTTGCAAAGAACCGAGAGGAGCATCCACAAGCATTCGAAGGATTCAGATACTAAAAAAGAGCAAGAGAGAATGGTTGCTTATCTTTTGTGCATGGAGGAAAGGAGCATCATCGGGGAGTTAAAACACCCTGAGAAGACACATGTATCACCGTAAAAAAGGTAAAAACCTGAGGGCTCTCGGTTCGGATCTATGCCGTGGGGTTGGTCCTTTAGATAATCGGTCGACGGGGTTAGGTTCGGGATATAAAAAGCTTTTGAATGGCGGATTTTGGGAAAGGGGAGATAATTCGAAAGAGAATTTAAGAGTTGGGGGAGAGAAGGTTTTGAGAAGGTGTCACAAATGAAAGGGGGAAAAGGATTTGCAGGGATTTATATATGAGGGACCTATGGGTAATTACAAGAAACTTAAATCTTGTTTGCAGTCCCTGAACGTTCGAAGTTTAATTCATTTTGATATCCTATTTCAATTGGACTTCCAAATTTTAATTTGATTCAATTTAGTTCTTTTCCTTATTTATAAATTGGTACCCTGATTTGTCTTTTCTGTTTTACAACATTTTGTTTTTCTGTTATTTATTTATTTATTTTATTATTATTTTTCTTTCTTTAACATTTTTAGAGGATTCAATTAAATCTCTAAAGATCACTAAATGTAATAAATTCATATTGATTTTAAATTTCAATTTTTATTTAAGTTTCAATTTTCACGATTGAGACAATTGGCTAATCGAATGGTACCGAGAGGTTGATTTTTGAGGGAGCTAACCTTCCTCGATTGTAAACGACTCTAAATTCGAATTTTTTTATAAAGACATAGATTCGGTAAAATAGTAAGTTTGAGGTGTTGATCCACCATTTTAGAAGCTATCGGTGGCGACTCCACAAATTCAAGTCGAAGCGTGAACCCGAGACCATCTGAAGGACCGTTGCGACAGTATCCATCATTTGAAGAAGAAGAAGAGAAAGAGAATAAGAACATTGGTCAAAACTTTTGAGAGTTAAACATGTGGTAAAACAATGTCAGATCATTAATTTAACGCGCCAAATCAGTTTTTCGTCACCATGTTAACAGTAGTTAATGTCAGGTGATCGATTTGTTATGAATCAATAACGTTAATGATCAATTTGTCACTTTTGAAACTTCAGTGGTGAAAATAGAAATTTATTCAAATATTAATGATCATTTGTGTAGTTTACCCTAAATTTTTTAGATTGGAGAAGAGTAAGGACGAAAATAGTGCATGAAGATTATAGAGGGTAGAAAGAAAGAGAAAATGGATTAAATTGATAGAATATTGAAATATTAAGGTTAATTTTTAAGAATTATGATCAAGTTAAAATCAAATGAAAAAGTTGAGGGTTCAATTTTTATTATGTTTTTGGCTAAATTTTTAATAAAAACTATATTTTTTAAATTAGGTGATTATTTTGTAATTTTTTATAGCCGGAGTGCTCAACAAAAAACATCATATAATTAGAGTAATATTTACATATTTTACCCTATTTAGGGGCATTGATTTTGAAAAATAACTTTTAAAAGTATTATAGAAACGGACTTTTAAAAGTACTATTCAAAAGTGCAATTTAAAATTTAATTGTTTGGAACTACTGTTAAAAAGTGAGTTTGGAAATATAAAATGTTCATTATAGACATTATGTTTTAAATTAAAAGTATAACACTTAAACTGTATTTGCACTTGTATATAAATTATATCAAATTAAACTATAATAAATTTACCAACGAGTGTTGCCAAAAGTGGTTGAGATTCATGAATTTGAACTTGTAAGACCAAGTTCGAATCCCACCACCGTCACTCTTAGTGGGTAATATGTAAAGTCCTATGTAAATCCCAATTGAGTCTTAGGTATGCCTTGACCCTAGATTGGAGGAGCCACCCCTGACCTAAACTTTTGTTTGTACAAAAAAACTATAATAAATTCAAAAAATATTATTATATATGAATTATATCAATTTAAACTATAATAAAAATATAATTATAATAAAAATATATTTTATATAACTCACTATTAATATTTTAATATATAAATATGAATTTTATTTATTTTTTAAGTAATTAAAATAAATTATTAAAATTAATAAATTATTTTTAAAAGTGTTTTTATTACATTATTAAAATAAAATATAAATACATAATTAAGTAGAGCCAGGAGTGGAACCAGAAATTTTAAATTATGGTGTCATAATTTAAAATTAAAACGTATAAATAAACCTATAGAATTGTAAGCATAATATTAACACTCAATAAATTAAATTAATACATAATATGGCTAAAATAAAGGTGTAAATGAACATAACATTTGATGAATTATTCACGTTCGTATAACATTCATTAATGTTTGTTTATTAAATAAAATGATTATGTTCATTTAATAAACGAATAAACACAAAAAATTGTATTTGGTTCGTTTGTGTTTACAAACAAATTTATTTATTATCTCTTTGTAAGTTCGTTTATTGACCCATTCTTTATTAATGATATTTTGTTATAAAAATATTATTTTAATATTATTTTATTTGTATTTCAATTCAATAATTTAGATGTACATATTTATATCAGTATAAGTGTGAGTTTATTTCTAGACATCAGATTTACATCGATATCTGTATATAAATCTACCACTATCATGACATCTAGAAATAAATATACACAATATGTGTATGCAAATCTTCCACTATTCCTTTTTGAACTTATTTTGCTCACCAATCTATTCAACTTTTAAATTACATTGTTACTAAAAAATTAAAATTTTATCATATGATTAACTCTGTGAAATGATTTTGCATTTTAAGTTGTAGTACTTCTATGATTTTATTTACTTTAATAAATATTTTTATGCAAAATTGGTGAATATATTATTAATTAGAATATAATAATAATTTTTTAGAAAAAATATATGTCATTGAAATAAAATTTTAGAATTATTATTATTAAATATTTTATAAAATATTTTTAAAAAGAATAAAAATATTTTTTAAGAGGTCAAGGTTTTTTAATAGTGGTGTTATTTTTATTATTTATATATATTTTTTATATTTTTTCATATAGAAAAAATATTTTTTATAAAATTTTGGGTGTCATTTAACACCCCTCATTATATGGTGGCTTCACCCATTAGTGGAGTGTATACAACAAGGATAAAAATATAAATTTGTTTCTAAATACAAAGTTGGAATGAAAAGTTAGAATTATAATTTTTGTTGTTGGTTTGAAACCACCCTATTTTTTTCAACTTTTATCTTTTTGGAATTAATTTTTTGATTTAGACGAGTTTTCTGTAACTAAAAATGCTTTTAGACAACATTAGCATACGAACTTTAGCATAAATATAAATTTAGCTAAAATTTATTATAATATAACGCTAATATATATTTAATTTATTTATAATTTATTATACAGTTGTTAATATAACATTTCTATTAGTTATTACCATTAGAACTACGCTTGAATCTAAATACATCCCATTTTTTTTTAATTCTATCGACATACTATTCAGTTTTATTATTATAATAATTAATTTCATTATGTTAGCTCATTGGTCACTAGATTCGCGGATCGGGGCATGTCCCATTTGATGTTTGAATGTGAAATCTTAAGTTCAATAAAATTAAATTGATGATTTGTATTAAAAAATTATTATCATTATTATTTTAAGCTCGCTATAATTAACATTATTATAATAATTAATCTCATTCTCATTATTTAATAGAAGAAATATCTTACCATGCAATGAAGCTTCTTTTTTTGGCAAATTCCATAATGACATTCCTAGCCAACCTCATCCAAAGCGTGTGCATTCCGCCAAACTCAAAGCCAACACCCCCGATCAAAAATAATAATAATCGAAAATCGATTCAAAAAATCGATAATCGAAAAAAATTGAAACTGATTTAGTGTATTTTTTTTAAACCGTTCGGTTCAGTTTCGGTTTAGAAATCTAGAACCAATCCAAACCGAACCGAATCGATGAAATGGAATATTGTATTTACAAGCTTGAAGCAAACAAATCAATAGCCCCCACAAAATCTCACAAAACCCATATACAGATACAAATTCAATTTTCCTCGACACGCACGTAACAATTTTGCTCCAGATTCTAGTCATCGATGCCAATGAAAAAAAATGGTGCAATAAATGATAATAGCAAAAAAAATGATAATATAGTCTATTAGTATTTCCTTAGTTATGAGGTAGAGAGAAAATTGTCGGACAAAATTTAAAAAATATGTCGTTTTATTTTTATGGGTGACTTACTGACGAAAAATTGATTCGTTTTTTAATTTGTTAAAATATATATTCTATTTGTAAGCTTTACAACCTTACATTTGTTAAAATATATATTCTCTTTGTTTTTGTTATACATATGCTGTTTTTTATGAAAAAAATTCAATAATTATTTTGAAAAATTAGAATCTAAAAACCGCACAAATTCAAATCGAATCAAGTCGCAATTAATTGGATCGGATTTGATCAAATTTTTTTAGAAACATCCAAACTGTAAATATTTATACTTTCGAATTAAATAAATTTTTAGCCAAAAACCGATACAAACTGACCGAAACACCCCTGCCCTATACTTTCAAACATCCCTCAACGGCTCGAGCGTGTCATCCAAAAGCCCTTCCAAGCGCTTGACATTTTGTTCCGCAACTGCATGAAAACTACATATTCCATGGCAAACTTTTGGACTCTCAGACTATTTGCACCCCCTTTAATTTTTCCCGTTATCATCACTCGTCTCTTTTTGACTCACTTTCACCATGTTTGATTGTTCCTCTTTTCTTCCCTCCATTATTATTTCTGTTAAACTTGATTATGACTTAGCTATGATGGGTTGTCGGTGGATGCAGAAGCATCCTATGCTTAAAAGAACTTTCCTTTTAACACTCAACAGACTTCTCTTATCCCCCCCCCCAAAACACCTGATTTCTGGGTTTGATTTGTTTTGTAATTTAAGCTACAATAATTGCTCTTTCACTTCAATCTCAGTTCCTTTATTTTTCATTATTCTCATTCAATGTCCATGCTGTAAATGGTGGATGACCATTATTAAGCTATAGCCTGTACATTGATGAACACTTGATTCTCTGCATCGGCATCATCGGTGGGAGGTATTAAACTTTTAAATCACTCTTTCTTTTTTCATGTATTTTTATAATCTTTCTGTCCCTTTCTTGAAATCTAGTGCTTTTAGTAGGATTTGTTTATGATTTTCTAGTAAAACTCTGCAGGTTGAGATGGTAAATATGGCTGCATTAAGTAGTATTTGTAGATAAAAGTTGAATCAGTTATTCATTTAATAGCGAGAAAAGCACTTAATTATTAGTGGACAAAGAATGTTTGTGGACTTCATAATACTGTAGAGATGCAACTTTTAGTGCTTACAGTTTACGTATGTATGTTATTCAGACTCGAGTATAAGTGTTGAATATGATAGGTGTTTCCTTCAATACATTCAAACTTTATAATACTTTTTCATGTATTTGGAACGTTGTTAGAAGGTCGTCGGATCAACGTTTCAACACAGTTTACAGTTGATTCCTCTGCATCTACCTGTGTTTTGGACTGTTGTTCGAGGAAATCGAAATTGTCTTACATTTCTCCCACTTTATCTTATATCAACATTATAAATCTGGTTTCTTCTTTTGTTCCTGCAATAGAAATCGAAGTCATGGACCAAAAATCATGGCGTTGGAGGAAAAAATCTTCTTTGAAGCGAATTGATGAAGAGGTGACCAAAAAATCTTTTTTTTTCATGTTCATGATATCTCAAAGATTGTTTATTGTCATTATTCTCGTGAATCGCGATCTTAAGCCTCTATATATGATCATTATAGGTACAAATGCATGAAGGTGAACGAGATCGAATAGTGAAAAATCTAAATGAGAAGCTTGCTTCAGTCCTCCTGGACTGTCATGCCAAGGATGATGATCATGTGATAAAGAATGACAAAAGGGTACCAGAATCCAATGCAGGTGATTTATTTTTATAAATTTTGACATTTAACTCTTTTTTTTCTAGATTTTGATGTGTTTGTGTTGATGTTTTCTCTTAGATTTTGAAGAGTTAACTCACTCGGATGCTGCAATGAAGACATCGACTGAGTTCGAGAGAGCAACAAAAGCATTACAAGACAATCTGACACAGACGAACAAAAGGCTCAAAGAGTTAGAATTTGAGAACTCTGGTCTGAGTAAGACCCTGCTGGTGAAAGAGAGATTGATTGAAGATCAGTGGAAGCACAAGTCTCTGGCTGATGCCGAATTCGGTGCACTAATGGCTAGATTAGATGACATCGAAAAGGAGAACGCGTTGCTGAAATACGAACTTCATGTTGTCGAGAAGGAGCTTGAGATAAGAAATGAAGAGATGGAATACAACCGTCGATCAGCTGATCTGGCTCGTAAACAACATTTGGACGGTGCAAAGAGGATGGCCATGTTGGAAGCTGAATGCAGGAAACTACTTAAGGCAGAAGAAGAGAACAGGGTTCTCAAAGCAATAATGATCCATTCATCGAGATTAGATCATTCTCGGATATCGTCCACACCGAACCGAGTTGAGATTCCGACCATGGAGATTGTGAGGAGTGGTCAAATATCAAGGGAACTATCTGTCACTTCAGGTTTTGATATTGGAAGTATTGATGGTAATAGCTCTTATTGTTCATGGCCTAATGCTTTGGGTTCGGAATCTGAACTATCTATAGAGAGAAGAGTTAAGAATCCAAATCTGATTACGGTTCCAGAAATGAGATTCATGGATGATTTTGAAGAGATGGAAAAGTTAGCCTTGGTTGCAGGAAGTGGATACAATCCGATATCGGGCGGTGTGGATCATTGCGAATTCAGCAACACAAAACAGATGAACTCAATAGATTTAGTTGCTGAAGGATCATTTGATTGGCTTCAGGTTGTTTTGCATGCTATCTCCAAGCACAAACGTGTTTCCAATCGTGGTTTTGATGAAATTCTCGATGACATTGAAATTGCTTTGGATTGTAGCAATCGTCTAAGTGTTCATGATGTTATTGATATTTCTGAAGGACAATCACACAACTTTGCTTCTTCACATGACCACAGTCAGAGTGCTATGTCCCGAGTGGACGATATTCGATGTAGCCTGCAGGAGGAAAACAGGAGATTACAAGATGATTTGAATAGTATGGAAGCCATGCTTGAGTCAGAAACTCGCAAGAATGAGGCCTTGACAATAAAACTTCATGAATCAGAAGAAAGCATCGGAATCTTACTTACAGAACTTAAGATGTTAAAAGAATCGAACGAAATGATAGAAGACGAGGTTGAAAATCAGACCCAACTCACAGTTGCCAAAGCTAAACTGAATGAAATCTTCCAGAAATGTTCATCTCTGGAAGTTGAGTTGGAGTACAAAAATAACTGTTGTGAAGAGCTAGAAGCCACATGCCTTGAGCTTCAACTCCAATTAGAGAGGTAAAGCTTTAACTTCTTAATTTTACTTCCAGTGATTACTAAAGAAACATGTCCTTATAGTTCTGATTTCCGAAACGTGAATCACACAGTTTGGCGAAGAAAGAAACACCGACTTACTTCGTGAATCAAGAGGGAAAGCAATCTCAAAATGTAAGTCATTCATTCACAAGGTTTCCTATTTTCAAACATTGTTCTACATGCAGGAATTACCATGTTACACGGAAAACAGGTATCAAATACTGATGTTATGTCTGGGTTTTTTTTCGACATACAGAGTTGGGAAATTACAGCAGCATCAGTCAAATTAGCGGAGTGCCAAGAAACAATTATGAACATAGGTAAGCAATTAAAGGTGTTGGCGTCGTCGCAAGATGCAGCACTCTTTGACAGGGTATTCTCTAACAATGGTGATGCTGCTGCCCCCACTGCAATAAATGATAGAAAGGTGAAGAAACGATTCTCCTTGCGCGATCGAATGCTAGCAGACGATGGGGATAAAGGAAAAGGGTCCAAGTGTCCCAGTATCCAAGGAACTTTATGCGTCGATGAAGCAGCAAGTTCGTTGCTTCCTCAATCCAATAACTTCAAGAACACGCAAGCTTCAGATTTGCTGTTAAAGACCTCAGAAGCAGATCTTGGTTCCAAAAATGAAAGTGGAAACGTGGGAGCTATGGCTTTGGCAAGAGTGCCGAGCAAGAAGCAAGGAGTTGGTTTTCTAAGGAGGCTATTCTTGAGAAGGAAGAAAGGTTACAGTAAGAAAACTTGTCAAGGAGCGACTGAAGGGTGACCGTAAGATGGCAAAGAAGCCTGCATAAAATTCAGTGGTGATAGAGAGGGAACTGAAGGCAATTCTACCAGTAGTTTTCAACATTTCACAGTGTGGAGATTGGTTTCTTGTTTTATTTTTTCCACCTTAATTACTCAAGCATGGTGAGGTGAGATCTCGTAGTCTAGTAATACTTATGCGAACTCGAGCAGAGAGACATGTGGCATCCTAATATGGCTTATGTATATTTCTGGATAGGAGATCCTTTGAAAAATCAGAATAACTGCAGTTTGAGTTAGTGGCTTTGACCGGATAGTTGTCGCTTGTGCGATTCGACTGTAAATTTTCTCGACCAGGATTCCCATTTCTGGATTTTACGAGATAATATGCATGCACACTAAAAATTTACCCACATTAAATCGGAATGAAGGATAACAAACTGCTAACCATAATTGAAAGGCAAAGCTATCTACATACAGGTGTTTTTTTCCCCTTGTATCTAAGGTTAAAATCTTGTATAACATTAGTGTTAACACAATGTCATCTGTACAGGTGCATGTTTGAAAAAAAAAAGTGAATTACTTTGATAAATTTAATATTTATATTGAATTTAGAATTCTTTTAAATATTACAAATTAATTGATATTATTTAATTTAAATATTAGTATGACAATTACTCTTTAAATATGTCAATTTAAAAAGTATTTATTATCTTTTTAACTTTGAATATTAAAGATAATTGTATACTTTTGAATATTCAAATTAAAATAATATTAGTTTAAGTTTGAATAATAAAATGAGTGTATATCCATTTAATATTTTTAAATTTAAAATATTTTATTATCTGTTTAAATTTATATATTAAAATATATTTATTTAGAGTAAAACTTTGTTGAAAATCCCTATAAATATTGAGCAAACATGTTAGGTTTTCAACATTTCAGAATTCAAGAACTTTTCGTCTCTAGAAAAATATTTTCTCTCATTCTTGGAAAATTTGTCTTAATGAAATTATGTAGCTATATGCCTTAATTGATTACGATCATAAGATCAAAAATCTTTCTAACCTGCTGACTTATTTCAAACTAACCACCTAACATTTTACTTTCTTGCAATTTAATTTTTATACTCCTTTAATTTAAGCACTTAAATTTATGCATTTATATTTCAGTCTTTTTTCATTCTATCCCATTTAAGTTTTCGACATTTAAATTCATGTTCTTTGATTTCTTGCAATTTATGTTCCAACACTTTCATTTACATTTATTTAATTTAAGCACTTTATTTTTCATTTTATTTTAATTTTTGCCTTCACTATACACAATCTGGTCGTTTTAGCCTCTTATGAAAGTTATAGATATTTATTTATTTCCTTTCTATGTAAGCATCTATTCTCTTATTAATTTGGTCAAAATTACTAAATTGATTTCTTACCATTTTACCTTTTATTTATTCATTTTCCCCCCTTACCTTCAAATTCTATCTCTTTAATTTCCTTTTTTATTTTAATTTTCATGCTATTATTCTCTAATTAGCCCTTTAAATTTACTTTCTATATATTTTAAGATATTGTAATATTTGCATTAATTCAATTGATTATAAAGTTGTTTGTTAGATGTAAATTTCTTTCGGTATATATTTATATATTTATTTATTTCTAGTTGTCTCTTTACATATTTGTTTAGTATTAGTATAAGTCATATACATTTTAATCATACTTTCAAAATTTGGTATGTGCACTATAAGTACATTCGTAAATATATATGTATATATTTGATTAAGCTAATATGATTACAAAGTAATATATGTTCTAAATATTCTCAACCATTTGACAAAGAACACTCAATCACCCTGCTGCATTTGTTGGTGTTCGAATCTATGACCTCTAACAATAACATAGATTTTTTTATCACCGATGTAAGTTGGTTCGTGCATATATATATATATATATACACACACAAACATGTGTTATTTCTCATTCTAAACTTTATAATATGATATTTAAATGTGTAGATATGTGTATTTATTGAAACACTAGGTATCGTTACCTTTTCTAAACTTAGTAAATTTACTTATTATTTTTTAATGTGAGTGCAAGAATGAACAATTTCTTTTGTCTTAGACGTTAAACAAATTAAATTCTTTCAGTTTTATTTTTTCACATAAAATACCAATTATTATTTTCTATAAAAAGGAGCATTCGAAGAGGATTCAATTTGTCTTAGATTTTATGGAAACCAAAATTTTGAATTTACTTCACATTCGCTAAAAATCATTTATTATTAATATCTTACTTAATAAAATTAAAATTTTCAAAAGGGGGCTTTCCTTGTTCTAGATATTGAATGGGTTAGAGCTTTTAATTTTATTTTAGTTCATACCTCCCACTTTGTTTTATTTTAGGTATTAGAGACGTATTTAGAGATTTAGCACTTGATATTAGGATTAGAGAACATTAGTATTTTTTAGAATCTAGAATAGTTGGTTTTAGAATATAGAAAGGTTAGTGAACCCTTTTTGTGTTTATATTCTTCACATCTAGACTAAAGAAGCATGCAATACATTTTCAATACTCTTGTCACATTATTTTAAATGAGGTATGTTCTCAAATTAATTAGACATTTGATATCTTTCTAGACGTTGGAGGATTTCGAAGTTATTTAACGAGAGAACACATCTTTGATTTTTTTTTATAAAAACAATATCATAAGACTTTTCGAAATTTGAAGAATATAATTTTCTCAGACATTTGAAAATTTTGAGGTGTTTTAAAGAGTTGAAAGTTTTGAGTTTTTTGCATGATTAAATTTCAATATTCTTCTAGACGTTGGAGAATGCTCAAAATCACCTATTAAAGATTTCGCCATCAAAATTTTATATAGATTAATTTGTGAATTTTTAGGGTTTTTGAGCATAATCTTGATTCTCTTAGCAGTTAGAGAATTTGATGCTATTATTGAGAATTTAAAAATTCGTTATTAATCTAAAAATATATTAATTGCATGCATGAGTCGAGATAAAATATTCATGGTCAGGTAAGAGTCATTTTTATGAGTTTTTTGAGGGTGTTAACCCTTTCTCACACGTAATCATACCCCTGAACCCAATTTTGGTTTTCATAAGCCTAAACAATTTTTTGGTGATCCAAACACACCTTAAATATATTGATCGGGACTCCTAACATTTTATTAAAGTATGAAACCTAAATTTTTATTCACCGGGTAAAAAATGGTGCGTACATGTCCAATAACAAAATCTAAAATAAACGAGTTGGAATTATTTCTAATTTTGGTTCCGTTTCTTTTGCAGAAAATGGAGACATGAAACTCCATTGGTTTATCCAACATGGATGCTAAAATGGTGGTATTAGTTCAGAATCCAAATCTAAATGTGAGTAAATCGACAGTGGCATTTAACCACAAAGAGAAGTCAGCACAATTCTACAGAGAGAATTTCAAGATGTGGTAAAACAAGATTATTTTTATTTGACCACATTGAACCTTTCAATGTTCTTAAAGGAAGGTCCTCATATTCTTAAAGAATGAGAAGAAAGGGTAGACAATGTTACTACTTTCAACATTGTTGAAGATTGGAAGAACTCAAATTATATATTTCAGAATGAAATTATGAACTGTCTACAAGATTTATTATATTTGATATATGCTGGTCATGAAACAATAAAGAAATTATGGGAGGCGGTGAACCACAAATACAAAGCTATAAATGATGGAGCTAAAAAGTTTTTAGTTGCCAAATTCTTAAGTTTTACTATGGTTTACTCTAAACTAGTAGTAAAATAAGTGGAGGAATTCCAACTACTGATCAATGAAATTCTTGTCGAAAGAATGGTCATAGATGAATCCTTTCAGTTAGCCGTCATTATTGAAAAATTATCTCATGGATTCAGTGTTTTCAAGAATTATCTAAAGAGTAAAAGGAAGGAAATGACCGTGGAATAATTGGTTTTTAGACTTCAAATGGAAGAAGACAACATGATTAATGCCAAAAAGCTCAACAAAGTAGAGGCTAATGCAAACATGATAGAGTTCAATGACTTCAAGAAGGGAAAATAACCCAAAAGAGGTCAAAGTTGGGACCCAAAGGTTGAATTTCCAAGAAGGAGAAATTCTAAGGGAAGTGTTTTAATTGTCGTAAGATAGGGGACAAATCCTCTGAGTGCAAACATCCAAAGAAAGTTAAACCTCACGAGGCTAATGTTGTGGAAAGAATAGCTAAATATGTGGAGGATATAGATCTATATGATGTGATCTCTGAAGTCAACCTGGTTAACTCTGTTCTAAGAGAATTGTGGCTCGATACTGGAGCTACGTGTCATATCCGTTGCGAAAAGGACTCATTTTCTGAATTGACAGATTGCAACAATGGGAAGAAGCACTACATGGGCAATGTTACGACTTCCAAATCAAGGGGAAGAGTATTATAGTCATGAAGATGACTTTTAACAAAGAACTCAAGCTGGAGAATGTGTTGTATCTACCTGACATATGGAAAAACCTTGTTTCTGGAACACTCCTAAGTGTTCACGACTTTAGAATGGTTTTTGAATCCCAAAAGTTGATTTTTTCTAAAGGGGGAATGTTTGTGGGTAGAGGATATACATTGAAAGATATGTGGAAACTCAATGTTATCTCTATAAAGCCAAAAATATAAATAAGAAAAATGTTTATTCTTCCATTTATAAGCTTAAGTCATTTAATTTATGGCACAATAGACTTGTACATGTTAATTATGATGCTCTATAAAGATTAATTAACTTAGAACACATTCTTTCGTTTCTTATTAATTATAATCATAAATGTGAAACCTATGTTGAGGCAAAATTAACGAGGTTGTCTTTTCAAGCTGATGAAAGAAATACTGAATCATTCAATTCAATTCAAACTGGTGAAAGAATAAATATTTTATTACCTTCATTTACGATAGCATAAAGTATTACTATATACATTTGCTTAAGAGCAAAGATGAAGCTATAGAGAAATTTATACTCTATAAGTAGGAAGTCGAAAACAACTTGATAAAAAGATTAAGATGGTAAAAAGTGATGTTGGTGGTGAATATGTTGAACCATTTAGTGAATTTTTCTCATAACATGATATTATTCATGAAGTAACACTACCATATTCTCCTCAATCAATTGAGTAGCTGATTAGAAAAATCAGACTCTAAAAGAAATGATGAATGTCTTGTTAGGTAGTTTTGGGTTATCACAGAACATATGGGGGGAAGATGTCATTTCAGCTAATTACCTTTTAAATAAGGTACCCCAAAAGGAAAAAGACAAGAAATCATATGAATTATGGAAATGTCAAAAATCTTCCTACAAACATTTAAAAGTGTAGGGATTTCTTGGCAAGGTAATGGTCCCATTATCAAAGCAAATGAAAATATGTCCTAAAAGTGTGGATTGTATTTTTATAGGCTTTGCAGAACTTATCAATGCATAACGATTTCTTGTGTATGAATCAAAAAATTCTAAGATTCACAAGAACAAGATAATGGAATTAAAGAATGCATTATTCTTTGAAAATATTTTCCCTTATAAATCTAAGGAGGTTGATCAAAGTTCAATAAAACAGACTTTAGATGAGAATAGTCTACATGATCAACAAGAGGCTAAAATTGAAATAGAACCAAGAAAGAGTACACGAGCAAGGGTTGAAAAATCCTTTGGACCAGACTTCCTAACCTTTATGTTGGAGGATGAATCTCAAATATATAGTGAAGCTATACGATCTACTGAAGGAACCTTAGGGAAGGAAGCCATTAAAAGCGAAATAGATTCCATCATGCAGAACCATACGTGAGAATTAGTCAATATTCCTCTGGGGATTAAACCACTAAATTCCAAATGGATTTTCAATTGGAAAATGAAAGCAGATAGAACAATTTATAAGTATAAGGTCATATTGATAATAAAAGGATATCGATTATCGCAACTAGTTTCAACGTTTGGGTTTTTCTTTTGAAATGATTTTGAAATGAAATATTGGGATTCACCACTAATCATTTTTAAGGTGCGATTAGAACACCTAAAATCAAGTAAATTTAATAAAACATTTTATTTTATCAAAAATATAAAATTTTGGTATGTAAAAACCAAAAATCAGGTTCAAAGTCGGTTACGCGTGGGGAAGGATTAACACCCTACATCACCCAAAAATTGGTACCTAGTCAATTACTCTATGTTTAAAAATTATAAATTTTGAGTTTGAGGTTTTATTTAATTTAAAAATCATTATGGACGCCAAGTTTGGAAAAAGATGTTGGTTTAAGAAATCATGATATGAGTTTTGAAAAGGATGTTGATTTACTTCGGGAATTACCAGTGGTCACCCCCTGAGCATAGTGCGGAGGATACACTATTAATTCCTTGATAAATGAACATTGCCTTATTATTTTAAAATCAAGATGCAATCAAAAACCATTTAAAAAACCTAATTATGCTAGGTGAGTTAATTAAGGAAAACCCTAACATAAAGTGTCAAATTATAAAATTTTAAAAACCTAGTACTAGGCTAAAAGACGAAGGCTCTAATATTAATCCTAATTTATTTTAGCCAATTATTGAGTTGAATAATCGAAATGGTCCATCGGGCATGTTAATACGAGGGCCAAATCAAAGTATTCCCTAAATTGAAGGACTAAAGTGAAATTTAATTAAGATGGAGGCTCTAATTACCAATCCTAGTTAATTATATCAAATGAATACCTAAAAAGTTCAATGACTAAATTGTGTAGAGTTTAAGATTAAAGCTCTAATTAATAACCCTAATTAATTATGTTAAATGAATATCTAATTAAAAGTTCAAGGACTAAATTATGTTGATATAAAATGAAAGAAAACATGATAGAGAAAGAATAAAATGTCCTAAGTTGGTTTGGAAGGAAACTAAATCAAGGGAAAGAAATAAAGTAAAGGGAGACAAATAGTAAAAAGTCAAACAAAACTAAGGGAAATAAAAAATATAAAAAAATACTAATTTACGTGGACAAGAACAAATTTAGAAAATATTGACATAATTAATTAATAAATAAGATTAACTAGAGTATAAAAGGCATATATATCATAAAATATATACATAGGATGCTGAAATGTATTTAATATATATATATATATATATACACGTTTAATACGATATTTTCATACCCTAATTTTGTCCAAGAAATTTGGCATAAAGTATGAGGCAATTGTTTTCGAGGTCATTGGGGTTCGTGTGGGCTTCAATCAAATTTCGAAGGAGTTCTTTTTCGTCATTCGAATAAAATGGAGATCGAACCAAGTACAATAATTTTGCATCAAATGAAACACAAATTGAATGGTCCTACAGAATCTCAATACACCCATTTTTGTCCGGCCTACAAAATCATTTTATTATTTATTTATTTATTATTATTATTATTATTATTTTTTTTTTATTTTTTATAAGCTCCATTTATTACCCCACCATTACCTTATCCACTCAACGACTAAACACCCACTAAACACCTAACTACCAACCTTACTCACCAACTTGCACGTCTCTCTCTAAATGAAAGTGGGAGTGCTGCCTATTTATTCAAATCAGCTTTTGACTTTTAAGGGGAAGAAAGGGAGATTGGGGGGCCACCATTTTTGGCTTTATTAATGGATGCATATCTCTGTTTCTTTTTCCATTTTGGAGGAACGAAGATTAGTGCTAAACTCAGTTGCCTGTTGGATCCTGTCTAGCTAGCAATCGAATGACTTTTCCCCCAGCAAATTTCATGCTCCAAACTCCTCATGAAGAAGATCATCATCACCCCCAAAGTTCCACCAATCAAATGCTTTCATCATGCACACACCAAGACTTTCATGGCATTGCATCATTTCTGGGGAAGAGATCGATATCGTTTTCTGGTATTTATGCAGACGAAGAAGCAAACGGGGAGCGAGAGTCGTTAGCAATGCAAGACATACAGTCGATCGTAGGCAGCAGCAGCGAAGGTGAAGGAGCTCAGAAGCAAACAACGAACCAACCTCCCTTCCAGTTTCTCCTTCCTTCAATTCACACTTTGCCTCTCCAAAGGGGTCGGTGAGGAATCTGTCTAGAAAACGTGAAAACGGAGCAGCCCATAGCAGCCATGGTCACCGCCGCTTTAGACAGGGAGAGACTTTCCAGATTTTACAAATCCTTTCCTTTCTTATACTATGCTTAATACTTTTATTAAAACAATATTCAGGGCAGATTCTTATGGTCGATTCTCCTGCCAGTAGCTAGTCTCTTATTTTTGGGTCTTCTCCAACAATTACTTATTTTCTACTGGAAAATTTTTCTCTTTTTCTCGGGAGACGTGGGATTGAAAAGCTGGGAGTTTTGGTGATTGAGCTCTGCTAGCCTCTCGTATCACTCTTCAGCATGAACAACCAATATGGTGATGATCAAGATGAAGAAAAAGTCTTTGGGTTTGAAGTTCCAAGATCACCTGATTCAAGTTACAATAATGCATACCCTGGGAGTGAAGATGACGCACGTGACCCACCAGTTGTCCCTCCACACCTGCATCGTTCGTTGCTTAGCTACCCCTTAAGTCTGAATGCTTCTGGGAGTACGCCTTTGCCAGAAAATGTGATTCTAAATCATATTTACATTGAGAATCGAGAGGCACCTAGATCTGTAGTGGCACTTGGGTTTACTCATCGTTTTCGTTCAAATTCTATAATGGATACTCGTAAAAGAGGAAGTCGTAAAGCTGGGTTCAACGTTAATGGCGGAATTAAGAATTCTAGACCCGCGCTGCTGGTTGCTAATTTGGTGAGAGCTGCCATTTCCAACAATATGTTCCTGGAGGTTACAATGCAGTGGCCCAGATGATGAACCTTGCATCAGTTATTCCACCAGCTTCGAGAAACCTGGCATCAACAGCTGCCACACCACAGGGCTCTGCCTCGGCAGTCAAGTCTCGCACGTGCAACAACTTTAGTAGCCCCGAATGTTGTAAGTATGGTGAGAAATGCCACTCTCCATCACTTCATCGCTCAAGCTTCCCTGACTGCCTCTCAACTACAACCTGACATCAGCGTCAGTGGACTTTTTGCAACATACATCAGATGAAGGCTCTGCCCAGGGGATCGATTTCGACTGCCTACTCAAATCCTGCAACCGAGTGCGCGTTGCTAAGCACTTGCATGCCCTTGTTGATGTTTCGGGGAAAGCTCAAAGTGTCTTTTTCTCTGGCAAGCTTGTTGATGTCTCATTCGCGCGTCGCACATTCGATCACTTTTGCTCCTGTACTTAAAGCTTGTTCAGAGCTTTCAGCTATGCTCGTAAATTGTTCGATGATATGCTGATATGAAAAAATGGACATAAGTTTGTCTTTAATGGCCGTATCCGGGCAGTGATAGCAGTAATCGATTTGGCTAAGAGCTGGGCTAGTATCATCAAGAAGAACCAGAACCAAGCTTCGAACAATTTGAGGAACATCAGTCGAAGCTTTTGGAGACCCCCCTCGCCCTGGATGTGTAAAGCGCAATACCGACGGTGGTGTTAGCCCAACGACAATGAATGCAACCAGTGGAGGAGTGTTGCGCAATGAAAATGGGAACTGGATTCGAGGGTATACTAGGAACATTTTTCTATTATTTTTTACTTTTTATTTTTTATTTTCATTCTTCTTCTTTCTACTAAATTTTATTTATTTTTATTTATCTATATTCTTTATTTTTATTATTATTATTATTATACTAATATATTTTTCCTGTTTTCATATTTATTTTTATTTTGTCATCTAACATTTTTTTAGTAGTAATTCCAACCAATCAAAATAAGTAATTCGAATCAGATTTTTAAATTTAAATTTTTAATTTTTCGCAATTAAGACAACCGACAAATTAATTGGTACCGAAAGGGCAGTTCAAGGGTACTAATCCTTCATTGACTGTAATCGATTCCCGAATTCTACACATTTTTGGTGAAACACAAATCAGGTAAAATGGTGTCCGATCTATCTAAATATTTTTAAAGTAATCGGTGGCAACTCTAATCTAATTCATTCACGTCGAAGCTTAATTTCAAGTACAACCGAAAGAAGGTCGCGATAGTTAAATAACTAGGATTCGTGACGTCGGTCACAAATCCCATAGCATAATTAAATCGTTTGACCCATAGCATAATTAAATCCATACGCAAACATCCAAAAGTGATGTCCTAACAAACGAAATTAAATAACTTCAGGAGAATCGACACTAGCAATCGATAAGAACGTAAATATGGCATAAAACTCAATATCCTTGCAATTGAAAAGAGTAAGCTCATCGTCATTGAATTGCAAATAGCCTTGCAATTTTCCTCGATTGGAACCGCATAAGTGTGTTAACGTCGATAGCGCTCGATATTCTCTACGTGATCGGGTGCACCATTTTCATGCATGGGAGGTTCGTCTAAAATTGCCGCAAAGGATAGTGAAGATGGGTGTTTGCCGGAGTGTCGGCGCGAACGGGAAGCATGCATGGCCGATTGAGGTGGCAGTGCTTTGGTCGGAAAACCAGCTTCAAAGTTATCTGAAAAACCATAAATGGGATGATACATTAATAAAGGTATGGGTTCAAAATTTACCTCGTTATGTTCCTCAAGTGTTGCCAAGTGAGCGGCAAAGGGTGGTGCATCGTCGGGCATGGAATATGAGTATGAACCCGATGACATTGAGTAGAACGTAGGCGATCCGGTCAACGAGTAGTGATTCTACCACGGTCTAGATAGACCATAAGAACCGTGAGGGTAGACCACATATTCGATTGAGGATGATGAGTTATTTAACGTGACATGATTCGGTTCAACTGAGGGAGATGGAGGTGCGTGAAGCTGCTGCGCATGAAGACCACCGGAGTGAGTAGGGGAGGGAGCAGGTGTTGGTGGTTGTGATGAGGAATCAAAATTGCTTGGCAGTTGGACGAACGCCAACACCATATGACGACGACTACCACCCCTGAGCGTAATTGGTGGCTACGATGTAGCGTTCGTTTGGTTCCTCGTTCTCACCATTGTCACGCAAGAAAGATGAAGATGAAGAACGTGAGTGACGACACAAAAGAAGGTAAGGTTGTCGTCGGTGGAGAGTCAATCGGAGCAGGGGTGTGTAAAGATTATAAACAAGTGTCTAATCTATGTAAACAAGAAAGAAAACAAATGAGAGAAATGAATCTTCTGAAATTCATTATATCAAGCGTGAGTATTACAACTCTCAAGGGGAGTATTTATAGCTAGTACTATAGCTATAACTGATGTAACTAACTCCACAAAAAACTAACTACTTGATCTGTTGCAGTGAACCAAAACTCAGCTGCACAACCATCATGCACTGCACGTGAACATATATGCCATGCATTTACATACACTAACATTCCCCTTGCAATCTTCAACTTCAAATCTTCTTCAAGCTCAAGAAGCACAAACATGATCAATGCTCATTCAAACCCAAAATGAAATGAAAGTTCATTTACACTAACATTCCCCTTGCAATCTTCAACTTCAATCCTTCTTCAAGCTCAAACTGATCTTCTCTTAAGCTGCACCACCAGCAATCGTTGTCTGTGTTTGAGAAACAGAGGTGCTGATAAAGGCTTGGTCAACACATCAGCAACCTGCTCAATTGCAGGAACTTCATGCACTTGTAGTTGTCCCATAGCCACCATTTCTCGAACAAAAAACAGATCTAACTCAACGTGTTTGAACTTGGAATGCAGTACAGGATTAGCACAAACTGCAACTGAACTTGTACTATCACACCACAATGTGGCATTGCCATGTGAAACTACATGCAATTCCCCCAACAACGATCGAAGCCACACCATCTCAGCAGCTGCACAAGCCACACTTCTGTATTCAGCCTCAGCAGTTGAACGTGCAACAACCTGTTGCTTTCTAGAGCTCCACGAGACCAGGTTCCCACAAAATATATACAGAATCCTGAGGTTGACCGTCTATCATCAACATCAGAACCCCAATTCGCATCTGCAAAACCAGTCAAAGCCATTCTCGAGGAGGGTGTAAAACGCAGTCCAAAGTCAACAGTACCTTGTAGGTAACGAAGTATTCGCTTGACTGCCAAAAAATGAACATCCAGTGGGGCTTGCATGAATTGACACACCCTGTTCACAGCAAATGCCACATCAGGTCGAGTGATCACGATGTACTGCAGGGCACCTACAATGCTTCTGTATCGTGCAACATCTTCAAGTGGTGTTCCTTCCTTGGAAGACAGCTTGATGTTAGAGACCATAGGGGTGGGAAGACTCTTCACCTCACCAAAACCATGCTTCTGTAAAAGGTATTGGATATACTTTTGTTGACTCAAAACAACACCATCACCTTCATAACTGACTTCCACTCCTAGGAAAAAACTCAATGGTCCAAGATCCTTCAACGAAAACTGAGCATTCATCCTGTCTATAACACTTTGAACAACCACCTCTTTATCCCCTGTTATGATGATATCATCAACGTACACCAGTAAGTACACCAAGCTATCTGAGGCCTTTCGAACATAAAGAGAGGCATCCGACTTGGCTAGGCAAAAACCTTCAGATTCCAGGTATGCCTTCAGTCGCTCAAACCAGGCCCTCGGTGCTTGTTTCAGCCCATAAATCGCCTTGTGTAGCTTACATACCAGCTCACCATTGCCTTGCTCATACCCTGGTGGTTGAGTCATGTACACCTCTTCAGTGAGCAGCCCGTTCAAGAAGGCATTGTTGACATCAACTTGTCTCAGCTTCCACCCCCGTGACAACGCCAAGGAAATGATTACCCTGATCGTTGCAGGCTTAACCACCGGGCTGAAGACTTCATCAAAGTCAATTCCTGGTTTTTGAAGAAAACCTTTCGCCACCAAGCGTGCTTTGTACCTTGAAATCGATCCATCAGCATTTCGCTTTATTCTAAAAATCCATTTACAGTTTACTGCCTTCCTATCTCTAGGAAGATGAACTAGTGTCCATGTGCCATTCCTCACCAGTGCATCATACTCTGCTTGTGCAGCTTCTTTCCAAAGAGGACTCATCAATGCCTCTTTGATATTGGCTGGCTCTCGATCTGAAATTGCAACGTTATAAGCTTTTGGCTTCCAGATTCCATGCTTGCTCCTGGTCATCATGGGATGCACATTGGAGACTGGTTGTGGAACATCAGTCCCCACTCCAGGTTGAACTTCAACGCACGTTTCTACTGTACCCATCTCTTATTGGACTCCATGTGAGCTGGCATCACTGTCATTATTATTTAAAATGGCCGCACTACCATTATTATTCAAATTTTCTACTAGGACCGAAACTTGCTCCCTATGTGCACCACGCATATCACCATTGTTTAATTCTTCACGTGCACCATGCATACTTTCAACACTTGCATTATTTCCTCCTTGCTCCCCATGTGCACCACTCAGATCATTAATTAATTTAACAGGTGAGCCACCACCACTTGCCATACCATCACAACTTCCTCCTTGGATTCCACGTGAGCTTTCATTTTCACTACTCCCATTATTA
Organism: Hibiscus syriacus; assembly: GCF_006381635.1. Taxonomy (NCBI): domain Eukaryota; kingdom Viridiplantae; phylum Streptophyta; class Magnoliopsida; order Malvales; family Malvaceae; genus Hibiscus; species Hibiscus syriacus. The sequence goes on along the minus strand of NW_024062542.1, from coordinate 502,655 downwards.
TTTGAATTTGGCGCAACACTATATTGGACCCCACGTGAATTTCCATTTCCACTACTCCCATGTGCAAGAGCATTGAATTCACGTGAATAATGGCTAGTCCCATTATTATTTGTCGCACCAGTATCCTCCACTTGGAACATGCCATGTCCACTTCTCCCATTATTTAATTCGTGGACCACACCATGTCTCCCATTATCTTCAATGCTTGCATTTGTTAAATTCTCAACAAAAGTGGGCTGCGCACCACGTTCAAGAGCACTTTGCACACCACTATGCGTATTGTTGTGAACCGTTGTTAATTCAAATGGTGTGGCCCCATGTTCATGCACAAAATCTCGCATACCTCCAAGCGGCGTGGTCCCATGGTCATAATTATTATCTCGCATAGCTCCAAACGGTGTGGTCCCAAGATTATCACCAGGTGCAAAAGACGAGGTGGCTCCATGTGCATCATTACAAATGACCCCAACCCCATGCGCATTATTATGGTTGCCAAGCGGTATGGCTCCACACTTATTATAAACTATAGGCAACTGTCCAGTGGTAACAATATCTTGTCTATGACACTTGCATTGATTCTTATCAAAAGGAAATACTTGCTCGTCAAACCTCACATGTCGAGACACAAAGACTCTTCCATCATTGTCTAGACATTTGTATCCGTGATGTGAGGTGCTGGGCCCAAGAAACACACACTGCCTTGACCGAAAATCCAATTTATGTTGATTAAACGGCCTCAAGAAGGGAAAACAAGCACACCCAAACACTCTCATTCCCGAGTAGTCAGGAGCTTTCTGATAAAGAACCTCAAACGAGGTCTTGCCTAAAATGATCTCAGATGGGAGCCTGTTTATGATGTACACTGCCATAGTAAAAGCATGACTCCATAACTTTATCGGCAGTGATGCTTGAGCTAACATGGCTAGTCCCATTTCAACAATGTGGCGATGTTTTCGTTCAGCCTTCCCATTCTGTTCTGACGTGCTGGGACAGGAGATCCGATGTTGTACACCATTGATAAAAAACCAACTCTTCAGTGCCTGATATTCACCTCCACCATCACTCTACAATGCTTTGATTTTCTTCCCAAACTGAACCTCTGCTATTTTTACAAGATTAAGAAAACACTGGCTGACTTCAGATTTCTTTCTGATTAGATACACCCAGGTATGTCTGCTGAACACATCAATAAATGATACATAATATACGTAACCTTCAGTTGAAACTACAGGAGCAGGTCCCCACACATCTGACACAACCAGCTGAAAAATTTCTTTGTATTCAGTCAACGAATTACAAAAAGGTAGCTTGTGAGCCTTGCCTTGTAAACATGCAGAACAAACATTGTTCAATTTGTTTTCACTACTAGAAACATTACACATTTTCATAACATCTTTGACAGTCTTCTCACAGGAGCGTCCTAAGTGCCTATGCCAAAGTTCCAAACTACTTGAGGTCTTGGACACATTATTCACCATGCAACATGATTTCTTCTCTTCATACGGTAGCAGCTGGTATAAACCTTCATGAGTGAGCTTCCCTCTCAGCAGAATGTTCCGAGTCTGTGCATCCTTCACCAAGCACTCAAAAGGATGAAATTTAATAAACACATTGTTATCACGAGTGAATTGAGATACTGACAGCAATTTCTTCTTAATGTGTGGGGCATGTAGCATATTTTGCAATACTAGAGGTCTGAGGCTAGAGGACAGAGAGCCTTGACCAATATGATCAATTTTAATTCCTTGACCATTACCCATTAGAAGAGTGTTGTTACCTTTGTATGTCATACCTGAATTGAACGGTACAAGATCATTTGATACATGATGAGTTGCACCCGTGTCTGGATACCACAGAGCATTGGAGTGGTTTGGAGCACTGTGAACTGCTGCCATACTAGGCACAGTGGATACAAAGGCTGTAGGTGCAGTATGAACAAATGACTCTTGTCCTTCTGTTTTTGCAGGATGAGTTCCACAGTCCCCAGGGAAACGAGTCAAAGCATAGGGCATATCATGCATGGAGCTGGATGGATAGTGGTAGAAGACAGGAGATTGCAGCGTGTGACTATACGCATGTCCATTCACAGGAACTATCTGTTCAGCTGGTTTCTTCCACTGCTCAGCAGACTGATCTTCACTGCTAATTCCAGTGAAATCTCGATCAAAGCGACGATAACACCGCTGAACGATGTGCCCAAACTTTTCACACAACTGACATTGTGGTCTATTTGAGTTGTTAAATCTTCCTCTGCCTCTACCACGATAGCCTCCCTGCTGATTTCCCTGTTGTCCTTTCACCGAATAAAACTGTTTTTCTGTTCCATCTGTTTCAGTGGCAGCCTGAGACCTTGTCCCATTCTCTTCTTTCGGCTGCACAGCCATATTTGCAGCAATACCATCGCTTAAAAAAGCTTTCTACCTAGCCTCACAATCCAAGAGCATTTCAGCGAGACTATCTAGTGACACTACATCACGAGATGCTATAGCAATAATGGACTCGAATTCCATTGACAATCCAGCAAGAATCACACTTACTTGTTCTTGTTCAGGTACAACACAACCTGCAGCATTCAACAAATCACAGATTGTCTTGATCTTGGCTAAATAATCACTCACAGTCAAGCCAGCTTTCCTCTGAGAGTGCAAACTGTGCCTGAGAGAAGAAATCTTGGCACTAGAACGAACTCCAAACAATCTTGAAACTGCATTCCAGATTGTGCGAGAGGACGTGAGCCCTGTAAGATGTGGCAAAACCTCCATGCTAACCGTTGTCAACAACCACGAAGCAAGCAACTTGTCTTGTTGCCTATGCACAAGATACACTGGATTTTCCTCAAGCTGCCCAGACTCATTTGTAACAAACTGAGATGGAGCAGAATTATCACCAGAGATGTAAGCCAACATTCCATAGCCATCAATTATAAGGGTCACCTGATGCTTCCAAAGAAGGTATGTTGCCTCGGTAAGCTTTATGACATCCTGTTTGGGTATATGTTGTACACTGGATCTGACAGAAGAACCATATGACGTTGAGGTAACTGTGGTATTCACCGGAGACTGAACATCAGCTTGTTGCAAGTCCACCATCTTCAAATAAGGGCAAGAACCTCCAAGAAAAGAGGCAAACAGAAACTGCAGGACCGTTTTGGCAACTGATACCATGTAAAGATTATAAACAAGTGTCTAATCTATGTAAACAAGAAAGAAAAAAATGAGAGAAATGAATCTTCTGAAATTCATTATATCAAGCGTGAGTATTACAACTCTCAAGGGGAGTATTTATAGCTAGTACTATAGCTATAACTGATGTAACTAACTCCACAACAAACTAACTACTTGATCTGTTGCAGTGAACCAAAACTCAGCTGCACAACCATCATGCACTGCACGTGAACATATATGCCATGCATTTACATACACTAACAGGGTGGTGGTGTAAGGAAATCGATGAGGCGATAGAGTTTCAATGTTGACGTGAAACATTGGTATAAATGGATAGGTTGAACAGCTTGAAGGGATAATTTAAGGCGATTAAGGGCAAAGAGTTATAATTTGGTCTAATTGGATTTATGAAAAATAAACGTGTGAGACCCTCATGAGGTTAAAATTCCAATGCTCATTGGTTAAGGTGGGCGTCTGGTCTTATGGTAGGAGAATGTTGGATTTGTGGGGGGGGGGGGGAAATATGGATGTTGGCAGGAATGAAACAAAATGGGTGAAAAGGGTATACTATTGTGCGTCGGCTCCTATGGGTTTTGCATCATGCGCCTATTAGTGAAACGGTGCGCATGGGGAGAAAAAAATTCACTCCACTGTTGCTGCTCGATCGACCCCACTACTGGAAAAGAAATTTACACCATGTTCGAACCAAAAATTCACCATATCTGAATTAAACACTGCTCCATCTTCAATAAAATTCGAATTGAATTATAAGGGTACCTGTAAAAATTAAAATTAAAATTAAATTAAAATTAAAATTAAATTAAAATTAAAATTAAATTAAAATTAAATTAAAATTAAAATATGCTAAATAATAAGCAAAATTAAGAAAAAAATAAAAATTCAAAAGTAAATTGAAGAAAGCAAATTAAAAATAGGTTGCCTCCCATTAAACGCTATTTTCAGAAAAAGGTTCTTTCAATTTAATTTCTTCGATCAACCTTATCGAAGCATTCTTGTAGTACGACTTTAATTTTTTATTGTTAACTTTAAATCGACTTCCCGAGCCATCTTCAATTTCCACCGCGCAATGAGGGCATATTTGAGTTACCGTGAATGGTTCGAGCCACTTTGATCTAAGCTTTCTTGCAAAAAGTTTAAGTTTAGAATTAAATAACAAAACCTTTTGCGTAATAATGAATTCTTTAAAAGAAATTCTACGATCGTGGAATTCTTTGTTTTTCTTTATATATCCTGGCACTGTCGTAAGCGTTTCTTCGAATTTCTTTAAGTTCTTGTATATCCAATTTCCTCGCTTCATCGATTGTTTCCATCTCCATGTTACATTATTTAACATCCCAATATGCTCTATGTTCTAGTTCAATTGGTAAATGGCACGATTTACCAAAAATAAGGTGATACGAAGACATTCCAATGGGACCTTTGTAAGTGGTTAGGTAGGCTCATAGTGCATCGACTAGCTTAATACTTGATCACTTGTAAATGTATATGCTAAGGCAAACAAATCTGTACAAGTATACACAATCGATGCAAGTAATATAGTAGTGAGTGAGTATCGTCTCCACAGGGATTGAATTAGAAATATATTTTCACCACAACTAGAACTAATGTCACAAACTAAATCCTACTAAGTATTTGAACTAAGAACTAATATGACTAAATTAAGAAGAATGATTCAATGATTTCAGAATAATGTAGTCGAGACAAAGGAAATATGCAAACAGATAAAACAAAACAAAACAAGTATTGGTTTAAATATAATGCAAACAACCTCTCATATCCAGACGTGTCACAGAGCACTGATGCTAAACTATTATCTTGACAATAATTATTCTAAGTTCTGAATGAATTATTATGCCTCACTAAGCTGCCCGACAGGATTACTAGGTATTCTTGGATGGTTGCTATGATAATACCTCTCGGCGTTAACTATAGACGTTGTCTTAACCTACTCTAGCAATTATCCCTTTTAGTCGCTTGAAACTCACTCTTTATCTCTAAGGTAGACAAGTTAGAACTTCACAATCTTAGATTCATTCATTTGCTCACGTTGATCTATCTTAATTCTCTCGAATCTAAGAATCACTATCTAGACAAAAGGCTATCTCTTGATGCTTTCACAATACCAAGACATGTTTTACCGAAACCCAGGCGATCTCTCGATGCTCTTACAGTGTTAAGGCAAAATATTTAAACTATGAGCAAAACAGTCATAAGCAAACATAATTCATAATTCATAAACATAAAAATATTGTCTAGGCAAAACAAAATTTAACACCAAGTAAAGCATTCATGGTGTTATCAAAGATCATCCAAGATTTAACCGTTTAATACAACCCCAAATAAAATAAGAATTAAGATCAAAGGAAGAACAACTCCAAAAATCGGGGGCTCTGTCGCGACAATCCTGATCAACACCACGCCTGCCTTGGTGATCACCCTCTCTCGAAGCCTGATCACCACTCTACTATCGTCTGGCTATGGAGGACACCAAGGAAGATTGGTGGGTAGACGGTGGGAAAGCATTGCAGTTGCTTGCTCACGCCTTAGGTAAAGCTCTTCTCTCTTCTTCTTCCTTGCCTCATCTTCTTTTTGCGGCTACGGCTGAATATTTATAAGGAAAAATCTCCTAGGACTTTGCAGGCTTTTGGAGCTTCCTTAATTAGTCGTTATTAATTTTCCGAGCTTAAAAAGGAAAGATGGCTAGCGGCTGTCAGAACAATCAAGGCTTGCTTGCACGTGAAGTAGGTCATCCAGCTGGCATGTGACATAGGCGGTTTCGCCACACCTGCTTCACACTTCTTCAGATAAATCTTGCCTCGACGAGATAAATCTACTCTTCACGTTCTCTTCTCTTCTGTTCCGTTAACCTTTGCAACTTTTCATTGTAATGACTGAAATGTTCTTCCTCTGTAGAATTCATGCAGAAACACAACTCAAACAACCCTTTCTCCTCAGCAACATTAGTCAAGTCAAATAAATCTTGCCTAAGCAAAACTTATCCACCACAGGATAATATAACCTATATGCAACTAAAAATGCAGTGCATACTTTGTTTAGTCGAGCAATAACTTAAGTGAAAAGACTAGAAATTGAGTCTTTTTACGGAGTTATAACACCCCCAAACTTAAGCTATTGTTTGTCCTCAAGCAATGGATAATAGCTAGAAGAAAATCAAAATTGTCATGGCAAAGCAGTATCAATAACATCATCAGGTTTGAGATTTCAGCCCTCAGCAAAAATATTTGGCCTCAACATATTCGACAATCGTATCAATCAAGTCCATTCCCTAGTCAGGATCCTTTACTATGGTGTTTGCGTGATTGTAACCAGTCTATGCATAGAGGTAATTAGAAAACTTAAAGTAAGCACTTCTAGGTTGTCAAGGCAACAAACTATTTATCAGGCTTAGTTTATACTCCTAGTTATTTATCAACTATTATTCTCTTTATTCACACATTTTTTATAAGGGAGTCAGCTCATTACACTTACAGTTCCACACTCTAGGTGAAAGGGAGCATACCTTCTACCCCCAAGCTAGTCGGGCAGAGTCATCCTGTGACTACTTTCATTCACTCATATGCCTTGGCTACTCTTATTTCTTTTGGAGTTTTTCTTGTTCATGCCTTTGCACAGAGGAGTGTCCCTTTGTGTTTTTCGAGTTTTTCAAGTTTTTAAACACTAGAAAATTTTTACTTTACCCTTAGAATATTTTTTGAAGTCTCGACAATTAGAAAGTTCTTTCCTAAAAATTTTATAGATTACCTAGAGCAAAGACATCCTACAATCGTGTTTATAAATTTTAAAGAATCAAGGCTAGGGTTGGTTCTCTTCTTTAGACAATCTTAACAATAATTTCTGGCCTAGGCAATAAAATTCTGCTTTCATCATTGGGTATTTCTAATTCATTCCTAACAATAATCTTAACCTGCTTATATCATGACAACCAAAATTTTTAACCAATAAACATCAATTACTATTTAACAAAGTATGGCATAATAGTACAACACCTCCCCCAAACTTGAGGGGTGCATTGTCCTCAATGCATGAAAACTACACTATATGATTTTATATACAGATGCAAAAAAAATTAAAAAGAAAACGATAACTAAGAAGAACAACTCACTTTGGTGGGGTGGCTTGACTAGACGCCCTCTTGCGGCGTTGTTTGGGAGGAGAGAGACTCTCGGATCTGAAGTCTACTGCTGTTGGGGAGAGAGATGGCTGAAGTATATGTCATGTTGTTCTCTTGTAGCACTTCTTGCTAGACGAGGCGCGTGCTAGAGTGGACTGCTCGGTCGCAGGAGTCTGTTATGCTGGGACGGGTGGTGGATTAGGAATTTCTGTTGGGACTGGTGGTGCTAATTGAATCGGGGATGGAATAGGATCATGCTCGGGCTGTTTTGGTGCTGGTGTGAAATCTTCATCAGTGAAGAAGTGGGGTGGAGTATCATCGCTGCTGTCGGTGGTCGAGAAGGATAAAAGAGCTGAGGAACTCTTCTGTGTCGCCTTGGCCTTCTTCTGGTACTGGTAGGACATGGGTTGCCAGTGGTGGCATATCGGTGGACACTTCTGGTGGAACGTCTAGAGGGACATAAGATGTCGAGGCATGGAATGTGATGCCGCCTGCATTGTAGTTGAGGATAACACTGGGAAAGGTTGGCAGTCTGATCATTGTGGTCGATAGCAACTCCTTGATAAAGGCGTTGAGTTACATGTCCCTTGCCTTGGCATACTCGAAGTAAATTTTCATGTGGTCCTCCAGGCGTCCGATCTTTTCAATCGTCTCTCACGTGTGCGTGACCACAACAGCCATTTTAGCCACGACAACCGATTTTACGCCTCGCTCCAAACCTTCTTGTGGGTCGTCATCATTGAAACTCATCAACTCGGTGACCTTTTTCTTTGTAATACCCTCCTTGGGTTTGATGAAAATCTTTGAATGGTTCCTCAGGAACCTTTTTCTTCCTGCACAACGGGGTTATAAGGTTTGGAAACAATAGGTTACCCTGGTTCCGTTTGGCACAGTTATGGATCTGCTCAAAGATGATTTTGCCGACGTCGATCTTCCTACCATATATGATCATGTGCAAGAGCATCAGTCGCTTGACGAGGACAGTGGTGTTGTGGGACGTTGGCATCAACTTGCCTTTGAGAAAGTGGTTCTATAATTTCACGTGCGATTTTAGGGCTCGACAATCTACTCGTTTCCTTGTAGGGGCATTCCCTTCGAACTTGGCCCACCCAAAGTATAAATTTTGTAGAACTCAACTGTACGTTTCTTGATCTGCTTAGGCCACAAATCTCTTGTGCTGGTCATCCACTTTCCTTAACTTAAAGTATTTGTTGAGTGCAGAGGGGAGAAGCGAATGAGTTTTCCTCGAACATATATTGTGTGGTTGGAGGGGTCCTCGAGATGGGCATAGAACTCTCGTACCATTACTGGTGCTGTGGCATTAGGATTTCGAGCAAACTTCTCTCATGTATGCTTCTTTATGGCATCTATCACCTCGAGTCCAAACAGCTCATCGCCCTCGGCTGGAAAAACGAATCCATCTTCCAAATATACTTGGCATTGCGGAATGGTTTTAAAGCGTGCTTCTTCTTCGGCTATTTGGAAACGTTTGAAACTCTATTTGGGGGCTGGGGCCGGCCTTGATCTCACCATTTTTCTTGGCTGGATTTAGTGGTGGTGATGGGGAGGTATTTTTAAGAGAGATTTTTTTTTGGTTTATAGAGAAAGAGAGAAACACGATGAAGAAGAGGTGGGTGGGTAGTTTTTCTTGGAAAGTGATGGGTGGTTTCGGGGTATTTTAGTCTTTACATGGTGGGGAAAAGATTTCTCATTAAATGGTAAATATGTTATTTGACATAAAGGAGGAGAAAAAATTTATTTCCCCCTTTATTCTGCCGCCAAAACCTTGTGCTCTAGTTTGTCCTTTTTCTTTCATGCATGCTTCAACTCCCCATACTGCCACGTGTTTCTTGCTTTCCTACAATATGAAAGAAGAAAATAATAAAATAAAATGGATTAAACCAGAAAATAACTTAACTTATTTATGTACATAATTCAGATTTTCGTTTCCTAGGCAACGAATATTTGCTCAATTAAGTAAAGCAAACTCTTGGGCATCATGTGCCAACGATGCCGGTTTGTCGCGCATGACTGGGGCTCCTTTGTACTCCTTAAGTCTCTGTCCGTTCACCTTAAAGATAGAACCATCGTTTTGGTTCTGGATTTCTATTGCTCCATTTTCATGGACTTGGTGAACAATGAATGGTTCTGACCATCTCGATTTTAGCTTGCCTGGGAATAACTTAAGGCGTGAATTGTAGAGAAGTACTTGTTGTCCAGAATAAAATTGCCTCGACAATATTTTTCTGTCATGCTATCGTTTTGTTTTCTCCTTGCGGGCATTCTCGTATGCATGTGCTCTAAATTCATCAATCTCGTTCAGCTCCAAGAGTCTTCTTTCTCCAGCAAGCTGAGCATCCATGTTTATCTTTTTGATGGCCAAATAAGCTTTATGTTCAAGTTCAACCAGTAAATGACATTCTTTCCCGTAGACCAGCTTGAATGGGGACATTCCCAGTGCTGTCTTGAATGTTGTGCGATAAGCCCATAGTGCTTTATTTAGCTTCGACGACCAATCTTTTCGACTTGGGTTGACCACTTTCTCAAGGATCTTCTTGATTTCTCGGTTAGAAACTTCGGCTTGTCCATTCGTCTGAGGGTGATACGACATAGCGATTCTATGTCGTACTCTAAATCATTTAAGTGTCTTGGCAATCAATTTATTGTCGAAATGTGTGCCTTCAACACCGCCTTGGAATCGTTCTTAGGTGTTGCAATGACTTCAACCCATTTTGATACATAATCCAATGCCAAGAAAATGTACATATCTCTGAATGATGATGGAAAAGGTCCCATGAAATCTATTCCCCATACATTGAAAAGTTTGATTTCCAGAATGTTTTGCCATGGCATCTCATGCCGTTTTGAGATGTTTCCTGTTTGTTGGCATCTATCATATGACTTATAGAATTCATACGCGTCACTGAACATGTTTGGCCAATAAAATCCGGACTGAAGCACTTTTGATGTTGTTCTCAATCCACCAAAATGCCCTCCATATGGTGACGAGTGGCATTGGTGTAGGATATCTTATTGCTCTTCTTCTGGAATACATCTTCAGATTAGTTGGTCTCCACATTGCTTGAATAGAAACGGTTCGTTCCAAAAGTAATGTCGCACATCATGTCGAAATTTCCTTTTGCCCTGGCTAGATAAATTAAGAGGAATAATACTGCTAACAAGAAAATTAACTATGTCAGCATACCACGGTGCAGCCGTGACAAATAATATTTTCTCATCAGGGAAATCTTTTTTAATTTCTGTAATGTCAGGACAATCAGGTTTGTTATCTAGCCTAGACAAATGGTCTGCCACTTGATTTTCTAGACCTTTTCTATCCTTGATCTCTAAATCGAATTCTTGCAGTAATAATATCCACCGAATTAGTCTAGGCTTTGCATCTTTTTTATTAATAAGATATTTAATGGTTGAGTGATCTGTGTGCACAATTACCTTAGTTCCTATTAGATATGGCCTAAACTTATCGAATGCAAATACTACTGCTAAAAGCTCTTTTTCAATGGCGGTATAGTTCACTTGTGCATCATTAAGAGTTCGGCTTTCATAATAGATAACATGAAAAATTTTACTTTTTCATTGCCCTAGCACTGCTCTGACTGCATAGTCACTAACGTCGCATATGAGCTAAAATGGTTCGTTCTAGTATGTGGGATAACAATTAGTGCTACCGAAAGCTTTTTCTTCAAATCTATGAAGGCATTCAAACAATCATTAGTAAATTCAAATGGATGATTTTGTTGAAGCAAAAGATATAAGGGTTTAGAGATTCGAGAAAAGTCTTTTATGAACCGCATGTAGAATCCTACATGTCCAAGGAAACTTTATACACCTCGCACATTAGTAGGTGGGGATAGATTTGCAATTGCATCCACCTTGGCTTTGTTGAATTCGATGCCATGTCATGAAAATTGTGACCCAACACTATTCCTTTGGTTACCATAAAATGGATTTTTTCCCAATTTAGTACTAGATTGGCTTCTTCACATCGTTGTAACACCTTGGATAAATTACCGAGATATCGGTCAAAGTCATCACCTGAAACGGAGAAGTTGTCCATAAATATTTCCATGCACTCTTCCACCATATCTGAAAAGATTGCCATCATGCATCTTTGGAATGTAGCTGGAGCATTACACAGTCCAAACGGCAATCGTCGAAATGTAGAGGTACCATACGGGCATGTGAAAGTTGTCTTTTTTTAGTCCTCGGGTACTATGGCAATTTGGTTATATCTCGAGTATCCATCGAGGAAGCAATAAAATGCTTTTCCCGCTAATCTATCCAACATTTGATCGATAAAAGGGAGGGGAAAATGATCATTCTTTGTGGCTTTGTTGAGCTTTCTGTAGTCCTTGCATATGCGCCAGCCCGTGACTGTTCTCGTGGTGAGTAACTCATCATGCTCACTTTTGACCACGACAACACCACCTTTCTTTGGTAGTCATTGTATTGGGCTAACCCATGAACTATCGGATATAAGATAAATTACTCCCGTATCCAGCCATTTTATTATTTCCTTCATGACTACCTTCTTTATGATCTGGTTGAGCCATGTTTGGGGTTCTACCGAGGTACTGTAGCTATCATCGAGATTGATTTTGTGCATGCATATGGTCGGACTGATTCCCTTCAAATCTGCCATCGTCCAACCTATAGTTTTCCTGTACTGTGACAAAACATTCAACAAACTATTCTCCTGTTCGGAGGTTAGGTTGCCTGAAATAATCACTGGTAGGGTTTCATCAACTCCTAGATAAGCATATTTCAAATATGATGGCAAAGTTTTAAGTTCCAATTTTGGTACATGTTGTGAAGATGACTCTTGAGACTTAACTTCATCATAATCTAAAGGTTCAAATTTCATACCTGACCTATGAAGAAATCTTAATTGGTCATTTGTTTTTCCTTCGTATCTTGCCTTGGTATCACTTTTAGGGTTTTCATTGCTTAGATTTTTATGGTTGGGGCCATAATTGTCAGAATCGTCTTCTGAAAATAATTTGACTCGGCCAAAGTTTTCTACTTCATGCATCTCGGTTGTAGGTTCATGGTACAAAGTACTATATTCATCGAGCCTTATGAATTCACCTCGTCCAAGGATTTCCTTTTCTTCAATCTTATTAATGTATTGGCATTCCTCTGGATCGTCCGTGTATTTCATAGAGTTGAATACATTGATCGTGACTCTTTTCTCTCCAATTCTCATGGTGAATTCTCCCTTTTCACAATCTATTAAAATTCTGTCGGTGGCTAAAAATGGGCGTCCTAAAATGATTGGTGCATTTTCATCGGCTTCGCAATCCAGGATGAGAAAATCAACTGGAAATACAAATTTATCCACCTTTACTACAACATCTTCAATTCTGCCCTCGGGTCGCACATAAGACCGATCAGCCAGCTATAGGATAACTGATGTGGGATGGGTGTGATATCCGTCTAGTTTCATGAATATGAACTTTGGTATCAAGTTTACACTTGATCCCAAATCAATAAGAGCTCGTCCTATTAAGTCATTACCAATGGAACATGGTATCACAAAGCTGCCAGGGTCTTTTTGCTTTGGTGGGAGTTTGCTCAATGCTGAGCAGATTTCTGTTTCCGTGGCGACATGTTTTACCTTCATTTTCTTTGTAACAATTTCTTTTAGAAACTTGGCATATGAAGGCATTTGCTCAATGGCTTCAAGTAGGGGCACATTAATACACAACTGATCCAGAACATCAACGAAATTCTTGAACCTAAGCAAAACTTATCCACCACAGGCTAATATAACCTATATGCAACTAAAAATGCAGTGCATACTTTGTTTAGACGAGCAATAACTTAAGTGAAAAGACTAGAAATTGAGCCTTTTTAAAGAGTTATCAATACCCTAATCCTTTCGATCTGGCTTGACGATTTTATTAAGAATTGCCTTTATTTCATGATTCGATACTTCTTCTTACCCATCTGATTGTGGATGATAAACTGTGACAATTCTTTGAGTTACACCAAATTTCTTCATAAGCACGTCAATTACCCGTGGTGTGCCAAACATGGAAAATATAAATATTTTCAAGAAATTAACTATAGTTTTGGCATCATTATTTCAGGTAGCCTTAGCTTCAACCCATTTAGAAACATAATCAACAACAAGAATAATATATGTATTTCCAAATGAAAAAGTAAATGGACCCATATAATCGATTCACCGCACATTAAAAATTTCACAAATTTGGATCGGATTGAGAGGTATTTTGTTTCTTCAGCTTAGATTACCTGCACGTTGACATTTTTCACACGTTTTACATAACAAATAAGTGTCATGGAAAATATTAGACCAAAAGAAACCACATTCTAAAATTTCTATGGGCAATCTGTTTTGGTCCAAAATTCCCACCACGAGAATAAGAATGACAGAAATTCAAGATCGAGTTCACTTCACTTTCGGCGATGTGTCGTTGAATTACCTGTTCAGAATAGTGCTTTCAAAGATAAGGATCGCCCCAAATTTAAAATCGAGATTCTCGTTTGATTCGATTAATTTTTGATCTTGGAAAATCTAATGGTAACTCACATGTGGCTAAATAATTTACAATATATGTGAACCAAAGGGTACCTTCTGTGCCAACATTAGATTTTCTTCCGGAAATTCTTCTTTAATTGGTTGATTTGACGTGGAAAGAGGAATACGGCTCAAATGATCAACTACCAAATTCTTACATATTTTTTTATCTTTAATCTCCAAATTAAATTCTTGGAAAAGTAAAATCATCGGATAAGCCTCGGTTTCGTTTCCTTTTTACTCATCAAATAATGCAAAGTTGCATGATCAGAGAAAACAACAATTTTAGTTCCCAACAAATACCATCTAAATTTTTCTAAAGAAAAAAGTATAGCAAATAATTATTTTTCAGTTGTAGAATAATTTTTCTACATTGCATCTAAAGTCTGAGACGCATAAGCTATAACGTGCGCACTTTGCCAACTTTTTGACCGAGAACTACACAACGATTGTATCCAATGTGTCACACATAAGCTCTAAAGGATAGTCCCAAGATGGTGGTTGTACAATCGAAGCTGATATAAGTTTTTCTTTCAAAATATTGAACGACTCTTTACATTTAGATTAAAATAAAAAAAACTTGATCTTTTTATAACAAATTGCATAAATATTGTGCTATCTTTGAGAAGTCTTTGATAAATCTGAGGTAAAAACATGTATGACTAAGAAAAGCCGGGTAAGGGAGTGAACGTATAATATCGATCTTTACTTTATCGACCACAATTCTATCCGAAGAAACAATATATCCTAGAATCAATCCTTTATCTACCATAAAATGACATTTTTCATAATTCAAAATAAGATTAAATTCTAGACATCGTTTAAGCACATTAATTAAATTCAAAAGGCATTCGTCGAAAGAATTACCGTACATAGTGAAATCTTCCATGAAAACTTCAATACCTTTTTCAATGTAATATGAGAAAATGATGAAAGAATCTCTGGAATGTAGAAGGTTCATTATATAGTCCGAAAGGTATGCGACAGTAGCAAATGTGTTAAAGGGACAAATGAATGTTGTCTTTTCTTGATCTTCTGGCGCCACTGGGATCTGAAAGAAACCTAAAAATCGATCAAGGCAACAATAATGAGTTTTACCAACTAATCTTCATATCATTTGATCTATAAAGGGAAGATGAAAATGGTATTTTCAAGTTAAAGAGTTCAACTTCCTGTAATCGATGCAGACTCGCCCTCTATTTGTACTTGTGTCGGAACTAACTCACATTCTGAATTCTCAATTACTGTAACATAAATTTTCTTAGGAACCATATGGGTTGGACTTACCCAATTACTATATGAGATCGAATAAATTATGTATGCATCAAGAAGTTTATGTATTTCATTTTTCATAACTTCCATCATTGGTGGATTTAACCGACATTGTCCTTCTAATGACGATTTTGCTCATTCTTTGATATTAATTTTATGCATACACGTCGAGGGACTAAGTCCTTTAGTATCGAAAATCGTCAAACCTATAGCCTCCTTATGCGCACACAACACTGTCACCAAGTCTTCCTCATATTCTTTTGTCAATTTGTTTGAGAAGATTACTGGTAAAGTTTTGTTTTCCCCCAAAAATGCATACTTCAAGTGTTTCAGTAACAACTTTAATTCAATCTCGGGTGCCTGTAAAATAGAAGGTAAACGTTTAAAATTTGATGGCATTAGACGTGAATCAGAATAAACTGAAAAAAGTTTTTCAAACTCCCTGATATATTTTTCAAATTCCTCTAATACCGTGCATAAATCTTCAACAAAATTAGATTCAACAAATTCATCAACGGTAGGCTCAATAACATCAATAAAATTTAAACTAGGAACACTATCAGGATATCATATTTCTTTGTATACATCAAATTTTATGACCTCACCATTGAATTCCATTGTAAGAATACCACTTCTCACATTGATTTTTGTGTGTGTTATACTAAGGAAAGGTTGCCCAAGTAGAATTTCAGAAGAAGTATTTGTTATACCATTTTCCATGTCAACAACATAGAAATCTGTTGAAAAAATAAGCTCATTTACCTTAACCAAGACATTCTCCAAAAGTCCTTCAAGATAAATTAACGATCAATCTACTAACTGTATAGTAACTCTCGTATCATTCAAAGGCTCAATAGATAATAAATTATATATAGATAATTGCATAACATTTATAGATGATCTAAAATCACACATGACACGTTTAATTCCAACCTTACCAATTTTACAAGGTATAGAAAACATACTCTAGTCCTTTAATTTTGGTGGAAGCTTATGTTGAAAAAAGGCTGAAACGTGCTCTCCCAGATTCAACTTCTTGTTTCCAATAAGTTTTCTTTTTGTGGTGCGAAGATCTTTGAGAAATCGAGCATACTTTGGAACTTTTTGGATAACTTCAAGGAGATGCATGTAGATTTCTAATTTCATGAAAACTTCCAAAATTTCTTTCTCCTCAGCTTGTTTATCTATTTTTACTAACCCATAGGGGAAAAGAGGTGGAGCGAAATAGGGATATGGCAGATTGTATATCATCTTTATTCTTCCTCTGGGATACTGTGTCAACCATGTTATTTCTCTTTTCTTCCTCTAGGATCCTGCGTCAACCGTGTTATTTCCCTGGGAGTTTGCGTCAATCGTTGTCTCATCTTTCTGGGA
The DNA here is from genome assembly GCF_006381635.1 of Hibiscus syriacus. Taxonomy (NCBI): domain Eukaryota; kingdom Viridiplantae; phylum Streptophyta; class Magnoliopsida; order Malvales; family Malvaceae; genus Hibiscus; species Hibiscus syriacus. Next base: position 486,127 of record NW_024062542.1, on the reverse strand, counting down.
TTATGGCTCATCTTCTCTCTTCTCGGAATCTGTGCCTACCTCCTCTAGGACTAGTGGTGCGATAACTATTCCACTCAGGAGGTGACAATACTTTGATTTGTGATTCATGGTGCCCTATAGACTGAGCTAACTAACTAATTTTCTTGTCGATCTTTTGTAAATGTGCCTCAGTACGATTTTGGAACTTTTCCTAAGATATAGCCAATCGCTCAATGATTGACTCAAGTGATGATTTCTGCAGCAGATAAGGTTGTTTTGGAAGTGGTCTCGGTTGATAGACTTGATTTGGTCTTTGATTTTGTGCATAGTTAAAGTTCAGTTGATCTATTCACCCCGAACTGTATGTATTACCGTGAGGATTGTATGGCATCTAGGGAGTTCCCAGAAAATTCCCCACAGTGTTAACTTGTATGCCAACTTCTCCATGTAATATTGGGCAGCAGTCGGTTGGATGGTATGACATCGTGCATATTTCACATATTCTCCATAGTCTAAATTTTCCTGCAACAAAGGAATTAACTACTAGTTTATCTAATTTATTTTCAATTGAAACAATACTTATCTCGTGAACTCATCGGCTAGGTTCATTTATAGAGCCAAATTGTTGAGAGTTGGTTGCCATTGTTGAAATCAATTTTCTTGTTGCGTTTGGTGTCATGTTGACAAGAGCTCCTCTACTATCAGCATCGACCATCTTCATCTCTAAGGGAAGCAATCATTCATAGAAGTAGTGGAGAAGCCTTTGTTTAAATAGCCCATGTTACGAACAACTTGCACAAAGCTTTTTAAATCGCCCCCAATATTTGTAAAGTAATTCTACATCTTTTTTTCTGATTCCCAGGATGCTTCTTCTCAATTCGATTATTTTTGTTGTTGGGAAAAACCTGTTAACAAAAATACGAGTTAAATCATCCCATGTATTGATAGAACTCGGAGGCAAGTAAAATAACCACTCTTTAGCTAAACTAGATAAAGGAAAAGGAAAAGCTCGTAGTTTAATTTAGTCTTCGAATACTCTATGTGGTTTCATGCTTGAACAAACCATATGCTTTTCCCTTTTTCTCTTGAAGCATTTGTTCATCAATTCTTTTATCTTGTGCTTTGATTTTTTTATCAAATTCTTCTGGTATGCTTGGGTTCTGTCTGCTTATAAATCAAAAAACATAAACAAATCAATTACTTTGCTGATGTCCCTGGCAATGGCGCCAATTTGACAAGCATCGTTTTCCTGTCAAATAAATTATCCTTAATCTCAAGAAAAAAATATAGGAATAATAGTTAGAAGAAGGGTCGATCCATATGGACTTTAGAAATATCTATTTCTAATTTGATTTAATTCTAACAGGAAACCTGTAAAAACAAATAATTAAAAAGAAAATTGGGTTTAAAATAATCTATTAAATTAAAATTAAATAACTAAGGTGATAAAATTAAATTATAGAAAAGATAATTAATGAAAGATAACTCTAGATTTACTTTACCTCAATCCTGTCTCGATCACTTAAATAGATTTTTACCTTAGATACTTGTTGGGTACAGTCTACAAGGTCAACCCTTGTAACTTACTATTCTCTATGGTGAGTTAATATTCCGAAGTCAATCATTAGAATACAAATCTTGTTCAAATTAACAACACATATTGATGTTAACGTCGGTACTGGTTCAGGAATGGGAAAAGCCTGTTCTCGGATTATAATGTCTCAATGAGAATTGAACCTAATCTTGATTTCCCTTAGCAGACCGTCGCTAAGTTTGTTCTTAGGAAATTGAACTTGCTAGAAGTCGATTCTCCTCCCCAACTGTAGATTGCAACATCAATTAAGCCAATGTGCACTCCTTGAATTGAAGATGTCAAGATGTTGAAGAAAGGCTGATTGCCTTCATTGATTTGCCGAAAATTCAAGAAAATAATCTAAGGAAATTACACACCTTTTTATATACTTACAATATTAGATTGAGTCGCAACTTCAACCTTTTGCTTATTGAAAAATTAGCTAAGGATGATAGAAATCATGCTTGACTTTAAGAGAAAAATAAATAAATTGAAAAGAAAAAAGAAAATAGACAAAAACATTTTATTCAACTAAAGAAAGCAAAGAACAAAGTATTTCGAGAGATGAGAGATATTTTTTGGTTTACCTCAGTGGGGTATTTATATCCTCCTAAAGATCCTAAAAATAGGTAGAAATATCAATATATAATTTTTGAATTATACAAGAAAAATAACTCCTAAAAGATAAATACTAATAAATAGGAAATAATTCTTAATAATAACTATTAAAAGATAAGAGAAAGTTCTAGATCATAATTCCTAAAAAATAAAAATAAATTCTAATTTTTGAAGTTAATCATCTGTTTTTCAGAAATGCTAACTGGACCTTCTGGAAGACGCTGATTGGATATTCTAGAAGTTGTTGGGTCGAATGCAGTCATGCCCAATGTCGTGCCTATTAATCCAACCTTGATTCCATAAAATAAAAAAATTCTGTGGAATTGCGTCATTTTAGTGTTGTTTTTGAAATATAACGTCTTGCACAGAAAATGAATAGAAAATCCCAAATCAACAATAAAAACTAAACAACGAGGAGTAATTAAGGTAAAATATTGACAGATTAAACTATGCATCAACTGTCGAAAACTCTCATTACGCTTTATCTTCATATTTTGCAACGTTGTTCAGTCATGGATCATATCAATATTGCGCTTTTATTGACCTAAAAAGGCATGAGATAAATCCTTCCAAGAAAAAATTTGAGTAAGACTTAGGTGATTGTGCCATCTGAAAACGGGCCTAGTCAAAATATCTTGAAAATAGTGGATCAATATTTTTTCATTCTCTACGTAGCCAGCTATTTTCCTGCAGAACACGGTGATGTGTGACGAAGGAAAGATGGCCCCATCATACTTTTTGAAGTCAAGAGCTTTAAAATTCGACAGAAGTACCAAGTCGGGGACCAAACTTAGTTCTTTGGCATCAAACCCATAGAAAGACTCATACATCTCCCTAGATTTTGTCTTTTCCTCTAAACTTTTCAGTTATTGGGTGAATTTTTACTTCTCAGCTAATTCATTTAGATCATGGACCTAATTGTCAGAATGAAAGTCCACTGGTTTAACCTCAGAGACAGTGGAATGGTTGATATGGAATAAAGTTCTAGCTTGATGATGTGACAAGTTCTTAACAAAGAAATCTAACGGATGAAATTCTTGGTGCACAAGGGTTCGCACAGGGACATGGAAAGGTGCGAAACCTAAAGGATGCAAAGGGTCTTCAATAATACTCTTAACATTTGTCACGTGCTTCCTAAACATGTCCTCCAACCTTTTCAACAAATCATCTTGAGAATTAACAATGTCAACTTCTATCATAGCGAATCATCCTCTTATCTCAGTTTGAAATTCCTTTTGTTCTTTCTCAACTTGAGCTAGTCTAACATTTATTTTTTAGATACTTTCCTAGTACCGTGTGGATGCAAAATGTTATTGCTTCTAGTTGGGGCCATGATCAATGGGATCAGAAATCTTGTTTAATTATTAAGAGTTTCATGAAATGAATGAATGTTTTGATGTATGATTTTAAAATGTAAAAGAAAAACAATGCAAATGAAATATAGAATGCATGTATGCAAAAGATATTGATCTCAAAATAAATATTCCGAGAATAATTCTTGAAGAACTGACAATGTCTCAGTACTATGGGGAAGCAAAAATTAGAGATTATGGATGAAACCTAGTCCATATTTTAGTTGTTCAACTCTTGGGAGTAGTTGGATACAGTGTCATTCTTAGTCATACTCTAGCATTGTAAAAAAAAATTTAGATCTTCTACTTCATCTTCTGAAGCAAAGGTTTGTAAAACCAGTTCGTGACCTTTAGCTATTTCCTTCAGCGTTGAAGTTTTCTCAGTTCAGATCGTCTCCTTAGTAGGTAAACTGTCTTATAGTTCGTTCTACTTCTATTTTGTCCCCAGATAAATCTTTAAAATTCTATCTAACCCAAAGAAAGAGATTTTTGTTTCAAGAACCTTCTAAATGACCAGCTATTTCAAAGATTAATACCTTTAATGAGATGTCATATTCATGCAAAAAATGACAACACTACCATGTACATAACAAGACATAAGGAAATCAGGTTAGTAGAAATGATAATTAAAGTAATATGAATCATTAAAGACAAAAGAATAATTAAATACAACTCATGGATGAGACATCAAATAATGTTATGAATAAAACATGAAAAGGAAATTAAAACCTTAACCATATATGTTCTAGTTCTCCTAGGTTATCCACATGGCTCTAATGGGGGTGGGCTTACTAAATTCTTTATATGATGTTTGGTTCTAAAAAGGCTTCCCAAACTGTCCTTACAACATGCTAAGGTTAATAAAAATTTGATTATGGCCCATTACAGACTTTGCGAATTGAGTTTAGCTTAGGGGATCACACCACTAAATATTTGTCACAGAAACCATTATCCGAAAAAACACTTAGAATGATTTCCAAAGGTACTTTTCCAGACCTACAGGAGGAAGCCCAATGTTCCCCTGTGGTGTGGCATTTTCCCCTACTTAGGTGAAACGGGACGAAGCTCGAGTATAGAGCTATGATATACAACGATTCTAAATATGTTCAATCAAGTGAAAACATTAACCAGAAAGAATTTTTTTTAAAAGAACATAATGAATTGTAAATTAAATAAATATAAACTCAAATTTTCCAAATTTCAAATATTGGGTAATCGGCTCATGGCTCGACTCTTAATTTTTTTTAGAAAATAAAAGTCCCCGGTGGAGTTACCAAATTGTCGCAACTGGCCCTTTGGGTGAAAAACTGACTTGTTGCAATTATGGGGTTTTTATTTTGAAATGAAATGTTAGGAGTCGCCACCAATCATTTTTAAGGTGCGTTTGGATGTAACATCCCATACCTGGTCCAGGAGTCTGAGTCGGATACCTGAGCGTACATTAGGTTCCAATCATGTTAGGCGGATTAGGATCCACATTACGCACATTTTGTGGAAGTAAACAAATTCATATCTCTTACTATTCATCACACAATGTTCAATGTAACTAACATGCAATTGAATCTCAATTAAGCATGCAAATATTACATTTAAATGTTTAGGGGTCTTTTGGTTATTTCACATCATACAATAAATCAAAAAGACAAATTACCCAATTAAGGTTACAATATGTTAAACATTTTCAAAAAGAAACAACACGCAAAATTTCATACCAATCAGACATCAGACAAGCACTGAATTGGTCATACAAGATTAGGGACCTAAATGTAAATATGCAAAACTTACATACCAAACAATGACATACAATTGAGGGTTCTATTATGTAATTAAGTGTGTTTAATAAGTGGTCACTCAAATCTCATTAAACTTCCAAATTAAGAGTTTAAGTAATTAAACATATCAATTTCTAGGATAAATTGAACTCACATAAAAGTACCCTATTTATAGTCTTTTTACTTAAGTTATTGCTTGTCTAAACAAAGTATGCACAACATATTAGTTGCATTTAGGTTATATTTGCTTGTGGTGGATAATTGTTGTTTAGGTAACATTTATTTGGTTTGACTGATGCTGCCGAGGGGAAAGGGATTGTGTGGATTGTGTATATGTAGGAAATTTCCTAAGGAAGAACATTTTAGTTGCGACAAAGTATTTTGCAAGGGCCAGTGGAATAGAGAAGATAAAGACAGTGAGGAGGATATGTATCTCGCCAAGGCAAGGTTTATCTTGCAAGTCTGAAGCGGATATGAAGAAATTGCCTATGTCACATACCAGTTTTACGATTACCCTCAAGTACTAGCAAGCCCTCAAGATTCTGACAATAATCAGTTCGTCTTTCCTTTTTTAGCCTGGACAAGATAATAACGGAGTATTTAGGGAATCTTCACTTACATGAAACCTTAGGAGATCTCCCATTATAAAAACCCAGTTACAGCCACCAAAAAGAAGAGGAAAGGAAGTAAAAGAGCTTTAAATGAAGCATGAGCTAGCAACTGCAATGCTTTCCCACCGTTTTCCAACCGACCATCCTTGGTGTCCTCCATAGCCGTCAGGCCTCGAGAGAGGCTGGCCGCCAGGGCAGGTACGGTATTGATCAGAGATGTCACGAAAGAGCCCCCGATTTTGGGAGTCGTTCTTTCTTTGTTCTTAATTTCTTTACGGTGTTTGGGTTTGTATTAAAATGATGATACTTTGGTTGACTTTTTGATAACACCATGAACTATATTACTTGGTGTTAATCTTTGTTTTGCCTAAACAATTATTTTCTACTTTATGAATGATGAATTATGATTTTGCTCGTGACTGTTTTGTTCATTGTTTAGATATTTTTCCTTGACATTGTAAGAGCTTTTAGATATTTCTTGGGGTCTTGGTGAAACACGTCTTGACAATGTAAGGGAATCGAGAGATTGCCAATTGTCTAGATATTGATTCTTAGGTTCGAGAGAATTAAGATAGATATACGTGAACAATGGAATGAGTTCGGGATGGAGATGATCTAACTTGTTTACCTTAGAGATAAGGAGAGGGTTTTAATTGACTAAAAGGGATAGGCGCTAGAGTATGATAGACAATGATTATAGTTTACGCTGAGAGGTATTGCTACAATAACAGTCTGACAAACCAAGGGTTGTAGTTAACGTTGAATAGTATTGCCATAACAACCGTCTAAGAATACTCAGTAATCCTATGGGGCAGCTTAAGCATGTCATAACAATTCATTCTAGACTTAGAATAATTGCTTGTCCTAATAAAATATTAGCATGGGTGCTCTGTGAAAAGTCTGAATATGTGAGGTTGTTTTGAATATAATTAAATCAACACTTGTCTTTGCTTTATTTATTTCAATTCGATAGTTTTGCATATTTATTTTGTCTCGACCAAACTTTTATGTAATCATACTTTATAATATTTTCTTGCTTTATTACTAATAGTTTTCTAGTTTGACAAGACTGTATGAATTTAGCTTGTGACAACTAGTTCTGATTGTGGTGAAGCTTAAAAAGAATCGACAAATCCCTGAGGAGACGATAACTCACTTCCCCTATATTACTTGATTCGATTGTGTATACTTACACAGAATTGCTTGCCTTAGTATATATATTTACAAGCTATCAAGTTTTTGATGACGTTTTCTGGGATTGACAACTAAGAAAATTTTTTATTTTTCACCATAACAGGTTTTCCTGTCACCTTTTATTTACTTAGTTAACTTATTTTATTTTCTTTTTCTTTTGAAGGATTTATCATTGCATGACCCTGCAATCTACTGGTAAACCATTAGAACCATTCGACCCTGAAATTAAACAGTCGTTCAGACAAAGGCGACGCAACAAACGAACCAGAGAGTATATGAATCAACTACAATTTCAAGGCAACAATATGGGAGATCAGGTAGATCTTGATGCGACAATTAATTTTCAGAAAGAAGTTATAAGACCACGAGCAATACGAGATCACTTGAACCAAATTCTTAACGATCTAAATCCAGGCATCATGGCATCTGAAATACAATCAACCCATTTTAAGCTTAAACCAATGATGTTCAACATGTTAAACTCCATCGGTCAATTTGGTGGTTCACCTAATGAGGATGCTAGACAACATACCTGAGCCTTCCTTGAAGTGTGTGATTCATTTTGAAACAAGGAGTGTATGAAGATGTGCTTAAACTTAAACTTTTCCCTTATTCCCTACGCGATAGAGCGAGAGCTTGGCTCAGTGGAGTTCCTTCAGGATCAATGGAATCTTGGGCGGATTTATGCAAGAGTTTACTACTTATATATAATCCACCCAATATGAATACACAACTATGCAATGATATTGCAATCTTTCGCCAAGGTGATGACGAATCAATGTATGAATGTTGGGATAGGTATAAAAGTCTACTTCACAAATGTGTAAACCACGGATTTCATGACTGGACTCAAGTCGTGATGTTTTACAATGGAGTTAATGCACATACTCGAGTGATGTTAGAAGCCTCAACAAATGGTACTTTACTTGACAAATAACCCGAGGAATCCTTTGAGATCCTCTACAGGATAGCAAATAATGACTATCAATTCCCGAATACAAGGCTAGGAACCAGTAGAAAAATATTGAAGCATATGAAATTGAGGGTAAGGATTTAGTAGATGCTCAACTTTCTGCAATAACTAATATGTTGAAAAAGTTTCAGCGTCCTAATGAGGTGAGAAAAGTCAAAGCAACCAGTAATGCATGCATATTTTGTCACGGAAACCATCATGAGAGTGAATGTCCATAAAACCATGAGTCTACCAATTTTGTGGGCAAGTACAACCAAAGCAACAATAACCCCTACTCAAATACATACAATCCTGGCTGGAGACAACATCCAAATTTTTCATGGGGTAATCAAAGGACCAATAACAATCAGACAGGAAATTATAATAATACACAACAGAGTAACTCGGAACATCAACATTTTCAGAATCATCATCATCATATGCCCTGGTAAAACACTAAAGGTACAACTTCTTCCTCTAATACCAACTCCAATTCTAACTCCTTAGAAGCTTCATTGCAAGAATTCATGGCATTGCCAAAAGATTTCATGGCTTCAACAAAGACTCTGATGCACAAGTACTCATCAACAATAAAAAACCAAGGAAATTTATTGTAAAGTCAATCTGCTCTTTTGCAAAGCCATAGTTTATCCCTGAGAGCATTGGAGAACCAAGTGGATCAAATCGCCATGACATTACATTCTCGCCCACAAGGAAATCTCCTCAATAATACTAAAATCACTAAACATCATAGAAAGGAGCAGTGCAGCATACTTACACTAAGGAGTGGAACAAAGATTAACCAGAATGACAAGTTTGGGGGAAAATGGCTGGACAATTCTCGCTAAGGCAGTATACAACCAGAAGATCGAGCTAAAGATGTGGAATACGATGAATTATCTGAAAAGAAGGGAACGGATGAAGGCTCTGAAAATCATAAACCAGATAATGGGAAATTTATGGCCAAAGACAGAAATTCCTCAGTACCAACAGCAGATGACGTGAGACCACCACCACCATTTCCTCAAAGAATGAAGAAACACAATGATGACATCCAATTCAAGAAATTTGTTGATGTTCTGGATCAATTGTATATCAACGTGCCTTTACTTGAAGCCATTGAGCAGATACCTTCGTATGCTAAGTTCCTAAAAGATATTGTCACAAAGAAAAGGAATGTAGAAAATATTTGCCACGACAACAAAAATATGCTCTATAGTAAGAAAACTCGCACCAAAACAAAAGACCCTGTCAGTTTTGTGATACCATGCTCAATTGGTAAGTAGGGCGAGCTCTCGTTGACTTAGGGTCGAGCGTAAATTTAATACCAAAGTCCATATTTTAAAATTAGAAATGTATAACGCTTGCACAACCACAATTATCTTACAGTTAGCTGATCGGTCTTATGTGCGTCCTGAGGGAAAATAGAAGATGCCATTGTAAAGGCGGGCAAATTTTTATTTCCAGATAATTTCCTCATCTTGGACTGCGAAGCCGATGAAAAAGCACCTATCATCCTTGGAAAGCCCTTTTTGGTGACTGGACGAATCTTAATCGATTGCGAGAAGGGAGAGATCACGATGTGGGTAGAAGAGCAAAGTGTCACAATAAATGTATTCATCTACACGAGATATGTGGATGATTCAGAAGAATGCCAATGCATTAGAGACATAGATTCAATGGAAGAAGAGGAAAAGGAAATTCTTGGCCACGGTGAATTTTTAAAGATAGATTAATACAATACTTTGTGCCATGAAACGATGTCCATGACGCATAAACACGAAAATCATGGCCCAGTCAAAAAAATTTCAGAAGACGATTTTGATAACTATGGCATTGGCAACAATTATTTGACTAAAGTACTAAAAGGGTTCCCTGCTAATGACACCAACGGATTATGAGGGAGAATTAGAGGAGCAATATAATTTCCTTCATACTAGATCAGGGATGAAATTCGAACCCTTAGATTTTAATGAAGCTTGCCCCCTAGAATCATCTCTACAACATGCACCCAAATTGGAACTTAAAACTTTGCCATTGCATTTGAAATATGCCTACCTAGGTAGTGATGAGACTTTACCAGTGATAATTTCTGCCAGTCTAACCACCGAGCAGGAGAATAGTTTGTGAAATGTTTTGTCACAGCAAAAAAAAGCTCTCTGGTGGACCATAACAGACTTGAAGGGAATCAACCCTACCATATGCATGCACAAAATCAACTTAGAAGACAGTCATAGCACTTCAATGGAACCACAAAGAAGACTAAACCCAATCATAAAAAAGGTATTCATGAAGGAAATCATAAAATGGTAGGATGCGGGAGTGATTTATCCAATATTCGATAGCTCATGGGTCAGTCCGGTGCAGTGTGTGCCAAAGAAGGGTGGTGTGACAGTGGTTAAAAATGAAAATGATGAGCTTTTAACTACTAGAACAGTCACAGGCTTGCTCATATGTATGGACTATAGAAAGCTCAATAAAGCTACAAAGAAAGACTACTTTCTCCTTCATTTTATTGACCAAATACTTGATTGGCTAGCAGGAAAAGCATTTTACTGCTTCATTGATGGATATTCAGGATATAATCAAATAGCCATAGTACCCGAGGATCAAGAGAAGACTACTTTTACATACCCATACGGTACCTATGCTTTTAGACAAATGTCGTTTGGGCTATGTAACGCTCCAGCTACCTTCCAGAGATGTATGATGGCCATTTTCTTGATGTGGTGAAAGATTGAATGGAAATATTTTTGGATGACTTCTCTGTCTCAGGCGACGATTTCAACTGATGCCTCGACAACTTATCTAAAGTATTGAAACTATGTGAAGAAGCCAACCTAGTACTAAATTGTTAAAAATGCCATTTTATGGTAACCGAGGGAATAGTGTTGGGTCACAAACAAGGTATTGAAGTTGATAAATCCAAGGTAAAAGTAATTGCAAACCTACCTCCACCCACTAACGTGAGAGGCGTATGCAGTTTCCTTGGACATGGAGGCTTTTACAAGCGGTTCATAAAAGATTTTTCTCAAATCTCAAAACTTTTGTGTCTTTTGCTTCAACAAAATCAACCATTTATTTTTAATGATGATTATTTAAATGCTTTTACATATTTGAAGAAAAAACTTTCAGCATCACCAATCGTTATTCCACCTAACTGGAACAAACCTTTCGAGCTCATGTACAATGCTAGTGATTACGTAGTTGGGGTAGTACTAGGGTAACGAAAAAGTAAACCCTTTCATGTTATCTACTATGCTAGTCGTACTCTTAATGATGCACAAGTAAACTATACCACGACCGAAAAAAAACTTCTTGAAATAGTATTTGTATTCGATAAGTTTAGGCCATATGTCATAGAAACTAAAGTCATTATGCATACGGATCACGCTGCCATTAAATATTTGACCAATAAAAAAGATATAAAGCCTAGGATAATCAAATGGATATTATTACTACAAGAGTTCGATTTAGAGGTCAATGATAGAAAGGGTACGAAAAACCAAGTAGCAGATCATTTATCTAGACTAGATAACAAAATTAATTGTCATGACATGAAAGATATTCAAGTGGATTTCCCTGATGAGAAAATTTTATTTTTCACGATTGTGCCATGGTATGTTGACATAGTCAACTTTCTTGTTAGTGGTACTGTGCCTCCAGATTTATCTAGCCAAGGTTGAAAAATGTTTAGACATGATGTATGACATTATTAATGGGATGAACAATTCTTATTCAAGCAATGTGAAGACCAAATAATCAGAAGATGTGTCCCAGAAGAAGAACACAAAGAAATTCTACTTCAATGTCAAAAATCACCGTATGGAGGAAATTTTGGTGGATGAGAATAGTGGTGAAGGTTCTTCAATCCGATTTCTATTGGCCAATCTTGTTCAAAGATGCACATGAATTCTACAAGTCATGTGATAGATGCCAATGAACATGGAACATATCAAAGAGACATGAGATGCCATGGCAAAACATTTTAGAGGTTGAACTTTTCGACGTATAGGGGATAGATTTCATGGGACCCTTTCCCACATCTTTTGTTGACCTATACATTCTCTTGGTAGTAGATTATGTGTCCAAATAGGTGGAAGCCATCATGACAGCTAAAAATGATTCCAAGATTATGCTGAAGTTTTTGCACAAGAACATATTCACACGTTTTGGAACACCATGAGCTATCATCAGTGATGAAGGTATACATTTTGACAACAAATTAATTGCCAAGGCGCTGAAAAGATATAGAGTACGACATCAGATAGCTATGGTATATCACCCCCAGACTAATGGACAAGACGAAGTCTCTAATCGGGAAATCAAACAGATCATTGAGAAAGTGGTCAACCCAAGCCGAAAGGACTGATCGCCAAAGCTAGATGAAACACTGTGGGCTTATCGTACATCATTTAAGACACCGCTAGGAATGTCCCCATTCAAACTCGTCTATGATAAGGAATGTCATTTGCCTGTGGAACACGAACATAAATCTTATTGGGCCATCAAGAAATTCAACATGGATGCACAGCTTGCCGGAAAAAGAAGACTCTTGGAACTGAACGAAATGGATGAATTCAGAGCTCACGCTTACGAAAATGCTCGTCTTTACAAATAAAAAACAAAAAAATGGTATGACAGAAAAATTTTGCCTAGGAAATTTTATTTTGGACAACAAGTGTTGCTTTATAATTCACGACTTAAATTATTTCTAGGCAAGCTAAAATCAAGATGGTCAGGATCGTTCATCGTACATCAAGACAATAATAATGGAGCAATAGAAATAAATAACCGAGATGATGGTCCATCTTTAAGGTGAATGAGCAGAGACTAAAGGAATACAAAGGGCACTAGTCATGCGTGACAAACCGACATCAGCAGCACACGATGCCCAAGAGTTTTCCTTACTTACCTGAACAATATTCGTTGCCTAGGCAACTAAAATCTGGATTTTATACATGAATAAATTAAGTTACTTTATACACTAGTTATCTGTTTTACCTTAATCTATGTTCTTTTTATTTATTGTAGGCATGCAAGGTACACGTGGTAGCATGGGGTGAGAACTTACGCATGAAAGGAAGAGAAACCCTAGAGCAAAGAAGATTTTGGCAGCAATTGTAAAGAGGAAAAATATATTTTCCTAACTTTATGTCAAATCAAATATCGAGCCATTAATGCCATATCTTTTCCCATCTCGTTTTGATCAAAATGCCCCGAAGAAACCACCCATTAACTTTCCAGAAAAACCAACTTACATTCCATCTTCTCTCCTTCAAAATTTTTTCCCTACAAAATTTCCCTCATCGTCACGTCGAAAAACACTGTAACAACAAGTATCATTGCCAGATCAAAGAAAAATCCAACCCCAACAGCGGGTTTTGAGTGGTTCTAGACGGCTGAAGCCGAGGCACGATTTAAAAACCTCCAAAAAATGACAAGTATATTTAGAGGATGGTTTCGTTTTCCCATCAGAAAACGAAGAACTATTCGGACCAGAAGTGATGGATATAGTTCGAAAACACAAATGGGAGAAATTTTCTAGACATCCTAAAGTCGTAGTGCTAGTAATGGTTTGGGAATTTGATACCCATCTTGAAGACCTATACCACCTAGGCCTGTAAATGAACTGAACGTTCAGCGAACCGTGCGGCGGAAAGTTCGTTTATGTGTGTTTATTTATTAAATGAACGAACATGAACAAGATTTTGTGTTCGTTTAATTAAATGAACGAACACGAACATAATTCTCATTCGTTCATTTACGTTCGTGAACGTTCGGTTATGTTCGTTCGATTATGTTTCTTTATGTTCGTTCGATTATGTTTCTTTATGTTCGTTCGGTTATGTTCGTTTATGTTAATTTATTTATGTTTAACCCAATCTTCTCAAATCAATTTTGGTGACCAATTTGTAAGTATCTTAAAAATATTAATTAATCTGATATTTTGATGACCAACTCCATAATTAACCCAATTTTATTTGGAAAACCCAACAATATTAACATGGTTTAGTTCTTTTTGAACGATCCATAAGTTGTATACCCAGTACCGTCAACATCCACTGCTCCAAAACCCTATGTGACTGCGCCACCAGCTGGTTATCCGATGAGCAAAGAGGAGTCCTAGAAACTAGTTGCTTTCAAAACCAAATCCAAAGGTGATGGATTCCAGAAGGGATGTTAAGTATTAAGCACCATTTCTTCTACTCAAATAATCTTCTTTTCTTTCATATATAATGGAGTATTCAATTTACAAGTAAATAGTGATCAACCAGCAACTCAAGTCAGCTTACTTTGAACTCAAGAACCAAATAATGATGAGGCCTTATTCCATAGGTTGAGAAGTTCTTTAACGCGTTTCATCAAACAAATTTTGTGCGCCATCCGGATATGGAAGTTTAGCCAGCCGAGAAAGACTGGTTTTTTATGTATGAGTTGGTGAGCAGTAAACCAACCTACTTCTTTCATCTCCCAATTTTCAACTTCTACATAGCACGAAGCTAAGGACATGTTTGTTTGGTCCCCAAGGATTAAGGTCGGCAATCACATGAAACACAATATGTGTTAATCTCGACTGTTGCTGAAGGAGAGAGGAAGAAAGAAAGTGGAGGAACGTTATGCAATCCCACATCAGTAGTAAACAAGCAGTTCAAGGTTGGTAACCTATATAAAAAAGAAGATGGAGAATAGTATTAAGCATCTTTGCACTTAGGGCAATGTCGAGCTCAGAATCGAGCTTCAATCAAGCTCGAGTCTCGAGTTTTAATCGAGCTCTTAAATATTTTTTGAGTTCGAGCCTTTTCGAGTTAAAGTCGAGTTTCAATATTATATTTCGAGTTCAAGTCGAACTTGATAATTTTAAGCTCACGGGTTTTTGAGTCGAGTCGAGCTCAGCAATACTCGAGCTCGACTTGGCACGTTTACACCCCTAGGTAGGGTCTCCAACGTTTATTTTCGTGTTCATTTATGTTCGTGTTCGTTTATGTTCGTGTTCGTTTATGTTCATTTATTTATTAAATGAACGAACATGAACAAGTTATATTCCTTAATAAACGAACATGAATAAAAAAAATTTGTTTGTTTATGTTCGTTTATTTATTAAATGAACGAACATGAACATACCTCCGTTCGTGTACGTTCGGTTCATTTACAGGCCTAATACCACCACACCGTTTATGTGAGAGGGAAACTCATTCGGTTTTCCCCTTTAGCATTCAACCAATATTTCAAGTTGGGAAAAGTAGAGGATCAACATAAGAAGTTTTTGGCTAAGGTAGACTAAGAAACTTACAGTGGAGTACTTGAAGACCTCTGTTTCGGGTGGGCTAAATTCGAGGGAAACGCACCAACAAGGAAATGTGTAGATCATCGAGCCCTTAAACCAATGATGAAGCTGTGGAATCACTTTCTCAAGGGAAAACTAATGCCAACCTCCCACAACACGACTGTTCTAGTGAAAAGATTGATACTGTTACACTCGATAATCTATGGGCGAGCGATTAATGTTGGAGAACTTATCTTCGAGCAAATCCAAGAATGTGCAAAATGAAATCAAGGCAATCTCTTTTTTTCTAACTTGATAACTGCTCTGTGTAGGAAAAAGAAGATCCCTGAAGAATCATTTGAGGACTTCATCAAGTCCAAGGAGGGAATAACTAAGAAGAAAGTGTCAGAGAGAGGAGCGAAATCTGTTGTCGTGACCAGAATGGCAGTAGTGGTCACTTACACACGAGAAACTTGTGTAAAGATCAAGCGTTTGGAAAATCACATGGAGATCTTCTTTGGATATGTCAAGGCACGGGATGCACAACTCAACGCCTTTTTTAAGGAGTTGCTCCCAATCACCAACGAAGACCTGTCGCCCTTCCCCGATGTTATACTGAAACATACTACTAGCGGTAGTACATTCAATGCCTCGACACAGAATGTCCCCCAATAGGTACCCATAGACGTTCCTCCACTAGCCACTCATGTCTCGTCTATACTAGAGGAAGGTTACGATGACACAAATGAATTCCTCAGCTCCTCATCATTCTTTACTACCGAAAGCACTCAAGAGATTCCACCCAATTATTTTCCGATAAAGACTTCACTTTAGTCCCGACTCAACCCAAGCAAGCAACAGAACAGTCCCCCGTTCGTCAAGAAATATCAGTTCCTGAAACAGCTCAAAGCCAGACTCCAGTTCCCGCACAACCCACTCCCACTAAAGACCAATAAACACTAGCACGAGCCCCGAGCACCAAGCATTGCATCAAGCGAATAGTGGGTTGTGTCCTTCAGCCATCTTCCTCGATGATTGCAGTAGTAGATACGGGATCAAAGAGTCCCCATCCTTCAAAACGATGCAGAACGCTTGCGTCCAGTCAAACCACACCACCATAGTAAGATCACATTTTAATTTTTTTCTTTTTATATTAGCATTTGCATATAGATACATATAGTTTAGTTTCTCATGCATTGAGGATAATGCATCCCTCAAGTTTGGGGGAGGTATTGTAGCACACTTTTAAAAAGTAATTGATGATATTTGGTTAAAAATTTTGGTTGTCATGATATAAGCATGTTAAGCCTATTGTCTGGAATGATTAGGGATGCTCAGTGATGAATGTATAATTTAATTACCAAGGCCGAAATTATCGTTAAGACTGTCCAAAGAAGAGAAGCAACCTTAGGCCTGATTCTTTGAAAAATTATAAACATGATTGTAGGTTGCCTCTGCTTAAGGTAATCAGTAAAATTTTTAGGAAAGAACTCTCTGCTTGCCAAGACAACGAAAAAATTTAAGTTTAAGGTCGAACTCCTAGTATTTAAAACTTAAGAATAAAAAAGACACTCCTCTATGTAATGGCATAACCAAAAAAACTCCAAAACAACTAAGAGTTACCGAGGCATATAAGTGAATGAAAGTAGTCACAGGATGACTCTACCCGACTAGCTTGGGGTGGAAGGTATGCTCCTTTTCACCTTGAGTGTGGGAGGGTAGGTGTGATGAGCTGACTCCCAAAAAAAGTTGACGAATAACTAGGAGTGGAAATCGAGCCTGAAAAATAATTGACGCCTTGACAAAACAAAAGCACTTACTTGAAGTTTTCTAATTACTTTAATACATATACATATTACAATCACGCACACATGATAGCAATGACTAGGGAAGGTACTTGACTGATATGACAGTCGAACATGTTGAGGCCAAACCTTTGTTGAGGGCTAAAATTTCAAATCACATGATTTTCTTAATAATGCTTTGCCATGACAATCTTAATTTTTTCTCTAGCTACTATCTATTGCTTGAGGACAAGCAATAACTTAAGTTTGGGGGAGTGATTACTCTATAAAAGTACTCTATTTATAGTATTTTTACTTAAGTTATTGCTTGTCTAAATAAAGTATGCACAACATATTAGTTGCATTTAGGTTATATTTGCTTGTGGTGGATAAGTGATGTTTAGGCAACATTTATTTGGTTTGACTGATGCTTCCGAGGATAAAGGGCTTGTGTGGATTGTGTATGTGCAGGAAATTTCCTAAGGAAGAAAATTTCAGTCGTGACAAAGTATTTTGCAAGGGCCAGTGGAATAGAGAAGATAAAGACAGTGAGAAGCAAATTTATATCGCCAAGGCAAGGTTTATCTTACAAGTCTGAAGTGGATATGATGAAATTGCCTATGTCACATGCCAGTTGTACGACTACCCTCACGTGCAAACAAGCCCTTAAGATTCTGACAACAACCAGTCGCATTTCCTTTTTTAGCTTGGACAAGACAATAACAAGTATTTAGGGAATCTTCATTTACACGAAACCCGAGGAGATTTTCCTTTATAAATACCCAGCCACAGCTGCCAAAAAAAGAGGCAATGAAGTAAAAGAGCTTTAACTGAAGCGTGAGTGAGAAATTGCAGTGCTTTCCCACCGTTTTCCAACCGACCGTCCTTGGTGTCCTTCATAGCCAGGCTATAGCAGAGCGGTGGTCAGGCCTCAAGAGAGACTGGTCACCAGGTCAGGCCTTCGTATGCCATAACTCTTAAATCTTTTGGAAAACATTTTCATTTCTTCATCTTCATCATATTTATTTGAGTCACTCTCTTATTTTGTAGACTTGAGAGCAACACTGATATTTTTTATACTTTTCCTAATCTTTCTTCTCTTCTTCTTCTTCTTCCTTCACCATCATCTAATGAGTAAGCAAAGACCCAATGAGCTCATCCAGATTGAGGGTGTTTAGATTCTTTGCTTCAACTATGGTAGTCTTCTTGGATTGTCATGACTTAGGAGATCATATTCCTAACAAGCTTCTCGTTAGGAATAACTTCTCCAAAGCCTTTGAGACCGTTGAAAATAACGGTAAATTGATCAGTTATAACTTTAATATCCTCATTCGGTCTCATCCTGAAGTTTTAATAATTATGATTGAGAAGACTAATCTTAGTCTCATTAGTTCCTTCATGAGTAACTTTAATTTGTCCCAATTCTCCATGGCATTGGAACAAGATGAAACCCTTCCATATTCGTCGGGGCCAAGTGCACAAAATAGAATATGCATTGCCTTGGCATTTTAGCTACTACCTTAGGGTTTTTTGAAACCACCTGAGGGGGTTTCGAAACCACGCTAAAAACTTTTAAAAATAGCCCTAAATCATATTGAAAAAATATTTTAAGAGTTTATAAATTTTTTAAAAAAAATTATTTTTGACATTTTGATCCTTAAAAATTATTTTTACAAACTTAAAAATTCTTGAATCGAATAAAATATTAATTTTATAAAATTTCCAATTTAGTTATTTATTATATCAAAATCATTTAATTACATTTATCAATTATGTTCACACAAAAAAACTCAAACATTAAATAGACTTAAAAAGAAAACCTAAAGGCACAATAACAATCGAAACCTTCTTTGGAATCTTATGTCCATCATCCATAATAACCTAATAATCATCTATAATACTCTTTCGTTTCTATCCAACTAGACACTTTAGAGATGATGAAGAGGTGATGAGCAAACCAAAGCAAACTTATAGATTGTTTCCAAGGATGGACCGAGGGGGCAGGTAAAGGCAGTCATCCTCTAAAAATTTCAAATTCCTATATATTTTATATATTTTATTTGTACTTTTTTTATTAAAAATTTGTTTTCATCCCCTAAAATTTATAAGTCATCTCTTAAAATGTTATAAATTTACTACCTATATAAAATATTAGTTGGTCTCAGCTGCCAAAGTCATCATGTGTTGATAAATTTAAAAATAGTTTTTTTTCTGAACTTTCAGTTTAGTTCTTCTTTTTTGCATGTTGCCATCGATATGCATGATTCGACATTGTTACTTGCATCTGCCATTTTTTTCCTTTCAAACGCTTACTGTCGTCCACTGCTATACCATGTTTTTTTCCTTCATCCTCCATTATCGAATATTTGCTACACCATGTTTTTACTTTTTTTTATTTTTTATGCTCTCAAGAAGAAGTTAAATGTGACATGAACTGGGAAAAAATGATGAAGAAATTGATTATTTGTTTAATACTTTGAGTTTGAAGGTGATGTTTTGATCTTTAATGTTTTGTAGTTTTTGATGTTCTCATACTTTGTTAGACATATTTTATTAAATAAATAAATAAATGCTTGGCGTTGATACTTTAAAGTCTTCATTGAGAATGATTTTGGGTTGTTGTAGGCAGGGTCGGGGCTAAGGCAGGAGAGGTGCCTACCCTGGGCCCACAAATTAAATTTTTTTAATATAATATTTTTCTTTATTTTTAATAATAAATTAAAAAAATAAAATAAAATAATGGAGCTCATCAATTTTTCTCATTGAAATTTTATATAAAATTTAATAAGTTGTTCTTTCCATAAAATTATAATTCAATATTTCTTTCCCAAAATTTCAAAAAAACAAAAAATCATTTCAATCTCTTTAATTTTTTGTCTTTCTAAATTCTCTCCATTAATTCATCAAATCTCTTTACTGGTTTTCCATATCAATGAAAAAAATTATTAACATTATTTTTTTTCTTCAAAACTCAATGAGAAGAAAATTTAAGTATAATTAGTATGTTTCTTTTCTCTTCCATGTTTCACAATTTCTCTAAAAGTACTATTTTTATTTTTAATTTATCATATTTCTCACAAACACAAACACAATTATTTTTCATCAATTATGGTGCTTGAATCATGTTGAAGATTGTTCTTAAAATTCTAGGTAGATTAAATTTTCAAATTCATTCTTTTGATTTTTATATATTTTCAATTTTAGATAAGAATATTATTTTATTTTCAAATGTTATGTTATATATCGAGAAAAATATTTTTAAAAACATTAATATTGACACTATCATAAATGATTTTGCATCAAGAAATGCTCAAATGCAATGTTTTTTTTATAAGTGTTTGTATGCTTAAATATATTTTTGATATTTTTATATTATATTGAATTATTATTCACTTAATTTAATAAAAACATTTAATAAAAAAATTATATTACATATTTTTTAATTTTTTAAATTAAGGTTTGTTTTCTTTTTTTCTGAACCAAAAAAATAATTAGGTTCAACCCTGATTGTAGGAAATGGTGACTTCTATCAAAGTTGGAATCATCAACACCATTTTGTCAGTGATGAATCCAGAAAAATAGTCTTTACTCAAAGTCAAGTTATGAAAATCACGTTGTATATATCTAATGAATAAAGTACACAAATAATTTGTGGACTATAAAATAATGTTTCATTGAGTCTTTAACTATTAAAAATTATAAAATGATCTTTCAATTATAGATTTTTTTTCAATTTCATGACTATTAAAAGTTATAAAATGGTCATCTGATTATCCATATGTTTCAAATTATTCTTTTTTGTTAAAAAATTGATAGTCGTCTGAGAGAGATGATAAAATCTGGTCCTGGAATCGTTTGAACTTTATTTTCTGGATCGACTTTTCATTTATATTATGACGTCGAGTCAATGCTTGAAAGTAACAGTGATGCCCATATACATCATTAAAATATGGTTTTATAATATCTTTGTCAGTAGATTAATGTCTAACTTAGACAGTATTAAATTTTTTTTAAAAAAAAATGAATTTGAAACATATGAATTGTTGGGTAACCATTTTGTAACTTTTAATAATCACGGGATTAACAAATATGGATTTTAATTGAAAGATCATAACTTTTAATAGTTGGAGACTCGATAATAATTGAGAAATCTTTTGTACACTTAACACATATCTAATTTTATCCGAGAATTTAAATTAAATTCGGACAATTGAAGATCAACCCTGGGATTGTGCATATATTAATGTTATTTGCATGACACAAACATTTGAGCCTTAAATATGAAGTATTTGTACTCCAAAGCCTGACTTTAGTTCAAACGTCTTAAATTGGACCTACTGAACCCGGTCGAATCATAGCCCCAAATTAAAAATCTTGGGCTTTTAACAAACACCGTCTGGCCTTTTCAGAAACCAGAAACCCTAACCCACCACCGTATATAAATACTTTACAGCACGCTCTCATTTTCATTCTCTAGGGTTTTCAGCAACAAAAAAGATGGGGGAAAGAGCACCAATCGAGTCCGTACAGTGCTTCGGCCGCAAGAAGACAGCGGTGGCGGTAACCTATTGCAAGCGAGGCCGTGGCCTTATCAAGATTAACGGTTGTCCTATCGAGCTTGTTGAGCCGGAGATCCTCCGTTTCAAGGCCGTCGAGCCAATCCTCCTCCTCGGCCGCCAACGTTTCGCCGGAGTCGACATGAGGATCCGTGTCAAGGGCGGAGGTCACACATCTCAAATCTACGCCATCCGTCAAAGCATTGCTAAAGCTCTCGTCGCATTTTACCAAAAGTACGTTGATGAGCAAAGCAAGAAGGAGATCAAGGATATCTTGGTCAGGTACGATAGGACTTTGCTGGTGGCTGATCCCAGAAGGTGCGAGCCCAAGAAGTTCGGCGGAAGAGGTGCTAGGGCAAGGTTCCAGAAGAGTTACCGTTGAACAACTTTTTCTGGTTTGTTTTGGAAGCTTAATTTTATTGTGTTTCATGTGATACTATGTTTATCTCCATTTTGAGTCAAGTTTTGCTATATTTGTGGGTCAAATTAGCCGTGACTGCACTTCAGAATTTAAGCGTTTGCGTTGCTTTTGATTTCAATTTAGACTCATACCTCAGTTCACTTCAGTATTTCATTTTATATACCTCAGTTCACTAGGGATGGACATACGATAGGATGGGTTGGTTTTCCTAACCCGAAAATATATTGTTTTCATCTCATTTTGTCCCACTCAAATAATTATCTGTTTCGCCTCAAACCAACTTGAATTTTTAAGATAAAATTCCGAGCCAACCGACCCCGACCCGGTGATGACAATTTGGATTTTGAAAACATTGTCGATCCAGTGTTCTCAGCAACTATATTCTGTTGTCTTCTTCTTTTCCATCGGCAGCCACCAAGTTCCCAATCTTGCCGCCGGTGTTTGATAAAAATGCCACAATTTGTACACAAATATTAATAGTTTTAAGTACATATATGTTCATCGTCATAGCTTTTGCATATATGAATATATTTTTCCAAAACTATGACGATGATCATATATGCACTTAAAACTATGACGATTGGAAATATATTTTTCCAAATGTTTTGGCTACAACACAGGCATCAATGCAGGTATCAACTTTGTAGATGACAGTAACGGTCATTTTTTTTATAAAAGAGTTAACTTTAGGAATCCAAACATTTGGGATCCATCCCTTATCCAAGTTGATGCCTGCGGTGTAACCAAAAACAATAATCTATATAGTAGGTTCACAAGTTGGTATGATAATAGTGCTCTTGAAGTTACCTTTGTTGTTTTTCCTGCATTGGAGCCAAAAAAGAAAAAAAACCAGAATTAGAGGTTGGCTTTGGAATTGCATAGATCAACAAGTTGTTCAAAATCTTGTATTTTTATTAGTCTAGGATGATTATAAAATAATGTTCAGAAGATCTTTAATAATTTGATAATGGACATTCAAACACTCTAAAGACTCATATTCAAATTATTCGTCAAAACATTGTTAAATTCCTTTTGTGTCTTAATCCTAATAACATCCGCTCGAAGTTGGCAATAGAACACGATGGGAATCATTCCTAAAAAACTTAACATATACACATATGAACCACCATCATAAACAAATGCACAACTGTGGATAGGTTTAAAATGTTGAATTATTCTGTTAAGAAAATAAAGGCTTCAAAAAGTTTCTTTAAATATGGCTCCGGCAATTAATTTCACCATACCATGAAAAAACGTTTTTGTGCAACAGCAGACAATGTTATTTCAGTTGGTTAAAATAGGGTATATACAAAATTCTGTAATTCAATGCCTGATATAGGATTTGGCTCAGTAATTAAGGTGCGCCTAGATTTCTTCCGGTTCCAAGTTTGATCCCTTCCATATTTATTCTTCTGCATTTTGTTTTCCACTCAATCAAGAGATGATACATATCACAATCTAATCAAAGATTAAATTTATTAAACTAAATTAAAATTAGGATTAAATTGATAAAATGTGAAAGTAATGAGGACCATGTAATTATGCTAAATTTTTAATAGGCACATTAATTTTTTCGTTAAATATTTTCATAAGGTGGCTTGATTGATATCATTTAAATAATTAAGTGATTTGATTTATAAAATTAAAAGATCGATGGTCAAAATAAAATCATTCCATAGTTGAATGATTGTAGATGTAGTTCACCTTATAAGACATGTTTAAATGATCTTCATAATTAGCGAGGCCTATTAAATTAGATATAATAAGATACAACCAATTTGAAATTTGGGGTTCTTCGGATTTACTTGGTCTATTTGACTCTGTAGAAACGATGAAGTGTTTAAGAAGAACAGATACAGTGTAAATCGTATTTATGAGTTGGCGATATTAAGAATTGATTTATGGGCAAAAAGTAAATGGCCCCTCACTATTTCGTTTGTGCCTGATTCTACTAGATGTCCTAATGTATATGCTGTTAGTGTCGTTTGAAAGTTGCAGGTCCTTGTTTGATTCTAGAGGACTTGACTCTGCAGACGTGTTATTTGTAGGGTAGGCTCAGGATGGACCTAGGTAGGGGCAGATGGGGGAGGTCGACCCCTTAAAAATTGAAAATTTATTTTCGTCCCCTTTAGAATTTTTTAAATTCAAATTTACCCTCTAGAATTTTATAAATTTAGATTTACCCTCTTAACATAAGATCTTACGTTCGTCCTTGAGTAGGTTGTTGGATTGGTTGGTGCTATTTTGATTTTCCACTGTGGAAATGTCTTGGTCGATGTAACCTTTGTTTGGGTTGTCTAGGGAAATCGTTAGTGTTTAATGAGTTGCATGTCCCTGAGTGGTATTTGATTGGATAATAGTCGTAGTCGATTATTTGTATCGGTGTGCTTTGTTTAAGGTTATTATGTGATACATGCACCATAAGATTCACATCAAAGGAAGATGAACTATCTCGTCCAATTGATCCAGACACCAAACCTTGGAAAAGAAAACTAAAATAGCAGAAAACTTGCGATGACATTTTGAATAGGATTCAGATGTTATTTGGTCAACATGTCTTTTGGAGATACGACCGGTTGTCTCTTAGCTTTCCAACGGTACCTTAAACGCATCAATCTGATGTCGGGAACTCAAGATACGTTCATTTTAGTGAAGACAACACATGCATAAATTTCTATATGTGATTAATACAATATTTTATAAATATTGCAAATTATCAATATTTTTATTGATTATTTGTAATATAATTTAATATAGGATGATTATTTGATTAAAATATTATTTTAGTTTATTATTATTTTATTAGGAATTAGGATAGAATTAAAATATTATTGTAACTCATTCACCATTGTAAATCAAATTTCTTCAATTAATAATACAATGAGAGTTCGTTTTTACAAGTGCTGGTTGGTTTGTGTCTTCGAAGCATTCTTCGTCATTAAGTTCTTTCAAGTTCTTCGTGAGGGGGATCTTTACACTCCGGTTTGTCTTCTCATTGCTATTAGGAGAGATGATTAGAGCCGATTATCAAGTTTGTCTAGTCAATTGTGGCTAGGAGGATTCATAGGATACACATCCATCAATCACCATTATCATCGTCAAATTACCATTATCGTCCATCACCACCAAAATCCTAATTTTGGCTAAGTATTCTTATCTTTATTCATTCATCGTCTTTATTTATCTTCTCTATCTTTCGTTTATCTTCATTGTTTTAAAATATTAATCTTGTGTTATTATCTTAATTTTCTAGCAACTTTCTTCTCCATTTAAAATCCCAGATTGCGACAATAATCTAATTCATCTTTCATCTCGTTTTTTTATTGAGTTTAGACCCTTGGGCTTGATTCTTCAACTATGAGCAACATTCATCACTCTCCAATGCATCCCCTATCAGTTGGTTGATGAGTGTTTAGAATCGTTAATATTTTCTCGTTATTTCTTTGATCTTGTATATTTATTGATGTTGATTTGGTTGTATTATGCTTGTTTTCGTGCAGATCCTCACTTTCCAGAACTAGTGGTAAAACGGGTGTATTCTGCAATTTTTTATTATTTGGTCACGGCTGGAGACATGGGCACGACTCTGGGCATGACACGGTCTGACGTGAAAATTTCTAAAAGGTCCAATCAGCTGCGGTTTTTAGAAGATCTACTCAACGCGCCTTCTGGAAGATGGACGAGCATAGTTGCATTAGGAGACTTGTTTTAAGTTTGAATTTAGAAAAAAAAACAATTATCTTTAGGATTATTTTATTTTAATTTTTTTGTTTATCCTTAGGCTTTGAGAGGCTGTAAATACCCTCTTGGGGTAAGCCTAAAGACACATCTCATATTACAATTCTCTTCTTCTTTCTAGTTTTATTAAAGCTTTCTCTTTTATTTTACTTTTCAAGTTTTTCGGTTTTACTTTTATTTTCAAGTTGCTTTTAAATATGCTAAGTATGAATTTTGTCATGCTTAGCTAAATTTTTTATAAGCCGAGAGCTAAAGCGATGACTCAATTCCAACGGGAGAATTGAAACATGCCCTTAATATCTTCGGAATAACTCTCTTAATCTCTGCGCTTATTTTTCAAAATCAAAACAGTTTTTCAAAATCAAATATAGATTTTGGTATAGATTGTTGTTGTGATTAACGTGTAGGAGGAAGATTCGGCTTATAGAAAGCACATTTGACTTATAGAAAGCACATTCGACTTCCTGGGAACACACTTGGCGAGATAGCTTCGCCAAGAGGGAATTGAGATCGGAATTGACGGTTATAGAAGCAATAATCCGAGTCGGTCGCCATGAACTTAAACGGTGATTGATCTACGACAATTGATGTTGATTAGATCAATTCCCGAAGCCAAAATCAAAGATTGCCTTGGGTATTCGGTATACGAAATAGAGTCATGGGGATTGCCCTTGTAGACAAAGTAACCAACGTGAATCTCGAAGGGAAAATCTAATTCGATGATCTAAATGAAATTGAGTCAAAGCGAAGCTTGAGGCTGTTTTTACCACATTCATTTTCAACGTTTAATTCTTGAATTTCTTT
The DNA here is from genome assembly GCF_006381635.1 of Hibiscus syriacus. Classification (NCBI taxonomy): domain Eukaryota; kingdom Viridiplantae; phylum Streptophyta; class Magnoliopsida; order Malvales; family Malvaceae; genus Hibiscus; species Hibiscus syriacus. The sequence continues at coordinate 459,506 of NW_024062542.1, read as the reverse complement.
ATTCTTATTTTAAAGCACTTTTTACTATTTTTTTACCAAACCCCCACCCCCCATTTCACTACTTATCTCCTGGTAAAATCATTCAAATTGAAATTTATAATTTTCTAATTCCCTATGGAATCGACCCTTGCTTCTCTATACTATGTATTTCCTTTATTTATTAAGAAGAAGGATTTTCATTTGACATCGAAACGACAATTGTCATTGGTATAAGATTTGGATTGATTATTGGAGAAAATCAAGCAATCTTGCTTGTTCTTGTGCACATCAACTTCAAGGTATCCCAACGAAGTTAGTTCGCAACGATTGATCGTTTTCAGGTTCTTTTTGCATTATTTCAATTTTGTTTCAATTCTTTCTTGTTAGTTTGTTGTTTTATATCAAAAAGAAAAGAAAAAAAATCAAAAAGAGAAAAAGAAAAAAGAAGAAGAGGAAATGCTGGAAAAAAATTCAGAAAATGCAAACGAAAGAATTTAGGTATGATTCCATTGTTCATCACTCTTGTTGTACTAAAGTATCGACATGGTGCACTCTTTTCACTCTTTTTCCTCCAATCAGGTGTAGGGAGGTTTTTAAATAAAGTCCATGTCTTTGTTCTTCTTGTTTGTATGTGTTATCAATAAAATCGTACAAAACATCCTTTTCGAAAAATGAAGTAACATCCTTTTCGAAAAAAGAAGTATTTTGAATTACATCCGACTCTATATTTTATAAAATATAGTCATGTGTTTCATTTTCATTCTGTATTATTTATAGTTAATTGAATAGATAATTATATTTCATATATTTTTTTATGTTATTTTGATCATCCTCGTTTATAAATTTAAAAAATATTAATCGTTTAAATATATTTAGTTTTTTATTCTCATATGTAATATAATAATTATATCAGGCTAATTAAATTCAATAAAAGATAGATAAATATCATTTGAACTCGAAAATCCTGAGAAATTAGCTAAGATTTTGAATTGGTAGATAGCCATGCTTTAAATTGCCAAATTACAAGTTAAAACCATATTAATATGGTACTCCTCAATAATCATCCACCGTGCATTATGATTTAAAAAAAAAATCTACAATTATAATATTTGAAAATAAAACATTCATAATATTTAATGAACGGGTAAGTTCAAGTGATAAACAGTGTGATATTATTTAAGTATATTTTGATTTTAAATTCTTATATATTTAAAAAATTCTACGCTGAAGTCCACCATTTAAACATACAACTCAAACCGGTATAGATTAACGGACAAAGTCTTGAGAATCATAAGCGCAACCCAAAAAAATTAAGAAGCACCGCTCCTTTGTCTCTTTTCATATTTTACTGGCACGCCAATATTAATTTTAATGTTGATTTTTGTTGTTGGTATTTATTTTTTTGTTTTATTTTGTATTTTTTATTTTAATAATTTTATATTTATGATATATTTTTATATGTCTTTAGTATATTTTTTATTTTTCGATTGTTTGATTGTTCTTGTTGTTTATTTTTTTAGAATTAAATTTGATGTCGTCGCGATTGATCAAGATGATGTTCATTAATTATCCCGTTAATCTTTTCTGCTTTAAACTCTCGAATTAGATTTGGATATAAAACTTGTGTTCGTAGATAATTTTCCCACAATGCTTGAATTTGATTTACATTTATCGGTGGTAGTCTTTCAGTAATTTAATCTTTTGTTGTAGTTATTTTTTTCTTTACCATTAAGGTTGTTTGATTCATGCTTCTCAAAAAAAAAGATAAAAGTTAAAAGTGGAGAGTGGAAAACAGAAGACGCCTTTCGCAGAACGAGAGGTGATCAAACTTGGAGGGCGATGGCTATGGAAGCGATGACGGTGGTTTATTTGATGCGACAGGAAAGGGTGATTCCATCACCAACAGGAAGCATGCAAATCTCGATCCTGAGGTCAACAGCAAGAGCCTTGTTGAATTCCAAAACAAAGTCCCTGTTATAGCTGACATACTTCTTGAGAGGAGTATCGAGAGGCACCACCGAGTCATTCCCCAGGGTGTTGTCGTAGCCAATCAAACCACTATTTCACCAGCTCAATCAGTCGCTTATGATAGTTTATGTAGTTGTTCTTATCAGCATCAACAAAGATGAAGTCAAAGGATCCATGATAAAAATCTTCTAGGGAACAAGGATTTATTTTCTTCAGAATGAGCGTAATATAGGAGTAATTAACACATTCCTCTCATTTACTATTATGATAAAAATCGTTAAAGAAATCAATAACATACTTGATTAGAAGAGCTCAATACCTTTTGAAGAAACCCAGGTTAAAACCATCGGGACCTGGGCTTGATTGTTGCTCGAAGAGTTCAAAGCATACCATGTCTCCTTTGAAAATCTTCTAACAAATATACTATTCGTCCTCTAGTTTAGTAAAATCAAGATTTAGTGTAGAAACCTCCAAAGCTACTTTGGCATTATACACCTTGAAAAAGTAATCAAAAGTCGCCACTTTAATATGCTCAGGATTACAAATAGTTTGACCTTCATACTTCAGGAAATTAGTTAACTCTCCCCCTGGCGGATGCTAAAAGGTGAAAGAATCACGATTTAGGTCCCTAATTTTTAACTTCACCAAGTACTGTAGTATGGTCTGAAATGGATTTTTATATAAGCTTTTGCGCAATAGAGGAAAAAGACTTGTAAACTATACGTAAGCAAGGAATTTGTTAAGCCCAACAAAACTGAGTTGTTCTCTGTTATTACTTCAAGTAAAGCATCCCTTCTGTAGATGAAGGTCTATCAACCTTATCTCTTGTACAAAATCCCTGAAAATGAACATACTTAAAGTATTAATCGACAAGATAATCTTCCCTTCATGTTGTAAAATGGCATTGAAATCCCCTCCTGTGCACCAAGGTACATTTGAGCAACAAATTTATCTGAAGTACTGAAATAATTTGAATCCCACAAATTAATTAGACCACTTGTTGAGCCACAAACACGAGAGAAAACGAGATTAATATTATCACCGTTCCACAACTTCCTTTGAAGACCTTGATTGACTTCAGACAACTTAATTTCTTGGAGAAAGACCACATTCGGTTTACATCCTCGAATCAAATGATTCACAACTTTCACTTTCTCCATCCTACCCAAGCCCCTCAAGTTTCAAGTTATAATAAAAAAATTCATTAAAAACATATAATGAAATTATCCATGGGACAAAAGCTCATATCCCTAATGATTACAAGCTCTAATGAATATCCTTTCTTTCTCTCTTGTATCTATCACACAACTTCCTTTTTACCCCTTAATGAGATCTTCAAAATCTTACTCACCTCTCAAGTTGTTTCAGCCTTCTCTGAAGATTTGTTTTTGAAAGATAGTAACGTCGGATTTGAGAACGTGAGAGTTGGGCACTTCAAAAAGTAGGAGATGAACATCCAAACCAAACGATCGAGAAAAAGAGCTTCGATCTTTATTTTTTTATTTTTGTATTTTTTTTTGTAGATAACTTGTAAATCTTTAGTGTTAATCTTTTGAGACCTTAATTTTTCTGACGGAGCCAGACTATGATTTGACACCCCAAAATTTTTTGAAAAAAAGTTTTTTTTTATAAATTTAATATAAAAATATTTTCTTTAAAAATAAATTAATATATTTTAAAAAAAATATTAGTACTCTTAAACATAAATAGACACTCATTATTCATTTTCATCTACTTTAAAAAAATTTCTTATAATTTCTAAATTTAACACCTAAAATTATTTTTCTAACTTCGTCTCTACTTAATTGTGCAAACGCATTTGCATTGTGAAGTTTTTCCCTTGTTTGTTAAATTTGTATTTATCTTAGGGAGAGTGTAACTCAAAGTTTTTGGGTATAAACTTTAAGGGAAATTATTCACTAAGATTTTGGAGTTTAAATCTTGGTGAATTAAGCAATGTACTTTTTGTCCTCAAAAGAAAGACAAATTTGTGAATTTGTGAAAAAATCTCCTTAGTGTGATTAGCTAAGATAGTGGAGGTAAACTTGATTTAGAAGTCGAACCACTATAAATCGTTGCATAAATTTTTTATCTTTCGGTTGCTTCCACTACTATATCTTGTTTGCCAATTCAACAACTTATTGGCAATTTTATTGTTAATAGATTCAAGCTCAACACGATCCCTTCAAGTGTCTCCCGAATTAATCTCCTCTTCTTGGCATTAGAAGTACTTGTCGAAGGGAAATGAAAAAAGAAAGAGCGAGGCTCCGATTCTTTATCCATACCACAATTAGCAGGAGAAAGCGATCTTCTGGGAAGTTCATGCAGGAAATTAAAAGAAAGCTCTTTGTTATTAGAAGAAAGCCCTAGAACTTAAAAAAATAATATATCCCTCGAACTCGATCAAGAAAATCAATTTAGTTCATTTTTCATGTAATTAGTCATTGTGAACCATCACGCCAGCACCTTAAACTATCATGTTATCATCGTAATGATCAACGACAAAAACCATTGGTCAAAGGGAAAAATTAGTTTTTTTATAAGTTTGAGGGTCTCATTAAGTGCAAAAATAGTTGAAGGGTCACATTAGTTTTTTTTCCAAATGTTTAAGGGTCTCACCTACCATCATGCCTTTATAATACATTCAATTATTGACCCATAATAAAAAATTAAACATCTAAATTTTATAGGTTATAGTCTTAGGAGGTTAGTGATTTACTCATTTATTGGGCTAGAAAGTATCTATTAGGAGTGTTCAAAATTAGGTACTCATATTTTTGGGTAGCCAAAATATCAAGTACTTGAGATTTCTAGGTACCAAAATATCAGGTCGTGTCCCAGCCTATTATTTCAGGATACCCGCAATTCAAGTACACATATAACCTGAGTACCAATATTTTTGGATCACGTGTAACACCCTCAGACCAATACGGGTGATCCAATCTGATCCCAGGTCTCACATTAGGACCACTGAAGTAGCCCACACTAAAATTTGGGAAAATAATTTTTTTATTAAAACATGTAAAACCTTAAAACAATTTATAAATAAAATACAAGTTCAGAAATCATTCAATACTAAAAATATAATTCAATACTATCCAGTATCAAAACAGATTCCAGACTCTAATATAAGTACAAGATGTGACCTACATGCCCTTAATTACATCTGTACCATTCTTTGCAAGTAACGCCGAAGGAACTCCCATTTCTAATGTCGATACTACACATGATTAATTCCTTTAAACTAAATTGATGAGTAGCAGAGTGAGATTTAGGAAATCTCAGTAATACAAAATAACCGAATAAAGCTAAAAGACAAGTAGATATATGGCAAAACATAAAACTTTCTTATTGATCTAGGCTTATACATATTTTTAGGATGAGCCGAGATTTAAATAATTAATCCTGAGATTTAAATAATTAATTCTTCATCTAACAGTCAGGAAACCTACAGTTTAGAGGAAGCATCCAGAGAGACAGATTCAAGAGATTGACTTGTGATGTCTAGTGTGTTCCAACAAAACCAAAAATAAGTGTACATGTAGTTTAAAAACAATAATAATTTATTTCAAGAGAATAGATTTTAAAATAACAGTAATATCATCCAACCAAATACCTATATGTAGTTCTGCAAAACTACATCTATAAAGACTTACGCTAGGCCCATTGGACATAAGAGCCAACCTAAGGGAGCACCTTGGGTCCATAAAGACTTATCCTAGACGAAGTATAAGAGCCACCTAAGGAGTGTGTCTTAGGTCCTTAAGGACTTACCTTAAGCACAAAGCAAATGAGCCATCCTAAAGGAGTGCCTTAGGATCCATATGGTCTTGTCCTAGGCCCATTGGGCTTGGAGCCCACCTAGGGCTCGTCTTAGGTCCATAAGGAATTATCAGCCTGATAGAGTTAAACCTACGAAACTCCATATCACATCCCAAATCGTACCCCAATAAAACAGTTTCAGAAAGTAAACAGTAGTATCAGATATATTTATATTTCTCAGTAAAATAGGTAACTAAAGAACACAGGGATGGAGCCAAAATTAAATATTGGCAGGGGCCAAATTATTTGACTATTTAAGAAAAACATAAAGACTTATTAGGTATTTAAACTCGAAATTCAGCATGAACCAAGCGACCTTATTGATTAAAGGATTGTTGTTATCCTTGAGGTCCCAAGTTCAAGCACGTATGTAGGGGTATGAGCGTTCATTGTCAAATAGTTGAAAGTCTTTGTACAAATATTACCTTTTATTCACCCTAAATTAAAAAAAACAAAATTCAACTCAAAGACAACTTTTAATTTGTCTAATATTTAAACTTACAATGACTTAAATTGTAATTAAACCAAAAATTTGAGAACACAGACTTATCATTCTTTAGTTCAACCCCTACTTGATTAAATATTTAATAAATTTTTATATTTTTTAAATTTAAATATTTATTTTTACATGAACTAAAATACTATTAAACCAAAATTATATCGAATATAAATTTTAACAGGGGTCGGGTCCCCCTTGGGCCCTAACGGAGCTCTATCCCAGAAAGAACATATATCAGGTAAACATAGTTTATAATTACTAAATCATGGATCAAAATTTCCATTAGATAATTCTTTAATAAATCGGAACAAATAAAACAATCATACTTCAAAGCATATAAAATAATCATATAGCACGCAAGGAACACACTAGAGAATTTAGTTATTTTTCAAAGGGACTTAATAGTTATTATAAAGGGAAACATGAAACTTTTGTAGATTGATCAGATTTCAGATAAAAGGTCCCTATTAAAAGGGTTTGATTACTAGTAGATCTAATCAAACATTTAAAAATTGATGTTTCAGGACGATTTAGGATGCAGGTGCCTCTCGAAGGTTTTCAAGAATTTTTAAATCAGGATTATTTAAGTTGTAGATATAACAGAAGCGATTCAATCATTCAAGCTATTAGTGGCATTTTGAACATTTTAATTCTTGAAGAATTCTTAGTAACTTAATCCAATGAGAGTAAAATGATGATTTACGTTATTCAAGATTTTTGTCAGATTATCAAATATCATGTCAAATCGAACTAAACAAATCTCAACAATGCGATACTTGTTAATACTTCAGACTGAGATACTTCACGAATATTTACTTCTTAATACTGACTTCTCTAGTTGAACTGATTATCTTTAGAATTATCATTAAATGGATTTTGGGGAGATGAATATGTAACTTAACGATATTTATTATATTTTTGTATTAAAATATTATCAAGAATGACTGACATGCTTGGGTCATGCTCTATATCCTTTAGGGGTGGTACAACATTTAGGTTCATCATAATCTTCAAAATTTATCTGAGGACATTCACTTATTCCAAAATGCTAGGGTGTTTAAGTCATTTTAGCACTCGAGATTATTTTAGTCATTTCTGAGCTCAAGGGTATTTCGATCATTTCATTTGATCTAATCATATGTATTATTTCCAGTAACTTTATCTTCAAACGCTTAATTAGGAAATCAGGAATTTTGAATCTTTTACCCTTTCAGAGATAAAAACTTATTACTAAAAATTTTTATAAACATATCAGGGATTTATCATGTGAAATAGTAAGTTTATCGGGTTGAATATGGTTCCTAAGGTCAATTCCACTATTATGGTTAATTAAGGGTAATTTCATAATTTCTTATCCTCGTATTTCCGACATTAAAACTATTTAATAAAAAATATTGTAATCTAAGAATTATGGGTTAATTGCTTTATCGATTAGTCACTGAACTTGAAATTATTTTTTATCAGTCTTTTAATCTTTTATATGAGTTATCCAAATCTTTTTCAATTTACTAACTTTTACCACATGCATTTCAAGTTTAGAATAATTAACTATACGCATATGATCAATCATATTCATTCATGTATTTACTTATACTAACAGGTTCCATAAAACATGCAAAAGGTAGTAATATATTACCTAGGTTTTTTTAGCTATATCGATCGACCATTTAAACCTCATTCGATCGTTCTCAAACTTGTATTTGATTTCTCGTAACATCTCGAATATATAGAAAAATGATTTATATCAGAAACATAACTTAAACATGAAAATAAGATCGAACTGAAAGATAAAACACGAAAAAACAACTTATTGGGTTCGAATTTGGGAAATCGGACTCAGAACGTCGAAAAAAATTAAGATATGTGGTCTTAAAAAAAGTCAATGATCGATTAATGGTTGATCAAATGGTTAACGATCGATCAACGATTAATGTTAGTCAACAGTTTGGCTCAGCTCGACTAAACGACTTGGCTTTACTCACGGCTCGACTTAATGGCTAGGTCCTACTAAATGGCTGCAGGCAGCTCGACTCAGACCGATTCAGACCAGTTTCCAGAAGTTTTCCCAAGCAGAGAAAACCAAAGCCCACACGTAGGTGGCGACACATAGGGCATCTCCAATGGTCGGAAGACAACCAAACTTTCCAGAATCGACGACGATGATGTTTTAAGACCTTTGCCAAGTTCGATTCACCCCGGTGAACGGTGGAGAAGAGCATTTATGAATAGGAAAAACCTCTTTGCTTCGATCTCTTCAACGATGATGGTGGTGATAAAGGTGACTATATCGGTTGACTCAAAAAGACGAGAGGTGCTTATTGGTATCGGTGGTGTCAAACATTGTCGGCTCATCGACGACAAATCGACGAAAAAAGTTAAGGACAACATAATTTTTCGATAACTACTCAAGGCGAATCTTACGACGGTCGGAGGAGTTTCTCGAAGAGTGAATGGAGAGGTTTTGGTCGGAGTGAGGAGATGATCCTGTTAGCATTGTCGATGACGATTACGAACGAATGGTGATGGAGTTTGGCAGTGAAATGGAAAATGACTAAATTTTGGAAAAGATGATAGGTCAAGAACTCTATACAATAATTTGAGTTGATAGAGACCTTATATTAATGTTACCACTGTTTAACACAATAGTGACCTAATATGTAACACTCATCTCCCGTATACATTTACGTATATGAGCTACAGATGTCACATCACTTTTAAAATAGTTTCCCATTTGAAAATATGTTCAATTTTGTTTCATTTTATAAAACTATTATAATTTATATATAAGTAAAACATGCATTAACTTACATATACACATAAAAAGAGATGTTCCACAATTTACCGCTTTACAGTGTTCAATTAAAAGGTTTTACAGAGCGTTTTTACTAAACCTATTACTTGCAAACTAAAATATATCAAAAGTAGACATATATGTCAAACTGTTACTGATTGGGCGACTCTGACTGGATGTCTGATGATCTCCTTACTCAGCTAGTATTCAACCTACACGTGAAATGAACACACATTAAGTATTACTTAGTGAGGCATACATAATCATAATCAACTTATAAACATAATATAAGGTAACAATTCAAATATATAGTAACTCTTTACAATTTATTGTAAACCTTATAACTTTGCACCATTAGTGTTATTATGGTCCTTTACCCCCTTTCTATTCATGTTCATTTATTAGAATGCATAATTAGTGCCTATACGGGAATTCATCAACTCATGATGAATTTCGTGAATATGCACACGAAGTGCCTGTTCAGTAATTCATCAACTCATGATGAATTGCGTGAATATGCACACGAAGTGCCTGTACGATGATTCATCAACTCATGATGAATTTCGTGAATATGCACACGAAGTGCCTGTACAGTAATTCATCAACTCATTATGAATTATGTGAATATGTACACGAAGTGCCTGTAAGGTGCTCCATCAACTCATGATGAATTCTGTGAATATTCACACGAAGTGCCTGTACAGTGATTCATCAACTCATGATGAATTCCGTGAATATGCACACGAAGTGCCTGTACGGTGATTCATCAACTCATGATGAATTCTGTGAATATGCACACGAAGTGCCTATACGGTGATTCATCAACTCATGATAAATTTCGTGAATATGCACACGAAGTGCCTGTACGATGATTCGTCAACTCATGATGAATTTCGTGAATATGCACACGAAGTGTTTGTACGGTTATTCATCAACTCATGATGAATTCTGTGAATATGCACACAAAGTACATGTACGGTGATTCTTCAACTCATGATGAATTCCATAAATATGCACATGAAGTGTCTTTAGTACACATAGTATTGATATATCAATGCAATATATATATATATATATATTAACAATATATCTTTATAACTCTTAATGTACACATAAATGCACTCACCTGACTAACCTTGTTATGTATCCAAAAGGTAAGGCTAATTACTCTAGTACTTTGCCTTTGCCCTTAGTTTTGCTTATTTTGGGAGCTTGGTTTCGATTTACTTAAGCATCCATAAAAACATATATCATACCCAATATTAGAATATTTCCTAACCATTATACTTAAACAATACTCAAAAGAACATATCATTAACTTTCTATACCAATATCAGCATATTTTAACATTTCTGGCTCTATAGTATCGATACTACTACCCTAGTACCGATACTTCTATACTATGGTACCGATACACCCTTCGGGTATCGATACCAAAAATAGGTTCGATGTTGCCTGGTATCGATACCCTTACCATGGTATCGTTACCACCCTACTATGGTACAGATACCCCTACCGGTATCGATACCCCTAATCATGATATCGATACTACTTCATCAGTATCAATACTAATTGAATCAGTATCAGTATTACTCATCTAATTTATCTCATTTTAGCCTATAGTATCGGTATTGTTCTTAGCATTAACAATACCATTGCCCAGAATTTCCAGTTTTCAACTCGATTTTCAACCCAATATGGTCAATTCTCATTATATTTACCCCCTATAATACTATTAAACTCTTCCTTAACTATTCATACTAAATTTTCTTCATTTAGCATCTTAGAACATCTAAAATAATTCAAGAAAATTAAATTATAAGAATCAAACCACTTTTTCTAATATGTTCTTTATCCCATCTAATACTTCTAATATCTCATTTACCTCTTTGGCAAGTCAAATCTACCAGTAAACCTCAATAAACACCAATATAATAACGTATCATTTCAAAACCCATTTTCTAAAATCTCTAATATTTCATTCTTTTCATGATTTTAATCTCAATTAATCATTCATTGCTTCTATATCACTTAAGGTTGTAAAAATAACCCACGATCAAAATGAAAAACCGATTAATCAAAACTTACCTTTGAAGCTATGGAGGAAAGCTTGACCACGTGAAAGAAGAAGAAGAAAGAAATGAAGCTTTTTCTCCTATTCTTCCCCTTTTACTTACTTAAATACTTAAATAAAAAAATCATTAAATTTATTTCCCCTTTAAAGGACTAAAATGCCCTTTTTATTCATCTATAGTTACAATCTAGTCTAAAATACTATTCCAATCATTTACCCACCTTTTATCATTTAATCACTTAAATCCTCCATTTCTAAATCTTTTCAATAAAGTCCTTGATTCAATAAGTGGGTTATTACATAATATAATTGGTTAAAACTTTAATTGTTGAAAAGTATAAGGTTGTGGGTTCAAGCCTAACATACCTTAAATATTTTTTCTTCTAGTTATTTCTATTACATCCAATATAAATGGGCAATTTACACCTCAACTTATTTTAATTTTTTTAACTCAGTCCCTAATATTCACACTCCCCTTTCTAATTTAAATTCAAAACTTTAATTCATTTCAATTTAGCCTCATACATCTATTGTAATTTCAAGAAGAAAACTTCTAAGAGATTTAAAGCTCTTACTATAACAAGTAAAATTTTAGCCCCGAAATCGGGTTGTGACATTATGGGTATCTTATTCATATATTTAATTTTATTTTATTTAAATTATATTATTTTAAAAAAAATTCCCCTAAAAATATAAAATATGAAAAATTATAATATATAATCCACACATAAAATTTAAAAATTTAGATTACATTATTAAATGATAAATATTATTAAAAATAAAATAAAGAAATATAAAAAAACTTAAATATTTTAAAGTTAAAATAAATAATTAAAAAATAATTTAAAATATTAAGGTTAAAATAATTTTAAAAAATTAAGAATTTAAAATATTATAGTAAAATAGTTTAAAGTTTTATAAATTTAAAATATTAGGACAAAATAATTTAGTGATTAGAAATCAGTATAAAATAAAAACAAAATATATATAAAAATCAGATTTCGGATTGATGGATACTCGTCTAAGCATTATTTTATGACACAAGTTTGATTTATAAATCCGTTAAAAATAATAGGGCAGAGTATCCAGGTGTTTTTCCCAAAAAATCACCGGTGATCGGTATATTTACCGATCTAACACCGGTCAGATTATATTTCCCGATTTAACACCCGTAGCAGTAAAGCACGCCCCTGCCCCGCGCTATATGTTGATTTGGCGCCACGTGGGGTATAGCGCCCCCCTGTACCGCGCTATACGCTGACATGGGTTACACGTGTGTATAGCGCGCCCCCTGATCTGCGCTATACGCCATGTATGGGGTATAGAGCGGATCAGGGGCCGTGCTATACCTGGTTATCTGACACGTGGGGTATAACACGGTACAAGGGGACGTTATACCTTTAATTACCCACCCGTTCACACCCTAATCCTCCATATAAATACCCCCATCCTCAATCACTTTCATCACACCAAATTCTCTCAAATTTTCTCAATTTCTCTCAAATACTCTCTATGTTTAAGGTATATTTTATAATATTTTTAATATTATGTATTTAATTTATTTAAGTATTTTACTTTATTTAATATTTTACTAATATAATTTTTTTGCAGATATATAATGGAAGACAGTCTACTTCGCTTGGATGAAAATCATATATCTCGACACTTTGCAGATACGATAACATTTTAACATTTTAATTTAATTTAAATTATTAGTAATAATTAGTTGATTTATTTAATGCATGATTATTAGATTAAGAATTAATTTTTGTAATTATTTATTTTTAGGAGAATGACTGTGTATTAGATCCTTTTATTAGGAATCTTAAGTTAGTGATACCTAGCCGTGTCTTGCCGTATTTAGTAGAGGTTGGATTTGTTTACATAGGTAGATATCAGGGTCACTGTAAGATAGAACCAGACCTTATTTCTGCCTTAGTAGAGCGGTGGAGGCCGGAGACCCACACATTCCATCTTCCGTGCGGAGAGTGCACGATCACGCTTGGGGATGTTTATATATATTTGGGGCTTCCAGTGGATGGAGATGTGATATCATGGATAGCTTCTGGTTCTTGGACTACTTTGTGCCGAGATAATCTAGGACGTGTCCCGGAAAGTTTTATCGGAGGTAGGATATCGTTAAATTGGTTAGATGCCAATTTTCGGGAGTTGAGCGCAGACGTATCTAAGGATGAGGTTAAGATATATGCACGGGCATGCATATTGCAGTTGATAGGAGGGTTGCCGATGCCGGACAAATCGTACAACCTAGTTCACTGTATGTGGTTGCGACATCTTAACGACTTTCGTCTCGCCGGATCATTCAATTGGGGCTCGATAGTTTTGGCTTTGTTGTGCAGGGAGATGTGTGGAGCCACTGACTACAGGCGTAATGCTATCGGCGGATGTCTCCTATTACTGCAGTCTTGGGCATGGTATCGATTGCCCTTTTTATGTATCGTTGTGAAGAACACATTCGTATTTCCACTACTTCTGAGGTAATTATAAAACTAATTTTGTTAATAATTTTATACAGCGTATAATAAATTTTTTTCCTTGAATAGGTGGTCTACTGATAGGAAAAATCATCAGGAGCTACCTGATGATTTAGAAAAAATTAGGGTGTTAATCGATTAGAAGGCTGGCACACAGGTATGAATTTTAATGTTTAAAAATCGATTTTAGATTATAGTTATATAATTAGATTATTATTTTGATAAAATTTATATATTATTTATTTTAGTTTGAATGGGTGCCATATTTTACTGATGATGTGAGGGCGGTGATCCCACCTGAGTTGAGGGGTCCATCAGATGTTTGGATGGCGATAGTCTCTCTGATCTGTTATGCGATTGTCGAGTGTCACTCTACTGATCGCGTGCTCCGACAGTTTGGTTGTTTTCAACCAATTCCGGAAGCACCTCGCAATATGGACGAGTTGCATAGCTTAGATAGACGTGGCAAGACAGATACAGATTGGTTGGTGAGGCAATATGAGTGGGTCGTGTTGTGGGAGGATCGACATCGGTGCCTTCCCCGTAGAGAGCCCATTTTTACTGACTTCTTGATGTATCCTGACAGTTATTATGAGTGGTTCAACAGTAATGGGAAACCGTTATTATGGTGAGCCGATGATGCTGCTTCCCGACACAGCACCATCGTCTCCCGACTCGTGGACGGAGAGCAGGTGCTTCCGATTCATCCTTAGCTGCACCAGCAGGACCTTCACCGCAGCCATTTATGATGCCGCAGCCATATATGATGCCGCCATCGCCTTTCCATTACCAGATGTCGCCGCCTCCGCCTTCACCTGGTTTTATGACCCCCCCCCCCGCCGCCACCGTCACAGATGACCCCTCCTGGAGGCTATTATGGGTCTATGTTTGCAGATCCAACTTGGGGTTCATATGCTGGATATTTGGTGAGTTCAGCCTCATCACCCATGACCGCAGCACAGACACCTCCTGTACAGTTTTCACATTCAACGATGTCTAGGTTTTCCCAATTTTCGCAGGCCGGTGGGATAGTCAGTCACATACCTCCAGGGTCCTTATTCTATGGAGGTGCTTCATCGTCATCAGCTCCTCATCAACCTAATGTATCTGCTCAAGACGACGACGACAATGACGACGATGGTGATGATGATGACAGTGAGGAGTCAGAACCAGTGATACGAAGAAATCTTCCTCAAGACCGATAGCCACCGCCCTGCGGAACACATTCGCGTCGCAGGCATCGATAGATTTTTTTTTATTATATTTGTATTTACTTTATTTTGTTAAATTGAAATTTTTTTACTATTTCTCATTTAATACTTACTTTATTTTGTTAAATTTGTTGGACTTTTTTTTAATGTATTTCAGTTAATTTTGTTTATTACCATTTAATATCAGTTATTGTAATTTGGTTATCATTTAATACTTATTGTAAGTTTGTTGTATTTAAAATTATATTCAAATACCAATTTGGTTATCATTAACTTGAAGTAAATGCAAATTAAAGTACAAGAATTATTATTTGATAAACAAATACATCATTTCCTCATCAATTGTTACTTGATGACAACAGAAGTGGACATGTTTTTCTCGTGTGTTCTGGGTTTCTACAATGCCCACATCTTCTGTCTTGTCTAGATCTTTCTCGAATATCCATATCGCAATGAATTCGATTGGATTTTTGGACGACCACGCTCCCTCAATAAACTTGGATTTGGTACAATCGGAAGCCAATCTTAAATCTCATCAGGGTCTTTGTCATTACCTATGGGGGAAACTCAAATTCATATACCTTAAAAACTTCAGATAGTAGGTATATGGGATCCACAAAATGGTTATAGTATTGACGTGTGTGCGAGCAAGCTGCTATCACATGAGAGCATGGATACTTCAGAGCTTGAAAAAACCCGCAGTCGCACGTTCTGTCCCTTAGATTTACTCTTAACGACACATCTTCAATCCTTTGAAGAGTTCGTGGCAACTCTGTGACACGAAATATTTCATACCTTCTAGAGAAGCTTGTTACAGACATTCCATTTGATGCATCAATTTTTTTCTGTAGATCTGCAACTAATCTAGGGTGATAGATATGACCGCCTTACATCCAGGTTTGAACTTGTCCCCCGAGCTTCGCAAAAAGAGCCCCCAAACGAAAATATATAGTTTTTACCAAAGCCGCTACAGGTAAGTGACGTGCACCCTTTAAGGTTGAATTGATTACCTCAGCCAAGTTGGTGGTCATGTGTCCATATCGATATCCACCATCATATGCGTTCGTCCACATTTCTTTATCGATGAGGCTGATGTAATCGTATCCTTCCTTGTTCTTCGCCCGCAAATCTTGAAGCATTGATTCAAACGTTCGAGGAAGTAGTTCGTAACCTGATCAAAAAATGTATAACTTACTAACTTGTTTTCTTTGCAAAATTAAAATGATCAAAAAATGTATAACTTACTAACTTGTTTTCACTTACCCATGCGCACAATTAATTGACGCTCATCATTCTTCTTGTACCTTCCATGATAGTTTGCAGCAATGTGTCGGAGACAATACCTATGTTGGACAAAGGGTGGTTGCCACATTGGACCCAAAGACTCCATTGCTGCTTTAATCCCAGCTCCGCGATCTGAAATGACACAGATGTTTTCCCTCGTGATAACATGTGCACGTAAATTTCGGAGGAAAAAAGCCTAAGAATATGTATCTTCTCCTTCGACAAGAGAAAAACCAACTAGAAGAATGTTACGATTGCCATCTTGGACAACTGTCAATAATAAAACTTGCTTGTATTTTCCATACAAGAAAGTCCCGTCGATCTGGACCACAGGCTTGCAGTATTTGGCAGCATTAACGCATTGTGGGTAACTCCAAAAAACCCGGTAGATTTAGCTTCGATCGCGAAGAACTCGATCATTATGGTATGCATAGGAGGTTTTAAAGTCCACAATTGTCTCAGGATTCAACGTCCGCACCAGCCTAAACCAACCTGGAAACTCGTTGTAAGATGCATCCCATTCGCCATGAAGTTTGACAATGGCATTTTATTTTGCCAAACAAGCTTTTTTATAGGAGACAGTGTACCCATACTGCGATTGTATAGATGAAATCAACACTGCAACAGCTATATGAGAGCTTGCTTTTACCATGGGAATAATGGCTTGGCATATTATTTCAGAGTCCAAGTTGGGATGATCTTGGTTGACCCCTCCAGCACAACATGTGTGAGGACCGTTGTATACTGTTAATTCCCATATGTTGCTTTTTCTCTTCATTTTCGATACGCGAACCATCCAATTGCATCCGTTTTCGCGTCGGGCACAATAGCATACATATTTTTTAGTCGTCGATCGGTTGACTCTGGACTGAAAAAAATTACGGATATTGTAATTTTTGATAGCCATCATCGCTTCTTCTTTGCTTGAAAACTCCATGCCTAAAGATAACTCACCATTATTTATTGATGAGTAATATCCATAGTCACCGAGATGAGGCATATCCGCAAATTCTGGCCTGTACATTGCACCATAATCAGCTTCATACATGTGTGCAGGAGGGTCAGATTGTGTCACATTTCCTGGAACTTCATCTACATCATCATCATCGGAGTTGAATTACGGTGATTCTGGGTGAATGAATAGTCCAGTCTCAGCACCATCCGCACCAGGCTCACGAAGCGGTTCTTCTAGTGGAGATGATGGTTCCTCCATGCGCTCCATATTTAGGTCGAAGAACCTACTACTTGCATGTCTTCCCCTTGAACTAGAAGGCATATCGACATTGAGATAGAAAAAGCTCGCAGTTGAATGCCTCCCCCTGGAGCTTGAAGCCATCGTGTCAAATGGAAACTGCAAAGATTGTTGCATCGATGACATCTCCATATTAAGGTCAAAGAAATTTGCAGATGAATGTCTTCCCCTTGAACTGGACGCGGCGTTGCCATACGGATTGTTCGTGGACCCACCTCGGTACATATCATAAGGAGTTGCGGATGAATGTCTCCCCATTATGGCATTAAAATCATTACACATTACTGTAGTAGGGCTGTCAACTTGTTCAGCCAGCCCATAGTGGGAGCTTAATGATTGACCCCGAACAACACGAACTTGAACGAAATGTGCATACATCTTAATAGCGGCGTCTGAATAATTACTTTGAGCTTCAACCATAATTTGAACATAATCATTGTTCGAAAGTTCGAAAGCTGTATAAGTTAATGGCAACAATGATGTTGGAAATCTGTACTGCAACGACGATATTCTTCTACTACTTCCAACATGAATCTTCATCAAAATCTTCGTTATCAGCTCCTCAAGAGTTATGTTTTTCTTGAATGATATTTTAACACGCTCATTTGATATGAAAACAACGCCGATTTCATCTTCTCGAATTTCACCATCATAATAAACAATAGTTGAAAGTCGTGTCATTCTTTGAGTTTAAAAGTGTGGCAATATTATATCTGCAAAAAAAATAATTGAAACAAACCTGATTAAATAAATTATATATGAACGAAAATATAACACAATAAATATTTTACACATCAACGTAAATAATATAAATAATATAATATTATATTATTACTGCACCGAAAAACTATTTCGACGTATGCTACCGCTTTTCAATATTACAAACATAAAAATTAATTGAAAATAATTAGTATAATATTTTTTCAAATAATGATAATAAACAATAAGTATAATTAAAAAATTATAACAAAATTACCTTATAACAAAAAATCGCACGAACTTCTAAATCAAATATGAGAATATTGCCTAAAATATTACTCGTTGACGAAATTGTTGTATTAATTTATAAGTTGAGAGGAGAGATGCCAGGAGATGTGAGAAACTTAACCGGCAGAGGAGGGTATATATAACCATATAAGGCGCGGTACATGCACCGCGCTATATGTAATTATTCATAAAAGATATAGCACGGACCAGAGACCGCGTTAAATATAATTCTGGTACATGGCGTATAGCGCGGCCCCTGATCCGCGCTATACCCTTACGTGACGTATAGCGCGGATCAGGGGGGCGCTATACACGCGTGTAACCCATGCTAGCGTATAGCGCGGTACAAGGGGCGCGCTATACCCCACGTGACGCCAAATCAACATATAGCGCGGGACAGGGGACGCGCTTTACTGCTATGGGTGTTAGATCGGGAAATATAATCTGACCGGTGTTAGATCGGTAAATATACCGATCACCGGTGATTTTTCGAAAAAAACACCGAGTACCCAACTTAAAATTCTTGATACTTTCACTATAAATACTTAATAATTTTAAATTGGGTAGTGGGTTGACAGGCTAAATCATCATGATGGAGTAGTTTTTAACACTCCTATTGTCTATACTTCAAAATCCTATTTTTATCATAATTTTTATTATATGATTTTAAAATTTAGTCGATATATATCTAATTTAATTTTCCATTTGTTATCGGATATTTGATCATCGTTTAGAAACTAAAAAAATGAATATATAAATCCTCAAATTAAAAAATGAATCAAATTGATCTAATCGATTTTTTTCATATCCCTACTTCGGGTAAATTATAAACTTAGTTATTGAACTTAACTTTCTTTCCTATTTAACTCACTATACTTTAAATTTTTTTCCCTCACTCAACTTAATATATTAGGTTTTTTTGGTCACTGACCGTTAAATAATTAATGGTGTTAACTGGGCTGGTATATAGATGTAAAATGAAGTCATTTTGGTGTAAATTTTATTTTTTTAAACGGTGTCATTTTTAATGTCGTTAACTATTTAATGACGGAGTGATCAAAATAGGAGAGAAAGTAAAATTCAGTGACAAAGAAAGCTAATGTTATTATGTTTAGTGAAAATCCCATCCAAAAAACTCGAACAAATCCCATCCAATAAAAACTCTATGATCACCGATAAAAATTTCATCCATAAAACTCGAACAAAAAGTAGATAAAAACAAATTGGACAAGTATGACAAACAAACCATAACATGGGATTAAACTATTGAAAAATCACCGATAAAACACAAATCAAAGTCAAGCATCGTGAGATAATTATCTACGATCACATGTTATGTGTCTAAATCCAATTCGATGGTACAAAGCATGGAAGATCAGTGGGATAACAAATGAACGTTGTTTTGATTGATCGAGACGATGTCAGATCCAACTATGAAGAAAATAAATGACAAACAACTGAAAAAGAAAATGAAAAACGTATTGAAAGAAGAAGAAATTGTATTATAAAAATAAAGTTATTAAAAATAAAAAGAAACAAAGAAACATGATAAAAAAAAATATCGACGACCACGATGAGTACTAAAGTTGGTATCGTAATAGGGTCAAGCGACGGACAGAGAAATTGAAAAGTAAGCGCTAGGTTAACTTATAAAAACTGGTTTTGGTGTTCGGGTACTTACAGTATTACTTTATTCAAGTAAGTGGTTAAGGTAGTTAAATATGAGGTGACAAAATAATAGGCGCCAAAAAACCCTAATTCAACATTACTAAGAAATGATGATCTTTTTTTCATTGTTGTTCCCCCCCCCCCCCCACCCTTCAATTTCCAGCGTCGCTCATTTGCACTCTTCGCTCTCTCTTCGTTAACGGGCGGCAGCACCAGCTCAGTAGTGGTTGTCGGCTGTCAATAATCTTTGCTTTATTTATATTTATTTTTGTAATAAATTATACACTTTCAGTTTTTTATTAATTTTTATTATTCTTTTCGTTTATTTTTTTATGGTTGAATTTGACATCACCTTGATTAATTAAGATAACAATTATTTGTAATTATATTGATTTTTCATGCTTTGGATCATCATATTGGATTTAAATATGTGTTTGTGTTTGAGATAATTCTCTCACGACACTCGACTTTGATTTACGATTTTCGATGGTCTTTCAATAGTTTCATCCGTTGTTTTGGTTCGTTTATCGATTTAGTTAGATCTATTCGTATTAATATTTTTGTTCGAGTTCTTTTAGACGAGTTTATAACATTTTCCTTCTATTGTCCTTATATGATCTAAGTGATTAGTTTTTTGTGTGATAGTTATAGAAAAATATCTTAATTATGTATTTGGTTTAGGCTTATAGATACCCACATTCATTGTAATTTTGAATTTTTTTCCTTTTTTTTAATAAAACTAATGGCTTTTATTTGTATCCATAAGAATTTTACCAAGTCATTAGAGCCAAAGCCATCTCGGACATTTTCTGGACATGAGCGAACTAAAAAAAATAGATCATTATAAAACGAAAGTATATTTTATTATATTAAACAATTAATTTAATATTACATTAATAAATCGCAGAAAAATGATTAAATTAAGAGTCTAAATTATAAAAGTAAAAAGTAAGATTGAAAAAAAATTAAGGGCATCAATTATAAGGGTAAAAAGTAAGATTAAAAACTAGTGGCCTCAATTATAAATGTAAAAGGAGAGATTGAAAAAATTACTAGCCTATATTATAAAAATAAACGGTGAGATTAAAAAATTTGGAGCCCCAATTATAAAGATAAACAGTGAGATTACAAAAATAGGGGCCTCAATTATAAAGGTAGAAAGTGAGATTAAAAAAATTATAAACCTCAATTACAAAGGTAAAAGGTTGGTTGAAAATATAGGAGCCTCAATTATAAATATAAAAAATAGGATTAAAAATTAGAGGTCCCAGTTATAAAGATAAAACGTGAGATTACTAAAATTAAGTGTAACACCCTAAACTCAATTGGGCCTAAAGTGCCCACTAGGATGTCGAGACAACCCCTGATCCTCAAAACATGTTCATTTTATTTCCAAATGTATTGAATGATATTATAATAAAACATAAATAATTGTTATAAAAACATTTTACAAAACCGGAGCTCCCTGACACATGATTTAAAATCAAATAATACATCTTGAAGTTTACAATTGAAATACATAAGTAAGGTTCTATGAATACACATGCTCACTAAAGAAACAATACAATACTCTATCGAAAATGCTGGAAGTCCTACAACGACGATGCTCCACGAACTGCTTAAGCTACAGACCTGCCAATGGAAAACATCCGAAGGCTGAGATTACAAAGCTTAGCAGTATAATCGCTAATCTAGGGCAGCATAAGAATTCCATAAACTAAAGCATGCTAGAGACATAGTACTAAGCAGTAGGTACAAGAATGATTACATTCAGAGCTACCTACGTAAGGTCCTCCAGTTCTATCTCTCGAGTCTATGTCTCATGCTTCCCTTAGTCTCATGCTTCCCTTAGTCTTCGCTAAGGGCTCCACCATGAGTATGCAAGTACTAAGTCTCTAACCTTATTATCATTCTATAATGCATCACCATGTCAAACACAATGATGGTACCCGATATCACAGAGACGCCGTTACTATCACTCAACAATAAATAAGCATTGTGGTGTAGCTCGGGGTCACAAAGCATCACGGAACTCACACCTCTATCTGCTTAATAGAGTACCTTGGGTAGACTTGGGTCACACAGCATCAGTATCTCTCAAGTATCTCAGGCGAGGTTCGGGTCGCATAGCATTGACACCTCCCAATACCTTAAGCTAGGTTTGGGTCACACAGCATGGACACCTTGCTTGGCTAGTCTACTCCTCTTGAGTACTCAGAACATGTCTAGGTCACATAGCATCAGTACCATGTTCAACTAGCGACTAAAGTGCATCTTGCACTGACTTGGATATATATGGATATTCTATGCACACAAGACGACTATCTTACTGCTAAAGTAACTCGGGTGTCCTCACCGTTTCCCGAGCGACACACAAAGGTATAAGTCTTATGGAATCTTACCTCATAAGGTTTTTATGGTTATCACACAATTAATTTTATTATCTCATTATTATTATAAGGCTCTCATCTAGAGCTAAGCCTTAACACACATCAATTGATGCGACACTGCAGTAGGCGAAGTAGCTCGATCACTCGCTATTGAACTCATTGAAAAATGGATCAATCTTCCCAATTAGAAGTTAGTCATTTAAAACAACAATTGGCAGAAATGGATCAAAAAGTTTCTCAAATGAAAACTGAAAATGAAACGAGGGAAGCAGAGATAGAAGCAGCATATCAGGAGAAATGTGAAGGCTTTGAAAATTGGCTTCAAGCTATGATGCAGATGATACGAAAAAATCAACTCCAGAGTCCACCATCTTAGGTGTTATTTTAGATATATGCTTTGTTTATTCTAGTTAACAATGTTGAACTACATTATATTTTATGTTAATGTAAACTTTGATTTATTATTATAGAGTTCAAGTTGGTTGTTATGTATTTCAAGTTTGTTGTTATGGATGTCAATTGGATAATGCTACATGTTAAAAAATTAAATTTGGGTAACAAAAGAGCAGAAAACAACATCTGGAAAATCAGTTTTAATTAGTGGCATTTGTATAAAAAAATGTCACTAAATACATACTCAATATCGACATTTTAGAAAAAAAATGCCACTAAAGTTCTAGATCTTTTGCAGCGTTTATACAGAAAACGCCACTATAGCAATAGTCAATAGCGGCGTTTTACATTCACAAACGCCGCTATATGTCATTACCTTTACCAACATTTTTGGGAACAAACGGCACTATATGTCAGAACATTTAGTGGCATTTTTTACAAACACCACAAAAGAAAAGATATATAACGGGGTTTCTCAACAACGCTGCTAAATATCATAAACTTTAGCGGCGTTTGTGGACAACAAACGCCGCTACCTTTTGTGGCGTTGGTTTTAGTAGCGCTTTTTTACGGCGTTTTTGTTTCGTCACACGGTGCTTAAAAACGCCGCTATATGACTGAAAACATTTCTGCTTGAATCGTTTGGGCCAGTCATTCCATATAGAGGACAAATAAATACTGTTACAAATGATCACCTTGGCGCATACCTCTCGTTGGACATAAGAGCTCTGTCAAAGATCCATTCCATAAGATTTGGGTGCTGACAGACGTAATACATCGCATAATAATTTGACGAAACCGCTCTGAAAGACCAATATCAATTAATGTGTCCTAGATAAAGCTCCATTCAAGACGGTCATAAGCCTTCTCCAAATCAATTCTTATCGCCATCCAACCCTTTACAACTTTTCCCCTTCATAGAGTGGATCACCTCTTGAGTTATAATATGTTGTCAGTAATAAATCTCCTTGGAACGAAGCTAGTTTGATTTTCATCAACTAGGATTGGTAAAGCAGCTTTCAAATGATACACTAAAATTTTGGTGATACAAAGACTTATTGGTGGAAACTGATGAATTCCTTCCGATTTCTCCCCCTTCGAAAATAAGACACCAACACCATTCGATTTAATTCATTATACCAACAATATTTGTTAAGAATCTCGCATATATACTTGCTAACCGAAGATCCCACAATAGTCCAATTTTTTAGAAAAAACACAGCATGAATACCATCAATACTAGGAGCTTTCTAGGGTGCTATGTCAAATATGACATTCTTGATTTCCTCATGTGTGACCGTACAACACATGTTTCCCAAAATCAAAGGTGAAACACTTAGGAACCTTCTTTTGTACTCATACTTTGAAAGAAATTCACCTCACAATTTTGTAAGTCTATTTGATCCGAGCACCAATCCCCATCCTCATTCTTTAAAGACAAGATCCTATTTCTTCGATGTTGAGCCATCGTGGACGCATGAAATTTTGTATTTCTGTCACCAAAGACGACTCATTTGGAACAAGCCTTTTTGCCTCCAAAGTATTTCCTCTTGCTCCTGGACCGTTTCTAGTTCATCATGCGAAACTCCTTCAACTCAATTAAGCCATCTGAATGTGCAGATTGTAAAGCCCTATCAATACCCCTAAGTCGAGCCAGCAATCATTTCTTCTTCTTACCAATGTGACCACAAATTTTGATATTCCAAATCTGCACCTTCGAGGTAAAAGAAGCAAAGTTCGAACCCAAATCATTATCAGAGCATCAAACCGACCGCAGAAATTCATGAAACTGAGGATGATCATTCCAAGCCACAATATATCTAAACGGGCGATCAACCAAATTATGAGAATTATGTGGCTTCTTAATTAAGATGGGGCAATGATTCGACCCCAAATGATCTAAGTGGAAAATTGTGGCATATGGAAACGTATTAAGCCATTTATTGTTCGCTAAGACTCGATCCAACATTGGTGGAGGTTACCTCTACTCCATGTAAAGGGGGAGGGGCTAAAACCCTAAAGCAATCAACCTAGAATCACATATAAAATCAGCAAAATCTCTGCTGACTCTAGATGATGATGTTAAGACTCATTTCCTCTCCTCGGATCTAGCAATAGCATTAAAATCACCTTCAATGAGCCAAGGATCGTAATCCCCAGATCAAGCATTCTGATTTGAGTCCACAAATTTCTACGAAATCTATTACTGGGGCTAGCATACACTGCAGTAAAAAGACCCATAAAGAACTTCTTGACTCCAAGAAGCGACCATGAACAAATTGATTGGAAATATGAGTAATTTCCAACGATATAGAAGAGTCCCACATAATTCAAACACCACCACTAAAACCATGAGCCTCAATTCGAAAGGAATTAGGAAAACCAAAATCCGCAATCACTCTCGAAGCTCGCCACCCACTAATTCTAGGTTCAAAAATGGCCACCACCTTAAGGATGGTGTTCTCTAAAAAAAGTTCTTGCAATATCTTCTAAAAGTCAAGCTTGCTGCACCCTAACAATTTCAAAAGAAAAGACTAGTCATGGGATAACTAAATAAACAAACCACCAACTTACTAATAAGCAACTAGTCCCTCGTCATCATCAGCCACGTCGTCCGCTGCATCAATCATACGATCATCCTCACCACCCATATCGAAATCCGAGACTAAGACATTTTCAATAGCTCATCGCATCCCATCCTTTTTATCAGTGCCATCTGATCCCACATTATTTCCAACTTGAACGAGTTGGTTTGTAACTGTTTGAACCCATTCAGTAAGAACCGGTCTCTTGGGGTCACCACTAGCTGCAGATTTGTTAACCATACGACCACTACGAATATTATTTTTAAATGGCTTGTTAACCACCACGTGAGGCTTCTTAACCCCTGACCCAAACTGAAGTTTATCTCTATAACCTTTTTCGATGATAGAAACCACCTTATGGGAGCTGAAGGCAACCTTGAATTCACAACTACCACTTTGGTCGCCTGGCCCTCAACCAAAGGAACAACCGTGGATTCTTTCGAGCTTATAATAAGATTCTTGGATTTATAGCTAGGATTTGATTTCATGTAAGCCTTGTTCTTCTCGATACTCCGAGGAGGTTCAACCTGAATTAGTCCATTAGAATTCTCACCAATTACCACGATTTCTTCATTACTTAGCTCTAACTCCTGTTGATTAATATGCTCATGAGTATCATTAGTTTCCTCCCCATCAACCATCTTATTTAGAATAGCATAACAGGACGACCCAGCCCACTCTCTCTTACCAGATGAACTGACCTAATTCGCAGCATCCAGTTTCATCCTACGACGACGGTTCACCACCATCATCCACGGCCCATAGAGATCTGCTCCTCAGGAATCTATAGTAGGAGTTGGTGGCACAACATTATCCTTCAGTTTTTCAAGAACATCAACATTGGTATGTTTCATATTCTCCAAACAACTTTCCTTGGCATGACCATACCTCCCATATTCAAAACAAATTTGATTCAAATTCTCGTACTCAAATTTTTGGATAAATCCATCAATACCAATACACGGGACTAACGACTTGTTCAGATCAACTAATAAGGCAAAACAAGCAAACTTTCCTCTGCCACCAACTTAAGTATTGTAGTCAACTTTGATTACTCTACCAATTGCATCCACAATTCGGCGGAACAAAGCCTTCGAATAATATTTGTAGGGTAAATTTGAGGTCTAACCCAAACTATTATTTGAGACGGATGCTTCTCCGACGTTGAAAAGTAACTCCAAAGTTGAACTGTTAAATAATTATCATACATCGTCCATGGTCCATCTGTCATAGTTTTAACGTAATCCTGTTCATTGGAAAATTGCACCAAGAATAATTGTTATCCAAATAAATTAAGCGTAATTCACCCACCAGTTTCTATAACAATTGGATTCTGGACAACAAAAGTTTTGTAGTCGATAGAACGGTCTAGCAAACTAACAATAAGGACATTACGCATGTACATACCAAATTGCTCATGAACACGATTTGAAAAGCGTATCATAGGGAAAGAACCAGATTTATCCATAATACAATCCTCCTCCAGGACAATAACATTGTCAACTCCTATCGGGATTGCCTCTTGTTGTTTCTCTTCCGATGCACCAGAGACAATATTTACATAAGAAGGTTTACCATTGGCTCTAGCCATCTGATTACACTCTGGTTGTTGATTCGATTCGTTACTCGTATCCGAAACATCCATCACTCCAAGTGAAGAAACATGGATGTTCTCAATGTTACTTGTCTCCATAGCCTCCCATAGAGGGTTTTCCACAATCGTGCTTCTATTATTTTCACACCTTTTCTGATCACGGTTATCATCCAGCGGCGAGCCCGGTCTCTCATGTGGCGGTGAGCTTGAAATCTTTCGTATCCCATCTGGTGGCCGACCAGGAACGCCGGACAAAGCGGCCAAACTCGAGCGGGAATTAGGGATTACCAGATATCTTCGACTTTGGGCTTAAATTAACTAAGATTTTGAATGAGAAGATAGTCATGCTTTAAGTTGCCAAATTATAAGTTAAAACCATATTAATACGGTACTCTTCAATGATCATCCAACGTGCATTATGATTTTAAAAAAACAATTATAATAATTAAAAATAAAAATTAAATACTCTAGAGTAATTACAAATATAAGGAGAGAAGATAATCTTGGAGGGCGGGGACGGTGGTGACGATGACCGTGGTTCATTTGATGCGACGGCAAAGGGTAATTCCATCACCAACAGGAAGCATGCAAATCTCGATCCTGGGGTCAACAGCAAGAGCCTTGTTGAGTTCCAAAACAAAGTCTCTGTAGTACCTAACATACTTCCTGAGAGGAGCATCAGGAGACGCCACCACCGTACCGTTCCATAGGGTGTTGTCGTAGCCAATCAAACCACCAACTTTCACAAGCTCAATCAGCCTCTTGTGGGTAGTTTATGTAGTTGTCCTTATCAGCATCAACAAAGATGAAGTCAAAGGATCCATGATTCTTTTCCTGCCATTGTAGAATCAGTTATCCCACACAATTTCTCAAACAAGAAGAAGAAAAAGATGCATGGGGATGGTAAAGTTTACATCTTGGACTAATTCATCAAGAACCGGCATTGCAGGTCCTTCTTTGAAATCAATTTTGTGTGCAACACCAGCTTTTTGGATAACAGGCAGACCTCGTAGTTTTCTCTGTTAATATCCATGGCCAAGATCTTCAAACAAACAAAAACTGGGTTAAATTTCTGGTCTTATTTTGAAGGATAAATTCAATAATTAGCTAAAAAAGCTAGTTTTCCATCATCGGGGAGAGCAAGTGCTGTAGCTAAGAGAGAGTAGCCAGTGTAAACACCGATCTCCATGGTGTTCTTGGCATTGACCAACTTAAGAATCATGTTCAAGAATTGACCTTCATCAGCTGATGTTGTCATGATGTTCCTGTTTTCGACCATTATTTGTAAGAGAAAAAAATTAAATTATTATATATTTTAAATAATTTTTTTATATTTTTATTGAATTTTTTTGTAAATGCCTTTCCTCTAAAACTTATAAAAATTTATCCTTTTAGATGAATTTTTTTACATAAAATTATATGTTTCTTTATGTGATATAATATCAAAAATCAGAATGAAGAAACAAATACCAAGGATGCTTAGCGGTAATCTCTCTGAGCTCCTTCATAGGTTTAGGCTCTCTAGGATACACACTAGTCTCCAGGATATACTGTTATAAAACCAAAGCCCCGTTAATGAAATCAAAATCTAATGCAAAAGCAAGGTTTAAAAATAAAAAGATTCAGAATCTATCCAACAACCTTAACAGTAAAAAGAAAATTATTCAGTTTAAGATTCAATCAATTTTTATCTACAGTATGTGTCTGTTGCCGATAATTAATAAAAATTCAATCATTTTAAACTATTCAAAAATAAAAAAAATCCAACATACCTGGTAAAGAGCATCACTCTGCAAAAGGCTCTTGTGGCCAACTTCTTGATGCCTACCGGCCTGAGATTGCTGCTCTTCTTCTTTGGTTTCCTTTGCCACAATTCTTCAAAGCTTCTTTAGGAACTCAGAGATCCCTTTGCTCTGAATAAGGAAAATAAGGAAATGGAAGGAGCTTATATGGAAGTTTGGACCCACAAATTGGGGTTTACCTAGTGGGGTGGGGGAGTTGGTGAAGTCGCAAATTCACCAATGGGACGGGTGTTGCACTCATGGTGTGACATGTTTTAAAAGTCATATGAGTTGATGATGAGGTCCATCCATTGAGTTGTGATATCACTTTCCTACTTGAGCTTTACAATAGTATATTCATAACCAAAGGCAAAGGAGCCTAATTTTAATGGACATGTTTGTTTGTTCCTATGAGATTTGGAAAAATTATGCCAAAGTTGGTGTTGGGATGGTAATGGTGGGATCCACCAAGTATGTTGTTAGTTTCGACTCAAAAATTAAAAAATAAACTCAACTCAAAAACTCAAAAACTAAAAAATATAAACTCAACTCGAACTCAAAATAAAATATTAAAACTCAACTTGAACTTAAAAATACTCTCAATTGAAACTCGATTCCAGCTCGATTCCAGCTCGATTCCAAAATTATTTTTCAATCAGAGTTGATGCGCCTTGGTTAGAACCCCTGCCTTTTGTAATAGACTCAAGCATTCTCTCCATATTAAGTTACCGATGTGGGATTGTTTCAATTTGGAAATGCCATAGGCTCTCTACTGCACTTCCCGAAGCCCCAGTTAAAAGGAACTTAATTAGCTTCTCTCTCCCTTCCCCCAAGGCAACAGCCACACCAACACTTCATTTTCTTAGCCATGCCTCTCAACAGCATAGCACCAAAGCCCGAGCATAGTAGCAGGAATGGACGAGTAAATTATATATGAATCATTAGCATATTTGATTATTATATCTATGTAATAATAATTTTTATTAATAATAATTAAAAAAAGTTAATTGATAGTACTATATTTTGAATTAGATTCAATTAAATAAAAAATATAAAACTAAAATACCCTTAACACTAATTATTTATTTTAGTCCCTGTTTAGAATTGTTTTATTTAATTAGTTGTGTATATTTATTTTACATTTTGATATGTTTATGTATAAGTATGTGAATGATTTATTTAGGAGTCACATAACATCATTTTACATAATTTGAATGTTACATTCATGTGCATAACTTAATCTCTATCATATAATTGGATTAAGGGTTTAGGATTTAGGTTTTTATTGTTTATGGTTTAGGGTTTAATATTTAGGGTTTAGGGTTTAGGGTTTAGTGTTTATGATTTAATATTTAGGGTTTATAGTTTAGGATTTAGGATTTATGGTTAAGGTTTAGGGCTCATTGCAAAGACATTAATTGATCGACTTGGTATCGATTTATGTGGTAAGTATAATATAGTATCTTGATATTAAATGCTCAAACCCTTTAGATTTATGATATTTGAACCCGAAACCTCAAAATATAACAACAATTTAAATAATTAGTTATTAAAAATATTATCATTAGAAATATATTTTTAATAAGGGTTTTGTTAAATTGTTTTTAATTTTTTAAATTTTAATATTCTTTTTTCTATAATCGATCTGTCTTGTTTTACTTTATATGATACAGGTTAATAGTAGGGATGATCATTTTCTCTCAAATATGATTTGATGCCATTAATTTTGTTAATTAAGATATTAATATAAGTTTAAATGAGTTTTTTCTTTCTTGATTCTTTATAAAATCAGTTACACTCTATTTTGATATATTTTTTTTAAAATTATTAATATTTAAATTGAATCATATTTTTATTTTATTTTATTTTAAAATTTAATAGAATTTTTAATATATTTTTAAAATTTTATAATTATCAATAATGTATTTTTAATAATGTAATTTTAAAAAATCTAAAATTATGATATAATATTTTTTCGAGCTGCTCACGAGCTTTTCGAGTCGAATATCGAGTAGCTCGTTTCGGCTCATTAAGAACTCGAGTCGAGCTCGAGCTCGAGTCGAGTCCATTCGATCCGAGTATTTATCGAGTCTTGATCAAGTCAATCTCGAGTAGCTCGTGATCTGTCTCGTCTCATTTACAGCCCTATGTGAGAGCTTGGTGAAATTGGTGAATGTATTGTGCAGATAATAAATAATAGGGTAAACTATATATTTAGTGCCTCAACTAAATGTTTACTTTCATTTTGGTTATCCTCATTAAAAACTTGACAAAATTGTTGATGTGGCATTTTAAAAAAATCAAATGATATGGTATTACCTTATGATGACACGTCAGAATCACCGTTAAAATTTTAACAGTGAATAATCAAAATGAAATCAAAACACAACATTAGGTATAATTTTGAAATAAAAATAATTTGAGTGACCAAAATAAACCAAATATGATAGTTGGGGTATTAAACATGTAGTTTATCCTAGATAATGATAACGAAGGGAAGCTCTTTTGAAATTTCTAGTGCAATAGTTTTGGGTTGTCCCTTCCGGCAAAATTGTTCAGTTGAGTAGAAAAATTTGCCCATTAGGTCATCTCAAAATTATTTGAGATCTACGGAAAATGTTACGTGTACGAAAAACTCATGCTCACATGATAAGTTTGTCCAAATAGTATTTTTATTTAGATTCATCAAATCGACGTGATAAATTTTTTTAAAAAAATATAATTATTTTATTAGAATTTATCACGTTGGTATGATAAGTTTCAATAAAAAAAATATATTTTATTACAACTTATCATGCCTACCTGAAGAGTTCCAAGTTACTATAGTAAATGTCGTAGATCCCAAATTAATTTTGGAATGACTTAATGGGCCAATTTTTTTACTCGCCTAGTCTATTCGACCAATTTTGCCTATCCTTTTGTGTTTAAGTAGGGTTAGGTTTAGTCGTTGATGTAAATACAATGGACTTTTCTTCTTACTCAATTGAATTAAGTTCCAATTTATTAGGAATATAAGATATTTATGATAAGCGTAGTCCTTGAACTTGAAATTTTTCCAATTTAGTTTATGAATCTTTTTCGTCCACATTGGTCCTTCAACTTAATACTCTTTTTTTAACCATTTTTGGCCTTTTTGATGATGTGACACGATATCAAAATGTCATGTCTTCAAGTTAAAATGTTGCCAAGTTTAGGGATCAAGATGGACGGAAATAAAACTCAAACATGAACAATATATGGAAACTTTCAATTCCCGAGAGAGTTTGAGGTTTCCTTCGGTTGGCCATGTGCGACAAAGTACTCCACAATCGATGTATGCGAGGGTTTAACAGGGATCCCTCTTGCAGTTTTTGTGTTAAACAATGCTTCACATTTTAAGGGGCTGTCAAACCTCTCGTGCATTTGGAACAAACTCATCATGAAATACCCTTCCCCTTCATTCTATACTTCCTCACACGATGATTGGCTGCTGGAAAATTTAAATTCTAAGTTTATTTATGATGAGTTTCAGGATCATTGAAGCTCGGTTCTCAAACTCGAACTCGAATTTGAACCTACAAAAAATCTTATATTACATTTAAAATATATAAATAATTTTCCCTTTAATCAACCATCACCAATACATTTTTTTATGATAATATGAACTCATTTCAGAAACATTATAGGATGCATACAAGAGTAGTTATGGTTGTATAACAGGTTCTAAACACATAAGATCAAACATGCGCCCACAACAGACAACCATTTACAATCCTCCCCAAAGCAAAACAACAACTCTTGCCATAAAAGTAGTGTTTCAAAACTCAAAATACAAATGCAAATCTTCCATAGAAAACATGAAATCCACCAACAAAATATTCCAATCTACCTGTTCATGTACCACAAAACCCAAATTCACCAAAATAAAAATAATAGTAACATGCCTAAGCTTCAATACATAGCACCTATAAAAAAAGAGTAAAAGACAATAAATAATAATAAATTATTCTATAAAAAAGCATGAAATCATTACAAATATGAAGTAAAAAATACAAGATTAACAAATTCAAATATTAAACCTTTTATTGTCACATTATCGATTCTTTCGAAGGTACTGATATAATAATTTCTTTCGGTTGTTTGTCATTATTCTGCAATAATTTAAAAACTCAAATAAGTCTACATATATTTAAAAAAGTAAACAAACTATGTTATAAGAAAAATACATTTACCTTTTTCTTTCTTTTCACTCCATGAAGGGATCTACACCAATCACCTGCACACATCAACATTTGAACTGTTTCTGGAGTAAGGGAAGACCTATAAGGATCTATTACACGACTTCCAGCACTAAATGTAGCTTCAGAAGCCACAGTAGTAATAGGAACAGCCAATACATTTACTACCATCCTAGATAAAATGCGAAATTTGTTTGACTTCTCCTTCCACCAAGCAATGACATCAAATTTCGCATCTTGACTAAAGATGCACCCCTCATCCAAATATGTATCAAGTTCAGACTTAACACACGGTACATATGTTTCTCCACTAAAAACGTCTTGCAAAAGCTCATACAAACCACTAGATGTAACATCACCTCCATGAAGCACTCATGGAGTATAGGCATGACTAACCTTCCCAATAGACATACAAACAATGCAGAGCAGTCCACAGAAATTGAAAAACAACCAAATAAGGAAACCATATTTCTGACCTTCTTCCGACAACTGCATATGTAGCCATATTAACCCCAAGCTCCAGTGATAAGATAGCATTCAGAAGAGAACGATGCTCACAACCATGAAAGCAATAAACACTTACACAGTTCCTAGCACTGGTGAACCATAGAGTGTCAATTACAGTCCAGGCACAAAGAAATGGATAGAGTAGCATAAATAGAATCGAGAGGACCACTATTCTTCCACAAAAACGAGCATACCTCTGCTGCCATCCCAAATCCCTAGAAGCAAATGAAGTCAATCATAAGATAATTACCTGTCATGTAAAACAACATCTATTATCGGAATACTACCTTTTACAGAAGAAAGAATTGCAGGTAACTGCAACTGCGAATCAAAAAGTACAAAGTAAAAATAGATTTTTAAACTGTAATGGGTAATTGGCATTCTAGTAGCTATGTTGAGTGGCATGACAACACTACTATGAAAAAAAATAAAAAATAATAAAGCAACAATTTATACCTAAAGATGAAAAATTCTCAAGCCTGTGATCAAACAGTCTCATTTGAACTACTTAAGAGTAAAAGATGAGTACTTACAAACCCATTCCAGGCAGCCAGCCCGTTATCTACAAACATCAAAAGACGAAAAATGAACACAACAGTGTAATCAACCTGAAACAATAGCCATTGAGTTACGGATTCAGAAGAAACTTTTTCGTGCATCAACAAAATCCAGAAGTAAACAACTTTTTCAATCCATAAAAAATTCTCAAATAAAAAACACTCACCATAGTCCATATATGCAATGGGTATGTACAATCATGATAACGCTTCCAATTGATTGCAACAATGATTCTAATCGAAAAGACTTGTTAAAGAACTAACAAGTACTTCTCCAATAAACACAAAAGAAGACAACAATAGATTCATTTCCTCCAATTTTCCAAGCAGTTAAACTGTGCTAAACAAAACTCCATAAATGTACAAAATTAGCAAGAAAATCAGAATCCGAACTGATAGAGATGGGTTGGCTGACCAAGATTCTTAAAGGTAAAAGACTGCTGCCGGCTGGTTAGCAAATATCATTTCAAGAAATGGGTTGGCTGACCAAGATTCTTAAAGGTTCAAGTAATAAAGGGCGATATCATGGAAGATACGACACCGATAGAACTTGGGATGAGCCTCGCCGTTCAGCGGTACTGCTGTGCTCTTTATAAGTATTCACTGGTTGTGAGAAAAAGAAAGAAAAACTAGCAGTGGCCAGAGAACAGTAAGTAAAACCTTACCTTCTCGTCGATAGGAGCTAGCCTTTGTCGTCCGGAGTCTTGGGGGAGCATTTAGACCACGGTGGCTGTGAGTTTCTGCTAGGGCTGTGCGAGTGGACGAGGTTTGAGAGGAGAATGGTGAGGGGGGAAGTTTTAGTCAGGGAATGTTTTGAGGGGGAAATGAATTAGGGTAAGAATTTTTACCTTAGATATCTTGCTTTAGTGTTCATTCAATTTGTGCTTGTTTTTAATTGTGTCTTGTAATTTTAATTATTTGACATTGTAATCCCTTAGTTGGCTTGTTTAATTTAATGAGTAATTTCTACTTTCTATGCCAATTTTCAGTTTTATATTGTTTTGGTCCTTCAGGGTATTTTTAAAATATGAGTTTAAGTTATTAATAGTAGGTTTAATTTTATATTGTTTCATCTTAATGTATGTGCATTTGTATTTCATTCGTATGCATGCATGTATCGTGTAAGCACACTTTAGTTTAGGTAATAATTTGATCCATGTTTAAGATTATCTTCTTTTAAGTAATTGTGTATAAATTAAACCATGAATCCTAAACCATGAACCCTAAACCATAAACCCTAAATCTTAAACCATAAACCCTAAAACTTAAATCATAAACCCTATCACATAATTATAAGGGATGAGATGTCTTAGTTGTATTATAGAATTTTTAATATATTTTTAAAATTTTATAATTATTAATAATGTATTTTTAATAATGTAATTTTAAAAAATCTAAAATTATAATATAACATTTTTTCGAGTAGCTCACGAGCTTTTCGAGTCGAATATCGAGTAGCTCATTTCGGCTCGTTAAGAAATCGAGTCGAGCTCGAGCTCGAGTCGAGTCCATTCGATCCGAGTATTTATCGAGTCTTGATCGAGTCGATCTCGAGTAGCTCGCGATCTGTCTCGTCTCATTTACATCCCTACTTGGAATGTGCTTTTTGCGTCCTTAGTTTGGCAGCTATGGAAGACCCGCAACCTTGTTATCTTTCGGAACCAGGTTGCTACCCCCGAATCTATCCTTCATCTCAGTATTACCTATAGTAAAATTTGGATTAGATACGACGTTTTACATTATTGGATTAGATATGATGTTTTACATTATTTATTAGGGCTAAAAGCACAACAACAAAAGTGGAATTTGGAGCACGGTCGACGTGGACTACAAAACGCCTTTGCTCTAAGCCTCTAAAAGACCTAATCATCACTTTCTGCCTTAAAATTTAGACAAAAGACCTTATTTATTTATTCACAAAATAAAAAATGGAAAAACGAAGAAAAGCCAATGCTGCAGACCGAATGCACATGTTCTCTTCCTCGTTCGGATCATTTCATCCATTTTTTCAGTGATTTGGCTCTCCTATTCTCATCATCATCATCCTAAATAAATAAATTCCTTTGCAAAATAACAAGGAGAAGGAGAGCAAGGGAAAACTCCCAAAGACAAATCATAAAAAAAGAAGAAAAAGCCCCACTGTGACTAACTACTCACCTTCAAATTTATTTCTATTAATGTCCTTGTAATCTCCGACATCCGATCTCTATTTTCGTTTTTTTTCCTTTCATGATTTGCGTTTCATCGTCGCAGCTTTCTTTTTCAGGTGTTTCTCTTAATCCAGGTGATTTTCTCCCCATAGATGAATAAAAAGACATTCTTCAATTTAATCATCTGATTTTTTAACTAAATTTGGGGAAGAAATGGGATTGAGTTTTCTTGTTGCCTCACGTTTTTTTTGTCAAAAGACCAAAGCTTTACTAGTACAGAAGCGAGTTACATTATTTCTAAAAAGACCTTTATTTGGATTCATTTCCATTTTCTTTGATGGGTTTGCCAATGTGATAAAATTTGTGATTTTACCCCTTTTCTTGATGCAGATGATTAATTTTGCATTCTTAGATTGCTGATTCTGCAAACTACATTTTGTTGATTTTGTAATTTGAGGCTTCACTAAGCGAGTCTCTCTGATTAGTTTTCGTATTTCAACATTTTATTCCCACTGATCTGCTGATATCGCCTCAAAGTATTCTGTACAAAAGCTGGAAATTTGAACTATTCCTGTTCGTGAGTGGAAGGTTAGTGTCAATAACAATGTTGTTCTATCCCATGTTACTTTTTCAGTGTTCATCCGTCGTTTCTTTATTCCTCTGCTAGGTTGCAGCTAGTTATGGATGTCAATGCATGGAGATTTTGACATGGTTGTACTTCAATTGTAGGTTAGTAGCAATTGCATGCCTTGATTTGTTTCCACTTGATCATGGTGCTTTAAATTTGACTGCTTGATCTGCGCTTAATTTGAATGAGTAGTTATAATGCTGTGGTTTTGCACTTGATTGAGAGGTTGAGAACATAGTGACAATTGCCTTGATTTTCCACTTGGCCTAGTGGCATGGTTCTTATGTTGTATGGCATGGGAGCTTGGGGTTAAATCCCTAGCATACCTTTCTGCATTCCTCAATTATCGATTATACCCAAAAAAAATGGTGTTGCTTTATACCGTTGAACATAAAATTCGAGTTGGTCAGTTCTGGCAACTTTGTTTCACACATGCTCAGGTACATTTTCACGTCTGCATTTCTAACTTTGAGTTTTACGTTCATATCTTGATCTCTAATTGACCTGGCATTTTAGAACTAGAACTGTTGGTATTCTTTTTTACTTTCTTTTTTGACAGACCAATATTCATTGCTTAGTTTTGATATACTTGAACTATTAGGCTATCATATTGTATGCCATGTAACATAAAGTTCTTTCCTGCACTTCCTCTCAAAAATCAATTTGTGCTCAAATTACTGGTTGGGGCTGTCGCTTGCAGACATATGTAATTTGGTAAAGAATAACTCAGGAACGTCAAAGCTTATTTTGTAACCTCAACATATTTTTTATTATTATTACTTCATTTTCTTCATGCATTGGAAGAACCCTCACCCTCCTAACCCTCACCTTCCTCTTTCTCCCCTTCTTTTATAACTGAAATGTGAATATGGATATTGTGCTCATCTTTTTCAGATTTAAACTACCAGTCTGAGCTTGTGGTCCCTTCAGTATTTTTGGCCTGAGAAATGGGAGCCTGACTGGACATTTGTTTTGAAATTTGGAATAATATTTAGCGACTCTGAGATATTTGGAATATATCTGCCCTGATGCAAGGTCAGGGGGGCACCGTTGACTCCTTTCCTGAAACTGTTAACATTGATGAGGGATCTAGTCCCAATGACACGAGTATTGGACAACCAAATTCTTTGCATAACTTGCTGAATCCTGTGGAAAATCAGTTATCCAATTATGCAGTGTCTTCTGGTGGGACGATGCATGGAAACACCACTACACCCAACGTTCAGAGCTTTAGTGGCTGGAGTTCTGGTGAACCGAGCTCTAGATTGAGAATGCAAAACCAGGCGATGCAGGATGTTCTAAATCACCAGCTTAATGATGATGGAACAAAAATAGAGTGTGCTTGGCCTTCTTATGGTGCTCATTTTGTGGCTGCTCCAAGGTCAGAAGAAAGGCGGGTTGAACCAGCAAATGCTGTTTTTCCTAGGAGACTGAATAATGGTAGAAGTGGTAATCAGGTCCGGAGTGGGCCCATATTTTTGCAAGGTTCAAGCTCTAATCATAGCCCACAAAATGCGAATCTAAATGAAAGGTTTATTAGCAGCAGTGGTAATGGAAGGTCAGACATTGGAACTGGTATAAGTCTCAATGTCCATAACTCGCTTGGACTAGAAAGAGAACAGATATCTAATGCCAGTGTTTCTTCTGATAATGTTGGTAGTTCATCCGGAGGCTCTAATCTTTTGGGGGAGGAAAATATTGATGGCTCTGGCTCTTCTTTGGGTAGTTGGGGTTTATCCTGCAAAAGGAAGGTCCTTGAAGGTACTTCTGCACAGTCTTACTCTGCTGGTGCTTCGAGCTGTTTTCAACTGATGGAAAATGCTGCATGGCATGCAGGCCCCTCACGTAACGATGCTTCTAGCAGCTTGAGTTTATCAACGCCCTCTTGGAATTTCCTTAATGTTGGTCCCCTTGATCAGACGAATCCAAGAGCCGGGCTTCGTATGAGAGGAGCAATTACTGATGCATTTACTTCGAGTGTAAGAAGAGAAAATCCAGGAAATCAACAAGAATCTTTACCATATAGTTTATCATCAACCGGGGTTGCTGGGCATTCTAGTTTTGGCTCTCCTGGGCATCCTAGAACAGCCTCATTTGATGATTCCTTAGACTTGAGATCCACTGGGGCAATAGCTGGAATTTCTAGTTCTGTTCCGACTCAACCTCATATGAGGACCACTTCTGTTGTGCCAAGAAATGTGAATCCTTTCCCTTGGAATGGTACTTCAAGTTTAAGAGCTTCCAACCCATCAAACTCTACCAATTTTGGAGAGAGAGCTGCTGCATTACAGGATGAACCAAACTTAAGAAATATCCCAAGAAACAATCCAGATCATCCAATGCTTGTACCAGCAACTGAGATGAGAAATGTAGTACAGGATTCAACAGGTTGGAATTTGGCTTCTGGAAATATTAGTTCTTCTGGAGGTGGTATGCCATCTTCTAGTCGACCTGGGCCTAGTTCAAGTACCCATCCTTTGCCCACTCATGCCTGGATTCCTCCTCAGAACCCACCATTGCATAATCAACAAAGACTACCAGAATTTTCTCCGTGGTCTTTATTTCCATCAATTGATTCTGAACTTGGTGGTCGTGGTGGCCATTTTCCATCATTGTCTTCAGGTCCTTCTGCTCCCTCACGAGAGACGGTGGTACCATCTGGGTCAATCATTCAAGGTAATAATCAACCATACCCAAGGTCAGCATTCATATTGGAGAGACAAGATGATGATGTCCTCGGGATGCCCCACTCATTGCGAGCTTTGGCTGCTGACATTGAAGGGAGACACCGGCTAATATCTGAGGTTTGTTTCTGAAGATCTATTTGCTAGTTTTTAACTTCATTATCTCTGTACATATATGTCTAAGGCTTCCTAAATAGGGTTTGTTTTCATTAGTGATGACAAATTTGGCTTTCCAGATAATGATGGTTAGTAGCATTCTCGAATTACCTACTTACCCAATCTTATGATGTGCAGTTAAACTTAGTAACTAATATTGTGTCTATCCATATAAACTTACATCCCTGCATGCATGCATACCTATGGTTTATATACTTGTACGGACAAACATAAAACCATCAATAGATTCTAAGATGATTTAATTTCTAAATTGCTATTAGCATTGTTTATTTGTTTTTGGCATTTCATATTTGATGCTCTTCACAAATTCATTTTGGGTAGGACATTTGCAAGTACCTTTAGTTATCCATGTACGTTATATTGAACCGTCAAGGGAAAAAAACATCTTTGTAGATTCTTTACTTTGTATTTTTCATTTTTATGTTCTCCCCAATTATCAGTTTGTAGGTGTTCCCTTTATCGAAAACTTCCATCCACTTCATCCTCATCACAATATTTCTTCCTTTAAAATTATATCACAATCTTATGCTTATTTTGTGACAGGAATAACTTGTCGTCTAATTTTTTTTCCTTTTGTAATTTCATACTGGGTAACTTGGCAGCTATTTATGATTTTGCACTTTCAGAAATAATCAATGCAGTTAACATGTCATATTAGTTCTTAATCAAATTCTGATGTAAAATTTCCCTTTCTGGAACATTTAATCTTCAAATATCCGAACATAATTGTAAGTTTATATGATATTCAAGCTTTAATTTAAGAATGTTATTTATTTTAGAGAAAAAAGGAATTAATGGAAACAGGAAAGAAATAAGACAAGCTGTAGTAAATCAGGCTCAATTGAGTGTTTGTGCAAGCTATTTGGATCATCTATAATCATTTATTCCTTTTAAGGCTTTTCTAAGCTGTATACTCTTGATCCCTGCTGATGTTCATCTTTCGTATTTAGTCTGTATCAACTTTTTGCCATTAGTGTTTTCTGCCCCTTGCATACGAGTTTTTATCATTTTACCACATCTTTTGTACTGGACTGTTATGTTTTCCCACCTTAATATGTAATTAAGAAATGAGGTCTTGAGCAATCTCATCTTCAACCTGGATATAAAGCTTGTTAATATTGTCTATTACAGTTCTGAACAATTAAATTTTGAGATGAAAGATATGCACCTATAACTCTCCCTCCCCCTTGTAGAATGGCAATTGAACGTAAGAAAATATTCTTATTCCTTACTGCTCATTCTTCTCCATGTCTCAGATACGCCAAGTCTTAAGTGCCATGCGTAGAGTGGAGAACTTACGAATTGAGGTTTGGTTTTTGATTTGTGCAATGTTTATATTTAAGAGTATAGTTTTCTTTTTGGTCTTTGGCTACATTGACTATAATTGATTTAGCTGGTTAAGTTTGAAAAAATTGTTTCCTTTTCTTTTTGCCTTTAATCTTACAAATCAGTTTCAAGGTTTCACCAATAGGTAATATGGTTTCTGTGAAACTCATTTACTGAATTTTCCTCGTACCATGTTTTCTCTAAAATACAACTAACCTGCCATAAGTGCATTTAAAAAGTTGTGATTTTTATGAAAATGAATGTATTTCTTAGAACAGGATTGAAAATTTAGTAGCTTCAAGCATTTATTTGACTTTGGTGCAAAAATTTCACTATAGCAGTTTGAAACGTGTTGGTGCTAATGCGCCGAAACAATATTCTCATTCTTTATTGGCCTCTAGATTAGGTTGTCTTGTCGATTACTAGCTTGGCCTTGAATTATCTGTTAGAGATGGTTTTCAAAAGAATATTATCGGATAATTTGGTGCACGGAAAATTTGTTCTGCAGATCAATGCCTAGATTGCTTCAGCAGTTGGACATGCTATTGATGTAATTTTTATGTTCATAGTTGCATACATTTCTAGTTACTTCCTAAACAGGTTCCCACAAATTGAGAGATAAAGAGCTCTGTAGGAGCACCCGCGTAGAAAGCCTACAAAGAGCTATGTTATCTGCAAATAATTTAGTTATATCTTTATGTGATACCGGTTCAGGATTATATGGTGTTTGATCCGTTCATATATCATGGTATGGCCGAAGCACATGACGGACAAAGAGACATGCGCCTTGATGTTGATAACATGTCATATGAGGTAAAAAGGGATCGCTGACTGTTTTTTGTTCAATCACTTCACATTGAAAGTTATTCTTCTCACATTGCAAATGGAACACTAGGAATTGTTGGCATTGGAAGAACAGATCGGAGATGTTAGCACCGGGCTGAACGAGGAAGCCATTCTGAAGTCGATGAAACAGAAAAAGTATTCATCCACTGCACCGGAATCCACACAAGAATTGGAACCATGTTGTATCTGTCAGGTACGATACTAGACGACAGTAGATATTCCTTCCATCTTACATGTTTGTTCGAAGTCCCGTTTACCTTCTCCAAACTTCAACAATGGCAGGAACAATACGCAGACGGGGATGATACCGGGATATTAGATTGTGGACATGACTTCCACACAGACTGCATCAAACAATGGTTAATGCTAAAAAACGTGTGCCCCATTTGTAAGACAACAGGCTTGCTCAAATGAGAGCAAAGGCTGTTGTCGGTTCGAATAATAGGGTTTATTATCTAATTCAAACCGGCTTTGCTTTCCCTTGAACTGCAACTTTCAAGGCGACAGAGCAGCTGTTAATGTTATGAATTGCAGGATGAGTTTGTTCAATAACTTGCATAAAGCATCATGACAATGATGAACATATTTGAAATAATATGGTATTTTATTGGCATTATGTGCATGTATTATCATCATCATCATC
Organism: Hibiscus syriacus; assembly: GCF_006381635.1. Taxonomy (NCBI): domain Eukaryota; kingdom Viridiplantae; phylum Streptophyta; class Magnoliopsida; order Malvales; family Malvaceae; genus Hibiscus; species Hibiscus syriacus. The sequence continues at coordinate 416,998 of NW_024062542.1, read as the reverse complement.
ATCATCATCATCTTTTTTTTATTCTTTTGCATGCATAGATTTTAGCAGCCGTTTTATCTGTAGCGTTAGCAAGACGTTTCCCACACTTGATAATCCTATGTCCAAATTTTGTAATTTTGGTGTATTCAACTGATTACATATCGTACTAAAGATTGCCTAATTACTAAAATTTAATTGTAATAATACTATATACATGATTAAAAGCACACATAATAACTTTTTTTAACCGTGAAATGATTTAGACATTTTTTTGGGATAAATTGCTTGTTTTGCCTGTTCAAGCCAACATGTAGTACAGATAAAATGAACCAACCTGCAAAGGAGACACCTAATTAAATAGCTAGCATCCATGCATGCATGCATGGGATAACATTAATTAAAAAAGAGAAAAATGGGTAATTGCTTTTGATAATGCTTTAACATTTAATTTTCGTTGGTGTGATTAAGCTTAAGATGAGTAAATCATTTATTATTCAGAATTCGAGGTATAATTATCTATCTCAACAATAATATTTTTAAATTTTAGCTTATATTTTATTATAATAAAAAAGAAGTGGGGTCGTCATGAATTGTGGGGCTAGAAAAAAAATTCTTTACTAGAACGCGGTTTAGAGTATATATAATTATTTATAAATCCGATATATATACGTTTTTGTTTTGATTCAGAGTAATGGCATCGCCTTAGCCCTTATGATTGTATTTTGGGCTCATCTCTTCCTTCTTCAAAGGCAATCCTCCCCTCTCTTCCCTTTTTTCACCTTTAGTTTGCCACCTTTTAAACGTCTCCTCTCCTCTCTTGCTAAACCTTTCCTCTTCTTTTCTACCTTGATTCAGTCATGTCTGAAGATGGCGGCCATGGCAGTTTCTTAGTATGGGAGAACCAGCCATGGAAAGCTGCTTTATCCAACTCTGATAATAACAATTCTCCAGCTGCTACTGTAAGTGAAGACAAATCTGCAGGCAAAAACAACGACCAGCAACAACAACCTTTGCAAGACTCGACCAATACGAAGAACATCAAGATGAGGAACATGTTCTCTGGCCTTCATGAATTGCTTCCTCACCTACCTCCTAAGGTAAATCGAAAAACACAAACACCTCTCGATTTAAATCATGTATCCGTTCTCAACTGAATCGAAGATATGTTCATTAATCATCCAAGAGTAGAAAAAAAATAATAACAATAACTTTATGGATTAATTGTTTTTCTTTTTACACAAGTTAAAAAAGTTGAAAGAAAGTAAAAGAAAACGTAGGTTTCAGTTATGGAAAGTGCACCTAAATTGCTTCATCCATTTTTTAAGGTTTAAATATGGAAATGTATTTATTATGGCTTAGTTGTCATCACTCATCATAATCTGCATGTTATCATTTTTCCAAATCACATCTTCTGTTGGCGGACCAATTATATAATCACTATAATACATAACCAATTATAGTTGTCTCAGTTGTTAGATTGAATGTTGTTCGAACAACTGCATTCGTAGAGTAGACATATATTGTCAATGCTTAAGAAAGATTATAAAAAAATACTATCTAGTAATAACTCGTAATAATAATAAAAAATTATCTCAGTATTTGATGAACAGACTGAATCATTTCTTACAGGCTGACAAATCCGCCATAGTTGATGAAGCAGTGACCTACATTAAAACCCTAGAGAAAACTCTCCAAACCTACAAAAACAAAAGCTAGAGAGACTCCAAGGTTGCGTTGATCTCGGTCGTCATTCCGAGCAACCTCCGACGGAGACCACTGCCGCCCAAAACCATCGAGAAGATCTTGATTCAAGCAGCATGGAAGCATTAATGGCGGATCAAATATCTTGTACTGATGCAACCAATAAGTTTCCGAGTTCTTTGCAGTTTCAGACCTGGAGTTCTCCCAACGTTGTGTTGAACATATCCGGTAAATAGCATAGATAAGCTTGTGTTCACAGAAGAAGGCCGGGCTCTTCACCTCCGTTTGTTGTATTTTGGAGAAGCACAAAGTAGAGGTGGTATCTGCTCATGTTTCGTCGGATTCTGATCGGTGCATGTTCATGTTTCAAGCTCGTGTAAGTTTTACAGTAACCTTTTTTTTTTAATTTCTGCATCAAACTATTCGCTGCTTTATGCATGTCATTAATTTGATTAATTACATGCTTTCCTTGTTTGCATGCAAAGTTAGGGTAAAAGAATGTAAGCCAATCAACAATTCCGTACATAGTTTTAGACATTCTTGTTGGTGGTGGTGATGGGTAGTCGTGTGGTGCATGGTTAATTTACAATGGATTTTAATTTAAAATATTATTCTATTTGAACTAAAAAATTACATAATTGGTAACCGTTTCAGTTACAACAAAGAATATTACATTGTGACAGATTTTAACCTAAAATATTATTGGTCTACTCTAAAAAATTACACAATTGATAATAACTTTACTTACAACCGAAAATGTATTAACACTAATATTTTAGGTTACAACTGGAATAGTTATACAATTTACATACTTTGTTATGAAAAACATTATATATTCGTTTTTAACCTAAAATGTTACCCATATTTCTCTAAAAAATTACGTTATAGATAAGTTTTTTTAATTACAACATGTTTAGAATTTAAAATATGCTGGTAGATAGTTTGAATTCAAAACTTAATTTATTAGATGTTATCTTTTTTAGTGATTAACATGGATAAATAAAAGTCGATTCAATCAGTTCAATCAAGTTGAATAAGATAATGAGACCAGTTTTAATCAATTAAATCCATCATTTATCAATTAATAAAATGTATAACCTCTGTGAACTTCATAAGCTTATAATAAATTGTATAATAAGCAGGTGACAAGCACAGGAGCTTCTAATCATCAGCTGACAGAGGCATTTCAAGTCGAAGAAATATTCAAACAAGCTGCAGCTGAGATCATGTGCTGGGTTACTTCATGATAAAAGTCCTCGTACACGCATGCATACAAACATACACATATAAATATATGTGTAATTTCTTCTTTTCATGGAAGCTATGTGCATGAGAGTTTGTTCCATGTCCTCCATAGTTGTAAGCATGTTATACAGGCAATTTGTATTTCCAAAATTTACAATTAGAAACACTATATGCTATTAAGATACAAAAACACACATTTTTTATACTCTTTTAACTTCAGACACCGTTAAATAAATTTACACTTGGAGATTTTTCCCCCCTAATGAAACGCTCTAGAATTTGATTCAGCAATAAAATTACAAAATAGTTCAATTTTTAATAAAGAATGGAATGTTTTATAGAGATAAAACATATATAAACAGATATGAATAAGAATTAATCTATATAAAATATAATCAGATTAATCATTGAGAAATATCCGAAAAATACTTGCATATAATTGAATTTAAATCATAATAAAATTTAAAAATAATCTAAACATGATTTACACAAAGTGAAAATCAAACCTACATACCCAAGGACTAAAATCACAGCCTTTGACAACTCTGTCAAGGAAGAACTTAATGCATGTTATAGCCTCCAAATTATATCTCTTTTCTTATTTATTTTACTTGAAATTAAGATTTTTGTTTATTATTTTCTCATATTGATAATTAACGCTATTTTTCATTGCCAACAGCGTTAAAGAATAGTTGGCATTTGAGGTCAATTAAAACATGAGAAGTGCTATTTATATACAATGAAATAATGTGTGTGTGTATTACTTAAATATTTTTAAAATATTGTCAACTTTGGCCACCACTAGCCAGCACTGACTTAGGTTGATCAATTATCGGTCGTTAAATTTTAACTTTAATTTATTATTTTTAGGTTTTTTTAGAAATTATGTATATATTTAAAATTTTAAAATCTTCTGAAAAAAAATATTTGTTTGAATGGTTAAAAATCCCTTCCATTTTGATTTTGTGAAATTATATATTGGGCTGAACCAAAATATCAATGTGGACATGTCGTAGGTGCCCGAAACATAAAAGGAATACTAAACATTATTCTCAAGTTGCAGGAAAGCCAAAATTCATCAACCATTCAACCTTACAAATATATTTGACAACTTTTTTTATTTCCAAATTTGGCATTAAACTATTAGTACCGCATTCGATTCATGAAGTGCAATATTCTTTCTGTCCCATTAAAATTATTATTTATCAACCAAAGGTTTTAAAATATATATTTTACATTGTTATCAATTATAAATTTTAAAAATTAATAAGTGTCATAACTATTTTTTGAAAATTTTAAAATAATTAAATTTTAAAAATAATTATGAATTTATTTTGTAAAATCTGAATTTTATTTAATCTGAAATTTGGAGTCGCCATCGACTTTCGGGTTGGTAGGTAGAATACCTAAAAATATCTTTTAAAATAATTTTAAGAAAAATCATTTTTTAAGACAAAAATTAGTCTACGTATTACCATAAATTCATTTTATGGATCCGAGAATCGATTATGCGTGGGGAAGGGTGAGCACCCCACAGCTCCCGAAATTGGTACCTCGATTATATGTTGTCTTAAACGACAAAATTTTGCATATTTGAGCTCAAGATTTAAGTCATGATCATTTCTATTGCTATGAATTTTGAAAAGAGTGAAATTTACATTCTTTTTTGAAGTATTTGATTCTATAAAATCATTTAATTCACTCGGTATTAATTGAGAAGGATGTTCCCTTGTTACATGGAGTAACAGAAATTGAAATCCAGTTATGTTGGACGTAATTGCGTTAACCCACGACACAAGACAACATTACCTTTGAATATTTTGAAAAACAGAAAAACAAATGCACGGCATATAGATGCAATAGTAATAGACAATATATAGAAAATGAATGCAATTTTAATAAAATATAATAGAACTAAATGGGAATAAATAAACAACATAGCTAAACAAAGATGCATAAATAAACGCATGAAAATAAATAAATAAATAAATAAATAAATAATGGACATTTATATTTGTTAAATAATCATGTAAACTGTAATATGTAAAAAAATTAAAAAATAATATACACAAAAAATTATTTAAAATAAAAAAAAATAAAAAATTTATTTAATTAACTTAATAAGAAATAGATAATAATGAAAAATTTTATTTTATTCGAATAACCCTCGGAATGACACCCCGGGTGTTTGGAGGTCTTCCCTAGATTAGTCAAATAATTAATAAATAATATTGGATAATTTTAATTTTTTATTATAAAATATTTACACATAAAAAAAATCTTTTTGTTAATAGGAATACTTACACCAATTTTCAATATATATATATATATATATATATATATATATATATATATAAACATAAATAAAAATTTATTCTAAAAAAGCACGTAAAACACTCTAGGGACTAAATCGAAACCACAAAAATTTACAGGGAGCTAATGAGATATTTAACATTAATATTTCATTTTATAACTAAACATAAATGATGATCAAAATGAATATGGAACGAAATTATGGGGCTTGAAGTGTAAATAAAACAATCTTAAGCCGTAAATACACAAATAATGGGTAAAGTCAACAATTAACCCGTAAATACACAAATAATATAAAAACAATAAAATAAAATCATATTTAAATTAACCAAGCAAATCGGAAATTAAACCATAATATATAAATAAAGAATAATGACTCAAGTATAAATATGGAAACATTCAAGTCTTAGAATCATGAATTTATCATTGTATTTCAGGACTATAACAGAATACTACAAAGACCCAGTGGTCAAAAATGCAATTCCCCCTAAAATTATGAAAACACGGGCGAGGGGAGGGTATTAAACGACGCTGTTTTGGGGTATTTATATACCCTATTATAACATAAACTAAACCCTAATCCTCTTCCCATTCCATCGATTATTTCCCTCTCTTTCCATTTTCTCTTTTTTTTTCAACTCTCAATAGAGAGATTTAGAATCTCTCCGACCACCACTTAAACGGTCCCGACGAGGGGCCAACGACCACCGTTTAATTTTTTATCCTTTTTATCTTCAAGACCTTAGGCAAACCAACCCCCAAACCCAACTCAAACCTTTATTCTCTCTCAAAACACAACACAAAAAGTGAAGAAAAAAACTTCTTTATCTTTTAGGATCCCACGACCGGTGAGACAACAGGGTGTTCAACACTAAAAGGTAATGGTTCGATCTTCTCTTGTTTCATTTTTTTCTCATAATAGTTTTCTCTTTCCATTTTTGTTTCTTCGAAAACGACTTCGTCCCTCTCGTTGAGGATGTCAGGTCACACTTTAATGTCTTGATCCTTTAATTTGGAGATCTCTTGTTTATGGATGACCTTATTCCTTCGTGATGATGACACCTAGTCACACTTGAAATGATTGTATTTCTAAAGACAACATGGTTCCTTCGTGCTGAGGAAATCTATTTGTCTCTAGATGATTTGATTTCTAAAACGACATGGCTCCTACGTGATGAGGGGATATGGTCGCTTTGGGTAATTTTCTCGGGGTTAGATTTGACGATGACATTGCTCATTCGTGTTGAGGAGTTCTAGTCAATAAACGACATAGCTCCTCTGCGTTGAGGACGTCTAGTTGTATTTGGGTAATTATGCATGTGGAGACAACACTATTCCTTCGCGTTGAGGAAGTCTGACTGTCTGTAGATTACTTGATTTTGAAAATGACATAACTACTACGTGATGAGGAGATCGGGTCATTTTGAGTAATTTTCTTGATGTCAAATCCGATGATGACATTGCTCCTTCGTGTTTAGAAGATCTGGTCATAATTGAAAGATGATAGATCTACTAATGCGATGGGCTTTCTGGATCCTATTAAAACAAGTAATATGCTATGATTCATATATGTCATATGCAACATGTCCTAAAGATGATCTAATACAATTTGATATGATGAATGTTGGAAGCATTTTTGCGTGATTTAATCCATTAACTGTGACTTCATCACTTTACGTGATCGACCTTTAGTCATAACAGACGAAATTTCCCTTATTCCTTGCGTTTTGGTGATCTTGGTCCCTGTATTATTTGGCGTTAGGTCCTTATACTATTTGGCTATCACTCTGCCCATTTCTGCCTTGAAATTGCTTCCTCTAATTTGATAAGAGAACTAGGTCTCTTTGCAAAATCAACTTTCATTTAAATAATTTGAAGTTCAATCAAGTATATCCCAAATCGAAATTGCTTTGAAGACAAGCTCATGTCCCTATTATCCTCATTTTGATGGATTGATTGAAATCACCTTAGTGCATGTCCTGGTCAATCACCATGAGATACCGAGGGTTAAATTCATTCATGTTTCCTGGTAAACAAATGTTTTGAAACCCCTATACCCATAAACTTTCCTTAAAGTAAAGCATAAAAATCCTTTCGTATAAAAAAATATTATTAGTCAATATTTTATATGCATGATGCTTATAAAAAGAAGTAATAAAGTATAATCAATTGTTATCATTAACAAAAAATAAGAAAAATGTCATCCTTTGGAGTCAATTTCCTTATGGATGCAGTTATGAAGAACTGCATATAGTGTACGGGTGGAGGGTATTACTATTTTTTTTAAAAAAAAAAACTTGTTTTACTGAAATGAACTATTATTCTGTTTTTTATTGGAACACTCTAGATTCCCCAACTTCATCTTCTGAATCTATTTTTGAGCGTTCCCTCTGAACTGTAAGCTTCCCGACTGTTATCTGAAGAAATAATTAGTGAGATCTCAACTCATCGATGACATGTATATGCCTAGATGACTAAGGAAAACTTCAAATTGCACCATATGTCTGCATGTCCCTTAGCACCATCTGGTAGTTCTGTATTACTGAACTTTCCCAAAGCTTACTATATTACTTACTATTTCAGGTTAAAGAAATTGATCATGTCCAGTATCGACATCAATAATGGGAGTTCCCTCGGTCTTGCTCGTGAGTACGGTACCCGAATAATTAGAGGCATGTATATCATATTTGTTTTTTATACTAAGTCTGAAATTGTATGATATTGTGTATGATTCAAATTCCAATTTTAATATTTGAATGCTTTATGTACTTGTATTTTATTTATAAAGTTGTTTTACGATTTTACATGTTTTAAGAAAAAAATTTATTTTTCTCATATTTTTACTGTGAGTCGTTCTAGTGATCCTAATGTGCATTTCGAATCGGATCGGACCATCGTATCAGTTTGGGGTGTTACAATTAGAGCCTTAAAAGGCTCCAATAAGTGAAGGAAAGCTTGTAGTTTTAGTAATTTTCGAAAACCATTCTTTATAACATGTATGATTATAACATTTATTATAAAAAATGATAGTGAATTGTCCTTGTATTTTAGAATCTTTTAACTCTAATGAAAATGTAAGTTTATCGAGACAAGAAGACTAAAGACCGCCAACAAATTAAGTAATTCCCTGAAATGCATGGGTTAAATAATGTTGTGGGCGCACTTGTCCTAGTCACTGCCGACGTTTGAAATGTCCATATTCTGGTTCCGGTTGTTTCCAGGTGGGTCAAAAGAGCAGCAAACTTTGGTATAGTGGTCGCCAACCTAAGGCCTATCCAGGAGACCTATACTGTCCTCAAAACTATTTCCGGGGTTAAAATGCTACCCGCATGGACATGCCTAAAGTTGAAGCCATTAATGGGTTGGACCCCAAAAGAATCAAAGAAGAACAAGCTTGTCCCAGTGAGCTACCAAAACATTAAATGAAATTGAGGATGTTCATCTCTTAACTATGATTTTAAAATTATAATTTTGATTTGTAAAAATAAAATACCATGATCAATCATTATTATTGGCGATTGATACTTTTTTTTTTTTTGAAAAAAGAAAAGGAAAGGAAAGTTGTAAACATGTGAGGAGTAGTAGGCAGTAGGCATCCCTCCACATGATTTTTATTCCTACACCAACATGCCATGCCATCATCTTGTTTTTACCATTGGCCCACAGTGCTTTCTTTCCCTGTTTCAATGCCATGAAAAATTATTAGGAAAGACCTACCTTGCCCATCTCTTTATCTATTTTGGCAGTCTAAACCTGGTTTCAAGTTTTCTATTGGGTAAACTACGCCAATGGTCACTAATATCTGGGTAAGTGTTCGTTTTCACCATTGATGATTGAAAAATCATAAATCGGTCACTAACATTATCATTTGTTATAAATTGGTCGCTAACGTTATCATTTGTTATAAAGTGGTCGCTAACGTTATCATTTGTTACAAATTGGTCACTCGCTATTAACAAATCGTTACTACAGTAGGAAATACTGATGTGGCACGTTAAACTAGCTTACTCAACAACATTTTTCTTCTTCTTCTTCAAATTAACCAGAGTGAAAAAAAATAGAACTTTAATGTGCGATTTAAGTAACCATTTTTGGTTTTGTTCTTTTTACTTTAAACTGCAGTAACGAAATGTGTGTTTCATTTTTGGTTTTGTTCTTTGTACTTTGCATTGTTGTTGGTTAACATAGTGGTATTCTGTTTGTGAGTGTTCAGGGTTACTACAGAAGGAACCATGTTTCGGCTTTTGGAAGCTGGGATTGGAACAACGACCTTCCTTTTACTCAGTGTTTCGAATCGGCTAGACAAACCGGATTGCTTCGTTACAACTACCCCGAGGATCGTGATTTATATGTTGCCGGTGATCTTTATGAGATCGATGTTGTTACTCCCGCCATGATTGTCTTTCCTCGTAAAAGGGTAAGTAAACTAAGAACTCAACAAATGAAAGCCATGGTAAATGGGTAATTTATAGTATTAATGAATGGAAATTTGCAGAAAAAAAAGTACAATAGCCGACTCAAGTTAAAGAAGACAAAACGCAAAGCTGGGAGGCCGGTGACGTGAAACAACCGGCAGCGGCAGAATCAAGCGCCATTCCTACGGCCAAGCCAACTCCAAAACCCGTCGATGAAGACCTTTACAAAATCTCACCTGACTTTTACAAAAAGGTAAGCTCCACTGCTCCATCAATTTTTAAACTTAAAAAAGGTTTTACAATCTCCAGTCTCCACCATTGTTCCCCATGTTTGTAATAATTGTATTTTACCTTTTATACATTCATTAAATCACGAGCAGCCTTAGTATATGGCTAAAATAAAGTGTTATCGGTTTTATTATTATTTTAAATAATAAAACCGATAAAAAAGACCGAAAATATTATTATTTTGATCGATTTTAATTACTTATCTAGTTAAACACGGTAACAAAAATCCGGTCATAAAATGATGTTTTCGGTAAAGCGTTACCTAAAACATTATTGTTTGACCGTATTTTTTCTACCGCGTTTATCTATATAGGTAATTATAACCAGTAAAAATAATGATGTTTTCGGTAATTTTTTACCGGTTTTGTTATTTAAAATAATAACAAAACCGGTAGCGCCTTATTTTAGCTATATACTAAGGCGCCGCACGTGAGCGTTTCCTTTAAATCACACATTGAAATTCCATTTTTTTTCATTCTGGTTAATTTGATGAAGAAGAAAAAGAGTCAAACACGATTGGTCAAACATGTTGAGTCAACTAGTTTAAGGTGCCATGTCAGGATTTCGTTAATGCGATAATGATTTGTTAATGCGAGTGACCAATTTATAACAAACGATAACATTAGTGACCAATTTATAACAAACGATAAAATTAGAGATCAATTTATAACAAACGATAACATTAGTGACCAATTTATAACAAATGATAAAGTTAGTGACCAATTTGTAATTTTTCAAACATAAGTGGTGAAAACGAACACTTACATAAACATTAGTGACCATTGGCGTATTTTTCTCTTTTCTATTTGATGAGGAAGGTGGTCTCAAGTCAGGGTACAGTTTTCTCCATTTCATTTTTTATAACGTCAGCGCCTATCATGTACTACACCCACGTTTATTCCCCCCACTTCAGATTTAGTGTTTTTTTTAAAAGGATATATATATTTGAATAGAGGATAAATATATATAGGAATGATAAAGGGGCGGGTTCGGGACGGGTTTTGCTCTTTCATCTCCGTCTTCGCCCTGAAATGAATCTTCGTTTTCGTTTATTTCCCGTCGGGTTATTTATCGGGGTGTCCCGTTAGGAATTTTTTTTGCCCCGTCCTCGAATCCGACCCGATTCCTAGAAAAACCGTTTCATAAAACATATATATATATATAATATATATAATATATATATATATATATATATATATATATATATATATATATATATATATATATATATATATATATAATCGGGGCAACCAAACCCGAATCCGAAAAAATCCCCAAAATTTACTCTGATACCTAACCCGATATTATTCAAACCTAACCCGAACTTACCCGGGTTTCGAGTTTCCTCGTTGGGTTCGGGTTTGATTGTCATTCCTAAATATATATATATTTGAATATGATTTTTAAAATATAATTTAAATTTATGATTTTAATTTTATTTAATTGATTCATGAAAATTTTGTATGTAATTTATATTTAGAATTTTCAAAATGAATTAAAGACACATACTCTAAAAAATATAAGTGTTCAAACCTAGAATTCTAGAAAAAATAACATTTCTCTAACCATTAAAATACTTAATAGGTTATTGAAATAAATTATTTTATTAAACAATTAATCTTATAAAAAAATAATAGGCATAATAATTATAAATTAAGCTCTGAAATTTCTTGTGATCATAAACCTATTATAATTTTTATAATTTTTTTCATTTATATCATTATATGTAATTTTTTAATAAATACTGAAACTTTATTATCTAATTACATATTTGAATTTAAGTTTAATATTAATTTTGATATCATTTTATTCAAATATTTAAACATAAATTGTTGATTCAAATTCCCTTTCCTTTTACAAATTAAACTAGACTATTTGATTGAAAAGGGCAAAATTGCATACCTAGTAACAACTACGAAACACGTGTCGCATGCACCACGAAAGTAAATCTAAGTTTTCATAATTATTGCAGCCCCATTTCATCATCTTCAAAAACAATAATTTTAATAAATATATTGACAAATTATTTATTTTTATTTTTTTATATTACGAATGCTAGATTTATTATAGTTACATTTTTTTTCTAGAATCTTTCTGTACATTTTTATAAATAGAACTGGGATTAGAACTAAAATTATAAAAGGAAATAATATTTTAAAATGAAGGGAAAAAGGAAATGCCAAGAACAGATGTACGATTCATTTGGTTTGGCTGAACAAAGAGTAGAATGTTTCTGTATATGCATCGTCTAAAATAATAAACCTGGGAATTTCTATTGATTTGAAACAAGGATAAAATCACAATCTGATGTATGTTCAAAAGGGTACGATTTCATTGCAACCGAAATCGTCCGAGTTACCGATAGAGTCCTCTGGCCACGAATCCCGAAGCAATTTAAGAAGCATTTGAGCTTTCCTCTTGCCCCTCTCCGTACAACCACTCTGAACCAACAGCAGCAGCTGAGTCAGAATTCCCGCGTTCACTGCGTCCCTCTGACACTCTTCTGACTCCGAACACAGCGACATCAGCGCCCCGGCGGCGTACTCCGTCGCCCTGTCCGATATCTTTAGTATCGTTTTCACCAGCAGCGGGACGGTCAGCGCGTGCGAAGCAAACGCCGAACACCCAGACGGGATCCGGCATAACAAATCTATCGTCGCCAAAGCCCGCTCCGCCTCGCATTTATCCAAGTCCGCCAACCGGTCGATCAATGTCTCCGGTGCCCCGGCCTGAACCGCTTTCTGCCGGGTTTGTTTCACTAAGCACAAAGCGAAAAGAGCCCGAATCCCGGTTTTTAACGCGCGTGGATACGAGTTGAGATTCCTTAACATGTCCGTCACACCTTCAAAGATTTCATCCACATTGCTTACCTGAGCTCCAAGCTCCGACGATCTCGTTCCGGAGAGAATAATTTCAACGAGCGAAGCCGAGTTAATTCGGACTTCGATAGAAGAATGGAACAACATATGCGCCAGGTACATCACTCTGTCTATATCCGAGGCTATCGACTCACACTCCGATTCACAAAGTTGAAACATCACTAAAACCGCAAGCGCCTCCACGTTCAACTCCGACGAACCTGAAACCGTATCCGAAAACAAGATATCTATCAGTATTTCCCGTGCGTTAAGCGAAGAAATAACGCACCGGTTTTTCTCATAATCTCGAGCGAGACCCTTGAGTCTACGCAGAGCGGAAAGACGAGACTGAAACGGATTCGAAACCGACGAAGCCTGACCCAACAAGGTCCGAACCAAGTTTGGGTCAGCAGGTTGTTTAGGCGTGGGAATTCGCTGGATTCCGAAAGCCTGGTTGGCGACACACCAATCTTGAATAAGTCGTCGAAGGGTATGGTTGGGGATGAAGGTGAAATCAGTGATGGGGACACGAGTGACGGGACAAGTGGTGTTTCCAGTGGCGACCCATGACTCGATGCTGGAGCGGTCGTAGGTTTGGCCGGTGCAGAGTGTTATAGGGTCACGCATGAGCTCAAGTGAGATTGGGCACCTGAAATGATAAGGGATTTGTAAACCAACCAAATCTAAAGGCTCAACAGCAGTTCCAGGCATCTCCAGTTTTGGGTCTCTGAAGATTCTCTGACCGGTGGCTGTGTTTTTTTGTTTAATGTGAAGAAAAAAGAGACAAGGAAGGAGGGGTATGGTGGGACTCTGTGAGAAAGAGGGGAAGAACTTATCTTATCTGACTATGGGCCACACGTGTGGCATTTATAAATCTACACTACAAGGAGTGGTGGGTTTGGTCAAAGGAAATTCTAGGCGATTTGACCAAACTAACCCTTTAACCGAATATTTTTTTAGCACGGTTTGTTTTATATTTTTTAAAGTGTCACTTTTTCGATTGAGGTGGCTAAAGACGCATTCTCGGGATGCGTTTTACTTGATTTTACGTTGAGTTGAATGCCACGTGTAAAAGGCGCATCCCCGGGGATGCGCTTTACCTTTATTTTGATGATTCAGTTGCCACGTGTGAAAGGCGCATCCCCGGAGACACGTCTTTCAATAAATGTCTTAAATGCCCATCCGATTTTTCTCAACTACCCCTCCTCCTCCCCTATATAAACCCCCTCAACCCTCCTCATTCTTCACACCAAAATCTTCTTCTCCTTTTTTATATAACTCAAATTCTCCAAATCTTTGAGTTTTAAATTTCTTATTAGTAGTAAGAAATTTATTTTCCAGTTATTTTTTAAATAGTTATTATATTTTATATTAATATAATTATATAAATATTTTTTTATTAAAATAATATTTATATAATTATTATTTATTTAAATTTATTAATTATTTTTTGTGCTAATTATTATTTTTTGTCTACAGTTATAATGGAAAGTGAAATGCTGCTGCGATTGGATGCTGACCATATCTCCAGACATTTTAGCGATATGGTAATATTTTTTTATAATTAATGTTAATATTTATTGTTATGTTTAATTTAAATTTATTATGAATTTATATTAATTTTAATTTTTTATAATGCATATTATTTAGGATACTAATCGTATTTTAGAGACATTTATTAAAAATCCACGTATACCGATACCGGAACGTATTTTGCCATTTTTGGCTTCTGCCGGGTTCGGATATATTGCAACAATCATTGGCGGTTGCAAACTCAAACCTGTCCTAATTTCTGCATTGATTGACAGGTGGAGGCCCGAGACACACTTTTCACCTTCCATGTGGAGAGGCTACAATTACATTGGAGGATGTCTCTATGCATCTGGGGCTTACCGTCAACAGAAATATGATGTGTGGTATGGCGGATGGTGATTGACAGTAAATGTGCATTGATTATCTTGGAGCTGCTCCGCCAGAGTTTAATGGAGGTAGAATAGCTTTATCTTGGTTGAAAGCTAATTTTGAGGTTTTAAATGAAAATGCTTCAGAGGATCAAGCAAAGGCATGTGCTCGGGCATATATTCTACGAATAATTGGAGGAATATTGATGCTCGACAAATCTCGTAACCAGGTGCATGTATGGGTTGCGACATCTGATCGATTTTGATGAAGCTGGAAGATATAGTTGGGGCACTGCAGTTTTGGCATTTCTCTTTAGAGAAATGTGTCGGGAGACGAATTATAAGAAAACTGCTATCGGTGGATGTTTCTGCAATCATGGGCGTGGTTCCGCATGTCTTTCTTATGCCCGATCGTGAATGAACCATACGTATTCCCCTTATTGTTAAGGTAATTATCGAACTAAATTTTGATTTAAATATTTTTAATTAAATAGGGTGATATTTAGTTTATATTATATTTCATAGGTGGTCGATGAAAAGAAAGAACCATAGAAGTATACCTACTGAGTTAGAGGAAATTCATCTACTTATTGATACAAAAGCTGGGTCTGAGGTATGTTTTTACACCTGTTTAAATATTAATATTTTAATTTAAAATGTTAGATATAATTAGAATATTTTATTTATTTGAATTGTATATTTATATTTCAGTTTCAATGGATACCTTATGCGAGCGATGAAGTGAAGGCTTGCATCCCACCCCACCTTGGTGGGTCATTAGAGGTTTGGATATCAGTTATACCTCTTATATGTTATGCTATTATTGAGTTGCATCCAGTTGATCGCGTGCTCCGTTACTATGGTTGTACGCAATATATTCCTGGAGCACCTAGGAATTTAGACGACGTGCATAACATAGATAGACGAGGAAAGAAAGATGTTAACTTGGTGATGAGACATAGAGATTGGATTACGCTTTGGGAGAACCGGTATGCACAGTTGGCCCCTCGATAATATTACGCTGAAACTGGTCATATGGTTATGGATAACTATATGGACTGGTTTAATGAAAATGGGAAGTCGTTTCTAATTTCGGCGGAAGAACGAGGGGTTAGCATTCCTAGGCGCCGAGAAAGACATCAACTGTCTCAATATCATCATCCTCCGATGCATGGACGGAGAGAAGGTGTTACCGGTTCTGCATCAGTCCCACCACAACATCCTTATCCACCGATGCCACAATGGTACATGCCCAGCCCTCCACTTCAGATGCCATCTCCTCAGGGGTATATGCCAAGCCCACCAGTTCATATGTCATCTCCGTAGGGTTACATTCCTAGCCTGCCAGGTTACATGCCTAGCCCGCAGGGTTTCATACCATATGGATGTGCATATACGGCTATATTTAATGATCCAACATATGGTTCATATGCATCTTATTTGGCTGGTGGTGCTTCTCCTCAGACACCTCAATCTCCATCTGGATCACAGACATCGATGCCAATGTTTCCACAGTTTTCACAGCTCCCGGGGAGCGGTGGGATGGTTACTAGCACTCCTCCAGGGTCGTTATTTTATACAGGCCCTTCAGCCCCTTCAGCGTCATCTACGCCAAATGAAGAAAATGCCGATGATGATGATAGTGAAGATGAGGAGACTGAAGAACAAGTTCCACGAAGAAATCCTCCGCGAAATAGACAACCACCGCCATGTGGAACTCATTCGAGAAGACGACATCAGTGATCCAGTTGTATTTTAATGTTATTTAAATAGTTATATTTCAGAAATTTATGTAATTTGGTTATGTTATTTAAATATTTCATGGTTGTTACTGCCAATATTTTTAATGTTATTTTTTATTCAAATTTAACATTAAATGTTTAATAAATGTTTTTAAAATACAAATTATAGTATTCGAAATTTAAAATTAAAATTAAAATAGTATTATTTAAAATTTAAATTTAAAATATAAATTATAATATTCGAAATTTAACATTAAATTCAAGTTAATATTCCAATTGTATTCGAAATTAAAAGTTATATTCAAATTATAGTTCACAGTACTTAAATTGAAATTAAATTTATCCATACATATGATTTTATCATTAACATATATATTAAAACGTATACATTAAAATCAACTTATCACTTCACATTTATTCGTAAAAACATGTCGATGCTCATTCCATACAATTTCAATGACACAATAAACTTATCACTTCACATTTATTCAATTTATACATAACATTTTATCTAATTTATTCAAACTTCACATAACGTTTTAATTTAAGTTATGAACTTAAATTTATCTATATATATAATTTTATCCTTAACTTGTTGAACTTCCAAAAGAAGTTAAATTTTGGTTATAATTTACCTAATTTCACAATCCATCTATAGTCCCCCAGGAACGCGCTTTAAAGTCCCCTAAGGAATAATAGGTATTGATATGAATAGTTCCCGGGGGACATAAGTGACATAATAGGGTAATGATAACATATTTTCTGACAAAATAATGGAAGGCGTGCCCCCAGGAACGCGCCTTCACGGTCCCCTAAGGAATAATAGGTATTGACATGAATAGTTCTCGGGGGACATAAGTGACATAATAGAGTAATGATAACATATTCTCTGACAAAATAATGGAAGGTACGTCCCCGGGAACGCGCCTTCACAGTCCCCTAAGGAATAATAGGTATTGGCATGAATAGTTCCCGGGAGACATAAGTGACATAATAGGGTAATGATAACATATTCTCTGACAAAATAATGAAAGGCGTGCCCCCGGGAACGCGCCTTCACGGTCCCCTAAGGAATAATAGGTATTGACATGAATAGTTCCCGGGGGGACATAAGTGACATAATAGGGCAATAATAACATATTCTTTGACAAAATAATTGAAGGCGCGCCCTCGGGAACGTGCCTTCACGTGAATAGTACCCCGATTATAGACATTATTATAGGCAACGTATTATAAAATTTCAAAACAAACTTCAGTTCACAAGCTTTGAAATTCTCAAACTCTAAATTTCTCAAAAATCTCAATCCTCTATTCTCTGAAAATGAGTCATCTTTCTGTTGTTGTTTTGTATGATGGAGAAATTAAACAAGCTAAAGAGGGGATTGTTTTTAGTCAGATCATTATATCCCCTTAACCTTGAAGAGAAGCATCACTCTTGAGGAGTTAATCACAAAAATTTCGTTAAAGATTTGTGTAGCAGGTCGGAGAAGACTATCTTCACTTCAGTACAGATTTCCTACTGAACTTTTTCCACTCACGTATACATCATTTCATCTTTCAAACGATGATGATGTTTCTATGATGGTTGATGCTCATATGGGAAGTTCACATTCTCTTATTGAAATGTATGCGTCTTTTATTGAGGTTTATGCTTCTCGTGGTCTCCCATATTCCTCTCACTTTGGCATTGTATATCAAGCTGATCAAGTTGATAGCCCAACACAACTGATCTATAATGATTTCACATCATTAATGGCGGATCCAACACCAGATGCCATGCCATCAAGTTCAGTAGGAAGGCATTAATCTGCAACTGCTTATGATCTCAACCCACGTGGTTTCACCAATAATCCATATGGCAACATCTCTTCTACTTCAAGGGGTAGATATTCATCTGCCAATATTTTCGACTTACATATGAAATGCCAACGAGACGGCAGTCTATTCACATCCCACATGATACAATGACCTCAAGTTCAAGGGTAGGACACACAAGTGGGAACTTATTTGACCTCAACATTAAATTATCGGAGGAACCATCATCTCCACCAGAAGAACCTCTTCGGGAGCCAGGTGCAGATGGTGCTGAAACGGGATTATTCGTTGAACCTGACTCACAACAGTTTAACGTACATTCTGATGATGACGAGGATGACGTTTCGATAAATACAACACCAGTCGAACTTCCTGCACATATGTATGAGGCTGATTATGTTGCAATGTATGAGCTTGAATTTCCGGATCTTCCTGATGTTGGCAACTATGGACTTCAATCAACAGTTAATGACTGTGATTTACATATTGGAATGGAGTTCGCATCGAAGGAGGAAGCAATGATGGCAATAAAGAGTTACAATATTCGTAACTCAGTTCAGTCCCGAGTTGATCAATCTAACACAGAGAAATATGTCTGCTACTGCGTCCAACGTGACAACGGATGTCAATGGATGGTTCGTGTATCAAAGAGGAAGAGGAAGAACAACTTATGGGAACTAACCAGATGCAGCGGTCCTCATACGTGTTGTGCAAGAGGTATAAACCAGGATCATCCCAACGTGGACTCCAACATTATTTACCAAGCAATCATGCCCATTGTGAAGCAAAGCTCTCATATAGCTGTTGCAGTGTTGATTTCTGCTATACAGTCACAATATAGGTACACCGTCTCATATAAAAAAGCTTGGTTGGCAAAACAGAATGCCATTTGCAAACTTCATGGAGAATGGGATTCATCTTACAACGAGCTGCCCAGTTGGTTTCATGTTGTGCAAAGACTCAATCCTGGGACAATTGTTGAGTTCAAAACTCAACATCATTACGTGAATGATCGAGCGGTTCGTGATCGCTGCCAATTCTACCGTGTCTTTTGGACTTACCCTCAGTGTATTAATGCAGTCAAGTACTGTAAACTAGTTGTCCAAATTGATGATACTTTCTTGTATGGGAAATACAAGCAAGTTTTATTATTGGCTGTGGTCCAAGATGGAAACCGCAATATTCTTCCCGCTGCGTTTGCCCTCGTTCAAGGAGAAGACACTGAGGGTCCGTTTGGTTCGCTGAAAACGTTTTCCGTAAAATGAAATCTGGAAAATGTTTTACAGAAATGTAAATCATTTTCCAGAAAACATTTTCCAGTGTTTGGATGGTACATTGTAAAATGTTTTACACTGTTTGAGTAATTTTCTTGAAAACTATTTTCAGAATCTGTTTTTAATGAAGAAGCTGTACATATTGGATAAATTTTATTATTTTTAAAGGTTCATTTTTTATATATAACTATATTTTATAAAAATCTGTATTTTAGATAATATTAATATTGATTAAAAATATATTATAAAAGTTTATAAATCCTAAGAATGTTTAATTAATAGTACACAAAATTAAAACAACAATAGTACATAACCAATTGAATTAAGAACAAGTACTCTGTTCGAAAAGGCAAATATCATTAATCTAAAGATTTTTCGAACCAATGAAAAACCGGTTGATTCATTAAAGACTAGTAAAAACTGATTGGCAAGGAAGTAAAAGATTCCTTTCATTAAACAACAATGATAGTAGCAAGATCACAACTTAGAAACAATAAGGGTATCTTCACATCAAACTTCTAATACAATTTGGTCAAAAGAAATGAGTGATCAATCAGTACAACTATGGCTAATGCTAATATCCGGTAGAACATGAAATTCAACAAACCAGGGATTCCTGAACGTGCTATAAAGTCACCCAGCTTTAGATGAATCAGTTGATTGTTGTTGCAAGTTCTTCCCGAGAAAATCAGACAATTTGGTGGCAGTAAAAATAATCATCCACTGGAAGAAGGATTCGAATAAAGAATATATTAGAATCAAATATTGCATCGCAGATTATTTAAGCAGATTATTTAAGCCCAACTAATACTTCAAAAGGCCAAAAATAAACATCATAGTTGTTACAACACCCAAATTCCATGCAAGAAAGACTTCAAAGGCAAGCAGCTTCATTTCATTGAAGTTGGTATTATCAATTCCCAAGTTCTTGGTCCAGAATGAAAGCTAATGAAAGTGATGCATTTAGTTTATCTGATAGTAGCCTTAAATCTCCAAAAACATGAAAATCTTTGCAATTACATGCGACTGCAGCCACAAAGTAAACTTAAAATAAAAAGGAAAGACCAATAGATAGCAATGAATAGGTTCACCTTGCACACTTGGTGATCCTTCAGGAAGGACTGAATGGACCGAGTTTGGGAAGACTAAATATGCAAATGCCTTCATTTTCTGTTATTATGAAAGACATCAATGTCAGTAAATAGGATCTAAACAAAATTTACAAGAAACCAAGGTAACTCAATTCATTCCTATATAAAAGCAGCACTGAGTTGTAAACAACTGCAGTCAAAGTATAGTTTTCCACAAATAGCTAACAAATATGGAAGCCTAATCTTTGGAAAACTATAAACACTGGAAGCCTAATCTTTGGAAAACCGAAACTCATGGCACAAATAAATGAAACTGTAAAACAATCCTAAGGGAAATGTATAAAGGATACAACACCATCATCGTTGGCAACCTGCAATACAAAACATAAAAACTTGATCTATGAACAACTCGACCATAAACAAGATATACTTTTCCACAAATAGATAACAAATAACCTACATGTATTATAACTGATGTTGTAGTATTTGGATTAACAGTCAAAATACAAATACTCTGCAGGGTTCTCTTCAATATCATTTCATATTCCTTTTCTAGTTTCCCTAAACACCAATGTACATATTTTAGAAATTTCCCAGTTTACCAAACTTCAAACGCAAGAATAATTAAAAGGGGTGTTAAGAAATCACCTATTTGTTCGATTTTAGGCTTCCAAATAACTTCAATGCAAGCTTTCTCGGGGTTTTCATTCTTTTCTAGTTCCAGCTTTCGGCCCATAAACAACAACTTTCCCGTCGGTGAAATTGAAAATGGAAAATTAGGGAAAGATGAAACAAGAAAAGAAGGTCAAGAAAGTTGAAAAGGGAGAAGAAGAAACGATACACACCTGAGAAGACGACCGCCCGCCTCGCCTGTGAGAATGATTCCAAACAGTAGATCGATTTTCCGGTGTGGAGCAAGGGACGGGAGAAAGAAATTACCGTGTTCTCTGTGTGGAGCAAGGGACACGAGAAATTTGGAAAATGACTTACCCTTTTCCAAACGGTAAGTCGAAATACCGTGTTTTACTCTCAGTTTTTCATTGACCGGATTTCATTTTCCGTTGACCTGTGTGTTTTACGCGAACCAAACACTTGAAAACGGGGAAAACATTTTCCGTAAATTGTTTTCCCCGTTCCAAACAGACCCTGAGTCTTGGGCTTTTTTCCTTAAAAATTTACGTTTACATGTTGTCACCAGGGAACGAGTATGCATTATTTCAGACCGAGGAGCCGGGATAAAAGCAAAAATGGACTCTTTGGGTACAATGTATAGACCTCCACATGTTCAACATCGTTATTGTGTCCGTCATATTGCTGCAAACTATTACGGAAAATACAAGAAGAACGATGAACGTCAATTAGTCGTGCGGATGGGTATGTTACTTTTCCCCAATTTTTCTATCATTTTCGTATTACTTATTTATACTTCATATTAACTATTACATATTCCTAATGGCTTAGGTTACGAACTCTTACCTCAAAGGTATGAGTCGCTGCTACAATAGTTGTTTGGCAAAAATAAGAAGGGGTGCGAGTACATTATGGACATCAGCAAAGAAATGTGGACAAATGCGTATGACGGGGGGTATCGCTATGGTCATATGATAACAAACTTGGCTGAAGCAATAAATTCAACCTTAAAGGGGGCGCGTCATTTACCAGTCACGGCATTGGTCAAAACGACTTATTTTCGTTTGGGTCAACTCTTTGCAAAACTCGGTGGACAAGCTCTTACTTGGATGCAAAACGGTCATATTTACCACCCAAGACTAGTAGCCGATTTACAGAAAAAAGTGGCTGCATCAAATGGGATGTTAGTTACAAATTTTTCTCGCACATGTGAATTGTTTCGTGTAACCGAAATGCCACGTCTGTTGTAAGGGATTGAAGTTAACTCTTTCAGAGTTAATCTGCATGAGAGGTGGTGCGATTGTGGTTTCTTTCAAGCACTCAAATATCCATGCTCTCATGTCATTGCAGCTTGCTCACATTCGCATTTGGACTACAAAAATTATGTTGATCCCGTATACCAACTTTCACAAGTATTCAAGGTATATGAATTTGAGTTTCCGCCCATAGGAAACGAAAGAGACCCAGATGAGATTCAAACTTGGCTTACAATTGTACCAAATCCATTGCTATTGAGGGACTCAGGTCGTCCAAAATCTACTAGAATACATTGTGATATGGTTATTCGAGAGAAGTCAACAGAACAAAAACGATGTGGGCATTGTAGAAACATCGGACACAATATAAAAAAATGTCCAGCTCTATTATCATCACATAATCGTTAACCCTTATGTAACCTAATATTCTATTTAAATGAATGTTTTTGTTTCTAATATTTAAATGTAATTGCATTTTCTATAATTTCTCAATGTATAATAATAATAACAGATTAAATGTGTAATTATACTAATTTTATTAACTTATGCATCAATATTTTGGTTAAATAATAATAACAGATGACTAGATTGATAATATTTAAATAATTAAGTGATAAAATTAATAGATCGATAATCAAAATAAAAAAATAATAATATAACCATACGTGTAATATAATAATTTTATACATTTTTCATATAACTACAATAAAATAAAAACTAGTTTTCATCTGTTGTTCTATTCGATTAATGTGGATAATACACTCTACCTTTAACACACATTAAAAAAATACATTCGATAATTATTAAATTATAACTAAAACAATTTACATAATATATTACTAATTTATAATAACAATAAAAATAAATTTTTATTATTAAAAAAAATACCGCGTGGCAATTGAATCAGCAAAATAAAGGTAAAGCGCGTCCCCGGGGATGCACCTTTCACACGTGGCATCCAACTCAACGTAAAACCAGGTAAATCGCGTCCCCGGGGATGCGTCTTTGCCACCTTATACGAAAGAGTGCTACTTCGAGAAATATAAAACAAACGGTGCTAAAAAAGAATGTATTCGATTAAAAGGGGTCAGTTTAGTCAAATCACCGAAATTTTACGACTTTGTTTTTTTTTGGGTCCCACCTCTGTCTGCCACCCTAGAAATATAAATCTAAGTTACGTTTACATCGACAAATATTGTATTCTACTAATTAATTGTGAAATACGGTTTTTAATACTTATAATATATTAATCAAATTATTTTAGTGATTAAATAGTTTATTTTTAGTTTTAAAAATTTCAAGTCAAACATCATATAAATAGGAGTTTATGAATGTTTATTATCGAATAATTAAAATTTTTAAATAAATATATTATTTTATATTCATCTAGATTAATAAAAATTAAAATCAATTACATTAGTATTTATTTTTTATTATAATCATCAAGTTCCTTTTGTAAAATAGTCTCTGATATTACATTTTTATGTCTTAATATTGCAGTGGATTGGACTACATGAGGTTCAGTCTCAACAGTGTTTGGTGATTTTTCTGTACATGAAAATGTGATCCTAACACTTAGGATCATAGTAGTTGTACTAGGGATCACACTTAGGATGTAAATTTGATTTGGTTTGAATGAATTCAAATTAAATTTTTAATGAACCAAAACCAGCTATTTGTTATTTGTTTTGGAAAGCTAGCAATCAACTCGAAAAAAATATATTATTTTTTATTTTTAATGAAATTATTAAGGTTAAATTATTCAAATAACCATTAATATTTGAATAATTTTTCATTTTCATCATTGAAGTTTTTAAAGTAATAAATTGATTCTAATATTATAGATTGATAACAAATCAATAACACGATGTTAAAATATGTTAACGTGGGCGGAGGAAAGCTTACATGGGCCATTAACGACTTACCTTGACCATTGACTATTGTGTTGGGCTCCCTATTGACCGACGCTTAAAACTTGTATATTTTCACCATTTTTTTCTCCCCATACACAAACACAAATAACAGATTATTTGATGGAAAAAAAATAAACAGTCTTATTAGGTTTATTGTCAGAAAAAAAAATCAACAACCATTAATAACTGAGCTTCAACTTCAGCTTCAAACTTACGATTCTATTGCTCACACTTACCGCCTTCGATTTTATTAAAGCCACGCTTCAATAAATCGCAGAAAAGTTGTCATCAACCGAAAATTAATAATATTACGCGGAACAATGTTGATGATGGATTTTTTATTTAAATGTTTATAATTTTATTTTATTCAATTTTAATCCTTATTGTTAATTTTTTTTGAATCAAAATCGCAGAAAAGTTGTCATCAACCGAAAATTACGCTGAAAGCTTTGACTCCTTAAAATAAGTGACCCACGCTTCAATTTTTTTTTAAACTAAAATGAAAAAAATAAATGTTTTTGAACAGCACCAATCGAAGGTGAAACCTTTGATTAGAAGCAAAATGGAGTAAATAAAAAGGATACACTTTTCCTTAAGACACTTCAACTGAAGGAAATCTTTTCCTTTCCATGATAACACTATAGAAAGTGCAATTATTCGAACTATGCATGACTCTTCATACTGGGATTGAATCAATTTGGGACTTGGGGGTGGGGATTGATACAGATTCTATTTGTCAAGGGGGGCTGCTGAATGAATGGGGAGGGTTTTTCTGAAGGTGGACGCCGCTCAACGGGGGAGGGGATGTCTTGTTCAAATTGCCATTGGGTACAGAAATTGAAAGTTAAACTAATATAAAAGAATGATTAATCTAATTATATTTGATAATTTAATTATAATGTTTTAGAGTTCATCAAAGAATTTAGTGCAATTAATTGTTATAAAAACGCAATACATGATATTTTAATGCATACATAGAAATCAGAATTTAAAAGAGTGGAGATTGAATCGGATAGTTTGTAGATGATATGAGTCCTTAATAAATTATTCATGGCATTGTGGGAAAATGTTGTATTCGCAAATGAGGCTTTGATATCATTTAACTGATAAATTAATATCAAAATGTTTTCAGATAAAAAATAATGTAATGCGATTTTTAAAAAAAATATAAGATAATTTTTTATTAGGATGATTATAAGTTGGCAGTATCAATTCTAAAGACTCTGAATTATTAACAATAAAAGTTCAAATATATTGACAATCATTGATGCTCAAATTTAAAACTATTAGAATATAATCAGGTATAATAATAATTAATTAAAAGGTTGTTAGTGTTAGTTAAAAATTTGTTAGTGTTTGATGTTAATTTGAGTTATTTAAACCCTATACTATAAAGCATTAAAGATTACCCAAGTTGTGTAATCTTTGTGTAATCTTTGGTTAAACTCATCTTTCTATACTTTGCTTTGTAACCAAAATCCCTAACTTACAAACACCACAGTCGCTCGCTTCTCCTCCTCTACCATCCGATCATGGTGTAACACTCCAAATTTAGGGCTAATAGTTTCGAGTTACCCGAGGGGTAAGTGGACCTATGAATTTCATAATTTAAGTCGTTTGGCTTAATAAGGTTGAAATTTGGGTCCAATTAACCATAAAAAAGATATTTGAATAGTAAAAAGTTGAGGAATGATCAATTATGCAATTTCACCTTTTTAAAAGATGATATTTCTCATTTCATCTTCTTCCCTTCATTTTTCTTCATTTCTTCTTCCTTTCTCCACCATTTCTTGTCCATTCTTCCTCCCAAGTACCATAGTTCAAGGGTAAGTTTTTGGGCATCTTTCATGCTTCAATTTCGTTCATAATCTCACTGACAACATCGTTTTAATGACTCAAGTCTTGGGTTCTTTCTAGCTAAATAAAAAGTGGAGGTTTTCATCTAAATCTTAAAGGAAGGGAGTGTGGCTAAGCAAAGAGCTTCATTTCAAGATTCTTTAATGAATGTAGTGAATTTCTAATCCTTTGGAGTGATAAGGCTTTCATAAGCATGATGATTTGTTAAGATTTTGGTATTTGAGTATTTTAGGGTTTCATACTTGATTCATGTAATACATGACGAATTTGATGTAAAACATGTACCAAGAATCAAACTCGATCTTAATTCCCATTAACGGATCACTGCTAAGTTTGTTCACAAGAAGCCGAATTACGACCAACCGATCCGACTTCCAAACTTCAAGCAAAATAGTCTTCAAATCAACATGCACCTTTTGAGTTGAAGATGTAATAACTTTTAAGATAATGGCTGATTGCTACTCCTAGTTTCTAGAGAATCGAATAATACAATTTGAAGGTATGAAAACCAAGACTCAACTCTCACAATTATAATTAAGTTTCGCAAAAACCTTTGGTTAAGTGGATGTTTAACTAAGCATGGATTTGATTAGGGGTGTTCATTGTTCGGTTAAAACCGAATTAACCAACCGAACCAAAATTTCGATCGATTAACGGTTAATGATTTTTTTTTCAAATTTCGATGTCGGTTCAAAATCGGTCAATTAATCAAATTAACCAAAATTATTAAATATTTAATATTATATATATATATATATTATTTAGATTTAGGGGTGTTTGAACTCAGTTTTTATCGAATTAACCGACCAAATTAACCGAATAAACCAAAATAATTAAATATTTCATATATAATATATATATTACTTATATATTATTTATAAATTCTGGTTAATTTGGTTAACTGATCAATTAACTCGGTTCAGTCAATTTTTTTAGAAAAAATTATGTTCGGTTAACAGTTAATGGGGAAAAATTTTGGTTAATGGAATTTGTGTAATTTGGTTCGGTCGGTTAACCGAATTTCCCGTTTGAACACCCCTAGATTTGATCATGCTTAGCATTGTGAAAAGAAAATAGAGAGATGAAAGAAAAGCAGAACTTCAATAATGAACCAAGGAAAAATAAATTCCAATACTAGTTTCAACTGTTGAACCTAAGGGGTATTATTAACTTGAGAGTTCTAAGCAAATAAAATAATCAATTCCTAAATAAAAGATAATGATATAATAAAACTAAAATTTCTAATTAAATAACTATTTCCTAAATAATAATAATAATAATAATAATAATAATAAAACTAAAATCCTAAATTTATGAGGTTTATCACAAAAGATAAAAATAAATATTTAAATCTTGTAGTCCTAGTTGAATTATGTTTCATCTGGTTAACCTTGTGCCAGGTAAATTTCAAATAAAATATTCAAATAATTATGCTCGTCATCTAGAAGATGTCAACTAGACCGTCGAAATCTGTTGGTTTTTGGGTTAATTAATCTAATGAGACCCCTGTTCAAAATAAACCTAAAATAAAGATAAATAAATAATATCCAATCGATAAATGAGAGCTAAATAATAATAAAAATATACAATATTAAACACTTATAAACTTTGCTTCTAAGAAAAAGATAGATGAGTAAATGATGTTGTGTGGCTGATGAAGAAGAAAGAAGAAGAAAAGAAAAAGAATTGAGTTTTGTTTGGGTACCAGCTCACTATCAGAGTAACAGGTGCATTGATGCAACCACTAGTTAATATCAAGTTTTTTTTAAAAAAATTTCAAGAAAATTAAAAAGAAGAAGAAAAAACAAAACGGTGAATGTTATAATATAATTAGATATAATTAGATACTGAGATTGTTGAAATTTGTATCGATACTTTTTTAAGTATATACACCAAATTATCGATACTTTAGGAATTTAAAAGAATTGCAATAATAGCACCTATAAAGTATCGATACATGACAATATAACAAGATAAAATTTGACAAAATCGCTAAAGCGCTACCGAATATGTTGAAGTATCGATACTTTTATAAGTATATGTATCATATTATCGATACTTTTAAAAGGAAAAATGGAAACGTATCAAAAGTATCGACACCTTACACAAAAGCATCGAGACTTGGGTAATTATATCGATTAAATATAAATAGCATATCCAATTAAAATATCAAAGGCTACATTTCTTTTGAAAATATATAGAACACGGCCGTAGTTTTCAAAATCGAAACGTATTAGTTGCTGAGAAATAGAAGGAAGGTGTTTTTGAAAGCGTAGTTGTTTGTTTGTTGCTGTATTCGAATCGAAAAGTACATTGTTGAAACCCTAGTTTTTTATTATAGTAATAAAAAATAGGTTTTATAGGTTGGGGTTTTCGAAGTAAAGAAGCATTTATGACCGATTACAGGTAGAAAGTGATATTCTAGGTAGAAAATAAATATAGATACTTTTATATAATATTATAGGTAGAAATTGATATTGTAGGTTGTATAAATGTACTGATACTTGTAATAGAGAGTATTCCCATTACTTTGAATGAAACCCTAGTTTTTTTTAGTATTATAGTATTTGGAAATAAGGATTAGGGTTTATGGGTTTGGGGGTTTCAAAGCAAAGAATGATTTGGGTCTGATTAGAGTTACAAAGTGATATTCTAGGTAGAAAATAAATATCGATACTTTTATATAATATTATAGGTAGAAAATGATATTGTAGGTTGTATAAATATACTGATACTTATAGCAGAGAGTATTCCCACTCCTTTAAAGGAAACCGTTTTACTATAAGACTAGTTATCGATACTTGTATATTGAATAAATTGTATTTAACTTGTATTTTATTTGATTTGTGTTAATTTAATGCTTGAATGTTCGTAAAATGATATATGCAGGAAAAATGAAGTCAACAAATCTTGCAATAGTTGTTCGCGAAGATGACATTGAAATGGAGTCCGAGAGTATGATCAATGAAGTAAATTGAAAGCAACCACTGGGTGGATATATGTACTTCTAGTAAGTATCAATGTATTTTTGTAATTGTTATTAAAATGGTAATTAAATTAAAGTATTTAAGTACTTTAAATTAATTACAAATTTTAAATGTGGACAATATGAATGAATGTCAAAGGATGAAGTAAGTTGGTAATCAGAACATCGATTCGGTATGTAAAATGAAATTGGCATTGAGTATTATTTAGCGTTAATGTATTGATTAAGAAACATTTATGCTTAATTTTAGTTGAAACATGAGGTGTTGGAGAAATGGAAGTAGATGAGTGATGCTGAGAAGGAACCGTACTTGACATGGTCCAAAAATAATAGACAAGAATACAAAGCTTGGAGGAAAGCACATGAAAAGAATATATTCATTAAACTTGTAAATACTGTGATAAATGATATATACGAACACTAACATTATATATTTTTAAAAAATGTAGGAAGTGTCACAAGGTGTAGCATCAAAAGTCTGAACTCCATAATTGAACACCTGAAGGAGAATAATAAAGTTCATGTGCTGGAAAAAATGAGGTTTGGATCTTTGATCAGAGTAAGTGATCGACCAATTCGGAGGGAATTGTGTCGATCGTTGATGGAAGAATTCAATGTATAGAAATGCAGTGTTAAATATGGTGATTATTCATTTCCTCTGGGGGGTCCCATGTGTTGTAGCTATCTTTGGGCTAGAAGATAAAGACAATACAGTTGAAGAAGTCATTAAGACGAAGAACTGGAAAGCACTTGTGATGAAATATGATTTAAAGCCTAAGGTGACATATGCTGGACTTGCAGAGGAAATTAAAAACGGAGCTTATGACGGGGATAGCCTGAAGGCCTGAATACTATTGTACCTTGTCGGAATCTTTTTGTGTCCAACGGGTGATACATCCCCGGCTGAATATGTCCATATCATATTGATTGAATCAATAATCAGCTTTTAGAAGGGCCGAAGTCAGATATACCTCAAGGGTGCATAGCAATTTTAGAGGTAAATGAGTTGAAGGATGTGTTGGGTTAGAAAACTTGTAAGTATAGTTATTATAAAAAATGATAATTTCATTATAAATGCAGGTTGTATTGAGAGCCTTAAGGGGGAAGTGGGTGGAAAAATTGATGGAGTGATGAAAGAAGTGGTGGAATTGAGGGGTGAATTTAAGGGGGGTGATCGGAGCGGTTGAGAAAAAATTGGATGAAGGGGAAAAATAAAGGCTGAAATAAAATATATGAAGAGTTATGTGGAGGAAAAATACGATGAATTTAAAAAAGATGAAGAAGAAAAGATGGATGAAGTGAAGAAGAATAATGTTAATGTTATGCGAACAACGAAGATCGTAATCAATGTTGAGCTGGATTCAGAATGTCCTGCACCTAAGAAGAAGAAGAAGAAGAAGAAGGTAAGTTGAATAAAAGAAAATTGAATTTGATTTTTATTATTGTGTTGTAACTAATATTTGTAAGCAAAATTGTAGGTTGAAAAAGTGAAAATACCAAGAAAAATTGGTGCATATGAAAGTGGAATGTGTGAATATATATGGAATAGTGGGTTACAATCGAGGTCAGTGAAATATATTTCTTTGTGAGTGATATTTAAATATTTCATGACAAAATATTAATCCAAATTCCTCATACAACGATGTTGTAATCCAATTGGGAAATCAATACGCCTCAGTATTTGACGTTGCAACGTTAAAGCCTATGGCATGGGTTAGGGGTATGGTAAGTAAAAAGTATAAATTGTTAAAATCTAGTGAATATGTTGTAATCGTGTAATTAATTTTGTTAGGTTATTGATTTGGTCGGCTGGGTGTTGGTTTACGATTCGAATAAAATACCGGGGAATAAGAAGATTGGCTATATTCTATACAACTTAACTGTGAGTTAAATTAATAAATGTTGAAAAGTAGTGTTATAGATGGTCAATTAATAATGATTGTCGAAGAAATGTAGAATATGACATTAGAAGAAATGGCAAGTGTTGACCATGTTGTGGGCTTTTGGGAGATGATATTGAAAAACTATTTGAAATTAACATACTGTGACACGATAAGATACCATCCGAATTTCAAATGGTGTTTTGTATGTAATTATTTATAAAGAAATGTTGAATTTTTACAAATTGGGAGTGACATTTTTTGTAGATCCTTGTGACGATAAACGATAATGCTTCCCATTGGTATCTATTGGTGTTAGATACGGTTTCTTGTGTTGCAACAATATACGATAGTCTGTTTACAACGCCAGGGGCCAAAAAGAGAGTGAAAGATGCTAGGAAATTTTATGTATAAAATGAAACAATAATTTATAATGCATAATTTGTTTGTAATATAACTTGATATTTTTTCAAGCAGATGACCATATTAGATAAATATAATAAGGAAGACATTTTTGTAAATTCATGTGGGCATCTGAAGGTCCCATTGAAAAATTTCAATTTTGTGGAGCATAAGATGAATGCGCAATTGAATGGGTATGTAATGTTAGCATAAATTGAAAGCGCAATTTATGCCGGTTTTATATTTGACATGTGTGTTACTCAAATTTTTTAATAGACATGATTGTGTCATTTATATGATTATGCGGATGGAAGGGATCGTTACTAGAGGGTCAACGAATGATTTGGTAAGTGGAATGAAAAATTACTTTACGGTTAAAATGTTAAAAGTCATAGATTGAATGATGTGGTTAACATACTAACAATTTGAATATAGGTCGTTGGAGATTGGAATCGTATGAGAATATTAAACGATCTCATAAGCCACTATCAAAATACAAGGAGAGATGCGTTGACATTGGCTTGCATGAGACACATGGAAAAACATATGTGATAATGTAAGCCAAATTTTGTATGTGAATTTTAATTTTGTATGTAAATGAAATTATGTATGAGATGAGCAAAGTTAGTAATAGGTTGTTATACATGTTTGTTATACATACTATGAGTTATTTGATACTTACGATATATGTAGTTCTAGACTTGCAGTATTCTAAATGTCGTCGTTGTCCTGAGACGTAATAGACAGATTGAAATTATAAATAAGCATTGAAAATTAAAGACATCATAGTAAAATAAATATAGTAACTCACATCATTGTCATCATTTATGGGACCGGACGACCATTCCATTTCGTATTCAACAAAATCAATTGATGTAGGATGTGTGCTTGTTTCCAAACTGAGTTTGACTTGAGGACATGTTAGTTTGTTATGTCCGTCACCGTTGCAGAACCCACATCGCCTAATTTTCTTCTCGACCTTGTTCTTTGCTACTTTTTTTTTTCGCTTTTATTGTTTTCATTTAGGGCCGCGAACGTTGTTTACTACACTGCTTCGGTTGACTGAATCATTCAAACCAAATGAGTTTTCAAATTCAGTCGTTAGTCTTTTCATCTCATCTCTTGCGGTTTTGAAATATGCATCTGTCTTTGATACAATGTAGCATAACCGACTTGATGTTGCACATAGAGAATCGAACCTTGCCATTTACATTACTTCTGGGGGTACATTCAAGTCAACGAAACTTTGTGCACAAGTCTTTGCATCCTTAGTCCACCAACTTAGAATCAAATACTTAGGAAAATATGTGCAATCCAAGTGCTTCAAAACATGAAGTTGATGGCGACATGGAATTCCTACGGTCTCAAATTTTCTACACGAGCATGTTAGGGTTTTCTTACCAACATCAAAATTGATTTTAAATCTCTTGTTTTTTTTCTTTATACTTGTCAAAATATATTTTTGACATTCATCTGGTAAGGAGTGAATCTCTTCCTGAAGCTGATACAATATCTCCCATTGAAGTTATTCTTGGAACAAAAGAAAAGATTCGCGTGTATAAATTTCAGAATCATGGCTTTCAAGGTCGATCAGTTTTATGATATGGAACGGCTTTGTCGGGGAACTTAAGTAATCCGCTTTCAACTCGTTGATACGCATTCTACTAATTCCTTCTTCAAGTGCACGAACAACATCTAAATATGTCTTCTTGTTTTTCAGTGCAATCGTGAGTGAAGCATTCATAGTCTCACACCTTTGTGTTGAGCGAATATTGGCAAATAAATGACTGGTTAGATATGCTTGTGCCCATAAGTGCTGAGTATTTCCCTTCTCAATCACCCATGGATGCTTTTCATATTGAATTCCGAAATAATTGAACGCCATTGAGTATCAAAATCCTCTGTTGTCCACCAGGAAGCCATGCATTTTGAGAATGCTACTGTAAATTTGGGGTCACCAATGTTAGCTTGTGCATTGTGAGAGAGATGCCAAGAACATAATCTGTGCTTAGAAAAAGGAATAATAGATTTTTTAGCCCTCTGCATTATCCTATCCCCATCGATGACAACTGAAATAGGTGATTTATTTATCATGGCTTCTAAAAAATTCTTCAGCACCCACTCAAAAGATTGAGACGTTTTTTCAGCGATCATGGTAGTAGAAAACGCTATTGTTCTATGGTGATGATTGACATCGACATTAGGCATAATTGGTCGACTATACAAATTATCTTTGTACGTTGTGTTGAACGCAATTACATCACCGAAGCACATGTAATCTAATCTCAATGTAGAATCAACCCAAAAAAGATTACACAATTCCCATGATTTATCTAACAAGTATGTCATAAAAACCCAAGATCATCTTGTTTCTTATAATCAAAGTAAGCAATTAGTGCATTGACATCCTCATTGACAATTTCCTTTGCTTTACCTCTTTGAAGTGCATTGTATAGGGTTTTATGCGTAAATTTAACATTATGGTAACCCTCTTCCTGATACGTTAAATAATTCATTACTTGTGATGTCCCAACATCGACGTCTTTCAATGTTTTTACCTCATCCACATCAGCCTTACTTACAGCTCTATTTGAACATATAAATGGTATCATAGCAGTTGTGCACAATACATGATTATGTTCCTGAAAAGACTTACTTAGAACCCACTGATCGTTTGTATTTGTTACTGTAATGAAGACTTTTGCCTTGCATCCGGTTCTTGTGACTGGCGTATGAGCATGTTAACGATAAACAATATTGACTTTGGACACTCGAAACCTTTCTTTTGAACAACAAAATTTTTATGTCTTCACATTCCCTTCCCTATCAAGGCGTGTTGTTCCCCGACGTGCACTAAAACCATGTTTCCATACGTATTCCTTGTAAAACTCCCAAGCTTCCTCACGTGAAGAGAAGAGCCGACCAACCAATCTTTCAGATTTATCAATAATAAGTACTTCATGGCATTCATCAGTTGGCTTAACATTGTCTGATGCAGTATGATCCATAATTAATAGTTCAAAAGTACGACAAAAGTTTTCTTGTTTTAGGAAATTTTAGTGGTCCCAACAAGAGTAGATGAAGATGTAAATAAGTAGAGGTTCATAAAAAACATGCTTCAATTGTGCATCCAATTATATTAGGATGTGGTAGTTAAAGGGTGGGTACAAAATTAATTTCTTAGCATATATTTAGGTCTGTACAATTAATAAGTACTAAATTCAACATTTATTACTTTAAAGTAATAGTTAAATTTACAATGTAAGAAGTAAAAATATATTGGTTTAATGACATAATATAACATAAAGTTTTTATCATTTTTGTATGAGTATCAAAGCTTTTTATCCAGTATGCTTCCCAAACTAGATGCACACAGAAAGTATCGATACACGTATGAAAAGTATTGATTCTTAAAACTTCGAAACAGATTAATTTAAAGTAATAGGTAAATTTAAAATGTTAGCGGTAAAAAGATACCGGTTTAATGACAAGTTATGTAAACATAAAATATCGATACGTTTTGTATGAGTATCGATACTTTTTGTCCAGTATGCTTCCCAAACGAGATGCACACATAAAGTATTGACACACATATGCAAAGTATCGATTCTTCAAACTTCGAAACTGATTAATTTAAAGTAATAAGTAAATTTACAATGTTAACGGTTAAACGATATCGATTTAATGACAAAATACGTAAACATAAAGTATCGATACTTTTTGTATGAGTATCGAAACTTTTTGTCCAGTATGCTTCCCAAACTAGATGCACGCAAAAAGTATCGATACACATATGAAAAATATCGATTCTTAAAACTTTGAAACTGATTAATTTAAAGTAATAGGTAAATTACAATGTTAGCGGTAAAAATATACCGGTTTAATGACAAGATACGTAAACATAAAGTATTGATACTTTTTAAGTATCAATAATTTTGTATGAGTATCGATACTTTTTTTCTAGTATGCTTCCCAAACGAGATGCACGCATAAAGTATCGATACACGTATGCAAAGTATCGATTCTTCAAACTTTGAAACCAATTAATTTAAAGTAAATTTACAATGTTAGCGGTAAAAAGATACAGTTTAATGGCAAAATACATAAACATAAAGTATCGATACTTTTTGTATGAGTATTGAAACTTTTTATCTAGTATGCTTCCCAAACTAGATGAACGCAGAAAGTATCGATACACGCATAAAAATATCGATTCTTAAATCTTTGAAATCGATTAATTTAAAGTAATACGTAAATTTACAATGTTAACGGTAAAAAGATACCGATTTAATGACAAGATACATAAACATAAAGTATGTATACTTTTTTATGTGTATAGATACTTTTTGTCCAATACTCTTCACAAACTAGATGCACGCAGAAAGTATCGATACACTTATGAGAAATATCGATTCTTAAAAATTCGAAACCGATTACTTTAAAGTAATAGGTAAATTTACAATGTATTCGGTAAAAATTACCGGTTTAATGACAAAATATGTTAACATAAAGTATCAATACTTTTTGTATATGTATTGATACTTTTGGTCCAATATGAAAACAACGATACTTTCAACACAATTACCGATATTAGGATATTAACCGGTTAAGTTAAAAAAATAACTAGTTTCATTACTATTAACCTATAAACAAACCGGCCACGCGTGTTTTTTTGTCTTTATTATTTAAAAGAAAAAAAATCGATCATCCCCTCCATATCAAAAACCCTAAACCTAAAAGACAAAAGAGAACTCTTCCATTCCGACGAATACCAGCATTCCGAAATATTGCACCATTCGAGCTTCCTAAATTCATTTGAAACTATTAAGATAAGATTTGCAGGTAAATTTATTGATATTTTGCCCTAAATTAGGGTTTTATTGATTTAGGGATTCGACTATTTTTTTCTTAATATGCTTGTGTTCCATGTAACAACATCCACACTTAAAAATGGCTCCAAAACATCAGAGGCACAATTCTTCTCAACGAAAACCTTCTTCTCATGTAAGGGATTCTGACCAAATCAGGTCGTTTGATACAAACAACTTTAGAACCGATGAGGAGAAAGAAAAATGACATCATCATTTCAAAGTAAGGAAGATTCATCCCAAACGTGTTATTGACATGGATTTCATGTTCGATGAAAAATATAATTTTGGTTTTAAATGAATATTTTTATCTTGGGGTTGGCTTGAATTTATTGGTTTAGAACCAAAATATTTCTCAAACCTAGTTAGAGTTTTCAACAATAATGCTTCATTCTACCGTGAGCCTAATAGGAATAACATCATTGGAATTTATACGCATGTCATGATATAGATTCTACAATAAAATGTGTTGACAGAAATAACCCCATTCACCTAGATGTGGAGGCCAGAGTGTTTCACAAAATGCTCACTTAGTTTATTCGACCTTCTGGGGGAAAATGTTTCATACTTCGAGATTGCGATTATTGATGGTTAGTGAAGTATAACTCTAAAATCGCTCCAAACATTACTCAACTGATATTTCAGACAATTTTTAATATAGTCAGAAAGGGAGAATCTATCACAACTTCACTACTATACAGATGTGTCATTACCCATCTATTGAAAAAGAATGAAGTTGATTTTTCGTTTGACTCCTATGTTTGATTATCCCGCAAGATTGACATGTTATCCATGACTAGAGTGGGATACAAATTTATTGAAAATATCGGTTGGAGTAAAAAAAATGGCATTGGAGTATAACAAGAGAAAGAGCAATTGGACCCTATTGGCCATGACGACCACCAACCAATGGAAAATGCTCTGATGAAGATGCTACAGTTGGAGAGTATATTACAATGAAGACAATGATGGAATACATGGTGAATTTTCGGGAGTATTTTGATTCTCGTGTGAGCCACATTAATGGCCAACTCGGGAAATACGAGCCAATATTTCATGTTGTAAAATATATTTGTTTTTCTTATAAGAGCGGTGGACAACCAATTGTTGAATGAAGATGATGACATTACAGATGATGATGACGACGATGAAGATCCAAACAAGTATATCGTGTCTGCAACACCACCGGCAAGAAAACTTGTCATTTTTTATGTCAATGGAGTCCTTGCTACTTCTAAATAAATCCAAAAGGTTTTAAATTCGTTCATTTTTATACATTATTTTAACCTATAAACGTATAACTTTAATGTCATTTTGTTCATGTTGTAGATGTTATACTGAGACCAAGAGTATATGAATTTCTTCATTTTTGTTTAGAAAATTTTGTTGTTGCCATTTGACCTCCAAGATAAGGTAAGCACTGTTAAGCAATTGAATTACTATAAAAAATGGATAATCTACAATTAGATGTTAATCTTCAAAATTGTTAACAATCTCAGGCATAACATTGATCATGTACTTCATAAACTACCTTTATTGTGTGATCACTTTATATTCATTTGGGTAAGATGAATGTCATTATACTTTGCTTACTTTATTTGTTTATGATTCCTAGAAATTTATGTTCAACTGTCTATATACAGGATCAAGGAAAGTGCAAAAAAAAAGATAGTGTTACCTACTGTAAAGATCTCCATGATGTTTGGAATGCGTTTCCTCAATTTAACGCCCTAAATACACTGTTGGTCGATGATTCAACGGAAGAAATGATTTATAATCTAGTAACTTACATATTTGCCATATGTTTTTTCTGTTAAATAGGTTCATACATTAGTTGATTAAAAATTTATGTACTTATATAGCATTATAGTTATATATGTCCACATACCTTTGACGCTTCATATTGGGAGGACAATGTTTTAGGTATGACACAAATTTGTGCTTGCTTATATGAAATTGGTTTCTTATTATTAAAATTGCACATGATTCGTTTGATAATTGCAATTATTTATATATGCCCTCAGCAAAAGGCGGAAGGAAACATATACAAGTATTTGGAAAATTTGTCGAATACGCCTAATGTTCCGGACTTTCTCAGATATAACCCTTTTTCTTCGGATTAATTTTATTGTGGGTAGACTATTAGAATAGTGTTATGTATAACATTGTTTTGTATGTATGTTTTGGTTACTTATATTGTGTGTATATTTTCATTCTATACACATATACACTATTTTCAATTTAAATGTACTCAAACATATAAAAAAACTGTGTATTTTCAAATATTATATTCAGATGGGGCAATGTAAAGAATACAATCTAATTATCTCGTCTTATCTTTCATGCGACTGCTTTATTTTCGTGAATCAACTCAGCTTTGAACTGAATTAATATTGTCTTTCCTTACTTTTTGGCATATAACACATGTTACTTGAATAGTATGAATCATTTATACAGTTTTCAATTTCAATTTGAGACTGAATTTCAATTTTAATTTGAGTTTGAATTTCAATTTCAATTTCGGCTCCACTATAAATATAAGTTGGATCCTTTGTTCCCTTCAAAAAACAACATGCTCATTGCATCGGGAGGTAACATCAAATGCCATTTGTAAGGTAACAACAACCTTTTTCAATACTTATTAACTTAGACAGTTTTTATGTTATCATTGATTAATCCTAATTTCCATTGTTTTTTCCCAACATGAAACGCGAGAGAAATCCCGACCATCATAATTTTGAGGAACAAGCTGGGAGATTATATATGTGAAGAATGTCTTTCGGATATTATCCATTTCAGTCAGCTCATGAAGATAGGATAATCGTAGACCGAAACCGTCAAAGAGAAACATACCTGATGTAAAATCGTATGCATATTAAAATCTTGACGGTGATGCATTTGGTTCTCAAAAGTTAAAGCGTCAGAAACGTTTCAAACTTATGATATGGGTGGTATACGGGAAATGTAACAAAGGGCAACTAAAAATCCCAAGAATTGAGGAGAACAACTTGTAATGATAATAAAAATAATTGAATGATACACATGTATAAAGTATCGATACTTAGCTAAATTAACAATGTAAATGGTAAAAGTCTACCGGTGTAATGATAATAGGCATAGATGACAAGTATCACAACTTATCATTTACAACTATTTTCATTATACCGGAACACTTTTATCCATTTACATTGTTAATTTACCTATTACTTTAAAGTAATAGGTTTCGAAATTCCAAGTACCGGTACTTCTAATTTACGCATGTAACTTTCATTCTTTAACATTATTATTAAAAGATGTATCATTCAATTATCGACATTTTTTGTTGTATTTCATTGCATTTCCCATGTAGTACCCAAATCATAAGTCTGATATGCTTCTAATAATTTAAATGTTTGAGAACCAAATGCATCGCCTTCGAGATTTTAAATATGCAACTTCTTCTACATCAGCTATGTTTCTCTTAGACGGTTTTGGGTTACGATTATCCAATCTTCATGACCTGGATAAAATGGATACTATCCGAAGGCATTCTTCACATCTCCAATCTTCCAGCTTGTTCCTCAAAATTATGATGGTCAGGATTTCCATCGCGTTTCATGTTGGTTGATTGCTTGAATATATCACGACATTTGATCTCTGAAGCGTTGTTGGTCGATTGGCTAGGATTTTATATCCATACTTACGTTTCTGTATCGATACCCATACTATACATATTTATATTTTATATTTGAGGATTGTACTAGTTATGAAAGTATTGTACACCTACTCCAAATTTCTGTATGCTTGTACAACAATCTGCGTGCAAATGTATCGATACACATTATTAAAGTAATAGATACTTAGAATTTCTAAACCCATTTCTTTACAATACTATATAGATTTACAGTGTAAACGGGATAAATATACCGATTTAATGATAATAGGCGCAAACATAAAGTATCGAAACTTATTATTTGAATATCGATACTAAAAATTACAGTATGTATCTCAAACAATTTGCACGTAAAAAATT
Organism: Hibiscus syriacus; assembly: GCF_006381635.1. NCBI lineage: Eukaryota > Viridiplantae > Streptophyta > Magnoliopsida > Malvales > Malvaceae > Hibiscus > Hibiscus syriacus. The sequence continues at coordinate 376,572 of NW_024062542.1, read as the reverse complement.
ATCTATACAAATGTATAAAGTATCTAAACTTTTAAACAGGTAACGAATTTGACAAAACGGTTAAAATTTGACAAAATCGAATAAATATAACATGTTAAAAATTGACAAAATCGGTTTCAATAATTGCGCCTATAAAGTATCGATACATGACAATATAACAGTTAAAAATTGACAAAATCAATTTAAATAGGACAAAATCGGTAAAGAGATACCGGTTTACATAAAAACAAAACATCTCAAAAGTATCAATACCTTACACAAAAGTATCGACACTTCGATAAGGGTAATGGTATCGATTAAATATAAATAAAATAACAGGTTGAAAATTGACAAAATTGGTTTCAATAATTATGCCTATAAAGTATCGATACATGTATGAAAAGTATCGATTCTTAAAACTTCAAAACGATTACTTTAAAGAAATAGGTAAATTTACAATTTAAGCGGTAAAAATATATCGGTTTAATGAAAAATATGTAAACATAAAGTATCGATACTTTTTGTATGTGTATCCATACTTTTTGTCCAGTATGCTTCCCAAACTAGATACACGCAGAAAGTATCGATATACATATGAAAAGTATCGATTCTTAAATCGTTGAAACCAATTACTTTAAAGTAATAAGTAAATTTATAATGTAAGCGGTAAAAATATACCGGTTTAATGACAAAATAAGTTAACATAAAGTATGCTTACTTTTTGTATTTGTATCAATACTTTTTGTCCAGTATGATTCCCAACTAGATGCACGCAGAATGTATCGATACCCAGACACATGTATCGATACATGACAATATAACAAGTTAAAAATTGACAAAATCGATTTCAATATGAAAAACCGGTAAAGCGCTACCGGTTTACACAAAAACAAAACGTCTTGAAAGTATCGATACCTTACACAAAAGTATCAACACTAAGGTAAAGGTATTCAATATAAATAATATATCCGATTATAAAAGAAACCCTAAAACAAAGGAAACCAGATAATTATTGTGAAATAGTAGTAGCAAGGCATTTTTGGAAGCGTAGTTATTTGTTTGTTGATACAATCGAATTGAAAGGTGTTGTTAAAACCCTACTTTTTAGTATTACAATATTCAGAAATAGGGATTAGGTTTTTTAGTTTGGGGTTTTCCAAGTAAAGAAGCATTTGAGACCTATTATAGGTAGAAAGTTCAACCTTTGTGCACGAAGATAATGACCTTGAAATGGAGCCTGAGATTATCAACATTGAAGAAAATTGAAAGCAACCACTGGGTGGATATATGTACTTCTAGAAAGTATCAATGTATTTGTGTAATTCCTGTTGAAATGGTAATTGGATTAAAGTATTTAAGAACTTTTAATTGATTACAAATTTCAAATCTTGACAGTATGACTGAATGCCAAAGGATATAGGAAGCTGGTAATCATGTTGACTGCGTAAACAATAAAACCCAGAGGGTAGGGTCCAAATGGTAAGCCAGGAATTAGTAAAATAAGATTTCTTTGAGGGTTTAGGGACTCAACCCTCCCAAGTAAGGACTGCATTATTGAACATTACATAGAATAGTTGTATTCGGTTCTTAAAGAATTATTTTTCATTGTATATAAGGATAATTGTAATGATATCCGTTCACGTTTCCAAACCAATAAGTATCATGCATGCATTACCCTATATCCTCGAGGCAGAGGAAAAGAAATCTAACACTTAAAGATTTACCAAGAGTGGTAGCTTCTGCTCTAGATAAGATCGAACCTAGAGTCAACTTTGCCATTATGCCTATACTGCTTAAGAGAACCTGCTGAATGACACCCCATTTACGATTTCCTTTGCTTTACCTCTTTCAAGTGCATTGTAGATGTCTTTATGTGTAAATCCAACATTCTTATAACCCATATATAAAGAGCATTATAGAAGTAATAGGTAAATTTACAATGTAGACGGTAAAAGTATATCGGTATAATGATAATAGCGTAAACTTTTGTATATGTATCAATAGTTTGTTATATCAGTCTCCATACTTTAATTCCACATAAAGGCTCAAACAATCTGCACGCAATATATATATATATTCCATACTTATAATTCTGAAACCTATTACTTTAAAGTAATAGGTTAATTTCCAACGAAAACGGTTAAAGTCAATTCGTATCATGATAATATGTGTAAACAATGTACACGGTAATATGTTGATAAGGCTTGATAAAAATCAATTAATTAACCGGCTATGTTACCGTCGGTTCTAAGGCTCCATCAGCTTTAACTTTGGTTAATTCCACATAAAGGCTCAAACAATATGCACGTCAAATGCATCGACACACACACACATATTTATATTCCATGCTTATAATTTCAAAACCTATTACTTTAAAGTAATAGATTAATTTCCAATGAAACCGGTTAAAGTCAACCAGTATCATGATAATATGCGTAAACAATGTACATGGTAATATGTGGATAAAGCTTGATAACAAATCAAGTAATTAGCCGGTTATGTTATCGTCGGATTTCGTAGGCTCCATCAGCTTAAACTTTGTTAACATTTTAGGGGTTACCTAATATGTTGATAATACTGTTAAAAAATTAAGTAATTAACCTATTTTGTTATCATCAAATTTTTAATGCCCCATCAGCTTTGATAATGTTCTACCTATTACATTACATAAGCACTACCTATTACGTTACATAAGCACTACCTAATATGTTATTATGTTTCATAATATTTTCAGTAATTAACCGATTATATTATCTTCGAATTTCTAAGGCTCCATCAGCTTAAACTTTGGTAACATTTTAGGCGTCACCTAATATATTGATAATACTTATCACAAATTAAATAATTAACCTATTTTGTTATCATCGGATTTCTAAAGCCCCATCAGCTTTAAAAAGGCGCTACCTATTACGTTACATAAGCGCTACCTAATATGTTATTATGCTTGATAATGTTTACAGTAATTAACCGATTATGTTATCGTTGGATTTCTAAGGCTCCATCAGCGTAAACTTTGGTAACATTTTGGGCGTTACCTATTATGTTGATAATACTCATGACAAATTAAGTAATTAACTTATTTTGTTATCGTCGGATTTCTAAAGGCCCCATCAGCTTTAAAAAAACGCTACCTATTACGTTACATAAGCGCTACCTAATATGTTATTATGCTTTATAATATTTATAGTAATTAACCGGTTATGTTATCGTCGGATTCCTAAGGCTCCATCAGCTTAAACTTTGGTAATATTTTAGGCTTTATCTAATATGTTGATAATACTAATAACAAATTAAGTAATTAACATATTTTGTTATCGTCGGATTTCTAATGCTCCATCAGCTTTAAAAATACGCTACCTATTATGTTATATAAGCGCTATCTAATATGTTATTATGCTTGATAATGTTTCCAGTAATTAACCGGTTATGTTATCGTCAATATTTTTTTGGCGCATTTTACATAGGACGATAACATAACCGGTTATTACCATACTCAAATAATATTTCCGGTGAAATCATATAACATTTTCGGTATCGATTTTAACCGGTCACTTATTTAAACAGTCACTGACTTTTTAATCGTATTTTAACCGCCTCATAGCATAACTTCCCACGTCTCTTTCCTCACAAAAACCACTAAAAATGGCAAACATTAATTTAACTACTGATTTTAACTAATTTTTAGCGAATGTCTATTAAAATTAGCGGATATGGTGTTGAAGGAAATCATTAAAACATTATAAATTTATTTTCTATATGCCATGTATACAAAAAAAGCACTTTCATTTATTTTTATATTAAATAAATATAATTATTTGTACTGTAATATGTATAGATGATATCATATTAATAATTATGATTGTAAATAAATGTATCAAATAAAAAATTATGAATATAATTACATAAAATTAAAATTTATGTATTATATTATTCATTTAATAAAAATAACGTATAATTTCGTGACTCGCCCCTTTAATATTGATTATATGTTTTAAAACAATTCAGTGAGGTTTAAAATTAGATAGTGTTAATTAACCAAAATTTTGAATTTATGAAATGAATAGTTTAAATTAAATAGTTTAGTTCAAAAGATAAACTTGGTTAAATAATGTGATGTTTTTTTTTCATGTAAGGTGGGAAATGTGATTGTTATATTATATGTTAACAACAACAACAAAACCCTATTCTCATATGTAATGGGATAAGGGGAGGTACGGTAGTAGGCTGCCCCCAACGTCAGGTTGAGAGCAACTTCCGTGAAGACCTCCAGCAGTTAGAAAATTAAAAATAAAGATAAAATGCAATGCATGTATAAATAAATAAATAAATGAATAAATAATACATAATTGGACACTCTTCATATTATATGTTAAAAGACGTTTAAATAACATGAATTTTTTAAAAGACGTTTAGTCAATACGATATTTTTTATTATAAGACGTTCGGATGGCACTACATTTTTGGAAAGATGTCCAAACAACGACATGGCATCTTTGACAAGATTGTAATGTTATAAGTTTTTGGATATACATACAACTAGAGGAAAAATAGTGTTGTTTGGGGATCTCTAAATTCGTTGTGTAATTCGAGTATTTTCTTGAAATCATGATGTCGTCGGACGTCCTCCTTTGTATATTTTAACAATCACACTATTTAAGAGAATAATTCTTTTCGCGTCTTATATGATAAACATTATTTCAATCACATTATTTATTCAAATATACTAATTCACAGTTAAATTTTATAATTTTATATTTAAATAACTAATTCATTAAGTACAATTTAACTTAACTTTTTTTTTTATAGTTTTAACATTAACACTTTTCAAAATGCAAACGTATAAAACAAAAAAATGGTATAAATTCATAGTATGTTAATTTACACAAATATTTATTTATTTTATGTTTAGATAAATATTGCAAAGATTCAAAGGGGATAGTCGGTGTCGTATTAATAGTAGAAGCACACGCGTGATGAGGGACACATTGTCTCCGGTCAACCCAACAATGCATTGCTTACCGTCCCGGTACACCCTGCACTATATTTCACTCCATGGATGCACGTGCGAATCACCACGTGTTTTCACAGCCTATTCATGTTTAAGATTGATTAGAGGTCGAATTAAAAATTTATTATAACGGATTAAAATATTTTTTATTTTTTTTATAAATATAACATTTTAATTAACGAGTGTCTGATAAAATAATTTTTTTTTTTAAAATATATTTTTAATATTAATTAATACTTAAAAAATTAGCGGAAATCAATTCTCCCTTTGTGTCAACGAAATTCCGCCTATGAGGATAAGGTTTTGAGAATTTCAATGTTCCAAATCTTATAGCATATAAATTTATATTTGTAGATTTTTTCTCTTATTATTTTATATAAACTTTTATTTAGATTATTCTAATTCAGGTTGAAGTTTATGTTGAATTCAATTTTTATTTCGACTATGTTATAACAAGTATTTCTGATTACGCATAAATTCAGATTTCATGTGACCATGGTTGTTGAATTGATTCTAATTGTTTTTGTATTTATAATGTTCGAATGTGTAAATTATAATTGTAACTGTATTTATATTCACTTATAAAATAGTCAAATAAATTCAGAGATGATTTTTATTGGAAAATAGTAAAAAAAATTGCAAATAATCTATATCTGCAATATAAATCATGGTATTGCGGCGATTTTCTCAAAAAATCACCGGTGATCGGTATATATATCGATTTAACACCGGTCAGATTATATTTCTCGATCTAACACTCGTAGCAGTATAGCGCGCCCCCTGTACCGCGCTATACGCTGACTGGTTACACGTGGGGTATAGCACGCCCCTGTTCCGCGCTATACGCCACGTAGGGGTATAGCGCGGATCAGAGGCCGCGCTATACGTCGTACCAAGACTATATTTAACGCGGTCCCTGATCCGCGCTATATAATAATTACAATAACGCGGTGCAGCTACCACACCTTATATGTTTATAAATACATCCGGTTCTCGCATCTCTCCTCACATCTCCTCACATCTCTCCTCTCTTATAAATTAATACAACAATTCCGTCAACGAGTAATAATTCTGACAATCTTCTTATATTTGATTTAGAAGTTCGTGCGATTTTTCGTTATAAGGTAATTTTGTTATAATTTTTAATTATACTTATTGTTTATTATCATTATTTGAAAAAAATATTATACTAATTATTTTTAATTAATTTATATGTTTGTAAAATTGAAAAGCGGGAGCATACGTCGAAATAGTTTTGCGGTGCATGTAAGAATATAAAATTATATTATTTAAATTATTTACGTTGATGTGTAAAAAATTTTTGTGTTATATTTTCGTTCATATATAATTTATTTAATCAGGTTTGTTTAAGTTATTTTTTTTGCAGATATAATATTGCCGCACTTTTAAACTCAAAGAATGACGCGACTTTTAGCTATTGTTTATTATGATGGTAAATTTGAGAAGATGAAACCGACGTTGTTTTCGTATCAAATGAGCGTGTTAAAATATCATTCAAGAGAAACATAACTCTTGAGGAGCTGATAACAAAGATTTCGAGGAAGATTCATGTTGGAAGTAACAGAAGAATGTCGTCGTTGCAGTACAGATTTCCAACATCATTGTTGCCATTAACTTATACAACGTTCAAACTTTCGAACAATGATGATGTTCAAATAATGGTTGAAGCTCAAAGTAATTATTCAGACGCCGCTATTGAGATGTATGCACATTTTGTTTAAGTGCGTGCTGTTCGGGTCAATCTTTAAGCTCACACTATGGGCTGGCTGAACAAGTGATCAAGTTGACAGCCCGACTACAGTAATGTGTAATGATTTTAATGCCATAATGGGGAGACATTCATCTGCAACTCCTTACGATATGTACCGAGGTGGGTCCACGAACAATCCGTATGGCAACACCGCGTCCAGCTCAAGGGGAAGACATTCATTTGCAAATTTCTTTGACCATATGGAGATGCCATCGACGCAACCATCTATGCAGTTTCCATTTGAAACGATGGCTTCAAGCTCCAGGGGGAGGCATTCAACTGCGAGCTTTTTCGATCTCAATGTCGATATGCCTTCCAGTTCAAGGGGAAGGCGTGCAAGTAGTAGGTTCTTCGACCTAAATGTGGATAGCATGGAGGAACCATCATCTCCACCAGAAGAACCGCTTCGTGAGCCTGGTGCGAATGATGCTGAGACTGGACTATTCATTCACCCAGAATCACCGCAATTCAACTCTGATGATGATGAAGTTCCAGGAAATGTGGCACAAACTGACCCTCCTGCACACATGTATGAAGTTGATTATGGTGCAATGTACGAGCCAGAATTTGCGGATATGCCTCATCTCGGTGACTATGGATATTACTCATCAATAAATAATGGTGAGTTATCTTTAGGCATGGAGTTTTCAAGCAAAGAAGAAACGATGATGGCTATCAAAAATTACAATATCCGTAATTCTGTTCAGTCCAGAGTCAATCGATCGACGACCGAAAAATATGTATGCTACTGTGCCAGACGCGGAAACGGATGCAATTGGATGGTTCGCGTATCGAAAATGAAGAGGAAAAACAACATATGGGAACTAACAGTATAAACGGTCCTCACACATGTTGTGCTGGAGGTGTCAACCAAGATCATCCCAACTTGGACTTTGAAGTGATATGCCAAGCCATCATGCCCATGGTAAAAGCAAGCTCTCATATAGCTGTTGCAGTGTTGATTTCAGCTATACAATCGCAGTATGGGTACACCGTCTCCTATAAAAAAGCTTGGTTGACAAAACAAAATGCCATTGTCAAACTTCATGGCGAATGGGATGCATCTTACAAAGAACTTCCAGGTTGGTTTAGGCTGGTGCGGACGTTGAATCATGGGACAATTCTGGACTTCAAAACCTCCTATGCATACCATAATGATCGAGTTCTTCGCGATCAATGCCAATTTTACCGGGTTTTTTGGAGTTACCCACAGTGCGTTAATGCTGCCAAATACTGCAAGCCTGTGGTCCAGATCGACGGGACTTTCTTGTATGGAAAATACAAGCAAGTTTTATTATTGGCAGTTATCCAAGATGACAATCACAACATTCTTCTAGTTGCTTTTGCTCTTGTCGAAGGAGAAGATACAGATTCTTGGGCTTTTTTCCTCCGAAATTTACGTGCACATGTTATCACGAGGAAAAAAATCTGTGTCATTTCATATCGCGGAGTTGGGATCAAAGCAGCAATGGAGTCTTTGGGTCCAATGTGGCAACCACCCTTTGTCCAACATAGGTATTGTCTCCGACACATTGCTGCGAACTATCATGGAAGGTACAAGAAGAATGATGAGCGTCAATTAATTGTGCGCATGGGTAAGTGAAAGCAAGTTAGTAAGTTATACATTTTTTTATCATTTTAATTTTGCAAAGAAAGAAGTTAGTAAGTTATACATTTTTTGATCAGGTTACGAACTACTTCCTCGAACATTTGAATCAATGCTTCAAGATTTGCGGGCGAAGAACGAGGAAGGATACGATTACATCAGCCTCATCGATAAAGAAATATGGATGAACGTATATGATGGTGGATATCGATATGGACACATGACAACCAACTTGGCTGAGGCAATCAATTCAACCTTAAAGGGTGCACGTCACTTACCTGTAGCGGCTTTGGTAAAAACTACATTTTTTCGTTTGGGGGCGCTTTTTGCGAAGCTCGGGGGACAAGCTCAAACCTGGATGCAAGGCGGTCATGTCTATCACCCTAGATTAGTTACAGATCTACAGAAAAAAATTGTTGCATCAAATGGAATGTCTGTAACAAGCTTCTCTAGAAGGCATGAAATGTTTCGTGTCACAGAGTTGCCGCGACCTCTTCAAGGGATTGAAGCTGTGTCGTTAAGAGTAAATCTAAGGGACAGAATGTGCGACTGCGGGTTTTTTCAAGCTCTGAAGTATCCATGCTCTCATGTGATGGCAGTTTGCTCGCATACACGTCAAGAGTATAACCATTTTGTGGATCTCGTATACCTACTATATGAAGTTTTTAAGGTATATGAATTTGAGTTTCCCCCCATATGTAATGACAAAGACCCTGATGAGGTTCAAGATTGGCTTCCGATTGTACCAAATCCGAGTTTATTGAGGGAGCATGGTCGTCCAAAATTCAATCAAATTCATTGCGATATGGATATTCGAGAAAGATCTAGACAAGACAGAAGATGTGGCCATTGTAGAAACCCAGGACACACTAGAAAAACATGTCCACTTCTGTTGTCATCAAGTAACAATTGATGAGGAAATGATGTATTTGTTTATCAAATAATAATTCTTGTATTTTAATTTGCGTTTACTTCAAGTTAATGTCATTCGATAATCGCTGATGAAGATTAAAAAACGAACACAATCATTAAATTTTATCAAACTAATAATAATTTGGTATTTAAATACAACAAACTTACAATAAGAATTAAATGGTAAATGATAACCAAATTACAATAACTGATATTAAATGGTAATAAACAAAATTAACTGAAATATATTAAAAAAAAGTCCAACAAATTTAACAAAATAAAGTAAGTATTAAATGATAAATAATAAAAAATTACAATTAAACAAAATAAAGTAAATACAAATATAATAAAAAAAATCTATCGATGCCAGCGTCGCGAATGTGTTCAGCAGGGCGGTGGCTGTCGGTCTCGAGGAGGATTTCTTCGTATCACTGGTTCTGACTCCTCGCTGTCATCGTCGTCGTCGTCGTCATCACCATCATCATCGTCGTCACCATCGTCATCATCGTCATCGTCGTCGTCGTCGTCCTGAGCAGGTATATTAGGTTGATGAGGAGATGATGACGATGAAGCACCTCCATAGAATAAGGACCATGGAGGTGTATGACTGACTATCCCACCGGCCTGCGAAAACTGGGAAAACCCAGACATCACTGAGTGTGAAAACTGTACAGGAGGTGTCTGTGCTGCGGCCATGGGTGATGAGGCTGAACCCGCCAAATATCCAGCATATGAACCTCAAGTCGGATATGCAAACATAGACCCATAATAGCCTCCAAGAGGGGTCATCTGTGACGGTGGTGGCATCATATATGGCTGCGGTGGCTGCTGGGAAGGTCCTACTGGTGCAGCTGAGGATGAACCGGAAGCACCTGCTCTCCATCCATGAGTCGAGGGGCGATGGTGCTGTGTCGGTGAACGTCTCTGTCGACGTCGTGGAAAGGTCTGCCCTCGTGCATCCTCGGGAAGTAGAAACGGTTTCCCTTTACTGTTGAACCACTCATAATAATCCTCAGCATACATCAAGAGGTCATAAAAAATGAGCTCTCTACGGGGAAGGCGCCGATGTCGATCCTCCCACAACACGACCCACCCATGATGCCTCACCAGCCAATCTGTATCTGTCTTGTCGCGTCTATCTAAGCTATGCAACTCGTCCATATTGCGAGGTGCTTCCGGAATTGGTTGAAAACAACCAAACTGTCGGAGCACGCGATCAGTGGAGTGCCACTCGACGGTCGCATAACATATCAGAGGGACCATCGCCATCCAAACATCTGATGGACCCCTCAACTCAGGTGGGATCACTGCCCTCATATCATCAGTAGAATATGGACCCATTCAAACTAAAACAAATAATATATAATTTTTATCAAAATAATAATCTAATTATATAACTATAATCTAAAATCGATTTTTAAACATTAAAATTCATACCTGTGTGCCAGCCTTCTGATCGATTAGCACCCTAATTTTTTCTAAATCATCAGGTTGCTCCTGATGATTTTTCCTATCAGTAGACCACCTATTCAAGAAAAAAAATTGTTATACGCTGTATAAAATTATTAATATACAAAATCAATTTTATAATTACCTCAGAAGTAGTGGAAATACGAATGGGTTCTTCACAATGGGACATAAAAAGGGCAATCGATACCATGCCCAAGACTACAGCAGCAGGAGACATCCACCGATAGCATTACGTCTGTAGTCAGTGGCTCCACACATCTCCCTGTACAGCAAAGCCAAAACTACGAGCCCCAACTGAATGATCCGGCGAGACGAAAGTCGCTAAGATGTCGCAACCACATGCAGTGAACTAGGTTACGCGATTTGTCCGGCATCAGCAACCCTCCTATCAGCTGCAGTATGCATGCCCGTGTATACATCTTAACCTCATTCTCAGAGGCGATTGCGCTCAACTCCCGAAAATTGGCATCTAACCAATTTAACGGTATCCTACCTCCGATCAAATTTTCCGGGACACGTCCTAGACTATTCCGACACAAAGTAGTCCAAGAATCGGAAGCTATCCCCGATATCACATCTCCATCCACTAGAAGCCCCAGGTGCATAGAAACATCCTCAAGCGTGATCGTGCACTCTCCGCACGGAAGATGAAATGTGTGGGTCTCCGGCCTCCACCGCTCTACTAAGGCAGAAATCAGGTCTGGCTCTATCTTACAGTGACCCTGATATCTACCTATGGAACCGAATCCAACATCTACTAAATACGGCAAGACACGACTGGGTATCACTAACTTAAGATTCCTAATAAAAGGATCTAATATACGGTCCTTCTCCTAAAAATAAATAATTACAAAAATTAATTCTTAATCTAATAATCATGCATTAAATAAATCAACTAATTATTACTAATAATTTAAATTAAATTAAAACGTTAAAATGTTGTTGTATCATCAAAGTGTCGAGATATTTAATTCTTAATCTAATAATCATGCATTAAATAAATCAACTAAATATTACTAACAATTTAAATTAAATTAAAACGTTAAAATGTTACCGTATCAGCAAAGTGTAGAGATATATGATTTCATCCGAGCGAAGTAGACTGCCTTCCATTATATATCTGCAAAAGAATTATATTAGTAAAATATTAAATAAAGTAAATACATAATAGTAAAAATATTATAAAATATACCTTAAAAAGATAGAGTATTTGAGAGAAATTTAGAGAATTTGAGAGAATTTGGTGTGATAAAAGTGATTGATGATAGGGACGTGTAGGGTTGGGTATTTAGGGGTATAATGCACCCCCTGCACCGCACTATACCCCACGTGTCAGATACCCAGATATAGCACGGATCAGGGGGCGCGCTATACCCACGTGGCGCCATATCATCGTATATCGCGAGGCAGGGGGCACGTTATACCCACATGGCGCCAAATCAGCGTATATCGCGGTTCAGTGGGCGCGCTTTACTGCTACGGATGTTAAATCGGGAAATATAATCTGACCGGTGTTAGATCGGTAAATATACCGATCACCGGTGATTTATTAGGAAAATTGCTGGTATTGGGAATCCGAATTATAATGTTTATTCGTGAAAGAAACTGACATGTTTTTCTTTTGAAGGAAATACATATTAGCTGCGTTTGGTTCACGGAATGTAAGATTATCAGTAGGAATAAAAGATTACCAGGGAATATAATTACTAGGAATATTGTATTTTGTGTTTGGTTGGTTTAGCAAGAATGTAAAATTACCGTGTTTGGTTAAATGAATAAAAGATTATTGAAATGCATATTTGACCAAATTGTTCTTATTATATATTTATTTTTTAACAAGTTGAATTCTACTATAATATTATTATAAGATATTTATATATTTTCTTTAAAAATTTGAATTCATAAAATTTATATAATTTTTTTACAAAAATATAAAAAGGTTTAATGAAAGGGTAAAATTTTATTTTAACCCCTGAACTTCATATAAAATTTTAATTATAGATTTTTTTTGTAAATCTAAAATAGTTTAAGGATAAATTTGTAATTTGACCTTCGTCGAATTTTTATTATTTAATAATAGAAGAAGGATATTTTTTAGAAAAAAAAATTAAGGGCATTTTAGTCCAAAACGCCGGTAATATAACAATACCTAAGGGAATGTGTAATGACATTTTCGGTAATATACCTAAAAAATCTACTATTAGTAATAAAACATTACCAGGAATGAGATTACCGATCAACCAAATGGGAAAATGTGGATTACATTCCCCTGGTAATCCTACATTCCCCGAACCAAACATGCCCTTCAGGTTTGTTTAATAATTCCTAGTTTTTTTATTATAATTTTAGTATTTAATATTTTAAATAATTAAAAAAAACTATTGATATTATTATCGTATGACTGAATGTTATTATTTAAGACGGAAAATATCAGCATATTTTAATAAGCATTTAGATTCGCCCTGGATTTTATCTGTAAGTGGTCCCTAATGAAATTATTCAAGCAAATTTTCGACGTGGGATGTCAGGATGCGGGCACGTGTCCACCTTAGTTTTGCTGATGACGTGGTCCATAACCAATCCTTTATTTTATTTATTTATTTATTTCAACTGTTTGTTGAGCCCACCACGTGGACATTCTGTTTCCATCCATCTTTAACCTAAAAAGGTAATGGAAAAAGTTTTCGTGGCTATCTACTCAAATTAAACCTTCTTTACTATAATAAAAATATAAAAAAATATTTTAAGATAATTTATAAATAATATTTTTAAACTATAATATTTTTTAAAACATATTAATATTAAATTATTAAAATAAAATATAAATATATAATTGAGTAGAATATGTGCATTAATAAGGATAAAATTATAATTTATTCACAAATACACAATTACAAATGAAAAAAATTACAAATTTTAATTTTGCGGTTGTTTTGAAACTACCGTAAAATTACAAATGAAAAAAATTACAAATCTTAATTTTGCGATTATTTTGAAATCACCGTTTCTACTGTAATTTTTTTATTTTTTAATCATTTGGTATTGTTTTTGCATTCAAAACAAATTTTTTAACTAAAAATTCGTTTGAAAAGCCACGCAAACGGGACCTCAAGTAATTTTATTTTCTTCTTCGATTTGTTAGTGAATTAAAATTAATATATTTATAAAATAAAACCAACATAAATATTTAATAATTTAAATATTCAAGATTTAATAATTGATATAATGAACATCTCTAATGGAAAAATAAAGTAAAAACTGTCTATTTTATCACGACCCTCTTTACGACGAAGGGTGACAAGGTCCCTGGATTAGTTTTTACTATTCTGGTACAGGTTTATGGTGTGGTTTTTCTTATGGGTTCTCTTCTCATGGTTTGTGTGTTGGTACTTTTGGTCCACCTGGTTTTTCAAACGACGATTTTCTTCTTTACATTTATCTGCTGCTTTCTATGTTCGGGGCTGCCATCATTCTCTCGTCGTTAACTTGTCCATAATCTTTTGTTGTGTTTGTCATCAGACTAGATTCCATCTTTGGTTTGCAAGGTTTGCATGCTTGGAGACGCTTGTCGAGTTTGTAGGGTTTACAAGTTCCATGCATGAATACCGAAAGGTGGCTTTTAAAATCGTTTTCCCCCATTCTCTTCACTTTCTGGCGGTTATGTTGAGGATATCTTATGCATGGTTGTTCTCCTCATTTTGGTTCTCTCTTACTTCAAATCTGAGACTCATGGCTGAGGAAGTTTAGAAATTGTTTGCTGGTCTACACTTTACGTCTGATGAGACATCGGAGGTTCTTCTTTGGAGTGATCCGACTGATTTACCATCTAGTGCCACTGTTAAATGGTTAACTGGTTGGGTTATGCCCACTAATCCTCTTGATGCAGATGCTTTTATGCACGTGTTTCGGGTAGTCTGGGGAACAACACGCCTGGTTGAAGTTTCATCTTTGGGAGAAGACACCTTCTTATTCAAGTTATCTTCTGATATTGCTATGGATTATGTTTTCTCTCGCACTCCCTGGACTTTCAATGGAGATTTGGTATCTTTGCAAAGCTATGACCCTTCTCGGGGTATTGGAGAATATGAATTCAACTGCTTGCCAATCTGGGTTCGTGTTTATGATCTTCCGTTGGGTTGGGTGAATGCACGTGTATGGGATTTGATCGCAAAAAAACTTGGTGAACCACTGGCAGTGGACCTCCGAACTGGGGCTGGTCGGTTAGGCTCCCATCTTCGTATTCGGGTCATGTAATACCCCAATTTAGGGGCTAAATTTTAGAAATTATAAAGTATTGAATTTAATTGATATTTTGAAAGAAATGGTGGATTAAATTATAAAATTTCAAAGTTGACAAACTATTTTAAGAAGTACAGTGGCTAAACTCATGATTTAACTATTTATCTTTAAGAGAATATAAACACTCATTCCCGTATG
The DNA here is from genome assembly GCF_006381635.1 of Hibiscus syriacus. Lineage (NCBI taxonomy): Eukaryota > Viridiplantae > Streptophyta > Magnoliopsida > Malvales > Malvaceae > Hibiscus > Hibiscus syriacus. Next base: position 361,389 of record NW_024062542.1, on the reverse strand, counting down.
TTTTCTGAAAAAAATTCTAGTTTTCCTCCCCCTTCAACCCTCTTTTCAACTCTGATCTACTCACCGTCCGACCTCTGATCGACGAACCGAAACCACCATCGTGTTCGTTGTCGACCGAAGAACAAAACCCCTCAAACCTTTCGTTATGAATCGTCGTCGTTTGTCGTTAATTTCAGTTGGAAGTATCGTCGGTTTTAACTCGATTTCAGTCGGTTTTTCGTCGATTCACGACAATCCGACCATCCGTTTTCAACACCTCCCGCACCATCTTGTTTCTTGCATTGTTCCGAGTCCGCCAGTGTCCTCTATTTCTCCGTCGTTGTCGGCACTTGGAGGGGTGAGAAAGTCAAAGTTTTCGACGTTCAAAATTGTGAATTGAGCTCTACGCTGTTCAAAATTGTGAACCGAGCTTTGTAAGTGCCTCAAAATCGTTTAAAATAATTTATAGGATTTTTTTCGGGAATTTTCCGACACTGTATCACTGTTCATGCGCCGTCACTGTGCGTAGAGGGTGTTAATTTTGTAATTAATTTCGGTTATGATGATATTTGTGTAAAATTTGGGTGTTAGTTTTGTAAATAATTGTAGAAGGTTGCTAATTTTGTAATTAACTGCTGTTAGAGTGATATTTGTGTAAAATGGTAATCGACCGTTGACATGCGTTGACCGGCGTTGATCACTGTTGACCAGAACTTTGACCAGTGTTGATCGGGCATTAAACGACCTTTGACTTTGACCAGGTATACCTATTATGACATTTTTCGACGTCCTGAATCCGTTTTTGAGGTCCGTTTAGCCAAATTCGAACCCGATAAGATGGTTTTCACTGATTAGTCACATGAAATCGAGGTAATACATTACTACCTCTTTATGCTTTATAGAACATGTTGATATTGGTAAATGCATGAATGGAAATGTTTGGTCTCATATATGTAATTAATGAAGTTCTACGCTCGATACGAATGCGGTAGAAAGTAAGTAATTGAATGTGACTCAGATGACTATTATAAGAAATTGGAGGACAGTTGGAATTAAATTACAAGTTCTGGAATTAAGTGATAAAGGAATGAGCTATGGATATGTAGATTATAATTTATCTCATTAAAGGTACTTAGATGATAAATTATGAGAATATTTTGATTAGGTAAAATTACAAAATTACCCTTATGTTGGAAAATGACAAGAATTGTTCCTGGAAGTGGATTAATAAATCTGAAAAAGACATATTGATCTGATAAAACTATTGATGTGCATAAGAAATGTTAGTTTTACTTGGAAATTATGGATAACCGGTTTTTAACCCCAAGATGGTTTATGCAAGATACTAGAAGTCTGTTAAGGAATCTTTTCAAGATTAGAGAATGTTCGAGGAAGCAATTAATCATAGGATCTCTAGATTATAATTATTTTCGTTAAGAATTAATACCGAAATTATATGGTTAAGAAATTACGAAAATGCCCTTGAGAGGTAAAATAGTCCGAGTTGACCCTGAATGAGAAAGTACTTTGAGGATTCGTACTTAACTCGATTAAGTATGAATTTGATTGTTAAGATCCTGACTTAGTGCAGAGAAATTCTTGATATTCCGTTGTAAAATCTAAGAAGGCACTTGACCCGAAAATATCCGAGTTATGAGTAAATACCTGAAGAACAATTTATCGGTGGTGTTCTTTTGATAGAATTGTTCGAATGGACTTAAATAAATGATAAGTTTGAATTCGATAACAAGATCGGATGGAAAGAAATGATTGTAATACATTGGATCTGTAAAATAACCAGAATACCCTTAGAATGCAAATGACCAAGAATATCACCAAGCTCAAGAATGATTGGATATCCTCGAGCTCTGAAATGAATGAAATAAAACTGAACACCAAAATGACCAAAATACCCTTATGGCCTATACTAAGTAAATGTCTTGGATTAATTAAGAAATCCAAATAAGCATGGGTGTTGGACTACCTTTAGAAGTTACGAAACACAACTTAAGTGAGTTGATCAATCTTAATGATATTTCAGTATCTGAAAGGCATAGATGTTACTTGAATGCATGTTCGTCTTCTCAAGTGTGGCTCGATGATAATTTTGGAAATATTCAGCTCAGCTCAACTCTATATTGTATTCAGTATTATGAATTGGATAATTGTTTGACAAATCAACCACGAAGACTGAACTGAACTGAAAGGAAGTACAATATATATCCAAAATTCAGAGACGTCCAAATTAATATGGAAAACTCTGAAGTAACTGAATAGATTTGGCTGCTAAATGAACTAGGTATCCTCAATGACTAAGGATTTAGTAAGTGATTTGGATAAGTCTGTGTTGAGTTAATCGATTGACGAATATGGCCAAGAGGGGGGGGTGAATTGGCAATTAAAATTGAAAGAAATTTGCACAGCGATTTAGAGTGGTTCGACTTTCTCAACCAAAGTCTACGTCCACTACCTTAGCTATCCACACTAAGGATTTTCCATAAATTCACTAATTTGTCTTTCTTTTGAGGACAAAGAGTAACCTTACAAACCCTCAAGAATTATACCCCAAATTCTTGAGAACACACTCTCTCAAAGAGAACAATACAAATTTGCAAACTTACAAGGAAATCCTCACAAGGTAGATTGTTTGCACAATTCTAGAACAAAGAAAAGAACACTCAAGAATGAATACAATTGAGCACAATAAGTGTTCTTGAAAGCAAAATGAATATTGAATGAAAGATAGGCTTGAAATGCTCAAACTTGAGGTTTGATGCTTTCTCTTTGATTCTTTCTTGATTCTAGTTGCTTGATGTTTCTTGTTGTTGATCAATGGCTTCTAAGCTTGCTTAAATACACCTTGAATCACTTCTAAATGTTGGGGATCATTAATGAAGTTATTGTAGCCCGTTTAAGTGTGAAAACAATAAATATTTCTGCTTGGAGCGTGGGGGGAATCGGTACCCCTAATGGGGAATCGGTTCCCTAGGTGTAAAATTCAAATATTTTGACCGTTGAACAATGGGGGAAATCGGTTTGGGGGGAATCAGTTTCCTCCGAGCATACTGGAATTCTCGGAGCCAAACCATTCAGGGGGAATCGGTACCCCCTTGGGGGGGAATCGGTTCCCTCTGAGCAATTTGGAATTTTTGGCTTTGAAATGGTTCGAAATATTTTGTAAAAACGTTTTGAAATTATTTTAAGATTAAAACTTAATTTTACACTTGAGTAAGGATTTAAAATGAACTTTGAAATACTTTGAGTAATATTTTGATATTCGATTTAATATATCGAATATGCTTAGAAAAATTATTTTCAAAATTAAAATTCTTTTAATTTAATGTGTTATATCGAAACATCAAAATGTTTTCAACAATCTCCCCCTTTTTGATATAACAAAACATTTTAAGATTTTCTAATTTCAAAATGAATTTTGATTTTGAAAATATTACTCCCCCTTACTTTAACACTACTCCTCTTTAAAACGCTTTTAACATTTCTCCCCCTTTTTGTTAAATCAAAAAGATTCAGAAAAGATTTTAAAAAAGGATTTAAAAACATTTAGCCAATTGATTATATATATAGTTTAAGCTGCTAAGATCACAATCAAGAGAAACGTTAGCCATTAGTTTCATAATCAATATTCATAAATAATGTGATATGGAAAAATTGGTCATATATCTAACATGATGTAAATGATGCAAGAATGAAGAAAATTAACCACACCAAATATACAAGTTCAAGCATCCATAATTCATCAAATAAGTTCAAATATCCAACAACAAAAGGAAAACAATCCAAAAACATTCAAAATGTTTAAACAATAAGCTTTAAGTTCAAAGTATTAAAGCAAAACACAGAATCAAGCATCCGTAGAAGGATCGGAGGAGGAAAACGAGCTCCCATTGTGGATAAATGGGACTCTATAGAAGTAAAGTGCGAATCTATGGTAGCATATCGGAAATCGAATGTCTCCATAAAAGATTGAAAATATGGAGGCATTTGATTCGTTTGTTGTGCTTGCTCCTCGGGCTGCTCAGGCTCATCTTCGGCTTCATCGATGTCTCGTATTAATTGTTCAAGCTCGGGATCGTCGTCAGCTTCTGGTGGAGCTCGTGAAGAACTAGCTCCCGAAGTATTTTCAGAAGATCGAACCCATTCACTGGTTTCCTTATCCTTTATCCATCCCGCTCTCGTTAAGGAAAGAAGATTAATTTGTTTCTTTAGAGGAAAGACGGCATCTAGACCTACTCTAAGCTCGACTTTAGAAAAATGATTACTCAGAATGCAACCGTAAATTAGAGATGAACAAAGTTTCTTGTTAGGAACAAGATTTACGGTTTCAACGATTTCAGCAAAAATAATCTGAGGTAGGTTTATTTTAATAATGTTTTAGAAACAATGTAACCACCAAAGATCTAAAGCACGAAGAGTAGAGTAACGATCTTCGGATGGTCGAAACCACCAAGAAATCATTAGATGAAGAAAATGATCATGAAGGTCTAAGACACTCGCACTATCCCTTCTTTTATAACGAGAACCTAAAACATGTTTTTCATTTGATATACCATCATTATCTAATCCTAATGTTTTGGCTATGTAAGTCGAGTCAATATGTAAGAATTATCCTAGGAGGTAGGAACGAACTCCTATGGTTTCAGTTCGAGCTCGGTTTTTGACACAAACGACATTAGAATAAAATATGCGAACAAGTTGATGGTAAACTATAGGTTCAAGGTTGCAAAGTTTATCAAATTTCCACTCTTGTAAAAGAGCAAGATATTTAAAATCGATATCTATCATAGCTTGACGAGAATGGATACGTTATTCTCTAATTTTGTAAGAGTCAAAATATTATAATACCAAAAACAATGATTTCTAGGACTAGGATGTTTGAAGCACGAGTTTTGGATAGTCATATTAGGATAAATGGGATTAGGATTAGGAATTGGAATTTTAAGAATAGGAGGAGGATTTGGAGGTGGGTTGAATTGACGGTTTGAGCGACTGGATGATGACCTAGCACATTTAGGATTGGATGGTTTAGGAAATCGGAATAGAATGAATAACCTGCAATTTAGAAAACACATGTATGCAATTCAATCAACCCCAAAACTCAATTGAGTCCTCAATATTTCAAGGTTCTCTAAACCAATCCTAATGGGCAAAGTTTTTGAAAACTATTGAAAAATAAGGTTTTGAAAAACAATATATGTATAGTTTTCATAACAACATAATTCAATTAAAACACAATAATTTGAAAAACAATTTTTTATCATTTCGAAAAGTTCAAAATTTTTGGAAAATTCTTGTGTTTTTGATGAAATTAGTTGTAATATCTAGTTTCTAATCACTAAACAATCAATGCCCGATCACTATTTCTATCTAGAACTAATTAAAACTAGTCCTATGTTCAAAATCAATAAAATAGAGAGTTTAGAAAAATTTACCTTGAAAGATGAGATTGAGTGGATTTTGATGTTGTTTGCACGATTTTAATGATGCTAGCAAGTTTAGAAGATGATATTTGAAGAGAATTCCAATTAAAAACATTTTTTTGAGGTAAAGTGGAGATATGGAGAGAGTAGAAGAGGAGAACGGTGGCAATGAGAGAAGAAGAGGGTTTGAGATTTTTAGGAGTTTTGCTCGTGTTAAAATCCAGAACCCCATGGGGGTATCGATTCCCCTAGGGGGGAATCGATTCCCCTTCAAAGGGGGAATCGGTTCCCTCATAAAGGGTATCGATTCCCTCTGCACCAAAATGCTAAAATCCGATTTTAAACACACAAAATGCTAAATTAAATTTCTCTAGTGGTATTGGCAACTCATATATTGAAAATTAATCATGTTCAAACAATCAAATTAATCTTTAAACTATATTTGAACATAAAATTAATTTTCATCAAGAATCATAAACTCCCCCTAACTAATAGCAATGAATGCAATCAAAAATTACTATTCTAAGCGTTTTTCATTTAGTCGTAAAAGTGCTAAAATTATTTTAAACACTAAGTGAAGATAGGTTGGTCAAACCTAATTCTCTCCTAAGTGTCCAAAATCTTTCCTTTTCTAAAGGTTTTGTAAAGATATCCGCTAATTGGTGCAAAGTATCAACAAATTCTAGAACTACATCTTCCTTAGCGACATGGTCTCTAATGAAGTGATGTCTTATTTCAATGTGCTTAGTTCTAGAGTGTTGGATGGGATTTTTAGTGAGACAAATAGAACTAGTATTGTCACACTTGATAGGAATGGTACCTACTTCAATTCCATAATCAAAAAGTTATTGTTTCATCCATAAAACTTGTGCACAACTACCAACTGAAATGTATTTAGCTTCAGTGGTAGATAATGCAACACAATTTTGTTTCTTTGAAAACCAAGAAATCAGCATATTTCCAAGGAATTGGCAAGTACTGGAGGTGTTTTTCCTATCTAATTTGCATCCTCCATAATTCGCATCAGAAAAGGCATGCAAGCTCAAGCTAGAGTCTCTAGGATACCAAAGTCCTAAACTAGGAGTGTCCTTAAGGTATCTAAAGATTCTCTTAACAGCTAGTAAATGTGATTCCTTAGGGCATGATTGAAATCTAGCACATAAGCAAACACTAAACATAATGTCCGGTCTACTTGCAGTTAGATAAAGTAGAGATCCAATCATTGACCTATATAATTTAACATCTACACATTTACCTCCTTCATCCAAGTCAAGCTTTGTAGAAGAGCTCATTGGAGTGTCATGAGGTTTCTTATTTTCCAGTCCAAACTTCTTGAGCATATCTTTGACGTACTTAGCTTGATTGATGAAGATGCCATCTTTTCTTTGCTTGATTTGGAGTCCCAAGAAAAATGAGAGCCCCCCATCATGTTCATTTCGAATTCACTTTGCATTAGCTTAGAAAATTCTTGGCAAAGAACATCATTAGTAAAATCAAATATTATATCATCAACATAAGTTTGAACTACTAATAAATCTTTATCTTTATGCTTTAAAAACAATGTAGTGTCAACCTTCCCTTTTGAAAAACCTTTTTCAATTAAAAAAATTGACAGTCTTTCATACCAAGCTCTAGGAGCTTGTTTTAAACCATAAAGTGCTTTTGTCAATTTAAGAACATGATCCGAAATTTTGAATCTTCAAAACCTGGAGGTTGTTCCACATACACTTCCTCTTTTATAAAACCATTTAAAAATGCACTTTTAACATCCATTTGATATAGTTTAAATTCATGAAAACATGCAAATGCTAATAACATTCTAATTGCTTCCATCCTAGCTACAGGAGCGTATGTTTCATCATAGTTTATGCCCTCTTCTTGAGTATACCCTTGAGCAACAAGTCTAGCCTTGTTTCTCACTATATTACCACTCTCATCAAGCTTATTCCTAAATACCCATCTAGTACCTACAGTAGATTTATTACTAGGCCTTTCAACTAATGTCCATACTTTACTTCTCTTAAATTGATTTAATTCTTCTTTCATAGCCATAATCCAATGTTCATCTTTTAATGATTCTTTAATATTTTTAGGCTCTATGCATGAAATAAATGCAACATAATTACAAATATTTCTAAGAGAATATCGAGTTGTTACCCCTTTGGATGGATCACCTATAATCTCACCATCCTTGACATAGTTGTACTCTCTTGGATAAGATACTTCCCTTTCTTCAATGGTTGGATTCTCAAGAGGATCATGAGTTACCTCATTTTTTGTTTCTTCCTTTGATGATGGTTCTTCAACGTCATGTCTAACTTCATTTGTATTTATAATACCTACATCATCATTCACACAAGAATCCTTCCTCTGAAGGGGATTATCATCGAAAACAACATGTATAGACTCTTCTACAACTAAAGTTCTTTTATTAAATACTCGATAAGCTTTAGAATGTAAGGAATAACCCATAAAAATTTCTTCATCACTTTTAGCATCAAATTTGCCAAGGTTTTCTTTACCGTTGTTCAAAACAAAACATTTACATCCAAAAGGATGAAAATAGCTAATGTTAATATTTGTGGCTTCCGCCCAAAAATATTTTGGCAAATTATTTTCACAAAGCATGGTTCTAGACATTTCTTCTAAAGTTTGATTTTTTCTCTCAACAACTCCATTTTGTTGAGGGGTTGTAGGTGCTGAAAAATTATGGCTAATACCATTAGAATTACAAAACTCAATAAATCCAAGATTTTCAAATTCAATGTCATGATCACTCCTAACAGTAGTTATAGAGTAACCTTTTTTATTTTGGATTATTTTTGAAAATGTGATGAAATGTTCTAATGCTTCATCTTTAGTGCTTAAAAATAGAACCCAAGTATATCTAGAATAGTCATCTACCAAGACAAATGCATATTGTTTTCACCCAAGCTAGTAGTCCTAGTTGGCCCAAAAAGATCTATATGGATCAATTGTAATACTCTACTAGTTGATACGTCATTAATGGATTTAAAAGAAACTCGTTTTTGTTTTCCTTTAGCACAAGCATCACAGATTTTATCATTATCAAATTTTAGTTTAGGCAACCCTCGAACCAATTCTCCTTGAACTAACCGTTGCAAAACACTCATGCTAGCATGTCCTAGTCTCATATGCCATAACCAACTATCATGCTCATCCTTTGTAACTAGGCATAAATTAGTCATTTCTATAGAGTCTAAATGCACCATGTATATGTTTCTTATTCTATGACCAACAAGCATAATCTTATTAGATGCAATGTCAATGACTTTACAACCATTAGTTTCAAATATGACATTGAATCCCTTATCACATAATTGACTAATACTCAAGAGATTATGCTTTAATCCATTCACATATAAAGCATTCTTAATTTGTATGGAAGATGTATTACCAATAGTACCAATACCTTCAATGTGACCTTTTGAATCATCACCAAAAGTCACTTCTCCTCTATTTTTGGCGTCAATGAACCGGCTTTTGTCTCCGGTCATGTGTCTTGAGCATCCACTTTCAAGGTACCATGAATTTGGATTTGTTTCCCGTGCCTTGTAGCAATGCTCCTTTTCCTACAAACATAGATTAATTTTTAATTTTTGGTACCCAAATTCTTTTGGGTCCATATCCATTAGTTTCCAAAATCCTAGTCCCCTTAGGTAACCATTTGTGTAGGATATCCTTATCTTTAGTAGTAATGAGCTCTTTAGGATCCCATATACTTCTAACGATTTTTCCATTAGAGGTTCTTTGGGGACCTCTATGATTGTAGTTTTTAAAACTTTTTCTAACAAAGTTGGATTTTGAATTTTCTCCATTTTCAAAACGTTTTGTTCCAACTTTATCAAAAGAAGTTTTAAGATCATCAATTTTCTTTTGATGATCATCATTGACCTTTGAAAGTAAATTTTGCAAATCCAAATTTTTCTTTTCAAACTCTTCTAGTTTGATTTGAAAATCTTTGATTTTACTTTCAAGATCGTTGTTGGTTTTGGATATGAGTTTATTTTCATTTTTCAATTTTGAAACATCATTTTTATATTTTAAAAACAATTTCTCATAATCCGAAGCCAACCCATTATATTCCTCTAATAGCTCATCATAGGATATATCATCAAAATCAGATGAGTTAGAGGTTACCTTAGAATCTTCCCCGAATGCCATCAAGCACAAGTTTTCTACTTATTGTTCTTCTTCATCGGAACCTTCTTCATCGCTCCATGTAGCCACATGAGCCTTGTGCTTATTCTTTGATTGACCATTTCTCTTCAATTATGGGCAATCATATTTGACATGCCCCGGTTTTTTTCATTCATAGCAAATGATCGGGTCATTCTCTTTTGGTTCATTTTTTAGGCCTTTATTTCGTTTGAATTTTCTCCCTCGGTAAGGTCTCATCATTTTTCTGAACCGTTTGGCAAACAATGTCATTTCCTCATCATCTTCATCTTTATCCGAATCACTCTCATCTTTTGTGGATTTGAGAGCAACTCCAATGTTTTTCTTCTTCTCATTCTCCTTTGGTGTCTCTTCAATCTTATCAAGGTCTACCTCATCTTCAAGTATCATTTCATGAGTGAGGAGTGAACCGATTAGCTCTTTAAGAGTTAAGGACGTTAGGTCCTTAGACTCGATGATTGCCGTCTTCTTTGATTGCCACGATTTTGGAAGGGAGTAGACTAACTTCCTCAAAAGCTTTTCATTTGAAATGATCTCTCCATATGATTTGAGACCATTGACAATCATTGAAAATCTATCCGTCATAGCTCTGATATCTTCATTTGGTTTCATCATGAAATTTTCATAGCTATGCGTTAGAATACTAATTTTAGATTTCTTTACCTCATCGGTACCTTCATGAGTGACTTGAAGTTTGTCCCATATTTCTTTGGCGGTTGTAAAAGATAAAACCCTTCCGTATTCATATGGTCCAAGAGCACAAAATATGATATGAATGGCTTTGGAGTTGAGCTGGAACATTTTTGTCTCTCATTCACTCCACAATCTTGGATGAGTGAGAGGCTTGATGTATCATTCTTCTACGACATTCCATGATCCATGTCACTTGCTTGAATGAAGTACATCATCCTATTTTTCCAATAGGCATAGTTAGCCCCATTGAAGAAAGGAGGCTTGTTGACGGGCATCGAATCGAGACCGGAGTCGAAGTTTGAAGTAGAGGCCATTGATGACTTTGATTATCGATGTAACTCTTCTCGAATCAACTCAAGAGGTGATTAAACCTTCAAATAAGTTAGGCTCTGATGCCAATTATTGAGTTAATCGATTGACGAATATGGCCAAGAGGGGGGTGAATTGGCAATTAAAATTTTGGTGGAACCTTTTGCAGAAAATTGAAAAAAATTTGCACAGCGATTTAGATTGGTTCGACTTTCTCAACCAAAGTCTACGTCCACTACCTTAGCTATCCACACTAAGGATTTTCCACAAATTCACTAATTTGTCTTTCTTTTGAGGACAAAGAGTGACCTTATAAACCCTCAAGAATTATACCCCAAATTCTTGAGAACACTCTCTCTCAAAGAGAACAATACAAATTTGCAAACTTACAAGGAAATCCTCATAAGGTAGATTGTTTGTACAATTCTAGAATAAAGAAAAGAACACTCAAGAATGAATATAATTGAGCACAATAAGTGTTCTTGAAAGTAAAATGAATATTGAATGAAAGATAGGCTTGAAATGCTCAAACTTGAGGTTTGATGCTTTCTCTTTGATTCTTTCTTGATTCTAGTTGCTTGATGTTTCTTGTTATTGATCAATGGCTTCTAAGCTTGCTTAAATACACCTTGAATCACTTCTGAACGTTGGGGATCATTAATGAAGTTATTGTAGCCGTTTAAGTGTGAAAACAATAAATATTTTTGCTTGGAGCGTGGGGGGAATCGGTACCCCTAATGGGGAATCGGTTCCCTCCGAGCATACTAGAATTCTCGGAACCAAACCATTTAGGGGGGAATCGGTACTCCCTTGGGGGGGAATCGGTTCCCTCTGAGCAATCTGGAATTTTTGGCTTTGAAATGGTTCAAAATATTTTGTAAAAACGTTTTGAAATTATTTTAAGATTAAAACTTAATTTTACACTTGAGTAAGGATTTAAAATGAACTTTGAAATACTTTGAGTAATATTTTGATATTCGATTTAATATATCGAATATGCTTAGAAAAATTATTTTCAAAATTAAAATTCTTTTAATTTAATGTGTTATATCGAAACATCAAAATGTTTTCAACAGTCTGGAAACTCTAATGAGTTTATATAGTGTGCAATTATGATGGTTATGAACAAAAAAATCAAGTACGTCAGCATTTCAAGATATCATTGAAGTGTGGAAATGAAATAAAGACCTTTGAAAGACCCATTCAGCAATGACTCAAAAGATGATTTATGGACATTAATTGTTGTTATTAAAGAGTGGATATCTGAAGGACAAAGAATGAATCGGTCAACAGGCATTAGTTCTGGGAGTTATTCAGCTTAAGTTATTTCTATAATCCGATAGATCGACACAGATTGTAAATGTCCTGAACCTTCATTTCTTCCTTATCAGCTCAAGTCACATTCTGAATAACTGATGATTCCGTCAGTTATTGAACTCTTCCAATAGTGATTCTGAATTCCTATATTCTATTGGTATACTGAAGATCCATGTGTCTCTGCCTATTAAGATTATCCTATACCTCTGAATAATATTCATAAACTCTGGTGTGTTCCCTAATCACATAAATATTTATCTGATTTCTGACTTGAATTCTTTTATGATACACTACCTGAGTTCTGTTTGATTTCTGAACTGGATTCTGTTATGATATCTGATCTGAATTCTGTTTTGATTTTTGATATTTCCGTTTACCGACAGAGAAATGTTTTATTTGGGGGGTTTATTGTTAGAGGAAGAATACTTACAAGTTCCTCGGCTTTGTGCTCAGGGCCTAACTATTGTGCCGGGGTTGTATGGTTCTAGGGAACCTACACATTATGTTATGTTCGGATGGGGGAATTTACTATGGTTTTTGATAAATGTTTATTTGGGGTATTGTTGGAGGAATAATATATGTAGGCTCATTGGCTTTATGCTCAGGGCCTAACTGTTGTGCTGGGGTTGTATGGTTCTGGGGAACCTACATCATGTTGTGTTCGGTGGAAGGGATTACTATGTTTTTTATAAATAAAAATATGTTTTAAAAAAAGATTTGTATATTTTTACGGAACACACTAGATAACCTATTCTGATCTCCTGAACTCAGTCATCCGAAATAATTCCCTGAAATGAAAGCTCATTATATGTTACTACCTGAAATATCTGTAGGATCTTTGCTCAGCATAAAAAATATGTAGATGTTTGAACCGATAAGGAAATATATGTTTATCTGTATCTGCACGTTCTTCAGCATCATCTGGTAGTTCTGTATTACTGAGCTTTCTGAAGCTCACTCTATTACTCATCTTTGCAGGTTAAAAGAATTGTACCAGTGTAGTTATCAACTTCAGTAAGGGAGTTATTCCGACATTGTTTGCAGAGTATGGTATATGTGATTAGGGGGCATGTAATTCTATTTTGTTTTATATACGAGTCTGAAGAAAATCTGTTTTATTTCGAATACTGATAACTTTTATTTTGTACTCATTTTATACCAATTAAAATTAAATATTTTTATATGTTAAAAAATCTAAATATTTATTTTTATTTTTCTTCTATGATCAATCGATGTAAACATCAAGAACTCTGAATTATATTAGTTTTTCCCAACAAATTGAATTCTATAAAAAAATACATAGAAAAAATCTAAAATGCATAGATTAACCTACATATCAAACTCGTAAGCTTAAAGGATAACATCAATTCCTTAACTACTTAGGTAGGTTGGTTCATGAAATTTTAGTAAATACTATAAACAAACATTTATTTGTTCTTTAATAAGAACATGTGAAAATATAAAATCCAATGTCTTTTTTTTTATTTGGACAAATTTTCATTGTTTTTTGTAGTTGAGAAATAATGGGAACAAAAATAAAGAATGGTTCGAATAAGATTAACGTACAAATGGAAACACACATGGATAAACATACAAATGAAGAACTATGTCTTAATGACATGCTGTTGATGTCTACCATGTTCATTAATATTAGCTTTGTCTTTATTAAAAGTTCAAATATAAAATACAAAATACGAATTGTTCTTTAGATAGATTTTCCATCTGCTGATAGTTTGATCGAGCGATGTACATGTTGTTGGAGAGAAACTGATATAATTTGGAGTTGTTGATATTTACATTAATCGATCATATAATAAAAAAAAAAAATTTAAACATATAAAAATATTTAATTTTAATTAATATAAACTCTAGTTTATATTTAAATAGTAAAAATAAAAGACTCTAATTTAATGTATTAAGTAAAAATAAATAAAATAAAAATTATATAAAAAAGTAAGAAAAAACATTTTAATTTTTATCCCACATTGTTACCAAATATAGGCTAAACACTCCGCCATGTCATGCCTATATAAACTAACACCCTTAGGCTCTTTATCTTAAAAAACTAATATGTATTAAATTACATTATTAGTCTCTTTAATTTTTTTAAATTTTTTTAAATTTTTTTAAATATGTTTTATGAAAATTTAGGAAAAAGTTTACCCTATTAGATGTGCTTCTTAGTTGGCATGTCATGTCAACTAAGAAGGACACTCTTTTATCTCGTGTGTAAAACGCGTTCTACAAAATACGCCTCTCTCTTTGTTAGAAATAGTATTATTTTGATAAAATTTAAAGAAACAATGTTAACTTGATATTTTTAATTTTTGGTGATTTTTAAATAGAATTAGTCCCTTTAACAATGTTAACTTGTTAGAAGGATACCCTTTTATCTCGTGTGTAAGATGCGTTTTACGAAATATGCCTCTCACTCTTTGTTAGAAATAGTATTACTTTGATAAAATTAAAGAAACAATGTTAACTAGGGGCGTAAAAAGCTGACCGACCTGTAAAACTGACTGAAACCGACTCAAGTTAAAACTATTTTTGACTTGCGCTGTAGCGATCTGAAACTGACTCAAGTCGAAACTGGTGTTGACCTGAACCCGAGTTGGACTTGGAAATTGTGGATCTGAACCCGACCTGCACCCGACCTGATAATGACCTGAACCCGAATTGAACCGAAAATATGATACCCGAACCCGACCTGCATCTGACTGATATGAACCCGAACCCGAGATTGACCTGGTAATAACTGTATTACCCGACCTGTTTTCAACTTGACATGTTATGAACTTGACCTGTAAATGATCAGACTTGTTATTGATTTGATCTAATATTTACATGACTTGACATTTACCTGACTTATATATCACCATTGATGAAATATAAGATTTTAATAAAATTGTGAGATTTTGAGTTTATAATAAATCATACTAATTAATATGATTAATTTTTAAATGTTATAATAAAATATTAATTATGATAATTAAATTAATAAATATATTTAATATATTAATTATTATAATTAATATACTTTATAACTAATACTTATATTTATATACTTTAATACTTTATATTTAATACTTATATTATATAGTTTAATAATTTATATTATATACTTTAGTACTTATATACTTTATATTTAATACTTATATTTATATACTTTAATACTTATATTCAAACACTTTATTACTTTATATTATATATTTTATACTTTATATATAAAGTACCAAATTAAACAAACATGAAATTGGAAATAAAAAATTGAATAAATTAAACAACACTTTATATACTTTATACTTTATATTAAATTATATTATATACTTTATACTAAAATGACACAGATTTGAGTTTTTAAATGATCATTTAGTTATTATTTTTTATTATTTTATGTGAATATATTAATAAGAATTTTGATTTTACAATGAAAATTTTAAATGTGTCTCATCTTATTGTATTCGTTACATTTAAAAATTTTAAGAATTTCTTATTTTGTTGTTTAAAAATTAAATAAATATTTAAACATAATAAATCCTTTAAACTTTTTTAAAAAATCAATTAAAAGTCATTTAACACATCAACACTATAGACTATCATGTCATCACAGTTAATTGTTACGTCGATGTCGTAATAATCAATGACATGTTTCATAGATCAAAGATAACACTAATGGGTACGAATGATAAATTGATAAAACTAAAAATAAAAAATAATATTGTTGATTCTAGTTGACTACAAGAACAAAATGTGTATTAAGCCAAATTTTAAAAAATCTATTAATTAAAAATAATGAACTTATAATAATCCATAAGATTATTATTGTTATTTACTGAATCAATTTTGCATAATTGTATACATTATGACAGTTTGGTTAATTGAACTAAAAATTAGTGACCTAATTTATATAACTATACAAAATTAATTCAATAAATAGTAGTAATAACCTTAGGTATATTTATAATAAAATATATACTTTAAATATATATTTTTATCCTGATTCGTAGATAAATTTATTTTAATTTATTAAAACTAGGATCAAATTGAAAGAATATATAAATAACATGGACTATTTTTGTAATTATACCATCTAGGTAAGCATCTAACGGCCCACGTGTGATTTTCATCATACCTGTCAACGGCTGTTAACATCGACTAACCAATTTGTGACAAACGATAACATTAGTGGATGATTTGTGACTGTTGATACAACAGTGGTGAAAATGAAAAACTTGCTCAAACATTAGTGATCATTTGAGTATTTTACCCTTTAATTATTTATATTTGCAATATTACCTTTTTTATACCAATGGGCAGTCCATTATTGAATCCAGGCAACTAATATTGGCGCCAAATAATACTGGCGGGTGATTTGATGAGTTTAGAGGCGGGTGATTTGATGAGTTTAGAGGCGGGTGATTTGGCGCCAACTACTACCTAGATTAGGTTGATCAAAGCTGTAGAAGGAGTTTAGAGGCGGGTGAGTCGGAGCCAACTAATATTGGCTTTACTTTCAAATTTTGAGGAGGCTTAATGCAAAAAAAAATATTATATTATTTATTAATGAATATTTTATTTAAAGTAATGTGTCTAATATTTCAAATATTTTTTTAATTTTTTTTATTCGTCACGATTATTAAAAAATTGTTCGTTGACATGTACCACATTTATAAAATTTTAAAATTTATTTAAATTAAAAAGATTAAAATTTTAATACATGCATCATACATACATATATACATACATAATATATACATATAACATATGTATCATACACACATTAATATATTTTTATAATATTTTTAAATTAAAATATCTATTAAAATATTAAACTTTTAATCTTATTTACACGATAGTCTATGTAATGCATGCATCATACATACATACATGCATACATATCAAAAAATGAAATTATAACTTCATTATTTACTGATATATTTTTTATGTATGATACACATACATTAATACACACATTATGCATATATACATATATGCATGTAATACATATATTATGGTTTAGGGTTTAGGGTTTAAAGTTTAGATTTTAGGGTTTAGGGTTTAGGGTTTAGGGTTTCTATAAACTATATACTTTATTATTTTATATAGTTTATGCATAGTGTTCTATAAACTATATAAGTAATTTACTTTATATAGTTTATATATATATATATATATATATATATATATATATACATGGTTTATACATACATATCATATGAAATTATTCAAAAAAAATTAATAAAATTATTTAAATGTAAATTATATAGAACATGATTAATTATGTGTTAAATAATTAGTATGTCACATTGCATATTATATGGTTCATAAATAGTAGTACATGTTATATTAATTTCATTTGCATAATTAGTATTTTAGTTGCATGTTAGGTTAATTCATATTAATAGCCCATTTATTTTGTTGTTATGAGTAAGTAATAATAAAACAAAAAATAAGTTCATTTGCAATAGTACTAGTCCATTTACATTAGTTTACATAGGCCCAATACATAAGCCTACTATTTTATTACAAATATATATGCACAAGTGCTAGTTCATTTATATTAGGGTTTATGGTTTAGTGTGTATGGTTTAAAGTTTAGGATTTAGGGGTTATGAATTAGGGTTTAGGGTTTCTATAAAACTATATACTTTATTATTTTATATAGTTTATGCATAGTATTTCTATAAATTATATAAGTAATTTACTTTATATAGTTTATATATATACGTTATATATATATATACACACACACACTATATATAGTTTATACATACTATACATGGTTTATACATACATGTACTATAAGTTACATATATAGTTCAGGGGTTAGGGTTTAAGGTTAAGGATTGAAGGTTTAAGGTTTTTATAAACTATATACTTTATTACTTTATATAGTTTATGCATAGTGTTTCTATAATATATATATATATGTATATGTATAATCTATAGATTACTTATATTAGTTATACATACATATATATACTATATAAAGTTTATATATAAACTTATATTGTACATATATAATCTACAATTAAACAATAACTAAAATGAAAGAAATCAAAAATCAAATACAAGTGGAAAAATGATAATTGTTGGAGGAGCTCGAGCCTAATTAAATATTTTCATATGTTAAAATATCTAAATATTTATTTTTATTTTGCTTCTATGATTGATCGATGTAAACATCAAGAACTCTAAATTATATTATTTTTTCCAACAAACTGAATTCTATAAAAAAATACATAGAAAAAAAATCTAAAATATATAGGTTAACCTACATATCAAACTCGTAAGCTTAAAGGATAACATCAATATCAAACTCGTAAGCTTAAAGGATAACATCAATTCCTTAATTACTTAGGTAAGTTGATTCATGAAATTTTACTAAATACTATAAACAAACATTTATTTATTCTTTAATAAGAACATGTGAAAATATAAAATCCAATGTCTTTTTTTTTATTTGGACAAATTTTCATTGTTTTTTTTAGTTGAGAAATAATGGGAACAAAAATAAAGAATGGTTCGAATAAGATTAACATACAAATGGAAACACACATGGATAAACATACAAATGAAGAACTGTGTTCGAATGACATGGGGTTAATGTCTAGCATGTCCATTAATATTAGCTTTGTCTTTATTAAAAGTTCAAATATAAAATACAAAATACGAATTGTTCTTTAGATAGATTTTTCATCTGTTGATAGTTTGATCGAGTGATGTACATGTTGTTGGAGAGAAACTGATATAATTTGGAGTTGTTGATATTTACATCGATCGATCATAGAAGAAAAATAAAAATATTTTAATATTTTAACATATAAAAATATTTAATTTTAATTAATATAAACTCTAGTTTATATTAAATAGTAAAAATAAAAAACTCTAATTTAATGTATTAAGTAAAAATAAATAAAATAAAAATTACATAAAAAAAAAAGAAAACTCATTTTAACTTTTATCCTACATTTTTAGCAAATATAGATTAAACATTCCATCATGTCATGCCTATATAAACTAACACTCTTAGGTTTTTTATCTTGTGAAACTAATATGTATTAAATTACATTGTTAGTCCCTTTATTTTTTTTAAAATTTTTTAAAGTGTATTTTATTAAATATGTTTTATGAAAATTTAGGAAAAAACTTACCCTTTTGGATGTGCTTCTTAGTTAACATGTCATGTCAATTAAGAAGGATGCCCTTTTATCATGTGTGTAAGATGTGTTTTACGAAACTCTTTGTTAGAAAGAGTATTACTTTGATAAAATTTAAAGAAATAATGTTAACTTGATATTTTTAATTTTTGGTGATTTTTAAATAAAATTGCGAAAAAGTGGTTTTTGGAGATGCAAGTGTAGGGGTGTTCATTCAGTTAATTCGGTGGCCGAATCGACCGAATTATCATTTTCGAATTAATCGAATTTTTTTTTCTTTAACCGTTAACCGAACCGAACTTTTTTTCGAAAATATTAACCGAACCGAATAAATTTTGGTTAATTCGATTCATTTTCGAATTAACCGAAATTTTTTAGAATTTTAGAATTTAATATTTTTTTAATTAAAAAAAATTTACAATTAATTTAAATAATATCTAATTAATTTGATTCAAACATTTTGCATTTAGTTTTGATATTATTTTAATTAATTAATATTGATTTGAGTTTTAAATGGATTGGGTCTCTTAATATAATTATATTTAAAGGTTAATTCGGTTAATTAACCGATTTCGAACCGAATTAATCGTTAATCGAATTCTAAAAAAATCCTTAACCGTTCTCCGACCGAATTAATTCGGTTGCCGACCGAATTAATCGAACTAATTTGGTTCGATCGATTAATTCGATTAAAACTGAATTTTGAACACGCAAGTGGAGTGAGAAAACAAATAGATAACGTGGAGATAAAAAGCAGTCAAAACCAATGGCATTGGCATTTGGGTTGCTTATTTCCATAGGTGATTGCTAACCACAAGTTTTCAATTGCACAATTGGTCCATGTCATTATCACATTTTTCAGTACCACCACTCTTTGCGGTGGCATGGCATGTTAGACATATATAATAAACGAAATGACCCCATCACTCGTTTATGCAATTCATGTTTATTTTTGAGTTTACAAATTAAATTATTTCCGTAGATAAAAGAATAGTTATTATCTCTTGAGGTTTTATATTCTAAAATCAAGACAACAAGGATGATAAGCATTCATTGTTAAATTATTAATAATCTTAAACATATATTATCTTATAATCACCTTAAATTAATAAAAAAAAAGAAATTCATACTTTTATATCTCATTCTTTTATATATATATATATATATATATATATATATATATATATATGAGAAAACTACATCATATATTAATGAATTTTATATGTTATATTATTTATATATATTATTAAAATTATTATTTTTTAAATTATAACATCTAATTTTAATTGTTGTTTTAATTATATCATTGAATCGTTAAATTATTAACAACACGATGACATGTCTAACGGTTTTCGATATAATTGTCACACTAAAATATCGTCATTTTGGTGCAATTGTTTTGATGTCCACAAAACTCAAATTAACAACGTTTTACTAGAGGAAAATTATTATGATGTTACATTTGAATGATTCGAACTTCGAACTTTAATCTATGATCAACTTGAGCTTTTGTTATATTTCAACAAAAATAATATAAATATTGAACTAAACTTGAGATTATTTATAGTTTACGTTGTAAAACTAAATTATAACTTATAATAATAATAATATATATATAATATATTTTTATAAATAATTTATAATAGAAAACTAGTTTTTTATAAAAATTCATGAAATTCCATAAAGAAAACCTTTAAATTCTCAAAACGTTAACATCTAAATCCCTAAATCACTCGTTACTACCATCGGTAGTCACCCCGTTACCGTCGCGCTGTAGTATTTTTATAACTCAAATAGATAGAGATATATAGACTTTGGTTTGCCTATGTACAGAAAATACTTTTATTAATGTTTATAATACCATACACATAATTTTATAAAGCCAATATTCATATACATATAGTTAATTATATAATATATACCATACATATATAATATAAATTTATTTGATCATACAATTCAATAAAATTAGTGATGTAGCGTAGTTATTTAGTTAAAGTTTCATTAAAATATATGCAATATGACATTATATAATATAAAAAGTGTAAATAATGTTGATAAATTTATATACATATTCTTAATAGTTTGGGTTTTGAGGATGATAGGTTGCTTCGGATCAACTATCCCAGACACTCTTTTTTCTCCATTTAGATGTAGGGAAGTTTTTTAACGAGACTTAGTTGTTGTCTTGTTTTGTATGTGTATACTTTTAAACATAATACAAAACTCCATTTTTTAGAAAAAAATAATATGTAATACATATATAATATATTTCATTAGTCAGTGTTATAATGAGACGAAGTCCATGATATAATATAACATATTAACATATTTTTAGTATATTTATAATTTATAGAGCTTCTAAATTATTTGAATTTATTTAAATCTATCGGGTTCAAATCGATTCGAATATAAAAAAAATTATAGTTGAAAAAATTAAACTAAAAAATCCTAAAACTAAAATAATCTAAACACGATGATAACTCAATTCAAACTTGACTGGCATGTCAAGTCTAAATGTATTTAGATTATATGTGACAGTGTATAAAGAAAAACTATTTTTAAATCATATAAAAATGCTAATTTTATGAATTTTCTAATATTCTATTTTATTTTTTTCGAAATAATTTAGTCCCTCTATAGAATGAATTGCTTCTGATTCGATTGGTTGTGACTATGAACTAAATCAAAGTAGTCAATGTCCCATGTGGAACCTGAAGGACTAAGGCAGCAAATATCAAACATTGCCACAAAATTGCTAACGGAGCACTCAAGCAGATCCTTTAATTAATTGTTTGTCATGCATTGTACTATCAATTCAAATCTCTTATTCACAAATTGCAGCATATTCTAATCATTAATTAAGTAAACTAAAATACATTTTTTTACCAACAACGGTCTAGTGAGATGAGGCACTTGGTCATTTAAGTAAGGTCAGAAGTTCGAATTTTGAAGTTTGATAACAGAGCAAATTGGGTTGGGAGGGTCGCCCTCGTCTTTTTAGTATCCGATCTGAATTAGTCGTTCAATAGATCCGATACTAGTGATTAATTAAAAAAATACATTTCTTTGTGTGTGAAATATGCTTGGGAATATGCCATTTTGATGACCTAATTAAACACTAATTGTTCTTGTCCACAACCACATGACATTTTCTAACCAGGTTCTCCCTATCCACACCTACACAACAGACATTCCTATTCCCATTTCAATTAGGCACTAAATAATGCACCGATTTGTTTAGATTCGACTGTTGTTTGACTTAAATCACATCGCAACTAGTGTTTTGGACCTACCGCTTCTTGTTTTTTTCCCTTTCAAAGATTCCATGTATCACAATTCAAAATGTGGGCCGCCTCTTAAGGATGATTTTATGAATGAATTAAACTCGAATGAATCACATTTAATAGATTTCAGTAAAATTTGAATAGGTGCAATCAATCGAATTTTAATTTTTAAATAAAACCTTCATCTTGTGTTTAACACGAGTTGCTCTGCTGATAGTGATAAAAAAAGGTTCTTTGGACGATCTAGTTTTGATTTTCAAAGCTAAATCTTGTGGGAATAGAATCAACAATTAGGAAGGTAAGAGTTTTGATCCAAGACCATGAAAATGTTCCATGTCTTGCTCTCTACTGCTTTCCCGTATTCGACATGATTCGAGAAAATCGGGTAATCGGATCGGCAGTAATCCATGGAAAAAAAAGATGGTCTAAGCTCTTTTGCCATTTTAATTATGGAACATGCAGGGCTCATCCATTGATAAATGGCAGGTGACGGGGAAGATTCAGACAAATATGTTGTGACATGACAGTGCATGCCTGAAATGTAGCATTATTAGCAAAAGGGAAAAAAAAGATTCTATGAAAACAATCACATGTCACTCACTCAAACAATTTTACAATATAAGGAAGTTCAGCAATCATTGGATCAGAAGAAAAAAATACAGGCCAATTATTATGTACCTGGAATCTGAACCACTGTTTATTGACAAACAAGATGATGTTTTTGAGTTCTTGTTTACGGTTGCAGGAGGACGGCTACCAAACTTATGCCAAGCAACAACAACCGTAATGAAATTGGTATACTATATAAATGATCAATGCTTGATCTATGTTTTTCGGATCCTGGTGCAGCGGCGGTACCTGCGTCGGATTTGTCACATTCTCCGAATGTCTCATTTGCCTACACAGTTTAAACAACGGTTGAATATCGGAACTATTTGAACAGTGGAATGTAGGGTGATGGGGGGTAGAAGAATGCTGTTTCAGACCTTGCAATCAGAAATGTCTGCACATCCGCAAACTAGATGACCGTTCACCATGTCTATGGCTTCTGGAGCACCTCCGCCGTCGCTCCCCTGAAATGTTCATGGGACAATTCATTTTCAGGTTGTTGATGCTTTTTGGTTGTACCACTACCAAATGAAGGTTATGCAACACTCATACCTTGTAAAAATCTACGGCAATGAAGTTTGCCCACCGGTTGCCAGCTGCCGCATAACACGTTTCTGTCATGCTAATTAATGGTGCTGAATTGTGTTTGCAGGCTTTGGTTATGTCGGGTCTATCGGGAAAGTAGTTGACTAAGATCAGTGACCTTGATTTTGCATTCATGGCTGGTGATTCCTCTCGGTTCAAGCATGAACCAGTTTTCATCCCTTGATCTCCATCTGTTATTCCCAAATGCATCAATGTCAACTATGCTCTCTTTAGTTAACTGAATAAAAGGTTATGTAAAAGGACTCACACTGGTTTTCCACCATGTATCTCCATTGATAAGCTATACCTTCAGAGGCCTCTTTAGCTGACTTTGAGGTGAAAACCACCAGGCGCTGATTCTTTCGAACCATATCATGGACCGTTGGCCAATTCCCACCGTTTTTCGGCATTCGAGGTACCGGAAACCAGAACTTCCTTAGGCCAGAAGCATCAAATACTTTACTAAATCCCCTTGGAGAGACAACATAGTCTTCAATGATAATGGTAACAATTTCTGATGGGTTTGCTTGAAGAAATACGTGAACCTCTTTTAAAACATCAATTGCAGCTTGCTGATTAAATTAAAAAAAACTATTCCATTAATTACATGATCAAAATAATGGTTAAATCTCATTTTGAGAAATCCAAGTCCATGATGTGAAATATATTTATTGACTTACAAAAGCTGTAATTGTAGCATCGTCCTCCTAAAGAGTGACACAACCGGATGCCATTCCTGAAATCATACATGTCCAGCATCAAGCCTCTAACACCATGCTGCTATTTAACAGGAAAATTGTTTAGTGTCTGATCCTTGGTGATAACATATGAAGGCCGTTCGGCTTCTAGTGGGGGAAGTCGATAAGAGCGAGTGTAACGACGCTTGATATCAAGAGAAACGGCAAGAAGTTAGGTTAGCCTATCAAAGAGGAAACCAAGCATGTATTTATTAACCATATCATCTTTGCTACATGCAACTGAAAGCTGGCAGAGTCGATTCTATGTTAATCGAACTTACTTGTGATATCGGTACAAGAAAAAACGACCTGAAGAGTTCGAACAACACAAGTTATGAAGCAAATGTGACACCAGTCATATGTCAACCACAGCATTATAGTCACAAACGTACCAAACACAAAAGTACAATATATACCTGGGGAAACATGGTTTTGTATAATTTGATTTTGCTTATGCAAGAAAATGCAGGGAAGCAACATAGTGCACCCATATAAACCAATGTTCAATGCATTCATAGCAGAAACGAACAAACCACACGACAAAAAAACAATAATGCAGTTTCTTCAACATAAAAGAAACACATATGTTAAGTTAATTCAGCCAACATTATACATGTAGTTAAAAGAAGCATACATTAAGCTGGCTGGTGATGGAGTCTTGCTGGTTCGTAGAAGCCAAAAGCAAAGTACCAGTTGCCGATTTCACTCCTAGCCTCACGAACGAGTTGTGCGTAGTCAACCATGAGTATCGATTAAACGGAAGTCCCTTAACCTGTGTTAAAGCACCGGAGTTCATATTGATACCATTTTTTACAGACATGTACAGAAAATCGATGAAACTGTACCGACATTAGTAATGGGGCTTAGAGGTTCGATTCTGGTGCATCGGGGCCGTAAGTTTCCACTTGTTATACAAGTTTCACAGTTCAACCCCGTGTCACAATTCCCATCTGCCAATCATGTCTGTCCCTCCTCTTTCAAGCGCATACATTATATTACAAACAACATAGAAACTGTCATTCTCAAGGGGGCAATGGACATGTGTCGTAACCGGTTTTTGTCCGGGCACGAATTTTTATTTGGCGAGAAAAATAATATGGATAAAAAAATGATTTTGATTTAAAAAATGTTTTGGGAGTCGCCATCTACCTTTTTGGGTTAGGTAAGTCGAATACCTAAAAATTATCTTTTGAGAGAGTTTTTAAGAAAACATCAGTTAAAAGATAAACTGATCTGCGTTTAACCAAAAATTCATTCGTTTTAGAAATAAAAAGGGATTCGTGGTCGATTACGTTTAGGGAAGGATTAACACCCCTATAACGCCCAAAATTGGTACTCATTAATTATAAATTGTCTCTATTATTGAAAATTTAAAAATTTAAAAATATATTTAATTTATAATCCTGTTATTTCAAATTTATTAATATAATTTTAAAAAAATATATTAATATATATATCTTTATTTTTATAATAAGATATTTATTTACTTAGAAATATCAGAAAAGACTTCTAGGTGCTTTAAACAACTCATTTCTTAATATTTAAAAATAAATAAATATTAATAAAATATTTCTATAAAAATAATTAAAATAAGTTAATATATAATTTATAAAAATATGATATTTATTTACTTAAGAATATCAGAAAAGGACTTATAGGTTCTTTAAGACAGTCCATTTCTTTATATTTAAAAAACAATAAATATTATATATATATATATATATATATATATATATATATATATGTTAATATGACTAAAATGAAATAAAAATAAAATAATAATTAAATATTATATCTAAAATATTAAAGTAGATATTTTGAAATATTGCTTAATATAATATAAAAAATATTATCGGTGTATACAAAACATGCAACATCACAAATTTCTTTTATCACATGCGGTAAAGGTGCATGCATTATCAGTTTGTTTAATATCATATATAATATGTTAACTACCTAACTTTGAAATTGTAATGGGGAGATGACCTAACTTGTATTGTTTAACAATTCAATTTTATCATAAGATATATTCAAAGGGATGGGACCCATTTTTTTCTTTTTGCTTAATTATTATTTATAAAATATAACTAGTGGCATTAATCATACTTTAATTAATTAATTAAAATTATGAAGCTTACTGACATAATAATAATATTGGACCTACATATATTTGCTTTTGAAATTCTATGATTTTGAGATATTTTTTAATCTAATAATAGTAATAAAATATTAGTTAGTGATTAAAAATTATAAGATCATAAAATATTTAAATTAATAATCTTAATTTTAAATTATTAAATATAAGTATTATTAATATAATTTAACCATAATAAATTAATCGGGATTAAAGCATAAATTAATAAAATTACATGGCTAAATTTGTTATTTTACCTTATTATTAATTTAGTGACTAAAATGAACTTATATTAAATTCGGATATTAAATTAAAATAAATTAAAACATGCTATTTAGATTAAAATATTAATTATTAAAATTATGAGGACTAAATCTGTTATTTTACCTAAAATATATATAATCATGTTAATGACTAAATTATAATGTAAATAAAATTTGAATACCGAATCAGAAGGATCACAAGTTTAATTCAGTGACTAATATAAAATTTTACAACATGGGATGGCAACGAGTATAATTTACCCATTTAATATTACGCATATACCCCTCCCCAAAACAGCTTCGTTTGGGAAGGGGTATTTTAAACCCTAAAATGGCCGACCCTTAGTCATTTCTCTCATTCTCTTCTTTCCCTATTCTCTCTCTAACTGAGAGAGTTTAAAAACTCTCTCGCCTCTCTCTAAATTCCTCCAGTCGGAGGAAGTTCGACAAGCGCCGGCCACCGTTCTCCGGCACCGATCACCGCCGCAGGGCACCGTCTTCGGTGGTCAAAAAATCTCAAAATACCCTACAACAAAGCTCTAAACACCCCAAAGCCAAAACTAGTATTAGTTTCCCTTAAAAATCTCATAATCGGAGTAGATCTAAGAAAATACCTTCGGTATTTTTGTTCTCCAGCGACGTTTGGTGCTTCCGGCGATGATCGAGGCTTCAAGGGTAAGTTCTCTTTCTTCTTTTTTTCTTTTCTTTGGTTTTATTGCTTGCTGGTGTTGCTGTTGGTTGCTCTTTTCTTTTTTTTTCTCTCTTTTATCATCGCAGGTTCAAAGGCTTTTATAAGCCCCATGATGGTGGATCTATGGTGAGTCACCAGATCTATGATGGTGACTCACCATAGATCGCGATGTGTGCGGCTGTCTTCATATCTTCTGGAGTCTTCAGTGCGGCGATGGTCATCGTGGCAGCAACTAGATGGGGAAC
Source organism: Hibiscus syriacus (assembly GCF_006381635.1). Classification (NCBI taxonomy): domain Eukaryota; kingdom Viridiplantae; phylum Streptophyta; class Magnoliopsida; order Malvales; family Malvaceae; genus Hibiscus; species Hibiscus syriacus. The sequence continues at coordinate 333,742 of NW_024062542.1, read as the reverse complement.
ATAACAGCGGAGTGGTTGAAAGTGAAACAGAGGAGCAGTTAGAGGAACATGGCGGCTAAAATCTCCCTAGGGTTGGTGAACCCTAAGGTTACTGCTGGTGAAATCTGGACCGTTGGATCTAAGTTAGATCCAGCGGCTGAGAAACAAGGCGGCGGCTGGCTGAGATATAAACTCTAATCGGGTTTAAGGTTTCTTGTTAGGTTTGAGCCAGTATATTTGGGCCTGAAATGTAATAATAATATTTTTTTAATAATAATAATAATAAATATAATAATAATAAAAGTATAAATAATATAATAATAATAATAATAACAAATGGATAAAAAAAATTAATATCTTCAGCTGTCTCTCTTTGCTCATTCTTGTGTTAATAAGAATAGGGCAAAGACGAAAATATAATAATTTTTTTATCCATTTGATTTCACTTGATTATGATGGCAATGTTGAATAAATTCTTCTTTGGGATTAGTTCTTCTCATTATGAACTCTTCCATTTTTCCACTGGGGATGACAATCTATCTTCTTCTGTGATAAGATCTAAGCAACATGTTGAACAAGCTCTTCTCATTATGAACTTGTTCTCCTTCATATGAGTTCTTCTTATTATGAATTCTTCTGGAAATATTGATCTTCAAAAGAGGGGTTGTTAATTTGGCTTCATATGTGATGAATTAAGGCAAGGTTGAATAAATTCTTCTCATTATGAACTTCTTCTCCTTCTTCAGATAAGTTCTTCTCATTATGAACATTTCTGGAAATGTTGATACTAATCTATCTCTTTATGTGATAGAGTCATACAAAAGGTTGAACAAGTTCTTCTTATTATGAACTTCTTCTTCCTTTTCAGATAAGTTCTTCTCATTATGAACTTTCTCTGGAAAAGTTGATGCTGATCTATCTCCTTCTGTGATAGAGTCATGCAAAAGGTTGAACAAATTCTTCTCATTATGAACTTCTTCTTCCTTCTTCAGATAAGTTCTTCTCATTATGAACTCTACCTGGCAATGCTGATCCATCGAGTGATGAATTCAACAAAAGGTTAAACAAGTTCTTCTCATTATGAACTTCTTCTTCCTTCTTCAGATGAGTTCTTCTTATTATGAACTTTACCTGAAATGTTGATCCATCGAGTGATGGATTCAAATCTTTGCTAATCTTGGAAATTCTTGTCAAATATTCAAAATGGATAAAATGAATGAAAATGCCCCTATTTTGCAAATGTCTAAATATGATGCATGAATGTTAAGTTCATCTTTATTTGATTTCAAAGTGATTAATTCAGTCTTTCTTCACTTGTGTAGACATCCACTAAATTTTCTTCTTTAAAAAGAGAATCTATCATCTTTGAAGAGAGAATCTATCATCTTTGAAGAGAGATGTAGATATGCCAAACTTAGTAGATAAAGCAAGAGAACAATATGTTCTATTGGACTCTTGAAACACATTATAAGGAGAATTCAATCTAATTCCTTTCATGTCTTCACATCTAATCAGATCTCAAACAAAGCCATTCAGACCATATCATATTGAGATACTTAACAACAATCTGCTATTCAATCTTAGTTGGCTCCACTAGTTTCTTGTTGTTAAAATTTCAACTTCTCTTTTGTGGAAAAAATCTTCATCATATCTCACTTCAAAGCTGGGTGTTGAAGAAGGCAAACTTCATTTTGAATCAATAAATGGAAACACCATATGATCGCAACATTGATTCAGCACCATAATTACTGGTTTGTAAAACATTTGACAACACATTCATCATTTCCTGTGATTTCTGCACAGATGCCTCATTAGTAAATCTCTTTCATAGTGTTTGGAGTTTTGGTATGGCTTTACAAGGACACCTAAGAACAAAACTCAATGGGAATACTAATGAGATGCTTTGGCGTGCCAGCATCAAATCACTAGAATAATGCAACTGTATGATGAACAAAGCAATTATGTATAGTCAGCTCAACTATCACTACTTCACCATTTTCATTCTTCATACTTTTTTGTTCGATTGGAAATATTTGCTCAAATTACCCTATCCCTTGCTCAGAATTTCTTTTCTGCTTTTCTGTTTACTTGCTTCCAAATGACTTTATGATGACAATAACTTGTTCGTTTTTTAACAATGATTGCAAATGTTGATAAGACTTACTTTGGATTCCATGCACTTAAAAGTATTAACATAAAGTGATATTCAGAAATCTTTTGCTTATTTCAAAATTATGTTAATGCATTTGCAAGATGTTTATATAAAATAATAAATTGAATTTCAAAAATAAATTGAATTTTGAAAAGATAAACTTGTAATCTATTAATAAATATATAGAAATGTATTCAAAGTCATGGCAAACATAGGAATGATAAAAAATTCAAATGACTCAACAAACTATTAGCATAAGTATTTCTAAACTAATCAACTTGATATAATTTAGAGCACTGAGGTAAGCTTTTGTCTGGAAGATCTCAAACGTTGCCATAATGCTTGTAGATGTAAAGTTTCTCCCAAAATATCAAACTCTTAAGAGGGTTTAATTGCCAGATGCCTAATATTAACATGCATTTGAATCTCCTTTTCAGGTTTTCAACTCAAATCCTTCCTTTGGTTGCAAGATGCTCTTTTCGGGTTTTCATCTTGACCCTCCTTTTATATTTTTCCTTTTTTTTCCTGTTTTTCTTTCTTTTTTATTTTCTTTATTTTTTTCTTCTTCAAGCATAATATTTCTTGACAGAATCTGAGTTTATTGGGTTTCTCAGAACTCTTCCATCCATTTCTGCCAAGATCAACGCTCCTCCAGAAAAGGCCTTTTTTACAACGTATGACCATTCCCAGTTAGGCATCCATTTCCCACGGAAATCTTTATGTATAGGCAAGATCTTTTTCAGCACTAGATCACCTTCTTGGAATTCTCTTGGATGTACTTTCTTGTCATGAGACTTCATCATTTGTTTCTGATACATCTGTCCATGGCAAATAGCTTTCAATCTCTTCTCATCAATAAGGTTCAATTGATCAAATCAAGCTTGGATCCATTCAGACTCATCCAATTTTACCTCTCTCAAGATTCGAAGTGATGGGATCTCAACTTCAATCGGTAAAACTGCTTTCATCCCATACTAAGGAAAAAGGCGTTGCCCCAGTAGATGTTCGCACAATAGTTCGATATGCATATAAAGCAAAGGATAACTTCTCGTGCCAATCTTTGTAAGTTTTAGTAGTCTTTGTAATGATTCTCTTGATGTTCTTATTTGCTGCTTCAACTGCCCCATTCATCTTTGGGCGATATGTCACTGAGTTTGCATGCTTGATCTTAAACTGTGCAAAAAGTTCAGTCATCATTTTGTTGTTCAAGTTCAGAGCATTATCTGTAATAATTCTCTCTGGTAGCCCATATCAGCTGATTATTTCTTTCTTTATAAATTTGCAAACTATAGACCTCTTGAAATTGGCATATGAAGTAGCTTCAACCCACTTAGTAAAATAGTCGATTCCCACTAGAATGAAACAATGTCCATTTGATGCTTTTTGTGTGATTGCCCCAATGACGTCTATTCCCCACATAGAAAATGGCCAAGGTGCAGTCATTACATGTAAGGGCGATGGAGGTGCATGAATCTTATCTGTATATACCTGGCATTTATGACATCTCCTTTTATAATCAATGCAGTCTGTATGCATAGTAGCCCAATAATACCCATATCTCATTATTTTTCTAGCCATGGAAAGACCATTTGCATGTTTTCCACATATCTCACTATGTACTTCCTCAATGATACTTCTGGCTTCACTATTATTTACACATCTCAATAGAATTTGATCATTGCTTCTTCTGTACAAAGTCTCACCATCAAGAAAGTATCCAGCAACCATTCTTCTCAATGTTCTTTTATCAATCTCAGATGCATTTTATGGATAACTTTGATACTTGATATATTGCAAGATATCATAATACCATGGTTTCCCATCTGCCTCTTCTTCCACACTGTAGCAATGTGCAGGAATTTCATATACTTGCATTTTGATCGGGATCATATCAATTTTTTTATTTGCCTGAAACATAGCAGCTAATGTAGCTAAAACATCTGCCATTTGATTTTCCTCTCGATGGAGATAATTAAAGGTGACTCTTTCAAATTCTTTAACTAATTCGAGAGTAAAATTTCGGTATTCCAGCAATTTGGGATCTTTCGTTTCCCATTCTCCTCGTAGTTGATACACCACTAACGATGAATCTCCATATATCTTGAGAAATTTAATTTTCCTTTTTATGGCTGCCTTTAATCACATGACACAAGCTTCATATTCCACCATGTTATTGGTACAAAAGAACTCCAATCTGCTTGTAAAAGGATAATAGATATTTTCTGGAGAAATTAACACTGCCCCAATTCCTTGTCCCAAGGCATTGGATGCTCCATCAAAATAAAGCTTCCAAGATTCATCATTTGTTATTACTTCTTCATTCATGGATATGCACAACATATCCTCATCTGGAAAATTAAAACTCAGAGACTGATAATCATCTGATACACGACTGGCCAGAAAATCAGCTATGACACTTCCTTTTATAGCTTTTTGGTTGACATATACAATATCAAACTCGGATAATAACATCTGCCATCTAGCCATTTTGCCTATCAAAGCTGGTGACTCCATTAAGAATTTTAGAGGATCAAGTCTAGATATCAGCCAAGTGGTATGATATAACATGTATTGTCTGAGTCTTCGAGTAGCCCACACCAAGACACAACATAATTTTTGTATTGGTGGGTATCGAATTTCACAATCAGTAAATGATATGATAGCCAATAGCAAAGACCCGGAGAAGTACCCAAGTCGCCCCATCACACGAGCAAGGGCTAAGGAATTTCAAGCAGCTATGGAGAGTATGTTTACATCACGTTTGGAACGTGATGAAAAAGGAATAATAAGGGAGGAATACTTTACTTTGCTTATGCATGAATTTGCATGAGAATTTAAAGTTTGCATAACATTCATTGCATTTAATAAGTGTGTTGTTCATTCAAGCATGCATTGCATTTAAATCATCTAGTTCATTCATCAAATTAGTTCTTTTATTATATTAACTCTTAATTGTTTCATGGATGTTTTCAATTAAATATTGAATAAAGTTCACCTTTGTGTCTAGGTGCATGAGAGAAGTTAAATGGTTTCATCATATGCAAGAATGTCAGTCAGAATGTCTTCCAATTCTGGATGCGATACAGATGTGTTTGGTTCTAGAAATCAATTGGAAATTATTCCTATATCTCTTAGCTTTCCAACGCCTTTTGAATCACCTTAATCCGATATCGGGAGCTTGAGATATGATCGATTTATTGAAGACAGTGCAGGCTGGAATTTTGTTACGGGAATTTTATGCATGGATGATTTGGATGAGTTTGAGCCAAGGGAGAGTCTTTTCAACTTCAGCCAAGTGACAAGCCATTGAAGGACTCTTAATTCACCTATTAAAGGCATTCAAAGCTGATTGTTATCATCTAATTTCAAGGGCTGTTCATATTCTTCAAGGGAGCATGCAATGAAGGGTGATTTAATTCACTTATCAAGACAATTTTCAGCATGGAATAGAAAGAGTCTTCCACCCCTTGGACGAAATTAAGGCCAAATTCAGCTTCAAATTGTCTAGATTCATCCCCAAAATGATCTAGAATATTCATCCAACTTTGAAGATAAGAAGACAAAGCATTCAAGTGCATTTTATTACTAAATTGATGAGAATGTTTTCATCTTTTGAAATCTTTTCATATGCTTCTTAGAAATACTATAAATAGACACCTTTGGGATCATTTGTAGGGACATATTTGAATATATAAAACATCTTTGAGAGGTTTCTTTCATTCTTGTTCTCTTGTAGAACTTTATCGGCTTCAAGATAGTCTTGTAGTCTTCATCCATTTCCTTTTGTTATAGCTTTAGTTCCTAGCTCATATACTAGCTCATATATAGCTAGTGGGTCACGTTCCCATACCCTACCATTTCGATTCCAATTTTTTTTATATTGTTGGTTCTTAGCTCCAAATAGCTAACGGGTCACAATCCGCTTTATCCTTACACACTTTGCCACAACAACACCATTTGCCACGACAACGCCATTCATACTTCACCATCTATTTTCATTATCATCAAACCACAACAACCATCACTCTTCCATCACCTTCAAACAACTTCCTCATTCTTTTCATTCCATCATTTCAATTATTATTTCATATCATTTCCTTCTTATAATTATATTTATGTAATTTCAGAGTTCAAGCTATCATTATGGGGTTTTTTTACTAGAATCACGATCGGACATTCACATATATGACTCGAAACATATAATCGAGATCATATCATTTGGTATCAGAGCTAGTCGATTCAGTAAGCGTATCATTTTTCTCTCTTCCGGGTCAGTACAAAATCAAAAAAAAAAAAGTCAAAAAGGAAAAAATTTTTTAAAGAGGGAGGGAGTAATTCTTTTCATCTTTAAAGAAAAAAAATATATTTACTTCATCTTTATATTCAATTGCTCAATTTTTGTTACCTTTGCTTACCATCTCTTTTCCTTGTAGCCAATTTCTTTTCACTATCGTTACTACCAAACCATAATTGTTTTAGCCGAAGTCCACTAGACCTTGTAAGCCTTGAGAAAGTTCCCAAAAGGACTTGTAATCAAAGCACGAGTGGTAAAAGGCAAGAGTGATCATTAAGGGTAAAAGCCATCCCGAGTGAAACACGAGTGGGAGTGACTTTTCTTGGAGTGTTTGGTGAGGTTTTGTTTTTGTTGTGTGAGGTTATTATTTTATTACTAATTATGTCTCATCATTCGGGAGACAATTCTCAAGTTACAGGTACCGTTGAACCAAACCTACAAATGCAAGCCATGGTGCGTGAATTGACTAGGATTTTGAGGAAAGAGTTGGAACCTCTCCATGAACGTATTGACCGTATTGAAGAAGAGCGTACTCAAGGATTTCGAGAGCAAGAAGATGTCAATCAAGGAGGAAATGAAGAAGTGGAAAGACCAGAAGAAGATCGTGCATCACAACAAAGAATGGGAAATCGAGGTATAAGGCCCCAAAGGTTTCGTCTATTAATGGATGATAATCTTGTTAATATCAAGATTTCCATTCCACCATTCCAAGGCAAGACGGATCCCGAGGCTTACTTAGCATGGGAAAAGAAGGTAGAGCACATCTTCGGGTGCCATGACTATTCCGAACTCAAGAAGGTAAAACTCGCTGCCCTTGAGTTTATGGATTATGCACTAATATGGTGGGATCAATTGACATCAAGTAGGAGACGCAATGGAGAACATCCTATCACTACATGGGATAAAATGAAAGCAGTGATGCGAAGGCGATTCATTCCAACCCACTACCATCGGGAGTTATTCAACCGTCTTCAAAACCTTTCACAAGGTAACCTAAGTGTTGAAGATTATCACAAAGAGATGGAGGTGGCCATGATTCGAGCCAACATCGATGAGGATCGAGAAGCCACAATGGCAAGATTCCTAGCTGGACTTAATCCGAACATTGTGAACGTGGTTGAGTTGCAACATTATGTGGAGATGGAAGACATGGTGCATATGGCCATAAAGGTGGAAAAACAACTCAAAAGGAAGGGTGCCACACGATCTTATGGGAGTGTAACTTCAAAATGGGGGCAAAGTTCTTACAAGAAGACTCCTCCATTGCCATCTCACGAAAGAGGAAGACCGCCCAAAGGAAGTAAGCCCATTGTCGAAACCAGCAAGGGTAAGACTGCCGCTACTCCAAATCGTTCTCGTGGCATACAATGTTTTAAGTGTTTGGGGCGTGGACACATTGCAAGCCAATGTCCAAATCGCAACACTATGCTTCTTCGAGATGATGGAGAAGTTGAATCGGAACAAGAAGAGGATGAGAATGAAGATGCTACCATTGATATGGAAGAATTAGAGCATGCCGTGGAAGGAGAGGTCCTTGTTGTCAAAAGAAGTCTAAACGTGCAATCCAATGGAGGAGATGAACAACGTGAAAATATCTTCCATACTCGCTGCCACGTTGGAGGAAATGTATGCTTTGTTATTATTGATGGAGGTAGTTGCACTAATGTTGCTAGTACCTTAATGGTAGATACACTTGGCTTGGCAACAAAAAAGCATCCACAACCTTATAAACTGCAATGGCTCAACGATGGAGGAGAACTCAAGGTGACCAAGCAAGTTCGAATTGCTTTCTCCATAGGGAAGTACAAAGACAAGGTGTTATGTGATGTTGTACCAATGCACGCAAGCCATTTACTACTTGGAAGGCCTTGGTAATTTGATAGGCGAGTGATCCATGAAAGTTATACCAACCGGTATACACACCCATGAGGCAAGGAAGATCACTTTAGCTCCACTTTCACCAAAGCAAATACATGAAGACCAAATTCAATTGAGAGGAAAATTTGAAAACGCCAAAGAGAGAGAGCCCATAATGGAGGTAAAAGCAAAAGAGTGTGATCAAAATGAGGGAAGGAAAATTATCATTCTTTCTAAAGAGAGAGAGTTGAAAAAGTGTTTAATGACGGCAAAGGAAGCACTTGTGCTCATGTACAAGGAAATTGTTTTTAACAGTAACTACCTTGATCAAAATTTACCTGCTTTTGTTGTGTCTTTATTGCAGGAGTTTGATGACCTATTTCCGAAAGAAATACCAAGTGGGTTGCCACCTATTCGTGGCATAGAACATCAAATAGACTTTGTTCCTGGTGTCGTCATTCCAAACCGACCAGCATACCGAAACAACCCCGAAAAAACTAAGGAATTGCAAAGGCAAGTATCTGAGTTGATGGAAAAAGGCTACATGAGGGAAAGCCTTAGCCCATGTGCCGTGCCGGTTCTACTTGTGCCAAAGAATGATGGAACTTGGCGCATGTGTGTAGATTGTCGAGCGGTAAACAAAATTACGGTAAAGTATCGTCACCCTATTCCTCGCTTAGATGACATGTTAGATGAGCTTAGCGGTTCTAACCTATTTTCCAAGATTGATATTAAGAGTGGTTACCACCAAATACGAATGTAGGAAGGTGATGAGTGGAAAACAACATTCAAAACGAAGCAAGGTCTTTATGAGTGGTTGGTTATGCCTTTTGGCTTAACTAATGCACCAAGCACATTTATGAGGTTAATGAATCATGTTCTTAGGCCATTCTTGGGTAAGTTTTGTGTGGTTTATTTTGATGGCATTCTAATATATAGTAAAACCATGGAAGAACATGTTCAACATTTGAGGTCAGTTTTACTTGTTTTGAGGAAGGAAAAATTGTTTGCTAATTTACAAATATGTACGTTTTGTACTGACAGGGTTGTTTTCCTAGGTTTCGTTGTGAGTTCTGAAGGTTTGGAGGTAGACAAAGAGAAGGTTAAAGCCATTGAAGAGTGGCCACGACCAACAAGCATTTCTCAAGTTAGGAGCTTCCATGGACTTGCAAGTTTTTATCAAAGATTCGTCCCAAACTTCAGCACCATAGCTGCCCCACTAACAAGTGTTATTAAGAAGAATTATAAATTATTTTGGGGGGAAGATCAAGAGAAGTCCTTTAATAGAATTAAAAATTGTTTAATACATGCCCCTTTACTTGCTCTACCTGATTTTAATTTAACTTTTGAAATTGAATGTGATGCATCAGGTGTAGGAATTGGAGCAGTCTTGTCTCAAGGTGGACGTCCTATAGCCTATTTTAGTGAGAAATTAAGTGGAGCTACGGTTAACTATCCTACCTACGAAAAAGAGATGTATGCTCTTGTGAGGGCAATGAAAACATGGCAACATTACCTTTGGCCTAAGGAGTTCATCATTCACATCGATCATGAGGCGTTGAAACATATTCGGGGGCAGCATAAACTCAACAAAAGGCATGCCAAATGGGTAGAGTTTCTTGAAACTTTTCCATATGTTATCAAGTACAAGAAAGGTAAGGAGAATATAGTTGCCGATGCATTGTCATGAAGGTATGTTCTTTTAAACACTTTGGAATCTAAGTTGTTGGGTTTTACTTTTATTAAAGACTTATATGTTTCTGACTCTGATTTTGGGGAAATTTATAAAGCTTGTGAGAAAGGGAAGATTGATAAATACTTTAAGCATGATGGTTTTCTATTCAAGGAAGAGAGATTATGCGTCTCTCAAGGTTCCATGCGAGAATTGCTCACTAAGGAAGCCTATGGAGGAGGATTAATGGGACATTTTGGGATAGCAAAGACTTTGGCTATACTTCAAGAACATCTATATTGGCTCAAAATGAAACGAGATATGGAAAGGTTATGTGAGCGTTGCATTACTTGCAAGAAGGCCAAATCTAAAGTCATGCCACATGGACTTTACACACCACTACCCATAACGGAAGCACCATGGATGGATATTTCAATGGATTTTGTGCTAGGGCTTCCTCGCACAAAGAACAACAAAGACTCCATCTTTGTAGTTGTTGATAGATTTTCCAAAATGGCTCATTTCATTCCCTGTGACAAAACTAATGATGCCTCACATATTGCTACTTTGTTTTTCAGGGAAATTTTAAGGCTACATGGTATACCAAGAACTATTGTGTCTGATCAGGATGTGAAGTTCTTAAGCCACTTTTGGAGAGCCCTATGGAGTAAGATTGGTACTAAGTTACTATTCTCTACCACTTGCCACCCTCAAACAGATGGTCAAATGAAGTGGTGAATCGAGTACTTTCCATGTTACTTCGATCTATCATTCGGAAGAATTTGAGAACATGGGAGGAGAGTTTACCACATGAGGAGTTTGCATACAACCGTTCAATCCATACTACTATGTGGCGTACGCCTTTCGAAGTGGTGTATGGGTTTAATCCATTAACACCGATAGACTTGTTACCATTACCTGCTGATCAAATTGTGAATAAAGATGGACTTAACAAAGCTGAGTTTGTTAAGAAGCTTCATCAACAAGTAAGGGAGAACATTGAAAAACGAACTAAGAAATATGAGTAGCAAGCAAATAAGGGTCGTAAGTGAATTACTTTTGAGCCAGGGGATTGGGTGTGGCTGCACATGAGGAAAGAAAGGTTTCCGGCACAACGAAAGTCCAAATTACTGCCTCGGGGAGATGGACCATTCCAAATAGTCAAGAAGATCAATGACAACGCCTATCAATTAGATCTTCCAGGTGAGTTTAATGTCAGTGCAACCTTCAATGTTGCTGACTTGTCTCCTTATGATATAGGTGATGATTTGGGGACAAATCGCTTTAAAGAGGGAGGGACTGATATGATAGCCAATAGCAAAGACCCGGAGAAGTACCCAAGTCGCCCCATCACACGAGCAAGGGCTAAGGAATTTCAAGCAGCTATGGAGAGTATGTTTACATCACGTTTGGAACGTGATGAAAAAGGAATAATAAGGGAGGAATACTATACTTAGCATGAATTTGCATGAGAATTTAAAGTTTGCATAACATTCATTGCATTTAATAAGTGTGTTGTTCATTCAAGCATGCATTGCATTTAAATCATCTAGTTCATTCATCAAATTAGTTCTTTTATTATATTAACTCTTAATTGTTTCATGGATGTTTTCAATTAAATATTGAATAAAGTTCACCTTTGTGTCTAGGTGCATGAGAGAAGTTAAATGGTTTCATCATATGCAAGAATGTCAGTCAGAATGTCTTCCAATTCTGGATCTATACAGATGTGTTTGGTTCTAGAAATCAATTGGAAATTATTCTTCTATCTCTTAGCTTTCCAACTCCTTTTAAATCACCTTAATCCGATATCGGGAGCTTGAGATATGATCGATTTATTGAAGACAGTGCATGCTGGAATTTTGTTACGGGAATTTTATGCATGGATGATTTGGATGAGTTTGAGCCAAGGGAGAGTCTTTTCAACTTCAGCCAAGTGACAAGCCATTGAAGGACTCTTAATATACCTATTAAAGGCATTCAAAGCTGATTGTTATCATCTAAGTTCAAGGGCTGTTCATATTCTTCAAGGGAGCATGCATTGAAGGGTGATTTAATTCACTTATCAAGACAATTTTCAGCATGGAATAGAAAGAGTCTTCCACCCCTTGGACGAAATTAAGGCCAAATTCAGCTTCAAATTGTCTAGATTCATCCCCAAAATGATCTAGAATATTCATCCAACTTTGAAGATAAGAAGACAAAGCATTCAAGTGCATTTTATTGCTAAATTTATGAGAATGTTTTCATCTTTTGAGTCTTTTCATATGCTTCTTAGAAATACTATAAATAGACACCTTTGGGATCATTTGTAGGGACATATTTGAATATATAAAACATCTTTGAGAGGTTGCTTTCATTCTTGTTCTCTTGTAGAACTTTATCGGCTTCAAGATAGTCTTGTAGTCTTCATCCATTTCCTTTTGTTATAGCGTTGGTTCCTAGCTCATATATAGCTAGTGGGTCACGTTCCATACCCTACCATTTCGATTCCAATTTTTTTTATATTGTTGGTTCTTAGCTCCAAATAGCTAACGGGTCACAATCCGCTTTATCCTTACACACTTTGCCACAACAACACCATTTGCCACGACAACACCATTCATACTTCACCATCTATTTTCATTATCATCAAACCACAACAACCATCACTCTTCCATCACCTTCAAACAACTTCCTCATTCTTTTCATTCCATCATTTCAATTATTATTTCATATCATTTCCTTCTTATGTTTATATTTATGTAATTTCAGAGTTCAAGCTATCATTACGGGGTTTTTTACTAGAATCACGATCACATTCACATATATGACTCGAAACATATAATCAAGATCATATCAGTAAACTTCTTACTCATTAATAAATGGTTTTTTTCTTTTCTTCCAGACTCATCATGCTGTCCCAGTACACATCCCATCGAATTTTCAAAGATTGTCAAGTAGAGAATTAACGGTCTATCAGGCACTGGTGATACTAAAATAGGGGCATTGGATAAATATTTCTTAATAATATCCAAAGTTTCTTGACATTCATCATTCCAGACTTCAGGATTGTTCTTTCGAAGTAACTTGAACACTGGATCACATTTGTCAGTTAATTGAGAAATGAATCAAGATATATATTTAATCTCCCCAAAAAGCCTCGAACTTCTTTTTTTGTATTGGGTGGTGGAAGATCTTTAATTGCTTTTACTTTATCTGGATCAATCTCGATTCCTTTTTGGCTGACTACAAATCCCAAAAGCTTCCATGATGTTACCCCAAAAGTGCATTTAGCGGGGTTGAGCTTTAATTGATACTTTCTCAATCTTTGGAAAAGCTTTCTTAGATTTTAAATATGTTCTTCTTCAGTTCGGGACTTGGCAATCATGTCATCCACATATACTTCAATCTCTTTATGCATCATGTCATGAAACAGAGTTACCATTGCTCTCTAATACGTTGCCCCTGTATTTTTCAATCTAAATGTCATTACTTTATAACAAAATGTGCCCCACATGGTTACAAATGTTGTTTTTTCCATGTCCTCAGGATTCATTTTTATCTGATTATAACCTGAAAAGCCATCCATGAAGGAAAACCATGCATGTCTTGCAGTATTATCCACCAATGTGTGTATGTGAGGTAATGGAAAGCTATCTTTTGGACTAGCTTTATTAAGATCTCTGTAATCCACACACATTTGAACTTTCCCATTCTTCTTTGGTACTGGAACTATGTTGGCTACCCATTCTGGATATTTAGTTGCCTGTAGGAATCCTGCATTAATCTGCTTCATCACTTCCTCTTTAATCTGCAACAACATTTCTGGCCTCATTCGTCTGAGCTTTTGTTGAACAGTTTATATTCTGGATTGATTGGAAGTTTGTGCACCACTATATCTGTACTCAAACCAGACATATCTTGATAAGACCAGGCGAAGATATCTTTGAACTCTTGAAGTAGATTTATCAATTCTCGTTTTATCTGGGTTGACAAAGTAGTACCAATTTTCACCTCTTTCATTTCTTCATTGGTTCCCAGATTTATAGTTTCAATCTCTTCTTTGTGAGGTAAAATTTGTTTATCTTTTTTTTTCTACCAGTCTTAACAATTCGGTAGGAACATCACATTCTATTTCATCCTCACACTTATTGATTTCTTCCAAACATATGGGTCGCTCTAAATTTATCTCATGATTAAATTTAGGAATAAGCATGCTATTAACATTGTGATACCTGCAAATTTAAGTCGGACATATTTCTGAAAGGATATAGTAAATTTATGAAATAAATATAAAGAATGAAAAATAATGAATGTAAAAATGTAAAAAATGTAAGGTATAAAGAATGACTGCCATTTGAAAATTTTAAGAAAACTTCTTGTATTTGATATTAAGTGAACTTAACATAACTGCCCTTACAAGATAACAAAAACTTTTTTATTCTTGGGCTAAAGCATAAAGGTTCGTTCTGAGTATTACTCTGAGTTAATACTAAAAATTACAGGGAGATCCTCAACAGTCCAATTGTTGAGTGTTTCACCAGGAAGAAAAGGCGAATCCCAGCCAAGTATTTGCCAGTTTTGTGGTCATTTGTAATCATGTTGATAAATAATCTTTCCATAGCTTCCTCAACCATGTTTTGATCTTTTTTCAACTTTTTTCTTTAAGAGCATCAACCAGCTGTTGTTCCATATTAACCATTCCTCCGGATTTGAATGTGGACTTCAAATGAGGGAAATACATACGTTCCCAATGAATTTCTTCTCCCTTCAATCTTGCCCTTCTATTTTCACCTCTTCTTTTATCTCTTTGTTTCTTTGCTGAAAATTAGGCTTAAATCCAAGCCCAAAACGATCTTTCTTCATCTTCATACTTACAGGAACTAAGCTTCCTTGAAGATTCTTTCCTAAACCTTTTCCAGTTTTAGCTCCTATGCCTAAAGTCTGTCGTACAGTTATCTTAGTGCAATCAAACAATCTGGGATGTGGAATTTTGCTTCCCTCAGCAATAAAGGTCGCATTGACAAATTCCAAAGCTCAGAAAGAGCATTCGAGAGCATCATCATTGGTTTCAATATACGGAGCATCACTTGTTACAGAAGCAATGATTTATTCCTCAGCTCCTACACATATAAGTTGACCATCAATAACAAACTTCAATTTTGATGCAGCGAAGAAGGATTAGCTCCTACAGAATGAATCCACGGCCTCCCCAATAGACAATTATATGTAGGGTGGATATCTATTACTACAAAGTCAATATTGTACACGACTGGTCCAATCAATAATGGTATTTTCATTTTCCCCAATACTTCTTTTTGAGTGCCATCAAAAGCTCGCACTACATTCTGATAACTCTTCATGTGCGATTTATCCACCGACATCCTTTGAAGTGTGACCAAAGGCATCAAGTTAAGAGCAGATCCATTATCAATTAATACTCCTAGAAAACATGGCCATGACAATGTGTGGTAATATTCAAAGCTTTCACTGATCCCATTCCACCTTTAGGTATTTCATCATTAGTGAACGTTATGTAATTATCAGCAGCTATGTGCCCCACAATCCTGTCAAGCTTGTTGAGAGATATATCTTCAGGGATAAATGTTTGATTAAGCACTTTTATCAAGGCATTTCTGTGTACTTCTGAATTTATCAACAAATCAAGAATTGAAATTCGCGCTTGCTGTTTATGTAGCTGTTCAACCACACTATACTCGCTATGTTTCAGAAATTTCAAGAATTCGTGAGAATAACACCTCCCACTTCTTGTAAAGAATCCGACTTTACTTACTGATTCCGATGTCGAAGCCACACTCTGTATTTTCTCTTCTGCTTTTTCCAGAGAAACAGATCCTCCTACCATTAAAACATTGGTAGTATAATTCCAAGGTACCCTGCGGGTATCCTTATATGGAAATGGTAAAGGAGTTGTGATAACCACTTTTGATTTTGTTGGAGCAGGATTCACTGTAGATGATTTCACAGTGATAATCACGGGATCACTTGTTATCTGCTTAAGTTTAGAATCTTCTGATGCAAACGTCATCTTCTTTTTTCCCTGGTTCTTCTTCAAAGAACTCTATCTCTTTGTCATCCATAAGTTTTTGCACCAAATTCTTAAATTCATGGCATAGTTGAATTCCATATCCCTTTTCTTGATGATATTCACATTAATTCTCACCTTCATTATTCTTTGGTTTGAATTGTTGCTGAATCATACTAGATAGGGAGAGTTGTTGAAATATCCAACCAAAGGGAGATTTAATTTCAGAAACATCAGTTTTTGCTTTCCTTCTATTCTCTTCCTGAATTGAATTCCAGTTTTCCAGTGTTAATCAAATTTTGGACCACCCTTTTGAATGCCAAACAATTTTCAATAGAGTGACCCGTAATTCTGTCATGATAAACACAGTGTGCTTTCACATCATACCATGGAGGGAATGGTGGTTGCATGGGAATCAAATGATAAGGCCGGATAACATCTGCCTTTAGCAGCGAATCATAGATCTCAATATATGGTACTGGTAAGGGTGTAAATGAAAGCCTTTTATTTTCCCTGCGAGATCCTCTGGATTATGTTCGATTAGTGTTTGTTTTCTCCTTCTTAACCCTTGGTTGGGTTATTTTAACACTTTTCGAGGTATCCTTGTTGTAGGTATTCGCTTTGTTAATTTCATTCTTCTTTTTTCGGTACATGGGTCTTTTGGAACTAGACCCCTCACTTGATTCAATTTTTCCACTTTTCATAACATTTTCAATGAGTTCTCCAGAAAAAATCAGATCTGCAAAATTTCTAGTTGCATTCCCCATTAAATGGCTTAAATAGGGAGCCTTTAAAGTGTGGACGAACATCACAGTGGATTCTTTCTCTGATAGTAGTGGCTGAACTTGGGCTGTCGTGTCACGCCATCTCTGAGCGTATTGTCTGAACGTTTCATTGTTCTTTTTTCTCCAAATTTTGGAGAGTCCATCTATCAGGGACCATATCTGTAACGTGGCGGTACTGCTCTAGAAATGCTTTTGCCAGATCCTTCCATGATCTAATTTGGGCTTTGGTCAGTTGAGTATACCATTTTAAAGCAGGTCATGACAGACTATCTTGAAAGCAATGAATTAACAATTTCTCGTCTTTCATATGACCTGCCATTCTGCGACAAAACATGGTAATGTGGGACGAAGGGCATGTAGTACCGTCATATCTTTCAAATTCATGAACTTTGAACTTGATGGGGAGGATTAGGTCTGGAACTAAACTCAAGTCGCTGGCGTCAAACCCATAGAATGATTCAGTTACTTCTATGGATTTTATTCTTTCCTCTAAGCTCTTGATCTGTCTGGTCAATTCTTCATTGGTTTTTTCTTTCTCATTCAGCTTATTTAAATATGGAATTAGATGCTCAACATTAAATTCCCCTATCTTCACATCCGATATAAGTGGATTTTTGCTTGAAGACGCAAGATCTACTTGTTGATTTTCCTTAGGTTTGGTCTCTTGAAGTGCTGAAGTGCGAGCATGGATTTGTACAGGTGTGATGCCAGAATGATAAACCGGTTCCGGTGTGAAAGCTAAAGGATACATAGGTTCTTGGTTGAAAGGTACATGATTTTCATGAATTTTTCCAATGATAGCTTGCTTCCTGAGCATATCCTCTATTTTCTGCATCATACTTTCTTGTAAGTTTGCAATGCTGGCTTCAATTTTCTCTAACTTCATTCTCATCTCTGCTTGTTCTTTATTATGCTGTTCTTCGAGACGTTGTATTTTATCCTCCATTTTCTTAGTAACTTTTCTAGTACCGTAGTGATGTTGAATTTCTTGTTTGGTCAGGGTAACTTCAATTAAAAATCCTTTTCATATTATTTTTTTTAAATTTTACTTAATGAATGTTTATTTTAATGCAAAATAAAAATTATACATAAAGAAAATAATGCAATGAATAATGAATGTATGCAAAATGAATGTATGCAAAAGGTATTGATCCCAAAAAGTTAACTGTCATAGAACAACTTCCATCAACATAACTTTCCTATTAAGCTCTATGATTTCCTTCATCAGCCATGACATCTTCTTTCCAAACTTAAAAACTGGATCAACGTGATGCTCAATAATCTTTGCTTCAGCAGATAACTCCCCAATATATCTGGCAACTTCGCTCATCTGTATCATGGCCTCAAATACCATACTGCTTCTTTCTTCACTTATTCCTTCATAGAAATCAGTCGATTTTTTCCATTGCTCATTAGTTCCCTCGAGAGTTTGCTCTAACTCAGTGATCTTTACTTGACAACTGTGCAAAGTACTTTCAAGATCTCGGATTCGTCTTCGTAGTGAAGCGTTCTCCTCATAACTTTCTTTAAGGTCACTAGGTCCCAAACGAACTTTCTCTTGGAATAGTGATTCTTTAAGTTGCAAAATGTAGGCATTAAACTCTTTGTTTTTGTTTCTACACTGATCCAAATCCTCTTCAAGTTTTGTTTGCATTTCTTGTGTTCTTTGACTAAGCTTCTGGATTTGCACATTCTTGTTTCTACATCGTTGCATCCAATAATTAGCTACCTCTTGTTCTACTTCGAGTCTGGTATTGAAGTTCTTTTTCTCCAAATCTCATTTTTCCTTTTCAACATCGAACTCTTCAATCTTTTGGCCCCTATCTTCAAGTTCGGCAATCACATTGTTCATTTCAACTTCAAATCCTTTGAACATGGTGTTTTTCTCATCCTCAAATTGCTCAAGCATGCCATTCTTCATATTTTCTAATTCTTTAGCTCAATCCCTTTCTTTCTGCATTTCATTCATAATCTCGCGACTTTCAGCTTTGTGCTTTATAATTCGCTCCCTTTTATCAACCTCAAGATCTTTTATTTTTTGCTTTCTTTTCTCAAGGCTTTTGAGTAAACGATTATTTTTTCCTTTCAAATCTTCGACTCGGCTTTTCTAAATGCAAAATATTTGGTCATCTGTGTTGCTGATCTGCTCGATCTTGATGCTCTATGGGATATTTACAGCTCATGGTAATTCTTCTTTAACGTTCTGAACTCACCATCAACCTTTTCTTTATTTTTCCCTCAGCATTGCACATTGTGCTGAATGAAAGTCAACGTCAACGCCAAACATAGCTTTATATTGTCGCATTTGTTCTAACTCTTTCGATCAATCTTCTCTTTCTACTTCAAACTCAGCTCTTAGGATTTCAATCTCTGATGAGACTACTCGAATATGATCTTCCATAGAGATATCCTCATTTTGATCTGGTATAGGAATATTTTCATTTTTCCTAACAGATCTCCATTCCTCATAATCAAGAGTTAACATTTCTTTTGCTGCCTTAGCTCGAATACATAAAGTTGTTTTCCAAGTTTTAACGGCCTCCATGATGTTTATTTTGTAATTTTTGCTGTGAAATGCGAACTCGAATGAATGTAACCCAACAGTCACATGAATAAATTGACGACCCTCGTACTGCCTTATAACCATAAGTGGTGCATATCCGATTCCTTCCCACAAACCAAGCAGCATCACCCAGTTGTAGTCATCACATTTGTAAAGGAATTTCCTTTGAATTTACCACGTGGCGCGCCAAACAATGTCATGGCTTTGCAGATTTCGAAGGGTATTTATCCACATGTTTCTTGTGACTTCTTTCGGCCATTCTTGTTCCAGAAACTCTTTCAATGATGAGTAGTTCGTACTAAAGCGACGGTATAAAACCTTTTCTATTCTCCAAAAATGGCTACGGATCCATACATATAACAATGGTGTACATCCCAAAAATTGTCCACCTCCTAGCCTTCTGCAAGCGCTTAACGATCGAAAAGTCTCTGCTAGAATGGCAGAAGCAAGATTAACCCCTTTTTGGTAGCTGCTCAAACAAATCTACTACTGCTGCCTCAGTGTATCCCAATGCTTTCGGGAAGATGACCATACCATATATACCCAAAGCAAAGAGATCAAATCGTACTTTATCATGTGGATGACTCTGAATAATTTCTTTGATGTTGGTCCATGCAATGCCTTCGCCTTAGCCCTTTTGTTTCGTACGAGCCACTACCCATTCCTCTCGTACTCCTGCAATCTTTGCTAATTTAACTCAGAAAGGTTGAGTTTTAAATAACCTTGAATAAATTCGATTCTCCAAAGCTCCTTCTATATGTAGCAAAGTTGTGTACTCTTCAATAGTAGGAACCAAGTCCTCCTTATTGAAAGTGAAGCAATTATACCCTGGATTCCAAAATTGAATCAGGGCGAATCAAGTCATCATCAACTTCGACATAGAGAAAATATGGGATGTCCCCGTAAGACTGATAGAACTACAACTTCCTGTTTGAGTCCCAACTCTCCCATATGCTTAGTAAATCTTGCATATCATTTCTTTTCAGAGAAACCAGAACATAACTTGTTAACTCGGGTACATAATCATCCTGCAGACTGTCTCCTCCTCGTCTCTGTAAGTTTGACCACTGTCTTACTTCTGAGTTTGAAACTATTTGATTTGAACACTTTTTATCCATAGATGAAGGTTTTCCAATGAGACAATTAACTCGAAGATCAATACCTTTAATCCTGTATGATGCTATGCAAACAACAAAAATAAAACAAAACATAAAAATAAATGAACTAGTTCAAATAATAAAGAAGGAAAAATTTAATTTAATAATATCTATGCAAATAAAACAGCTTTCTTCATAGCATACTTTAAATAATCTAAATTCACATGCAATTTATTCAGCAGGAAAATAAATAAATAAAGGAAAAAGTTAGAATTCATTTCTCCTTTGTGTACGTCTATTTTGGCATGGCTTTAGATCGGAAGAGTTTCTAGGGTTTACTATATGCAGAGTTTCAGTTCTAAGAGTAAAGGTACCCGAATTATCCTTGTTAGTGCCCCATTAGGCTACTAACCCTCAATCCTAGTCCACTACATACTTAAATGGATCGAGTTCAATTCGAGGGGACATATTTCTCTATGCCTGACACGGAGAATAAATTCTCACGAAGACATAGAGCATATGAACCCCAAAAGCTACTTGCTAGGTCTGACACGGAGAATAAATTCTCACGAAGACGTCGCTTTCACTCCCACTTAAAAGGGACATAACTCAAGTATAGAGCTTATGTTATGCAAGTGTTGTGTGTGAGGAGAAATATTCAAACCTCCGACAAATAAATAAAATAAAATTTAATATCTGAAAACAATAAAAAATAATTAATAAAGAAGAATACATAATTAATATCATAAGTAATAAAAATTTTGAAAGAAAAGAATTATAAATTAAATAAATATGAATTTTGAATTTCTAATTGATAGAGACAATTTATAATTAATTTTAGAGCTTGACCAAGTCCCCAGCAGAGTCGCCAAGATGTCGTAACCGGTTTTCGTCCGGGCAAGAATTTTTACTTGGTGAGAAAAAAAATGTAGATAAAAAATGATTTTGATTTAAAAAATGTTTTGGGAGTCGCCATCTACCTTTTTTGATTAGGTAAGTCAAATACCTAAAAATTATCTTTTAAAAGAGTTTTTAAGAAAACGTCAGTTAAAAGATAAAATGATCTGCGTTTAACCAAAAATTCATTCGTTTTAGAAATAAAAAAGGGATTCGTGGTCGATTACGTTTAGGGAAGGATTAACACCCCTATAACGCCCAAAATTGGTACTCATTAATTATAAATTGTCTCTATTATTGGAAATTTAAAAATCCAAAAATATATTTAGTTTATAATCCTGTTATTTCAAATTTATTAATATAATTTTAAGAAAATATATTAATATATATATCTTTATTTTTATAAATAAGGTATTTATTTACTTAGAAATATCAGAAAAGGACTTATAGGTGCTTTAAGAAAGCTCATTTCTTAATATTAAAAAATAAATAAATATTAATAAAGCATTTCTATAAAATAATTAAAATAAATTAATATATAATTTATAAAAATATGATATTTATTTACTTAAGAATATCAGAAAATGACTTCTAGGTGTTTTAAGACAATCTATTTCTTTATATTTAAAAATCAATAAATATTATTATTTAATTAAATATATATGTTAATATGACTAAAATGAAATAAAAATGAAATAATAATTAAATATTATATCTAAAATATTAAAGTAGATATTTTGAAATATTGTTTAATATAATATATAAATATTATCGGTATCAGTTTGTTTAATATCATATATAATATATTAACTACCAAACTTTGAATTTGTAATGGGCAGAGGACCTAACTTGTATTGTTTAACAATTCAATTTATATCATACAGATATATTCAAAGGAATGAGACTCATTTTCTTCTTTTTGCGTAATTATTATTTATAAAATATAACTAGTGGCATTAATCATACTTTAATTAATTAATTAAAATTATGAAGCTTACCGACATAATAACAATATTGGACCTACATATATTTGCTTTTGAAATTCTATGATTTTGAGATATTTTTTAATCTAATAATAGTAATAAAATATTAGTTAGTGATTAAAAATTATAAGATTAAAAAATATTTAAATTAATAATCCTAATTTTAAATTATTAAATATAAGTATTATTAATATAATTTAACCATAATAAATTAATCGGGATTAAAGCATAAAATGGCCGGCCCTTAGTCATTTCTCTCATTCTCTTCTTTCCCTCTTCTCTCTCTAACTGAGAGAATTTAAAAACTCTCTCGCCTCTCTCTAAATTCCTCCAGCCGGAGGAAGTCCGACAAGTGCCGGCCACCGTTCTCCGACGCTGATCACCGTCACAGGCCACCGTCTTCGGTGGTTGGAAAATCCCAAAATACCCTACAACAAAGCTCTAAACACCCCAAAGCCAAAACTAGTCTTAATTTCCCTTAAAAATCTCATAATCGGAGTAGATCTAAGAAAATAGGTATTTTTGTTCTCCGGCGACGTTTGGTGCTTCCGGCGATGATCGAGGCTTCAAGGGTAAGTTATCTTTCTTCTCTTTTTCTTTTCTTTGGTTTTATTGCTTGCTGGTGTTGCTGTTGGTTGCTCTTTTTTTTTCTCTCTTTTATCATCGCAGGTTCAAAGGCTTTTATAAGCCCCAATAATGGTGGATCTATAGTGAGTCACCGGATCTATGATGGTGACTCACCATAGATCGTGATGTGTGCGTCTGTCTTCATATCTTCTGGAGTCTTTAGTGCAATGATGATCATCGTGGCAGCAGCTGGATGGGGGAACATAACGGCAGAGTGGTTGAAGGTGAAACAACGAAGCAGTTGGAGGAACATGGCGGCTGAAATCTCCCTAGGGTTGGTGAACCCTAAGGTTACTACTGTTGAAATTTAGACCGTTGGATCTAAGTTAGATCCAACGACTGAGAAACAAGGCGGCGGCTGGTTGAGATACAAACCTTAATTGGGTTTAAGGTTTTTTGTTGGGTTTAGGGTTTCTTGTTGGGTTTGGGTCGTTCTGTTTGGGCCTGAAATGTAATAATAATATTTTTTTATTAATAATAATAAAAATAATAAAAATAATTATAATAAATATAATATAATAATAAAAGTATAAATAATATAATAATAATAATTTTAATAATAATAATAACAAATGGATAAAAAAATTAATATCTTCATGTAGTATATACCTCGAGAGCTGATCAAAAACCAAAACACGGACTAGAAATGATCAAAATGGTAATCAACTGCAAACGAAATACTAGTAATAAACTCTGTTAGTTCATGAGAAAAAGCACGCGAAAAAGTGGTTGGAAAAAACGATAATATCTTCATTCATAACAACTTGAGAATCACAGGACCATTCTCCATGTATTTTCAAAGAGGATACCGGGAAAAAGTACTTGGTGTTGCGATCACCTAAAGACAACCAATCGATCCCAGATTTATGATTCGAAAGAAACTCCAGAATGGCATCTGAATAATTAAGATCAATAGACGGCTGAATGCTTGAAAGATGCTTCATAACTCGTATGTTCCTTGTTTGAATATGGCCAACAAAAACATCCTGATTCAAGCACATTAAGATCATCAACTAATAGAATGATTGTTTTGGCTGTAGAATTAGAGGCATTCTATCCATTAACAAAAAATTTGAAAAGGGAGCTGTGTCCAACCTGCAACGAAACGGAACGGCGGTGGCTCTCTAAAAGCCGGTTTACCACCAATGAATCCGATTTAAAATCGGCGTAGGTGATAAACCGATGATTCCGGAAAATATTTCTCACACAGAGAATTCCTAATAGTCCTATCAAGCCTCTCAATGACGCCTCCCCAGCATCATGCAAATCGAGGCCCTTTAAAATTAAGGTCATGCAAATGGCTTATATAAAAGCTACAAAATCCTGAAAATGGGAAAATCCCAAATCACTCCTCTGTTTCAGTATAGTTCATTTTGAATCGAAAAAATTGTTTTAAGATAAAGGCTTAAATATAAAAAGAGTGTCAAAATTATATTGATTTTCACGAATGGGTGTTTAAAGTATTTGTTGACTCATCATGGTGCCTAACGTTACAAATGTTACCATTTTAGGTTTTCGGCCATGACCACCATCACCGACGTACTCCCTGTCATCCTCCTAGTCATATGCCACTGTAATTGTCGTCGATTGGCTGTCGGAATTGCGTGGGATCGTGATTTCATCCTAGGGTTTGTGGTGTATAGAACATTGATTCGCCGTCGATCAATCACGATTTCATATGGGTTTTGGTCACCGGGGGCAGGTCAGGTAGGGTGAAGCTTCGTCGACTGTAAAGGGCGACGATCGACATGATTTTAGGGGTTAAAATGAAGGTTTTCAAAGTTTTGGGATTATTTCAAAATTTATATGTTTTCTTAAAAAAATATAATTTCAATTTTTAATTTTTTTAAAAAATTAAAATGTTTGATTGTGACATGTGTCACTTAACGGGGGAAATTAACATCGTTGACGGTCCAGATATCAAAAGTGGTAACCTTAGGCACCGATATGAGTCAAAAAAATATTTTATGCATATATTCGTGAAAAGCGGTTTAGTTTAAGCACTTTTTTATTTAAGCCTAAGGTAAACTATGTATTTAGTCACCCAATTATTTTTTTTGGTTCCATTATAGTCACCTAATTACTTTTTTTTTTCAAATCACTTAAACTTACATTTTGATCCCTCATTATTAAAAAATAAATAAAACTGTTGATGTGATAAAAAATTATTTTTTTCAATGATGATATGACATTACCTTATAGTAAAACATCATCATCACCATTAATTTTTTAACTGCGAATGACTAAAATAGAAGTGAAACGTAAGTTTAGGAATTTCTTTGAAAAAATAATTAAGTAACCAAAAAACAATTGTAAAAATAATTGAATGATTAAATATGTATTTTACCATTTTCTTTTATTTTGAGTTATTTAAAGGTTTAATATACTTTTTAGTGCTTAAACTATACTTCAAAAAATAATTTGGTGCCTAAAGAATTTTTTGTTACACTTTAGGTGTCTACCATTATATTTTTAAACTTTTAGGAGTCTATCGTTATATTTTCTAAATATTTAATTTTTAAATAATTAGAATATTATTTTTTTTAAATATAAACTCCCCTCTCCCGTCGTCTCTTTCCCTCCCAACCCCCCACCGTTGACGGCAAAGGGTCACCATCAGTCCAGTTTTGTTTGGAGCAGCACAAGGAACACAAAGGTGGTGGTCATGTAACATACAGACGGCTATAGCCATCGAAATAGCCAAAAAACATGAACGAAAACCTAAAAATTTGGCAACACTTCGCGACATTTTTCACAACGATTGGAACAGTTTAACGGTGGGTGGGGACTGGGTTTTGGTCGCAGTGGCAAAACAATTTTGATGGTGTTAACAGTGACGATCATAGATCAACGGTGATCGATCGGCGATGGAAAATATAAAATTTACGGATATTTTATTTTAATTAATTTTTTAAATTTTATATGCATGATACGTGTCAGATAACAGTCAAATTTAACGTCGTTACGGTCCATGGCCTAAAAGTGTAACGTTGGAGACCACACCAATTGTTAGCAAAAAAAAAAAATTTAGGCATCAAATCGTTTCTTGAAGTATAATTTAGACACTAAAAAGTGTATTAAGCCTTATTTAAATCTCGAGTTATTTGAGTCAATTAAAGATCATTTCTTTTTAGTTTCAAGTTATTTGAGTTTTGATTTATTCGAGTTAACTTGAACTTTTGGTACAATTTTCAATCTCCAGTCATATTTGAATTTATAGAGTTCGAAGAAATTAAAAAATACAAAATTTAAAATAATATTGTTATAATTTTTAGCTAAACAATTTTATTGTTTTGTGATTTGATTTTTAATTTCCTTGTTTCTTCGATTACTCATTTGTTTTAAGTTCAATTTTGATCAAATTTAAATTATATACTCTTCAACCATTGTAAAATACATGTGTAACTTTAATTCCTCTTTTTGATAATAAAACTTTTATTTTCAATTTAGCCTCTAAACTTTATATTTATTCAATTTAGTCCTCTAAATGCAACTCTTTCCAAATTCTTTCTCCCCTCAATTCTTTGAATTCTTTATACTACTATCAATATTTTATCCTCAAAATCCATTCTTTTAAAATAAAATTATAAATGTGTTATATAATTGCCCCGAGATAACAGAAAACTATACAAAAAGCAATGATCCTGAGATGTTAAAATCATTAACGTTCTTCAAAGCTAAACTGTTATTTCTTAAAGGCTGATCCAGATACAAGAAACTCAGAATCAAAACCAATAGATTATTCCTAACAACATGCAAATAGATAGAGATATGTTTTAATTTTACAAGTCAAATCGTATGAAGGTTTAGAGACTAACCCAGTCATCGAGTAAAGTGAACAAAAACATATTGGAGCATACATCTATTATTTTCCTACAAGCCTGCCTTTGTTGTCAAGGTTAAATCATGATAGGCAAACAGAGATCAAGCCAATAAGAAAATGTAATCTACAAAGTGAAACTAATGCTTCAAAGTTCATAACTTGCAACGTTTCTACCATCAGCAGTTCCTCAACTCTACCAGGGGCCTGTCAGTGTCCTTCTCAAGCTTTGTCGTCTACTTCCCCATGGCCGGTTCAGTTTTTCTATAATCTGTTCAAATTAGGCAACAAAGGGCAGACCGAATCAGCGCTATCGTCATACTGAGGTTAGCAAACAGAATGGTAAACCTCTTCACTTTCAACCGTAAGTTTGTAACTCATCTTTGACTCTTCAATCCAGTAATGACTCAAAAGTACTTGATTTCAAGTTAAAAACGTTATTTATTTGACAAGTAGTCAGTTTATTGATCATCCTGAAAAAGTATCCTTTCGGCAACAAGTTATGTGAAGAAAATGTTTTATCATCTTTTTAATCTCAAAGTGATAAAATGCATAGTGTGGGATTCTTCAGCATGTGAAATGCAGAAGCAAAACATTACTTATGCTATGTTTTGCGAAATTTGTTGGTCTTTGGAACCCGTCTAAAAGCTAGTTTTCTGCAAAGGAATGTTATAATATAAATGTAACGTGGAAGAGAGAAATGTGTATTACCTGATTTTTCTGCATTTCCATAACTTCTTCCTGCACCAACCAAAGAGCAGTCAAGGAGTGCCATTCATTCTATGTATTCAAAGAAATACAGAGAATCTTAGTTCGGATATAGTGCATACCTGCTTTCTCTGCAATTCTTGGTTCATTTCTTTAAGTTTTGCAACTTCACAGCTTCAAGTTTCCAATGTATAAGCCTGCCAGAAACTCAGAACAGTTAATACAATCAGTTGTTTTTATGCTTTTTTAGTACCAGAGTTGGTCCAAAAAGACAATTCAGGAACTTCTAGGATCACCAAACTTCAGCATTCAAACAAATTTCACAGTTGTTTTATGGAAATTTATGTTACGCATAAGGCTAAAGGATAAATAATCAATGCAAGGGTCACAATAACCCAACTAACCTGCCTGCGAGCGCGTGATCTAGCAGCAGACTCTCTGTTCTTAATCATTCTCCTTTGCCTTCTCTCAACTACTTGCTCCAAAGCAGCGCTGTGTTTTCTTCCCAGGCCAAGTACAAAAGGGACAGGTGATAAAGAAGAGGTGTCTATGCTGTTGTTCGAAATCACATCTGAAGCTATATGGTTTGCAGGAGATGCTAAACCAACTATTCCCATCCCACCACTCTGCAGCCCAGTAGTCTGAACTAGAATAGTATTCATTGAACGGTCACTGGTTCCAATAACCGAACCCCGAGGCCCCAGGACTAGCTAACTGTGTAGGGCTTATTAAGTGCATAGATGGACCAAATGCAACCGTTTGTTGCTTGGGAAATGATAGGCTGTGGTTGTTGCTGCTGCTACTGCTTAGAGTGTGATGATTTGGCTCGGAGAATGTCTAATGGTAAACTCGGAGGCTGATTAAGAACTGAGTTATTGTTATTCAAAAAACCATTGTTTCTGTCTGCCTTTTGAAACCCAAGAGCTAAACCAGAGTTGTTATTAAAGAATCCACTGTTATTTGTGTTAAAATTCAAAATTTGGGCAGAATTATATTATATTCCTCCTACTTCCAATTACAACAAATAGGTCCTATTTATATACAAACAACTCCTATAACTAACTTAATAACTGAAAGCTAACAAACTTAACAAACTAACAGAATATGCAACTATACTAAAACTAGTTAATACTTTCTACACTCCCCCTCAAGTTGGTGGTTGCAAAGATGTCTTTAAACCCCAACTTGGAAACTAGATATTCATGTTGATGTACACCCAAGGCTTTAGTCATTAATATGTTTGTTGCTCCCCTATCTTGCTATGTTCAGTCTATATCAAGCCTTCTTGAATCTTTTCTCTGACAAAGTGACAGTCTATCTCAATGTGTTTAGTTCTCTCATGGAAAACTGGGTTAGCTGCTATTTGCAAAGCCGCTTTATTATCACACATTAGCTTAGTTGGTGCCATACTTTTCAAGCCCAACTTGATCAACAGACCCTTCAACCATACTATTTCTGCAGCCGTCCCTACCATGCTTCTATATTTTGCTTCTGTAGAAGAGCATGCAACAGTGTTCTGCTTCTTAGCCTTCCAAGAAATTAGAGACATTCCAAGCTTAACACAGAAACCAGTTACAGACCTTCTGGTCATAGGACATGTAGCACAGTCAGAATCACAATAGGTAAATAACCTGCACTCACTTGCTGCACTTAATAAAATCCCTTGTCCTGGATTTTTCTTGATGTATTTTACCACTCTCAATGCAGCTTCAAGATGTGATTGTTTTGGTTTATGCATAAATTGACTCAAGGAATGTACAACATAAACAATATCTGGCCTTGTGTGAGTCAAATATATTAATCTACCTATAAGTCTCTGAAAAACAGATTTATCTTGCAACAGCTGTTCTTGCTACAAACTGATTCATCATACTCAACTGTAGTAAGTTTCTTGTTTTGCTCTAGATTTAGCTTCTTCTATTCCAGTTTCTTCAATCAACTCTAGAGCATACTTTCTTTGAATCAACACAATCCCTTCTTTTGACCTTAAAACCTCTAATCCTAGAAAGTATTTTAACTCTCCAAGATCCTTCATTTTGAAATTCTTATTCAAAATGTGCTTCAATTATGCTATCAGTATCTCATTACTGCCAGTGATTAAAAGATCATCAACATATACCAACAAGATAACTATATCACTCCCTTGCTGTTTTGTGAACATTGAATAATCATACTTGCTCTGCATGTAACCAGCTGTAAGTAATGCTTCCGTTAGCTTCAAATTCATTGCCTAGAGGCTTGTTCAGTCCATAAAGTGATTTATGTAGCCTACAAAACTTAGACTCCCCCTGGCTGCAAAAACCATCAGGAAGTGCCATATTGACTTCCTCAACTAAATCACCTTATAAGAACGCGTTGTACACATCCATTTGACAAAGAGGCCAAGAAAAATGGAGGCAATAGCAAGAACAGTTTGAATAGTGACTAGTTTAGCAACTGGAGAGAAGGTATCCACAAAGTCTAACTCCTTCTCTTTGATTGAATCCTTTAGCAACAAGGCGATCTTTGAAACGTTCAACATCTCCATTGGCCTTGTACTTGATTCTGTATACCCACTTGCAACCTATTGGAACTTTCCCTCAAGGCAGAGTAACTATAGACCAAGTGTTGTTTGACTCCAAAGCATCAATCTCTTCTTTCATGGCTTGGACCACAGGGTTGGTAATGGCTTCAATATAGGTTTTTGGTTCACTTAAATGAGAAGTGGAAGATAAGAAACTTTGAGTTTTAGAAGGTAAGTGAGAATAAGAAATTAAATTGGAAATGGGATACTTACTTGGAAGAGATGAAGATTGGTAGGATTGAATATAGTCATTTAGCCAATTAGGGGTTTTGACAATCCTAGTAGACCTTATCTGAGGTAGACACTGATTTTGAGGTGGAACAAGTGAACTAGAACATGGACTTGAAGATTGAATTGGTGAACTAGTTGAAACTTGAGGTGATGTAGAAGAAGAAGAAGGGGAAGACAGACTTGGTGAAACAAAATTTACTGGATTAGATGGTGCAGAAATTTTAAGAGTAAGAAAATCAGAATCATCAATGAGAGGTTGAGCAAAAAGGAGAAGGCTTGATTAATGGAAATGAGAAAGGAAAAATAGTCTCATGAAAGACTACATCACGATTGACAAAAAAGGATTTTGTATGAAGATCAAAAAGTAGATAGCCCTTTTGAGTTGATGAATAACCCATAAAAACAGAAGGTAAGGCCTTTGGAGAAAATTTATCCTTATAGTTAACTTTAGTTGGATAGCAAAGACAACCAAACACTCTCATATGAGAAAGATTAGGTGATTTTTGATAGAAAACTTCAAATGGGCTTTTCCAGTTTAGAACAGCAGTAGGAAGCCTGTTAATGATATAACAGGATGTTAAAACACACTCTCCCCAAAATTTGATAGGAACATGAGAATGGAATCTAAGAGCACGAGCTACCTCTAAAAGATGTTTGTGTTTGTATTCAGCAACCCCATTTTATTGGGGTGTATGAACACAAGAGCTTTGGTGAATAATACCAAGGGATGAGAAGAGTTCAGAACAATTGTTACTAAAAAAACTCACCACTATTATCACTATGAACATACTTAACTAAAGCAGAATGATGATTTAAAGCAAGAGTAAAAAATTGTTTAAGAAAGAGAATTGCATCACTCTTAAGCCTTAACAAGTAAACCCAAGACAACCTAGTATGATCATCTAATGGGAAAGGGTAACCTTGATTGTTTTGCAACGGGACAGACAGAACATTGCTTAACAAATTTTCATTTAATGGAATAGAACACAAAAATAGAGTCTTATGCATTTTAACATAAGTGACATGCCCTAAACGTGCATGCCAAAGCATTATATTATTATCAGAGGAAACAGATATACAACCAGAATCAATTTTGCATTTCGATGATGACAAATCAGAACTAAAATTTGTAGAGGACAAACCAGAAACAAGGTCTTTGGAATTAAACAAATAACGACCACGAGCTTCCCTACCAATCCCCCTCATCTTCCCAGTTAAGAGATCCTGCAAAATGCAAAAATGAGGGTAAAAAATAATACTGCAGTTGAGGTCTTTAGTAAGTTTTGATACTGATAACAGGTTATGATGAAAGTTAGGAACATACAATACATTTGGAATAACATTAACTGAGTTAAAATGAAAGCTACTATTATGAGTAATTGGAACAGTTTTACCACTAGGCGGGTGGACAGAACTAGGCTCACATGAAGTTAGAGGTTGCAAACAATGGATTTTAGGCACCATATGGTCAGTAGCCCCTGTATCAAGTATCCAACGAAATGAATTAGAATAAGTAGGTGAGCACTTAGAAGCAATACCTAGTAGGTTAACTGCTGCATCAACCGAGGGAGTTTTATTCAAGAGCTCAAGGATCTGATGATACTGAGCTCTTTTGAAAACTGGAGCAATCTGAACTCTTCTTGAATCACCAGTATGTGACTCATGATCAGATTCAAGCAGTGAGGGATTGGTAGCAAGAGCTGCCTGAGGATTCTTCTTCTTGGTGAACTTGAAGTCAGGAGGAAAGCTGATTAAGCGATAACAATTGTCACGTTGATGGCCTTTTATTTTGTAGAAATCATAAACACCAGTGAATCGCCTTCAATCAGAGTTTCCAGAAGCATTAGAATACATGGAAGTAACACTAGAAACCCCAGATAGCTGAGCTCGTTGTGCTTCTTCTTGCACAATCATAAAATATGCTTGATTCACGTTCGACAGAGGTTGTATAAGCAGGACTTGACTACGAATTGTCAAGTAAGTATCATTAAGGCCCATAAGAAATTACAACAGCTTCTGCTATGCAATGTGTTTATAATTTTGCTGAGAAACCTCGCAATTTTAGGTTGAAAGAGGAACTAGGGCATGATATTCGTCCCACAACAGTTTCAATCACGTGAAATAGGTCGAAACTGTTGAATCACCTTGATTTAAAGTAGCAATTTCATGATGCAAGAAAAAGATTCTAGATCCATCTACCTTGTCGAATCGCTCCTTCAAATTAATCCAGACTTGAGCAACGCTTGAAGCAAATACGATTCCAACCGAGAGATCACTGCTCACTGTGTTGAGAATCCAGGAGAGTAAAAATGCATTACGATGTTCCCATTGAGAGTGCAAGAGCTCATCGTAATCCTATTTGTAACAGGTACCATCAACGAGACCTAATTTATTCTTTACCAGCAGCGCGATCCTCATAGAGCGGCTCCAGATATTATAATTGTCGATGCCAACCAGGCGATGTGAAACAAGAACGTCGCCCGGCGTATCAGATGGATATAGAAATAAGGGATGGTTGAAGTCGAGCACGGCGGCGGTAGCAGCGGTGTCAGGAGTATTCATTTCGTCAAAAGGAATTGCCCAAAAATAATACCTTAACCAGAAGAAATAAATATGGTTAGAGGAACAACCGGGCAGAGTGAAAGCGACCCATGAACAACCTGGGCTAAACTGATACCATGTTAAAATTCAATATTTGGGAAGAATTATATTTTATTCCTCTACTTCCAATTACAACAAATAGGTCCTATTTATATACAAACAACTCTTGTAACTAACATAATAACTTAAAGCTAACAAACTTAACAAAGTAACAGAATATGCAACTATACTAAAACTAGTAAATACTTTCTACAATTTGGCATTCCAATCTGTTGGATATCTTCTCTTACTACCACTGCCCTTGCCAAGAACTCCTCCAAAGTTATCTCTCCCAATGTTTGTTGCCTCTGCGGTAGATTTGCTCCACCGATACCACCACCACCACCACCATTACTTACATTTTTGGCACCATCATTTTCCTGAAATAAGTTTTCCATACTTCTTCAACCGTTTTCTGACTCAGATTCCTCGACAATGTCAATGAACCTTGCCTCTGCAAATTACCACTAGAAATACCACAGCCTGAGTCTCTCCAGAAGTAGATATGTTTCTTAAGAGTTCATCCATGTTCATCGATCCAAAGTCCTTGTCGAGTCCACCAAATGTGTTATGCATCTCATCGAAGGTAACGAGTATATCGATGACTGCCTAGCCAATGGGAAACTATCCATTGCCTTTGATCCGTTTCCTTCCATACTTGGAGCTTCACCAAAGTTCTTGAAATTCAAATTAGATCCATTTCTTGTATTGAACAGCAGCAAACACAAATGAACTCTATTCAAATGCCCTTTGTAGTCACTCATTTTTGTCCGGGGTGCTATTTAATATACATATAACATATATAATATATAATTTTGAGAACATTTTTCGAAAATATATATAATATATAGTTTTAAAAATGTTTTAAAAAAATATAATATATGGTTTTAAAAACATTTTTGAAATATATATAATATGTAATTTTGAAAACACTTTTGAAAACATATATATTATATAGTTTTGATTTTTTTTTTGAAAACATATAATATATAATTTTAAAATATTTTAAGAAACGTATATATAATTAAGTTTTTGAAAACGTATTTTTTAAAAACATATAATAAATAGATTTTAAATATTTTGAAAACATATAGTATATAGTTTTTAAAATGGTTTTTGAAAATATAATAAATTTAGTATACATATTATTTATATATATTATTTAGTATATATTTATTATATTATAATGTTATTAATATTTTTTTATTTTTTTAGGGCTCCAATGAATCCATAAAAATCCTAAAGTCTCGATCCAAAAATGAAGCCCAATCGAGCCTGCAAGCCTGACCTAGCAAGCAGACCCGGTGGGAAGCCCAACTACAAGCCCACCTGATCCAGTGGGCAAGTAGCCGAGTTCAACAAGCCCAATAGGTTAGGGTTTCAACATTTATCAAAGACGCCACAAGCATGACAGCTGTTGGATTGGATCAATTGATCCAACAGCCCACAACAAATCAGGAGACCCGGGGGTCATCGGTCAACAACGCGTGGAGAGATGAGGGAAACGTCCCCCGTTATGATCAGAAATAGCCCCGTCGGGGGCTATATAAATACACCAAGAGAAACCGAACAAAAAAATATATAGCAACACAGAAACACAAACACAGCCCATCCACATACGAAAATATAGAAAAAAAACAAAACCGAATAGAGCATCAAAGAACCGAAGCAAAGCAACGCAAGGACTAAAAGAAGTGTTGGTCTCGGTTCGAGAGGGAAGAACCATCGGAAGTCGAAAAGTTCGCCAGGAAAGGTAAAAACCGAGGAATTAAAACCTAGATCTATGCCGATTTGGGGGGATTTTGAGGATTTGGGCTTTGGTTTCAGATTCCCGAGGTTGAGGGCTTTCGAAAGGGGTAAGCCTTTAGGTTTCCGAACACCAGAGGCGATGGCCGAAGCGGCGATCGGCGCGGCTTCATCGGAGTGGTGATCGACCATGAACCGGTTGGGGGCTTAGGTTGAGAGGTTTTTTGAGAGGGGATATTTTTTTTGAGTTTTGGTTTAAAATGATATTTTTTGGGTTTTTGGGTATTTATAAGCGAGAGACTAAAGTGAAAATATTAACTCTTAAATTTTTTTCGTAGTCCCTCCAACTTTGATGTGTAATTCATTTTGGTCATCTATTATAAATTGGCCTTCGAATTTTGAATTATTTTGATTTAATCCTTGATTATATTTCTTACATTTTACAATTTAGCCCGCCCCTAACTTTTTTTTCTTACAACTCATTTTTAGCATCAATTTGATCCATAAAATTTCGATTTGTTTCAATTTGATCCTTTAAATTTTTATTTATTTATCTTTTTTTATATTTTTATTTTTTTTAATTTTAATATGTTTTCTTTTATTATTCTTTTTTAAACATTGTTTATATATATATTACACCTTTTTATTTTATTATTTTTAAGATTTAACATTTTCTTCATTTTTTATTTTTTATTTTTCTTTTAATATTTTTTGTTGTTATTTTCTCAATTCAATTTTTTTTCTCTTTGATTTATTTAATATTTATTTTCAATCTAACCTTTTTGACCTTTTAGGGATAATTTCAATCGATCAAAGGTAATCAGTTCGAATTGAATTTTTTTTATTTCAATTCAAATTTAAATTTTAGCAATTAAGACAACCGAGAAATTAAAATGGTACCGAAAGGGCAATACAAGGGTGCTAATCCTTCCTTTACTGTAACCGACTCCCGAATATGACACATTTCTGGTAAAACACAAATCAGGTAAGATTGTATCCGATCAACCAAATTTATAAAAAAAAATAAATGATCGGTGGTAGCTCTAACATTTTATTTAAGTAGAAGCCCAATTACGGACCCACCCGAAGGACGGTTACGACAGCTTGGCTACTCCACTGGGGACAGGTAAGTGGGTCAGGCTAAAGTTATTTTTTTGGTTGTTTTTTAAGCGAAAATTATAAGTTTAAATTTTAATTTATTTATTCGATCCTTATTACTTATTTGTGATTATTTTTCAAATAAATAGTTGTACTGATATTTTTTTCAATGATTTTAGCTTCTTAAAATTTTCATCTCAGGCTCTATACTTGAGCTCCAAACCTTTTTTTAAGTGGAGGTGAAAGCTACACCTTCGTGGGAATTTATTCTCCGTATAGGCCTAGCAAGTAACCTTGGGGATTCATATACCTTATGTCTTTATGTGAATTTATTCTCCGTATAGACATAAGATAATGTATCCTCTCGAGTTTAACTTGGTTCACATATGCTTGTAATGGATTTAGGACTGAGGGTCTGGAAAGCCCAAGGGAGCACCAGCAAGGAGAACTTGGGTACCTTCTTTAGAACTTAAACCGGGAGACAAGGAATTAGAGTCCACCCCAAAACTCCATTTCAAAACCTAGGCTGTTTTGAGATTATTTCCTGCTTTATTTTCTGTTCAGAGTATGTGAACTCGAAGTTTATGTGGTTTGAACTTGTTCAAAATCAACTTGCGGGATAGAGATCATGTCCGGGTATGAATAATAAGTATGTGGGGTAGGACTTTTTTCATTATTATTTTGATTATTATCTTTATCTCACTAACTT
Organism: Hibiscus syriacus; assembly: GCF_006381635.1. Taxonomy (NCBI): domain Eukaryota; kingdom Viridiplantae; phylum Streptophyta; class Magnoliopsida; order Malvales; family Malvaceae; genus Hibiscus; species Hibiscus syriacus. Next base: position 297,293 of record NW_024062542.1, on the reverse strand, counting down.
TTTCCTTTCCTTTCATTTTTTTCTTTTATTTTATGTTTTTTATCATTTACATCATTCAAAAGATGTGTTGATCCGAAAAAACATGTTCATTAAATGTAAATAGTTTGCATTAATAGACAAAGGGGTTGTAGTACAAGAGGTGAAAAACGCAGAGGTCCGACTATGGTCAGAAAAGATCCAGAAAGAAAAGGGAGACAGTCTGCAAGATAACCATATGTCAGATATGATTGGTTATGCTTCTGTCAGCCTTAAGCAGAATGACGTTCATGAACTACGAAGCATTTAGAACAGCTAAAGACCTTCCAAAGACGTTTGTTAGATGACCAACACCAGAACAAACGACTGAAGACTAAGGTAGCTGATTTGGAGAGGTATCCTAAAAAACAATAAGAACATGATGGCAAAACCATAGCTGAGTTAGAGTCCATTGTGGATGGGTTCAAGAAACAAGTAAGTGAGCTTCAGATAGTTCCCTTCGATGGAGGTTTCCAATGGCGTTTTCGTTGGGAACAGACTCAACAGAGAGTGAAATCCATAGATATAGTCATTCGAGACTTCTTGGAAAAAGTACAAAAAGCAGCTCGTGACTTGTACGATTTAGCCAGAGACGCCGGAGTGGTTCGACAGTGTATTCAACCGGTGACAGAAGAAGGTAGAAGACTAGTCAACCTGTTAGAGGTTGTTCGAGGTCTAGAAGACTTAGTCAGAATGTACATTTATGATGTTTTTGTCTCTTAAGAAATAACAATTTTGTCCCAATAAAGACTATTTATAATAACATACGTGTTTTTGGATCAATGCCTCAAACATTTCATGCATCATGCACTTATATATATTTTGTATTTTTTTATTTTTTCTTCATTTCTTTACATTCACATTAACTAACAGATAATGTCTCATAAAAAAAGGAACAAACACTGGACGTATCACCCAAGCATTGGACACACCTTATCCACATAACACTCGTTCAAAAAAGAAGAAGATGGAAGCAAATATAACCCATCTCAAGGAGAACATGTTAAGGTTGCAAAAGGAGTTGAAAGAGAACATAAGTCTAAATAATAAAGCACTCTAGAGTCAATAAATAAAAGCCAGGAGTCTTTGGTTGACCAAATAGTTGCAAAAGCCTGAATCAGGCAAACACCTGGGACAGGGACATCTGAAAGGGTAATTATGCCACATACCCTGCAAATGGTTATTTCACCTGGAATCTTACCAGGACTCCAAGGGGACTCATCCACTGCAAAAACAAAGGCCTCGTCTGCTGTAAAAGTACAAACTTCTGTATCCAACCTTGAGAATAATCCGAATGATTACCATATATCGGATTTTGATGAAGAGGACAAGGCAAAGAAAATGAAGAGAAAATCAAGCAATTGGAAGACCAAATGAAGGTGGTTAAAGGAGACCATGACTACTATGGAGTCGATGCTGCGGAACTAAGTTTAGTCCTAGATTTGGTTCTTCCTTCGAAATTCAAATCCCCGAAGTTTGAGAAGTTTGATAGAAATAACTACCCGTCACCCCCACATTACCATGTTATGTCGAAAGATGACAGGATACTCATAATTCACTACTTTCAGGAGAGTCTGTCTGGTTCAGATATCCGATGGTACAACCAGCTAACCGATCTCATATCAAGACCTGGAAGGATTTGACCAAGTCATTCTTGGAACAATACAAACATGTAAATTATATGAGACCAAATCGAGTTATGCTGTAGAGTATGGAGAAGAAACATAACGAAAGTTTCAGACAATATGTACAGAGATTGAGGGATGTAGTTGTGCAAGTTCATCCACATTTGGATGAGAAGGAAACCAAAAAGCTCTTGGTGCAGACACTGAAGGTTGCTTACTTCAGGCACCTAGTTTCAATCACGTCTAGAAATTTTACTGACTTGGTTATGGCCGGAGAGATGATAGAAATGACCATGAAGCAAGGTAAGATCGAGGAGAGGGGAGGCTAATAAGAAACCTCCTATGAAGAAGAGGGATGGAGAGGTCAACAACATCAACACCTACAACAACAAAGGTGTTACAATCTCCAACCCAAAATTAATTGTTGTTGTATTGTCAAGTACTTCTAGACAAGATTCAAGGGAACCTAGTAAGGAAAGGGAAAGGTAATATTTTGACCATATTCCCATGACCTACAAAGAACTTTATCAGCAACTCTTTGACACTCATGTAGTGTCACCATACCCGGTGGAACCTATGAAGCCTCCATACCCCAGGTGGTATGATAAGAACACACATTGCGAATATCATGGTGATGTTCAAGGGAACACTATCGTGAACTGCCTCGTATTCAAGAGGATCGTACAGAGAATGCGAAACAAGAATTGGATCCACTTCAACAACTCAAGGGCATCGAATGTTGCACGTAACCTTTTGCCTAACCACCAAGAAGGCGGAATTAATGCAATTGTTGAGGACGGGAACAAGATAGTCAAAACAAGTGTTGCTAAAATAACATCTCCCTAGCCTGGGTGTGGAGACAGATGGTGAAAGTAGGGTTTCTTGCGCCACATCCTAGCATATCAGATCGCAAAGGTGGCAGTCATTGCTGTTATCATAATGAGGATGGACATGATGTATAAGAATATGTTGAATTTAAAGCTTTGATCCAACTCATGATGGATAGGAAAGAGTTGGAATTTTACGATGAAAGCAAGGATACTCCCGAAGCGGTTGTTTGTGCGACTAGAGATGAGTCTGAAAAATAAATGTCGCAATCGAGGAACGAGGTATTTTGAGATGAGACAAGAGGAGTTCATCATTATTACCACAGAGTTGTGTTACCTATGAAATGATGTCTTATTTGAATTATCTTTTATATTCTTAAACTTTTTCCCTTTTAATAAAAATGACATTTCTTTGAGTAATAGAGAATTATTTGAAATTCAGTGAATATCAAGTATAATGAATTGCATATTTTGAGAAATGAGGTTATAGCCTTTTGACATATGTCGTGATCAAATTCCTTTAAGAAAAAACAAGATCCATATCTTTTACCCGAAAAAGAAGAATGTTATTTCACTTGAACAAGTATGGAAGTAAACAAGATGGGGCATCTCCGATGCATGACATTGCAAGACCAGTTAGTTTGCATGTCTCCATGACGATATACAATTTTCACAAATGGAATGATGAAATAAACAAATTTGGCTTAGAAATTGAACTCTAAAAATGAAATTTTCTAATTTTCGCTGACACTCAGACTAGAATAGATTCTTCCTGACAAACTTAGAAAATCTCGAAATCAAAGAATTAATGTGATATTAATGAACGATAATTTTAACAATGCTGGGGCACTCTGCTGAAAGTAGTAGGCTGTTAATCTTCGGAGGTAATGTATGAATCATCTATGGTGGTAAAGTCTGAGCTTTATGAAGTAAGTTTCGTTTGAGTTTGTCAAGTTGAAGACTTTCTGACACTCAAATCCTCTAATTAAGGGTATTCCGATAAAGTAATGGGTAATGTTAAGTTCCCTAACTTTATGAATATGAGTACATTCAGATCATTACACTAGTCTCTATGTGTCGAGATGAATCTCCTAACAAAATCTAAAGCAAGGACATCAAGTTTAACAAAGTATAATTTAATACGGCCTTAAATAAACATGGATTTGAAATTAAATTTCGATGGAAGGTGGACTAAGGGAGTCAGGAAACATATGTTATAATTGACTACACAAAAGCACTCAGGGGTTTTTGTTTTTAGATCGATATTTCGATGTTATCTCTTCCTAAGGAGTCTGTGAAACTTGAACAAATGGAAGATTCCTGAGAACTGAAATAGAAATGCTCTCTAAAGGTCCTTACAGGGGAATGCATCAGTTGCACTATTTTGTTTACATCCTATTTGAAAAATCATGAAAGTCACAACCAAATCGCATTACCTTCTCAGATCACCCCATAGATCTTGACACATGTCAAAAGGGCTATAACTTTTGAAAACAACTTGTGTGATTCGTTTATTTGATATTCAGTGAACTGACACTTTGCTTTAATTTCTCTGACATCATTTTATACCAACCAAACCTTTTTAAAAATGGGAGATATATCTCAGACAAGACATAGTTTCTCGAGAATCGGTTGAAGGACCTGAAACGATGTGAGGCATCTCCAGTTTTCCAATCTCTTCTCTTTCTACCACTTGTGCCTCTTGAGGTGGTTCCTATTAAAACAGAGCTTGACATTGCGAAGAAGAAGTGCATATGAGATACAGATGATTGTTTTACCCAACACAGTCTCTCTTTACTATGAAGATAGTTCCAGTAAGGTGCAAGATACCTACAACAATGCATTGGCCGGAAAGAGTTTAGCCTTTGATGACTATAAATTCATTCACTATCGGGTCCCTCCTGAAGCATGAGTTTAATGTTGTACTTGAAGATGCGTATCAAAGAGAAACAACAGGAATGCAAGCTCTGATGATAAGAACAGTCTAAATGAGCGTGAAAGGAAGAAAGTGAGACGCTTATAACTCAACGAGATTTAGAGTAAAGACATGATTTTTTTCCAAGATTCTCATGCAAGAAATTTGAAATACTCTACGAGTACAAGAAGCATAGAACTCACAAGAAGCACTGAGGTTGCTTGATGACTTTTTTTCGCTAGTCTTTTTCCAAGACAATCATAATAATTTTACGAACATTGGATGAGGTAGCCTTGGTTAAAGAAGTTGCCATTTGAGCCACCAGGCCACGTAAGGAATCCTTTCACTGGATATTGATGCGTCAACCACGACGATGATTCGACCTGTTCCAGTAGTTGTTCATTCAATCGAGATACAAAAGAGTCTTACTCCCTTGAGGAAGCAAGAAAGCTTAAGAATCTTTGGATTAAAATTGATCCATATAACCAAGAGTGCAAGATCACTAGATTGAGCCAAAAAATGAGCAAATGTTAGATATTTTCCATGAAGCCTTCAGTGCTGGAGCATAATCGATTCCAAAGACAAGACCAGCAGACAAAGAACGAGGTTCCATCCAAGAGATAAAACAAGAACTAATTCATTTTACATACATCTTAGACATACTTAAGAGCATTACATTTATCATTTTCTGCATACATAATTTTTGAAGCTTTAGAGTCAAGTTTCAACCTCACAACGAAGGATACTCGATTAAAAAAATGCCTTAAAAAATTGATGGTGGTTGTTTAACTCAGCAGCGAGGAGCTACACCTCAACCAACTTGACATATAGTAAGAACGATGAATCTTAGAATCAACTTCAAATCAGGTTCAATGAGTTCAAGAGACAATTCAGAACAAATTCAGTTTAGCCTAACTCAACGGCGAATGGCTAGTTTCTAGTTAAAGTTTTTGAGCCAGATTTCAACTCAATGTTGGATGATATCCGACTGACAGACTACCTCACTTGTCTTTCTCACAAAGAGGAGTCACTCAAAGAACATCTCACATGGCTTTCCCGTGAAGGGGAGTCATCCAAAGATCATCTCACTTGGTTCAGACCCGCGAAAGGGAACCACCTGAAGAATATACCACTTGGCTTTCACATTAAGGGGAGTCATCTAAAGAATTATGACCAGCTTAGATCCGCGTAGGGGAGCAATTCTTCACTTAAAGAAACTGTTCACAACGTAGCTCAAGGCGAGAAGGGTTATCTGTCAACAAAAACTTTCGAGTTCGATTCCATTCAGCTCAATGGCATATCAACCGCATGGTAGCAATAAAGACTACTTTTTGGTTGAATTTTAACCCAAGGTCTTTGAGCCTAAAGAAGACCTAGGTCGGCTGCGATGTAGCAACAAGGAACTATCTCCCAGCTGATTTTACATCATAGCTCAAGGCGAGAAGGGCTATCTATCAATGAAAACTTTCGAGTTCGATTCCATTCAGTTCGAGGGCATATCAACCGCATGGTAGCATCGAGGAAAAACCTTCTGGTCAAATTTTCAGACTGATGTCTTTAAATCGAGAAGAAGACCAAGGTTGACCACGATTTGGTAATAAGAAGCCACTTTCCGATTCAAATTTCAAATTACGATTTCAACTTCAAAACGAATGATATCATGTTCAAAGATAACTCAAGAGTCACCCGCAGTATGACTCAACAACAGGGAGTTGTCTTCTTTTATTTTTTGAATCTCAACTCCACAGCGGAGGGTAGTTGATAAAGATTCAACAACAACCTTAAGTTGGATTTCAAACTCAGAAATCAACAACTCTTACAGGAACAAGCTTGTTTCCAAGTGCATATGCACCGAACGAAAATTTGTGCCATTTTGTCTTTGCCCTATTTTCTTTGCACGATAATGGCAAAGAGGGGCAACTGTAGTCACTCATTTTCATTGGGGTGCTATTTAATATACATATAACAATATAATATATAATTTTGAGAACATTTTTCAAAAATATATATATAAAAATAAAATATATATAATTTTAATTTTAATAAATATATATATATGTTATATTAATAATATATAAAAATATATATATATATATATATAATATGTAATTTTGAAAACATTTTTGAAAACATATATATTATATAGTTTTGAAAAACATTTTTGAAGACGTATATATAATATAGTTTTTGAAAATGTATTTTTTAAAAACATATAATATATAGTTTTTTTTAAATATTATTGAAAACATATAGTATATAGTTTTTAAAATGGTTTTTGAAAATATAATAAATTTATTATACATATTTATCATTTATTATATATTTATTATATTATATTGTTAATATTATTTTTCATTTTTTAAGGGTCAAATGAGTCCAAAAAAATCCAAAGTCCTGGTCCATAAATGAAGCCTAACCGAGCCTGCAAGCCTGACCCAGCAAGCAGACCCGGTGGGAAGCCCAGCTACAAGCCCACCTGATCTAGTGAGCAAGTTGTCGAGCTCAGCAAGCCCAATAGGTTAGGGTTTCAACATTTATCAAAGGCATCGCAAGCATGACAACCATTGGATCGGATCAATTGATCCAACGGTTCACAACAAATTAGGAGACCTAGGGGTCATCGGTCAACAACACGTGGAGGCCACGCTCTAGCAACCGACCAAGATTTCCGAGGCATAGCAAATCGAAGCACGATTTTAAAATCAAAACAAAACTGAGAAAATACTTTTCTGAGATCCCCGACCAACATGAACGGTCATAGGCCCGAGTAAAACGGGACGAGGGAAACATCCCCCGTTATGATCGAAAACAACCCCGTCGTGGGCTATATAAATACACCAAGAGAAACCGAACAGAAAAATATATAGCAATACAAAAATAGAAAAACAACCCAGCCACATACAAAAATATAGAAGAAAAAAAAACAACGAATAAAGCATCAAAGCACCGAAGCAAAATAACGCAAGGACTAAAAGAAGTGTTGGTCTCGGCTCGAGAGGGAAGAGCCACCGGAAGTCGAAAAGTTTGTCGGGAAAGGTAAAAACTGAGGAATTAAAACCTAGATCTACGTCGTTTTAGGGGGATATTGGGGATTTGGGCTTTGGTTTTGGATTCTTGGGGTTGAGGGCTTTCAAAAGGGGTAAGCTTTTAGGTTTTCGGCCACCGGTTAGTGATCGACCATGGACCGGTTGGGGGCTTGGGTTAAGAGGTTTTTTGAGAGAGTAATTTTTTTTGGGTTTTGGTTTAAAATGATTTTTTTTGTGTTTTTGGGTATTTATAAGTGACGATGCAAATATTAAAATTTTAAATTATTTTTGCAGTCCCTCCAACTTTGATGGGTAATTCATTTTGGTCACCTGTTATAAATTGACTTTTGAATTTTAAATTATTTTGATTTAATCATTGATTATATTTCTTACATTTTGCAATTTATCACGCCCAAACTTTTTTTCTTGAAGCTCATCTTTTTAGCATCAATTTGATCCATAAAATTTTGATTTGTTTCAATTTGATCCTTTAAATTTTTATTTATTTATCTTTTTTATATCTTTTTTATTGTTTTTAATTTTCTTTCGATTTTTTAAACATTGTTATATATATTACACTCTTTTATTTTATAATTTTTAAGATTTAACATTTTCTTTATTTTTCTTTATTATTTTTCTCTTAATATTTTTTGTTGTTATTTTCTCAATTTAATTTTTTTCTCTCTTTGATTTATTTAATATTTATTTTTCAATATAATCATTTTGACCTTTTAGGGATAATTTCAATCGATCAAATGTAATCAGTTCGAATTGAATTTTTAAATTTAAATTTTAGCAATTAAGACAACCGATAAATTAAAATGGTACCGAAAGAGCAGTACAAGGGTGCTAATCATTCCTTGACTGTAACCGACTCCCGAATCCGACATATTTATGGTAAAACGCAAATTAGATAAGAACAACCAAATTTATAAAAAAAAATGATCGGTGACGGCTCTAATATTTTATTTAAGTCGAAGCCCAATTCTGGATCCATCCAAAGGACGGTTATGACACCCCTATAAAGATAAAAGAAACTTTCATGTCAAATCTCAAAATTTAAAGATCCTCCAACAACTATACAAAAACATACAATCATACACATAAACCAAACAAATTAAGCTGAAAATACTCTTTGCAATTTCATTTTTTCTCTCCAAAACCCATATCCAAACACTAAAAAGACAACAAATTAAACAAGAAATTAATCAACAGCTAACAAGTATCAAACTTCCATTTCTAAGACTAACAGTGACAACAAACAAAAATGAAGCTTCAAGAAGATCTACACCAACCCATTATTCCAAATTGTAAAACCTATCAACAACATGTAAACATCAAGAAAAGTCAACCTGAGAATCAACTGAGAAATAAAATAAATTCCTTTCATCATAGAACAGAAAAATATTTAGCTAAACGAACTCCCAGTGCAAAAACATCTTCCTTAACCCATTTCAAAAAGAAAATGGCAAAAATAGAATAAAATAAAACAGTAGACATAAAAGAGAGAACGAGAGAGTAAGGCAGTGAAGTAAAGAAAGAGACGAATTCTCATAGGTTCCGTTTTTTCACTGATTTTTTGTTTAAATATTTTTAGTAAAATGAATTATATATTTTGGAAAACAATTTGTGGTGTTTGGAAGATGTCTTATAAACCATTTTTCATTAGTTGATATTTTTTTTGAAAATTATTTATTGCAAATATAAAATATAATAAATATTATAATTTATTATAAAAACTTAATATTATTATATAAACAATATTAGAATAATTTATTTAATACTATTTATGCAATATTATTATTAAAATATTATTTCTATAATTTTATAAATAAAATTATTAACTCTAGTATATTCTATTAAAATAAAAATATGATAAATTATATTGAATATCTATAAAAATAAAAATATTATATTATATTTTAAAATTATTAATAAATATATTTTAAGGAATTTTTATAATATTATTAGGCTATTATATTACTATTAAATACATAAATAAAAGTATTCACTATTAATAATTCAATAATATTATTTTTAAGAAATTAATAAATAATATAAATTTTATTAATAATTTATTATATACTATTAAATAAGAATATAATAGTATCATATATTATAATATAATTGAATATATTGTAATAATAATATTATATATTATATTATTAAAATATTAATAAATATATTTTAAATATGTTAATAATTAATATTTTTATTAAAATGATACTAAAATATCATATTAATATTAAATTTATAAAATAATATTATTTTATAAATTTATGTTTTGTAGTGAAAAGTTTAAAAAATTATTTACGAAAAATTAAACCTTAAGTCATTTTTCAAAAAATGCAAAGGAAATTCTGTTGATCAGGAAAATGTTTTACATTGATCAATCTATTTTCCTCAAACCAAACATTGAAAATGAGGAAAACATTTTTCAAAAAATATTTTACGTGAAACAAACGGACCCTTATTTTTACCAGTCAATATATTAATTTTGTTACTATTTTAATTTTTTACACAAATAAATAAATAAATAAAAATTGCTGCAAATCGAGAGAGGATTTGTATTTTTCTCTGAAGCAAAATCGGGAGGCTTTAGCTGTATGGAGGCGACAAGTGTCTTCCTCAGCCTCGACATGGATCGAGATTTAAGGAGCTTTCCAGATTCGGGTGGATTTAATTGTAATTTTCATTTTTATTATAATATTTAAGTGAGATATTTATTAGCCGTGGAGATTGCAAAACGTGGGCCAATAAGAATAGAGCTTGAAAATTTGATGTGATGTCTAGCCAATGGATGATAGAAAGATGGGAGGTTTAGAACCGTCGGATTAAAAATAAAAGTGAATATAAAATAAGAGAGACTAAGATTTGATTAAAAATAATATAATTACTTAATTGTGTAAAAGTAAAGTATAAAGATTAAATTTTAAATCTTAAAATATATTTCACATATTTAAATCTATGTTTCTTATTATCTCTTCAATTTTCATGTCTTTTAAACTATAAGTTAAAGTTCTCTCCTACACTTCCAATATTCAATAAGTTGTACAACTTCATTTTTGATGTTGGATGCCCGCTAATCAGATTTAACTTCTTTTACTATCATGTCTTTAAATTTTTTCCTCATCGAGGACGTGATTGATCGATCTAATTGTCATATTTGTATCAAGTAATATAGAACGTTATCACCTGTAAAAGCTTAGTCAAATTCTTTAATTTTATTTGATTTAGAACTCTACTTTATAATCCCTAATTAACCAATACTATTGAAATTGCAAATAGTGTATATGATGTGTTAGCTTTATCGATCAACCGAAATAGCAAAAAGGGAGTGAATTGGCCTTTAAAAAACTTTGTGAATGAAGCTATCAAAAAATAAACTTTTGCACAAGGAATTTAGAGTGGTTCGACTTTCTAAACTAAAGTTTACATTCACTACCTCAACATCCACACTAAGGATTTCTCAAATCTACTAGATTTACAAACCTTTAAGGACAAGGTGTAACCTTACAAACACTTCAAGGTTTATACTCCAAAACCTTGAATACACTCTCTCTCAAAGAGTAATTACAAATTTAGCAAACAAACAAAAAACTTCACAAAGGTAAATGTGTTTGCATAAATTAAGCACTCACCAAAAATCACACTTGAGCAAATTTAACAATGTAGCTCAATAATGTGTAACAAAGAATTTGACAATTTTTTCTATAAAACTCTTTGATGTTGGTTTAATCTTGAAATTGACTTTCTTGTTGTTCTCTATTTGAATCTTAGTATCTTTTATGTATTTTAACATCTATCTAGCCGTTTGGAGCCGTTGGGGATTGATTAAAGCCGTTGGAATCATTAATTTTGAGCATTTAATGCTCACCTACACATTTGGTATTGATACCAGGATATTGGTATTGATACCAGGATATTGGTATCGAGACCGAGCATCCTAACAGTTTCGATACTGTTTGAATGAGTATTGAGACTCAACCACCGGTCTCGATACTAAGACCATGGTCTCGAGACAATAAAGCCTTCTAGGATTTTGGTATCGAGACTGGCATACTAGTCTAAAAACTAGGAGGGGTTTTGGCTAAAATACAAGTGTTTTAAGCTTTAAAACAATACTTATAATTTGTGAAATTACTCAAGTAGACTTATGATTATTTTTCACACTTAAAAACACTTTAAAATCGTTTATGACAAATTATTATTTTGAAATGAAAATTTCAACAACTTGAATCATTTAAAAATTAATGTTCTATCAAAATCAAAAGTTATTCAACAATCTCCCCCAATCTCCCCTTTTTTTTATAACAAAACACTTTATGAAAATTTGCTTTAGCTTTAAAAATGATTTATCAATTTAGTTTTGTGAAAAATAAAATCTCCCCCAAAGTAAAATAATTGTTTGCTAGCAAATTTTACACTTATGCATATTTCTCTCCCATTTTGTTATAACAAAATCAAATTTAGCTTCAAAAGAGAAAATATGTTAGTGTAATAGGGAACTCAAATATTCAATATTAAACATAAGATCAAATTCATGCTTAACATAAAATAAACAAGTTCATAAGATCAAATAAGCATAAATTCATCACAAGAGTAGTTCAAACATAAAGTGTCAAAATAAAATAGTATCAAAGCAACATAAAGTGCTAAAATAAAATCCGTAGAGTGCATGAAAACAAGTCATAATACAATAATCCTAAAAGCATCATAAATATGCATATTCTTCCAAATGCGGTGGAGAAGAAGAGGGAGGCATCAAATGATGATGTATCGAACACATACATTCTCAAGCACATCCAAGCGAGTGTTTATGTTCCCGAAGTTATGAACCATAAAATCATACGTGGTCTTCATCGAGATATCCTATTGAGGGGGGCATTGGTGGATCATCCATTTCATTTTCTTGTTCCTCAATGACATTCTCGAGATGTCGTCTAAAAACACGCTACTCACCAGTTCTTACATCGAAATCCCAATTGGCCTTGTAAGCTGATTTGAGATCGATGATACTAACGAGAGGAATTTGGGGTCATAGATGGTAGACACTCTAAGTTTATCCCTAAAAATGTATCTAAGGATACAACTATAGGGGATAGTTTTGGCATAGTTTTTCCCTTTAGACACAACATCGACAAGCTTAAAGAAAATGATCATGGCAAAATTTGGACGGATGTCATTCTTGATATTATAAAACCACCAATAATCACAAGCATGCATATGGGTAGCTTTACCACCGGAATGACAAAAAAACTATGTAATGAGGAGTAATAAGAGATGATCGGGGAACTTGAGAGAGGTAGGGCTATTATTTGGAAAATGATCCATAAGAACATGTGCATTTTCCTTAAAAGGTTCATATCGTTATTAATTTTTTAAAAATGAGGCAATTGAAATGCGGTTAAGAGTGAAAGTCTTACCCATTAAGAATGACTCAATCCCTATAACATTGTTAACATTATCCTCCTTATGTACTAGGATAGCATTTGAAAAGAAATCACAGACAAGGTTAGGATTAACTAATGGAGGAATGCTAAACAAGTCTAACCAACCCCAAGAGATGAAAGTTTCAAAAATAGGAAATTGATAATCCCCAGGCATAAAGTTTGGATTGATGGTACGTTCAATTCGAAGGGGTTTAGTTTTGAAAAAGCTATTGAAGAGTTCAAGGGCATTAGGATCTCGAAAGCAAGCATTTTCAAAACTAGCAGTATTTAAGGATTGACCTTGTTCGGTAGTGCCACTAGTCCTATGACGCTTTAGGTTTGTTTTAGGAGGCATATTAGACAAAAACAGTGGCTAATGACAAGAGAGAACTCTTTTAGGAATTTTTTCAAACACTTGGTGGAAAATCCTTAAACAAGAGTTTAAAGAAAAAAATTGGTGAATGAGTTAACTCATTGCAAGAGAAACATGTAAAAATTTATCTAATACTCAACCCAATTGCAACCAATTGAACAATTTTTTGCATATTTAATAAAAATTTTGAAACCCTATATGTTGAAAAAAATTGAACAAAACATGTTTATAATGTAATGGAAATATGTTTAAAGGAAGTACAATCCATTTTGGAAGTAAGAAAAAACATAAAAACATGATTTGAACCATTGAAAATAAACAAATTCAAAAAATTTTGTAAATTAGTTCATACGAAAACACCTCAATTTTTTGATGAAAATGATGGAATTTTATGAGCCCCTTGATGAAATCCACTTGATACAAAGTAAGGATGAATAATTTGAGTGAAAGTTTGAGTGAAAACGAGTTTTAGTAGGGAGGATTGAGAGAATTTTGAGTTTGGCTGGTTATGGTTTGAATAAAAAGTGAGAGTTTTGGATTTTTTATATAAAAATGAGTTTTTACGTGTACAGGGGACCCGGTCTCAATATCGAGACAAGCAGTCTCGAGACTCTCTTAAGGGTATCAATACTGATAATCGGTATGGATGTCAATTTTGGCTATTGGAATTTTGGTCTCAATACCGATGGAAATGTCTCGATACCAACAACCTGGGAATGCCAAAGTTGACATTTTACAAAGCAAACCAGAATAAACACCTAATGATTTTAAGACTAGGAAGAACTAGAAACTTATTTAGGCACTATATAAAAATTTATACTAAAATTAATGTTTTGCTAGGTATTTTACTAAAGTGTATGTTATGGATTTTTGAAGAATTTACTAGCTACATCAAACAAGGTCCAAAACATATCACAAAAAAATTTTGAGGCCACAAGAATTGAATTCATGCAATATTAACTCCCCTAACTAAATGTAATAAGGTACTAGTATGGGACATAATCAAGCACAAAAATAAATATAATCACATAAAAATACAAAAATGCACAAAATTCAAACATTTTACCACTTGAAATAAGGTTGATTAGTTAAGTATCCCTTTCTTCATGTTTTCTTCCTTAGTGTGTTTTTGGAGCTTCTTCAAATTAGCTTAACTTTGCTCACCATAGCCCCAACATACCTACAATAGACAATTAAACAATTTTTGGTAGCCAAATCTTTTTGGGTACATTGATGTTAGTTTTGAACAATCTAGTCTCCTTAGGTATCCATGAAGATAAGATATCCAAATTTTCGGTAGCAATTAGTCCTTTAGGGACTCATATACTCTTAACTATTTTTCATTTATAAAATTTAGATGAATAAGCATGACAATTGTAAAAGTCATTTTTGACAAAATTTGATTTGGAGTAAGCTCTTTCAAACTTACTTTTAATAATTTTGTCAAAATTAGCTTTTTCTTTCTCAAGATCATCAATTTTCCTTTGAAGATCCTCGTAAACTTTGGAAAACATGTTTTGCTAGTCTAAATTCTTTTTCTTAAAAACATATAATTTTTCTTTCAAATCATTGACTCTGTTTTCAAGTTCACTATCAGTCTTAGAAAGTGAGTCATTTTCGATTTTTAACTTCGAATGAATTTTTTATGTTTTGAAATCATGACATCACATTCTAACACTAATTCATCATAGGCCTCTTGCAACTCATCAAATGTATATGAAATTTGAATTAGATGAGTTAAATGATACATTTGAATCTTCTTGAATGGCCATGAGGCAAAGATTGGCTTCTTCATCCTCTTCATCATCGGTGACGTCTTCATCACTCCATGTAGCCATAAAAGCCTTCTTCTATGGCTTGTTTGATCTTTTATTCTTTAAGTGGGGATAATCATACTTAAAGTGTCCCGTTTGTTTTGCAATGATAGCATATGATAGGACCATTCTGCTTCTTCGATTCATGCTCCATTTCTTTTTCTTTGGATGATATTAATCTCTTGAAGAACTTGGTCATCTCTTCATCTTAATTATCCATCACTTCACTTGAACTTATTTGTGTTCATTGGTGGATTTGAGAGCAATGTCAACATTATTTTTCTTCTCCTCATTCTTTTCTTCTTCTTCTTCTTATTTCCTTTGAAGCTTCATTTCATGAGTAAGCAATGACCCAATTAGCTCATCGAGGGTGTACAACTCCAAATATTTTGCTTATTCGATAGTGGCTGCTTTGCCTTCCCAATATGTAAGCAATGAGGCAAGTTCATTGGGATAGATCTTCCCAAAGTTCTTCAAATAATTGATTATTGAGGTAAACCGATCGAACATTGTCTTTATTTCTTCATCGGGTTTCATCTTGAAGTTCTTGTAATTAAGAGTGAGAATGTCAATCTTAGACTTCTTGACTTGATCTGTTTCTTCATAAGTGACTTCAAGCTTGTCCCAAATTTCTTTAGCATTTGAGCATGAGGACACTCTACGATACTCATCGGGGCCAAGTGCATAAAATAGATTGTGCATGGCTTTGATGTTTAGTTGAGCTAGCTTCATATCTTCGTTTGTTCATTATAACTTGTTTATTGGTAGAGTAAGTGAACCATCAATGATGACATCCCAAACCGAGTAATCGGTAGCTTGAACGAACAATGTCATCCTATTCTTCCAATAAAAATATTTTACACTATTGAAGCGTGGTGGTCTTGTAATGCATTGGGAGTCTTCAACATTATAGGAGCCAGAAGTTGATGCCATCTTTATCGGTTGATAAAATAAGTTGATAGAGCTCTTTTAGGATCTTCACAAGGTTGTTAAATTGTCAATTTTGATACCAATTGTTAGTTTTATCGACCAATTGAAATAGCCAAGAGGGGGTTAATTGACCTTTAAAAAACTTTGTGGTGGAAGCTATCAAAAATGAAATTTTGCACAAAGAATTTAGAGTGGTTCAACTTTCTAAACCAAAGTCTACATTCACTATCTTAGTATCCACACTAAGGATTTCTCAAATCCACTAGATTTACAAACCTTTAAGGATAAGATGTAATCTTACAAACACTTCAAGGTTTATACCCCAAAACCTTGAACCCAAAGAGTAATTACAAATTTAGCAAACAAAAGAAAAACCTCAAAAAGGCAAATATGTTTGAAAAAATTAAACACTAACCAAAAATCACACTTGAGCAAATTTAACAATGTAGTTCACAAGTGTATCACAAAGAATTTGACAATTTTTGCTCTAAAACTCTATTGATGTTGGTTTGATCTTACAATTGGCTTTCTTGTTGTTCTACATTTGAATCTTGGTCCCTTTTATGTCTTCTAACATCAATCTAGCCATTTGGAGCAATTGAGGATTGATTACAGCCGTTGAAATATTTAATTTTGAGCATTTAATGCTCACCTACACATTTGGTATCGATATCGAGATGTTGGTATCGAAACCGAGCATCTTAATGGTCAAATTTATAGTCGTTGGACCCTTGGTATCGATACTGTTTGAATGAATATTGATACTCAACCATCGGTCTCGATACTAGGACCATGGTCTCGAGACTATAAAGCCTTTTAGGATTTTGGTATCGAGACTAACATACTGGTCTCGAGATTGGGAGGAGTTTTGGCCAAAATACAAGTGTTTGGAGCTTTAGAACAATACATATAATTTTTGAAATTACTCAAGAACACTTATGATTATTTTTCATACTTAAAAACACTTTAAAATCGTTTATGACAAATTATTTATAAAATTGTGAAATGCAAATTTTAACAACTTAAATCATTTAAAAATTCATGTTTTATCAAAATCAAAAGTTGGTTCAACATGATGGATTAAACTTTTTTTACTACAATATCAGTCTCAGCTCACATTTAATTTTTAATTATCATTTCATGAATGTTTAAATTATAATGATAATTTATTATATTAATTGTAGAAAAATTAAACAATTTAAGATATATAAAATTTTAAATAATAATAAAAACCATGATAATTGCATATTATAGATTTTACGATAAATATTTTATGAAATTTAGATTTAGAGTTGTATTACATAAAAATATTTTTTAAAATATTAAATTTATTTATCTATTTCATCAAATCCTATTGTGTGTGATAATTAGGAGTGTTCATGGTCGGTTAACCGTACTGTTTAGTCTAAATGGTCCGTTAATCGTTATAACAATTATTTTTGTTAACCATAACCTAACCATTATTAACGATCCAGTTATATGGTAACGTAGGGTTAATCTATTACAATTTTTTTTCAAACATAACACAACTTAAAATTTTCAAATTTTCATGAAATTTACGGGGATGAAAACATATATATTTGTAAAAGTCTTATTTATTTATAAATGCACTTGATTTTATAAATACATATATTATGAGGTATATTCATTTCTTTTACGGTTTAAAATCTTTTGTGTATATTTATATTTTGTAATTTAAAATATGTATTTCTTCCATTTATGTTTGATTTAATGTGATCCTATATAAAATAAATAAGATAACTAAAAAATAGGAGGAATCATTTTGATTTTATTTTTTATTATATTCTCTAAAAATATAATTTATTATAATTTATTAACGATTAACCGATGAATAACCATTTATTAAAATTCATTAATCGTAACCGTAACTGTTAATTGATATTTTTAACGGTTCGGTTAACTGACACCGTTTAATATTAACGATTCGATTAATTAACCTATAAAATATATCGATTACATGGGTTAATGATTACGGTTAACGATATCGAATTAATTTAAGCACCCCTAATGATAATCAGTGACGGTGATTAATAATACATAATTATAATGGCCAAACCATTTAAATAACGAAGTTTTTTAATGTCATGTGCGTTGCACATGATTTTTATGATCGTTCACTTCTTTTTAAAATATGGTAAATATATGTTTAATGTGATAAATATTAATTGTTTATCTTTTATTCAATTAACTTATATTTAGTATATTTCAAATTAACTTTTAAGTGGTTTATGAATTATTTTGAAATTATAAATCCTTTAAATATTTAAAATTTATAATAACAAAATTCATTAAGTTTTCTCATCGATAAAAAAATATTATTTTCTTAGAGAATTCTTGTTTGAGCAGTTATTTATATAAATATATTATGTATGTGGAATACTAATAAACTAAAAAAAAACTATGAACAAATACTATCCTATCATCGCTCAAACTATTTAGTATAAATAACAATAATAAATAATAAAAATATACCATTGTGAAATAATTTTTTATAAAGTTATAATCATTATTGTAACAATGATTAATAATAAAATTTAAAATGAATAATAAAATATTTTATACAGTGAAGTTTTCACATAAAAATATTATTATAATTATCATAATAATTTATTATTTAATATTGCATGAAATAAATCAAAAAAATATTATTATATTTTCTCATCATCAATTAAAATGATTTTTCATCTTTTTCTAATACTGTTGTCATTATAATATAAATTGATATTTTATCTAGAATCATAATTTTAACTTAATACCGCCAATAATCTATATTTTCTCTCTTAATAATTTTCTTTAGATGCTATGTGATTGAAAATATCAAACTAGTGGATGTTTTTATAGTGTTAATCTTAAATTTAATTAGTATAATACTGTGACACTTCAAATTATGATAGAAAATTTTATCCATGCATGTTTTATTATAATTTTAATCAATTATATATATTTAATTATTTTTATTAAAGTCTTCAATAAATTTTAATGTACATGTTAAAAAATATTTCTAAATGTCAATTTACGTTATCTAATATATATATATATATATATATATTAGATAATGCAAAATTGACATTATCATAAGTTGTAGCATTATCATAAGTTTATGAATTGGTATCAAGGTGGTAGTCTTGGTTATTCGATTATGTATTATGACATTAAAGAATTTTGTCACAGAAAGTATATTATTTTTGTCAAAAATTATTTTTGTCACTTTTAAAATAAGTAATTGTGACTTATTTTTGTTTGGTCACTTTTTAGGTAATAATTGTGATAATTTTAAAGTACATTACAAGTAACTAGTCACTAATAATACCATTATTAATTAATCACTAATAATAGGCTCAAATTGGCGTCAACTTATTTTTCACGGAAAATTCTAATAGTGACAATATATTAAGTAGTCACTATTATTATTTATAATTGTGACGAAAACATTTTGTCACTAATCTTTGTTGGTGATTTGTGACGACAATTATTTTTGTCATTATTGAAGTGAATAATTGTGTCATATTCCTATTTGGTCTCTATAGACTTTGTAAGTATCATTTAATATTCAATTATGATTATTTAAAAAAATTGATTAGTTTTATATTTAATTTATGATCTTTATTGAGATATATGTGAATTTTGCTAATATTAAATAATTATTAGTACTTTGTTTTTTTTTAATTTAGAACTTCCACCACTAGGGGTTAATATATTGTCAATTATTATTATTATTTTATTTTACTAAATATAATTTAAGGACACTTGCAGTATTTTAGGTTTAAATCTTAATATTTATATGTTTATATTTTAAAACAATTTAATTATTTTTTATATTTTTCTTCCACAAACATAATTTATATGTGAAATTATAGAAAATTTAATTAAATTATTTATAATGATAATTCATATAAAATAAAATAAAATTAATCTCAAAAATAGTTTAACCTAACTATTATTTTTTTCAAAAACAAATATTTGTTTCTTAGCATAGTGATTAAGCGTTGCACTTTTAACCTGAAGGTAAGAAGTTCAATCTTCTTGAAAGCCATGTATTATATTAATTTATTAAATAATAACATGTGGAATCAATAACCAGTTGGTCTAGTGGGATGAGATACTAGTGGTTACACAAAAGATAAACGTGTAGAGACGTCACATTATCTATCATTAACAAATAACTAACAGATGACAATGATTGTAATGCAAGTTCCTAAAGAAGATGAATACAACCGAAAATTGGAATATATATATATATTTACTATAATTTATTAAATAATAAATATTTTAATTAATTAATTTAATTATATAATTGTGATAAAATATTTGTCAATAATAAGGATAATATTAGTGCATAAATTTTTGTCACTATTATTATTTTTTTGTGTCAAAACATTATTCACAAAAACATAAGTAATTATGAAATTCAATAAATCGTCACTCATATAATAGTGATGAAGCTATTAGTGATGACAAATGTTGACTCAAATTGTGTCACTATGATATTTAGTGACTAAATTTGATACTTTTAGTGACCATTCTTAGTTTCACTGAAAATACAATTTCTTGTAGTGTCTCTCTCCCTCCCTTTATTCTTTTTAGAGTTCATGTCATTTTTTATAGATCAAATTTAAAAAATTTCTTTGATTTTATTTAGTTGGTGACGACATCAGTTTTGATATTGTTTGTTGACCATCGTTTTTTTCTTAATTTCTTTTTTAGTTTATAAGAATAATTGTCTTTGTGACACATTTTTCTATCTTTGTGACACATTTTTCATCTTTTTTCTTGGTCATTTTTATTTTATGTTTTCTCAAGATTAGATTTGACGACACCATGACTAATCAAAATGACATTTATTTCTAATTATGTTCATCTTCCCTGCTATGGACCTCAAATTGAATTTGGATATGTGATTTTATGTTTATAGATAGTTTCTGCTGATCTCTGCTATGATTTGTGGTTCTCGGTAATCTTTTAATAACTTAACCCCTTTTGTGGTTCATTTACCAATACAGTTAAATTTATTTATAACTATTTTTTTGTTTGAGTCTTTTGGTTGAGTTTTAACTTTTTCCATGTATGGTCTTATATGATCTAAAATGGATGACACACGTCGTTTATATGTCAAATAATTTATCCTTAATCTCAGAAAAAAAAGAAAATATAAAATAGTAATAGAAAGAGTAAGGGTCGATCCGCATGGACTATGGAAGTTGGCAACAATTTGGTTCTTGATTCTGATATGGACAAAGATTGCAAAATCAATAAAGAATGGGGAGATTTGTTGATAGTTTATAAAGAAAGTAAATTTAATCTAAAGTTAATAAAGAAAATAATTTTAAAGAAAGTAAGATGAAAATTCTATTAAATAAAATCAGCCTCGGGCTTTAACTTTGTCTCGATTTCGTCGATCATTGAATAGGATCTTAACTTCGGATTAATGTTGGTTGCAGTATACAAGGCCCAACCCCTATAGCTTTTTTTTCTCTCAAGTGAATTGATCATCCAAAATCAATCTTTGGATCATAGTTCTTATATGGACTAACCACGACAATCATTTGTTAATGTAAACTCGTTTTAGTTTTGAAAAAAATGACTCAAATTATAGGGTCTTGATGAGAATTGAACCTGATTCCAGTTTCCTTTAGTGGGCTGCTGCTAAGTGTGTTCACAAGAATTTTAATGTGCTACAAGTCAATCCTTCCTCCCAACTATTAATCGAAATCGTAATCATTCCAACGTGCACTTTTTGAAAAGAAAATATTTTTTATTATAAAAGGATGGACGATTGCCAATCCTTGATTCCAGAAAAATGAAAATGTAACTTGAAGGGTATGAGGTACATTTCAATTCTTTCAATTCCTATGATCAGAATTGAGTCATCGCTTCAGCCTTTATATTATGAAAAACTTAGCTAAGCATGGTAGAAACCATACTTAGCATTTAAAAGTAAAGAAAGCTTTTAAAGAAAAAAATAAGAGAAGCGAAAGTAAAAAAAGAAAATAAATTTTATAAAACTAAACAAAGAAACAAAAGACTTCAAGATATGAGAGATAATGATTTTGAGCTTACCTCGATGGGGTATTTATACTCTCATAAAACCCTAAAAATATAGCATAAATAAAAATAGATAATTCTTGGATTTTTTTTGAATTAAATCCTAAAAACAAAGATAAATCCTAATTTAAAAAATCAAATCTGCGACTGAGTCTCCCGTCTTCACGAAAATGCTGACTGGACCTTCTAGAAGATGTTGACTAGAAGCCACGTCAGTCATAGTCATGCCCCCAAGTCATGCCCACTAAGCTGACCTTGATTCCAGAAAATAAAGAAACCGGATAATCGCACCATTTAATTATCTTTTCTGGAGTCCCACATCCTGCACAGAAAACAAGTTTAAACACCCAAATCAGCAACAAAAACAAAAAATAAGGAGTAATTAACAATAAAATAACGACTATTTAAAGCACTAATCAAATCCCCTCACTTATTCAATGCTTGTCCTCAAGGTTTTTTCAATTAACATGTCAAAAATCTCAAGTTGCCATCTCCGATTTCACAAAATTTCTAGGGCTTCCAAGTAAATTAAAATCAAAGCAAATGTTGAAATCTAAGGAAAATCAAGCAAATGCAAGCAAATTTAAGCAAAGCATGACATTCCAATTATCTGTTAATTTCAAAGAAGCAAGACTTAGTACCTCACAATGGTTCACTCATTCTGCTCAAAGTGTTTTGGGTGAAAGAACCGCTCCAGCCTAACTAATCAAAACATTACCATAAGCTTGTAACTAAATCTAATCTCCACAACTAAGTATGAAAATGATGCAACAATCAAGAAGTCTTTCAAAAGGTTGTAACTGGGCCAAGGCTTTGGTAGGATAAATGCCTTAAAATTTGGGTTAAAAATTCAAGACAAAGAGAAGATTATTCCTCAATTTTATTCTAAAGGAAACAAAAATGAAAGAAATGAAATAAGGAATCAAACACTCAAATCTCTATTCATCTTTTTTTTCTTTTTTTTCCCGAACATCCCTTTTTATTTTTTTGCGCATATTCAAACAAAACTACATTGTTTTTTCCTTTTATGTTCGGAAAGTTTCAAATATATTTTTTCTATTGTTCGAACCAAATTGCACTGTATTTTTTGTACTATTTGAATAATGTATTTTTCTAGTTTTTTCTATTTTTTGAATTCTTCTTTTTTTTTCCAAGAACAATTTTACCTTTGTCTTGAAAAGTGTGATAAAAAGAGAGAAAATAAAAATAAAATTGGCTCGAATTAATAATATGATAATCAAAGAAAAGGATATAAGGCTTAAAATTGGCTAACTAAGGGGAAATAAACAAATGGTAGGCTATTTTTTGAGAAGAGAAAATGTAAAACCCTAATGCCCCTATCACGTTAAAGCATCATATTATAAAATGTAGTCTCGACAAGTATTAAACTACATGTTCTAGAATATAAATAATTAGTTCGACACACTCAATTTAAAACAAAGAACAAGAATGAAAATGTATGCTCATTAGACTCAACTTACATGAAAAGTTTAATGTGTACTTAGGCATACCCCAAATCAATCAATAAATAAATTGAATGTCAATAATAAATTTAAAGAAAATCAATTAGTTATGACAGTTTTTATAATGCATCCTAAACTTCAACAAAAGCAAGATTAAAATGTATAAGGATATCAAAGAAACAAGGTGAAACAAGAGATAGGCAACAAGAAATTTCAATCAAGTAAAATCAGAAGCGGTCAATTTTAATCACAATTAAATAAGCAAGGATTAATTCAATGTAAATTTCACCCCTCACTCAAGTCATATTGTCCCAATATGAGAATGAATGTATAAGAGAGGGAACATAAATACTCCTCGATTTAATGATGGCTTGTTTGACGTGATGAACTGTTGTAGAATAAAATGTTTGATCGAGAAACCATAGGAAGATATATTAAAATTTTCTGTAAAACAAATTTTGATTCGGTAGTGAGCAATGGTGCCCGCAGTTAACAGGTGGAAGGTAATCGATGATTTCTTGAATTCTTTTTAGAATCATGTTCTTGATTTGTGAAAGTGAAAGGCGGCGAAAAGAGGAGTAGGGCGATGAGAGAGTGACCGTCGCACAGCGAGGATGAATGGTGGTGGTGGTGCGATTGAAAAGAATAAAACTAAAAGGTTTTTGGGATTGTTTGATTGAGCACGTGGGTGGAAGGGTTTAGGAAAAACAGGATTTAGTTTTGGTTGAAAACTGCACGTGAGTTTTGGGTGATTTAAAAGAAAAAAATTGTTTTGAATAATAATAAAAATGTGAGGAGGAGGGTTGATTAAAAGGAATTTAAAATAAGGATGAAAAGGTGAGTGAAGCCTAAGAAGAATAAAATGTGAGGGTTTAATATATATATATATATATAACGTAGTAATTGGGGTTTTAAAGATAAAAAGTGGGGTCAATGGGTGAGATTGATTTAAAAATCAAATGGAGTAAAAGTATGGTACAGGTGAAGGGGAAACGTTTTCCTGTTGCACGTGCGATTCAACTGCTCCAGGGATTGGAAATTTGCTTTATTCAAACCAAAATTGCTCCCGACTCGATTTAAGTTCGATTAAAATTATCGGGATACATGAAAAATTAAAGAAAAATAAAATAAATCTATAATAAAAAAATGAAAACTAAGCAAACGAAAATTAAAATAGGTTGTCTCCCATTAAAGAGATTTTGTTTAACGTTGTTAGCTCGACGACCCGGTTCAGACTACAAGTTTTGAGAGAGATGCTTCCTCTACTTCATGCATTTTTTCCATCGAAAAAATTTCTTACTAGAAATTCTACGATCATAAAGTTTCTTCAATTTGTCCTTGAAGCTTCGAAAAATCTCAGAAGCATTTCTTCGGATCTTTTTTAATCTTTGGAAGCTTGTCCGAAATAGGGGCTAACAATACATCGTTTTTACCAAAGGATGATTTCTTCAAATGTTCTACCAATTTTTGACTCTATTTTCGGTACCTGCAAAATAGAATATACCAATTTAGCTTTTGAAGGAGTTAAGCGAAAATCTGATTCAACAAATAAAATGATTTTCAACTCCCTTAATTTGTTATCTTTCACCTCTAATTCCCTGCATAAATCATCATAAAAGTTAGATTCTATAAATTCATCAATGGCATGTTCAATTACGTCGACAAAATTAATATTATGCATGTTATCCGGATATCTCATTGCTTTACAAACATCAAATTTTATGATATCACCATCAAATTCCATGGTAAGAATTCCAATTTGGAAGTCATTTTTTGTATTTGTTGTGCATAGAAAGGGACGTCCTAGGAGAATTTAAGAACCAATGCTGCTACGATAATTTTCCATATCAATAACATGAAAATTAGTTGGAAAAATTAAGTCGTTTACCTTTACCAAAACATTTTCTAGGAGCCATTCGGGATAGATAACCGATCTGTCGACTAGCTGAATTGTAATCTTGTCTCCTTCAAAGGCTTGGTGGAAATTAAATTATAGATGGAGAGAGGCATTATATTAAATAGGCACTTAAATCGCACATAGCGCACTTAATTTTAACCTTACTGATTAAGCAAGGTATTGCGAACATACCTTGGTCCTTCAACTATGGTGAAAGTCGTCGCTGGAAAACTGCTAAGAAGTTTTTTCCTAAATTCACTGTCTCGTCTACAGTAAGTCGCCTTTTATTTGTGAAGAGATCTTTAAGGTATCTGGCATACTTCGAAACTTTTCAGATAACCTTAAGGAGTGAAATATTTATTTCCACTTTTCGAAACACATCAAGGATTTCATTTTCTTCAGCTTGATTATCTTTTTTTACTGACCTTGAGGGGAAATGAGGTGGAACGACATAAGGAGATGGCACTGGATTGGATGATGACTCATTTTTCTGCTTCCTCTGGATCCTGTGTCAACTCCTCTTTCTCTCTGAGATTCTACATCAACTATTTTTTCTTTCCTCTGGATTTCAAATATTCTTCTCTCTTCTAGGATCTGGTGCCTACACCCTTGGGACTGATTGTGTGATAATTGTACCTCTTTGAAGAGTGATGACGATTACATTTTCCTGTGGGTTCGCCTCAGTTTGAGATGGAAGTTTACTTTGTGATTCTAAGCGACTCACGACTTGTGCTAGTTGGCACATTTGTTTGTCAAGCTCTTGAAAATTGTCTTCAGTGTGATTTTGGAACTTCTCCTAAGATAGAGCCAACCACTCAACGATTGATTCAAGTGATGGCTTCGACGGTTGATACGAATATGGTAGAGGTGGCCTGGTTGATAGATTTGATTAGGCTTCAGGTTTTGTGCATAACTCTGTGAGATGTTTATGTTGATACTTCCTGTGGTTTCATGTTAGAACATACCATATGGAACTCTGTGAGATGTTTATGTGGATTCTCACTAGGGAGTCCACAGGAAGTAGGAAGAAGATGAATCAACCCTGTGTTAAGTTTAAACAAAATTTTCCTTGAGGGAAGACGATGCAGAAAGGTTGTTAAACCGCAGGAGTTGCTGCTAACTTGTGAATGGTATGGTCGCCCATTTGTACTGGCAATGGTGTGCGATCGACGTTAGGTGTAACAACATCTTCGGGTATTGAATCGGTGGTATGCGCGACGTCGGGCGTGGAATGTGACTCGGTGATTTATGGTCCTTCGTGTGTAAAATACGACTCCTAGAGTCTTCTTGGGAGGTGGAGTCAATTATTTCTTCGGGATTTAATTATTCTTGCCATCGTCTTCTTTTCTCTCGAAGCATTTGTCTATTGATTCGTCTAGCTCGTGCTTCAATTTTTGGATCAAATTCTTCTAATACATGGGTTCTTCCTCGTCATAAATTAAAAACAAAATAAATTAGTAACTTTTGTCGAAGTCCCCGACAACGAATTTAATTTGACATGCGTCATTTCAATGTCAAATAATTTATCATTAATCTCAATAAAAAGAAAATAGAAAATAGTAATATGGAGAGTAAGGGTCGATCCACAGAGACTATGAAAGTTGCCAACAATTTGGTTATTGATTTCTGATCAGGTCAAAAATTGCAAAATAAATAAAGAATGAGAGATTTGTTGATAGTTTATAAAGAAAGTAAATTTAATCTAAAGGTAATAAAGAAAGTAATTTTAAAGAAAGTAAGTTGAAAATTCTATTAAAAAAAATAGCCTCAGGCTTTAGCTTTAGCTTTACCTCAATTTCATCGATCATTGAATAGGATCTTAGGTTTAGATTCATGTCAGTTATAGTCTACAGGGCCCAACCCCTGCAACTTATTTTTCTCTCAAGTGAACCGATCATCCAAAGTTAATATTTGGATCCAGTCCTTATATGGACTAACCACAACAATCGTTTGTTAATGCCAACTCCATTTTAGTTTTGTAAAAACCCTATTTGGATTATAGCATTTCGATGAGAATTGAACCAGATTTCAGTTTCCCTTGCGACCGCCGCTAACTGTATTCACAGGAAGTCGAATGTGCTACAAGCCAATCCTTCCTCCCATCTATTAATCGAAATCGTAATCATTCCAATGTGCACTTTTTGAAAAGAAAATGTTTTTTTGTTATAAAAGGATGGTCGATTTCTAATCATTGATTCCATAAAACTGAAAATGTGGGTATGAGGTATTTTTCATTTTCATGATCGGAATTGAGTCATCGCTTCAGCCTTTGGCTTATGAAAAACTTAGCTAAGCATGATGGAAGCCATACTTAGCATTTAAAAGTAAAGAAAGCTTTTAAAGAAAAAAAAAAAAAGCGAAAGTAAAAAAAGATTTAAAAAAAAAAACTAAAGGAAGACTTCGAGATATAAGAGATGATGATTTTGAGCTTACCCCGATAGAATATTTATACTCTCCTAAAACCCTAAAAATTGTATCAAAAATGACAAATAGATAATTCTTGG
The DNA here is from genome assembly GCF_006381635.1 of Hibiscus syriacus. Classification (NCBI taxonomy): domain Eukaryota; kingdom Viridiplantae; phylum Streptophyta; class Magnoliopsida; order Malvales; family Malvaceae; genus Hibiscus; species Hibiscus syriacus. The sequence continues at coordinate 269,409 of NW_024062542.1, read as the reverse complement.
AATTTGTTTGAATTAAATCCTAAAAACAAAGATAAATCCTAATTTAAAAGTCAAATTCGTGACTGAGTCTCATGTCTTCTTGAAAATGCTGACTGAACATTCTAGAAGATGTTGACTGGATGTCACGTCAATCGTAGTCATGTCCACTTAGCCGACATTGATTCCATAAAATAAAAAAAACTATAGAATTGCGCCATTTAAGTATTGTTTCTGGAATCCGACATCCTACACAGAAAACAAGTTTAAAAACCCAAATCAGTAACAAAAATCGACAAATCAATGAGTAATAAATAATGAAATAATGACTATTTAAAATACTAATCAATGACTTTTTCAATTTTATAAGAATATGTTCACATTATGTATTTAGTTTACGATGATAATTGTAAATTATTATTTTAATCATAAATATTTTCATTTTTAATAATATCAGCCGCTTCTGTTAAAATATAAAAGCTTTTTGCCAAAGTTAATTTTGGTAAAATATAAATTTGGGTTTGGAAAGAAAAAATTTAGATCTTACCAGAAATAATACTGTAATTTTTTTCATATATTTAAAAAAGTATTATAACACCCTTTATATATATTCAAATATCTCTTAATTTAGACAAATAAAAATAAAGAAATTGATTTATAATAAAGTCATGAGAAAATATGATTATTTTTTAAACGTCTTTTATCAAGTATGATTGTAAGTTTGAATAACTTTAATATATTAAGAATATGTAATTCAAATTTTGTAAAGGATGACAAAGAATATTTCCTTATTTGGTCAAATAGAGTGCTAATCGGAGAATACATGGAATATAGTGGTTAAATTATTATTTCAATCCTTCAATTGGGATTAAATTTAAATTTAAATTTTTTTATTATTAGTGTGGACAGTCCAAATTGTTAACATGTAAATTACTGTCAATATTTTCTTGACATGACTTATGCTACATTTTAGTTTTTTTATTATTCAACGTGGATAATTCCTCTTGTTCAACGCTAATGGAGGAGTGGTAATATTTCTTTGTTTGTTAAACTAGGTAGAAGTAATTCTTTTCCGTGCTAACAATTTGAATTGAAGTAAAAGTATCATAATACCATTTGTATTGTATCTTGAATTGTATTTTTATCCCTATGTTGAAAAATAGATAAATTAATTTATATATATATTTTGAAAAGAGTAAAATACTTACTCTATTACAAGTGATGGAAAAAATTCAATAATTTTAGAGTTTTGAATGAGAAATTGATTTAAAATGTTATTGAGAAAAATGTTGAATCAATTGTTAGTTCGTACATGTGCAGACATACATAATGTGGGTAACTTTAATGTCCGAACTGATCGAGCTCTTTATAGGTTTGCAGATATTTTAACCCAAATGTGAGATGTTTTCCTCAAATAGAGCATATCTTTTCAAAATCTATTTTGGAATTAAAAGGATAAATATTAAAAGGTTCATTTAATTAAAACATTAATTTTGGAAATTCTTGATTGCTTGATTCTCATTAATTAGGTCAAAAGTTTCCAATTGTTCACAATGTGAAATCCATATAAATACCATGTAAACCTACTAGGTTAAACACAATTTAAAACATCTCAAAAACTATTCAAAAAGTTCTCTCCTCTAGTTTTTTTGGTGATAGACGAAGACAAAGAATAGTTCATGATCTCGGCAGTTGTGCTACTGTGTGGTTATCATCTTGTTGTTGTATCATGGGGGACAGATGACCAAATATCTCTAGCACCAAGAGTGACCGAAAATTTATCTTAAGAAAACTGCATAGTTGCAAGCCTCAACTTATTTATATTTATTTCTATGCTTTTTCAAATTACTTAATTGAATAATTTACATCTTATTAATCGTTTTATTTTATTCTTGTTTCATGTTTTTACAACAAATATTCGACGAGATCTTGTTGTGGAACTAGAAGTCATTTGTCGACACGTGTGAATCATCATGGAGATAAATTATGAATATGCTCATGAGATTACTTGGTTTTGTCCTCATATATTTTAATATATTTTAATTATTATTATTTTATCAATTCGAATTATTATTTTCTAAAAATCTTAAGATAAATTTTATATTTTAATTCGAGACGAGTAAATTCAATTTATGGCTACCGTGTTGCTTCCCCGCTGGCTTGTATAGTTTGTGAGGCTTATCGCATACTATAATATTGATTTATGCCTTTCTAAGTTGGTAATGGGTAACATGTTTAATGTTGCATTTATAAACGTCTATAATATTACATGTCTGGCTTTAATGATTTGTTAGGTTTGGTGTATTAATTTTGGTTTTCCATAATTATTATTTTTCATTGTAATCTATGATCAAACAGGCTATGATGGCGAAGGAACAAAGTTGATCCCAAAAGATATTTATGGGCTACACTTTATGGTTATTCTTATCTAGTGAGATAATAGCTTGCATAATATTTTATTATTACTGCTTTTTTAACCATTTTGTTTTAAGGTTGTTGCATAATTTGCACGCAAAGGTCAAGGTAAATTGAGGTTCAAAGAGATTTGTAGGTTTGATAAATTTTCATCAAGAATTCAAGTTTTAGTTGACAACGATGAAATCAATTAGGTAGGTAAAATTTTAATATTTCCCTTTAATCTGAGATGATTCGAAATCTACCTTATACCTTTATGGAAAAAATCGAGACAATTCGAAAATCTTGGAAAAATTTAGAAGCAAATAAATATATTTTCGGATTTATCATGTTGTTTTAACGAGTGTGCTTAATTTCAAAGTGGAAAATTTTATTTAATAGAAATTGTAGTTAAAGTAACGTTGGTTACTAAGTTTGAAAAGTTGTTTCTGATCGGTAATAAAAATCGAAAATAAGCGAGATTTATTTGAATCTGCACAATAGTACAGAAGTAAATTATTTTGCAAGCTCATGTGGAACCAACTTGTGTAAATACACAAGCGCATGGTAATTTACCTTTTTTTTTACTTAGCTATGGTAATTACAAAGTAGTATTTGTTCTATTAAATACTCTCAACCATTTGATAATGAATGCTCAATCACCCCACTACAACTATTGGTGCTCAAACTCGTGACCTTTAGGAACAACAATGATTCTTTTAACTATTTAGGTAAGTTGGTTTGTGCCGTGATGTACCTTTTGTAAATAAAGAATTAATTGATTCTTATTATGTTATGATATTATTTGGCAATATCATTATTGTAAGATTTGACACATAAAAGTGCATGTAAGTATTAATCATGATATTTGTTATTTTATTATTACTATATTATTTTTGTCCTTTTAATATGAAATACTAATTATGGCATGAATAAAGAATATATTTGATATTGATCGATTGTGTTTTGGAAACACTATAAATTTCATTATTATACTAATAATTTATTTTGAGAAATTTTTGTAGATACAAATGGATTCAAAGTTCAATCTAAGGCTTTTGAATATTGGGTTATCAAAAGTAAAATCAAAGGATTAGTTCATTTTGATTATTGTGTTGCCAAAAAATAAAATCAAACGATTAGTTCTTTTGATCATTGAGTTGCCAAAATTAAAAATCCTTAATTCTTTTTGATTAATTAATTTGTTGAAATTAAAATCAAAGGACTAGTTCCTTTTCGATTATTGGATTGCGAAAACTAAAATCAAAGGATAATTCCTTGTGATTATTGGGCTGCTAAAATTAAAGGATTGTTCCTTTTGGGTTTTGTTTGTTAAACAAAATCGAGTTGTTGTGATATATTTATTTCGGGTTTTAGTGTTACTAATCACGTCGGTTAACATAATATATAGAAAATAAATCACTATATTTATTTCATTATTAGAATCTTACGTTGATCTAACTTTGTAAAGAAAATAAATAGTTCAATTTATTTACTTGAAAAACTTAAATGATTCTAACTTTGTAAGGAAAATAAATAGTTAAATTTATTTCCTTCAGAATCTTAAATGACTCTAACCTTGTAAGATGAATAAATTGTTGAATTTATTTCCTTGAGAATCTTGAATGATTATAACTTTGTAAGGAAAATAAATTGTTGAATTTATTTTCCATGAGAATCTTGAATGATTCTATTTTGTAAAAAGAAATAAACTGAAACAAATCATTGGATTTATTTTCCTATTTTATAAAAGGAAATAAATCGTTGGATTTATTTTCCTATTTTGTAAAAGAAATAGATTGTTGGATTTATTTTCATGTTTTGTAAAAGGAAATAAATCATTAGATATATTTTTTTGGAAATCTTGTATGATTCTTGTTTGTAAAAGGAAATAAATTGTTGGATTTATTTTCCTGATTGTTGGGACTGCCAATACACCCTATGACACAGCGAAAAATTAATCTGACAGTCTCACTAGTGATCCAAGTACAAAAATCGAAATCGGGAGGAAAAGATACAATTATTTCACCTCGGTTTCTTTGAAAAACAATAGGACAACAAACAGTCGCGAATGGTTCGAATCATAAGCCTCCACGAAAAACAATCTTGGCCTCTACTCAGTTCACCCAGTTGAAAGCAATTGAGAGCAATTTCCTTTTTCTCAAAAATGTTTTGAGAAATTTTGTAAAAAGACTTAGTCGGTTGCTACACCTTTCTTATCCTTTTATATGAGTTACCCTAATCCTTAAGGTTTTTAATTATGAATTAATTAAATCCAAATTTAATTATTTTGAATTAAATAATCATTACAAGAATTATAATCATATATATATTCGTTTATTATATTCGATATAATTAAAGATTTATATATATATATATATAAATCTTTAATTATATTCTTCAATCATGTACAATAAATTGTAAAATTAATATTTGTTTAATATTTACTCATTTCAACCCTGGGGTGTGACCTTGTAGGTACATGTAACATTAGTAGTAATTATTAGAACCATTCTAATATTACAAACAACAGTGTCATCTAGCAATATATAATTGTCGCCTAAGTTATAGGAAGCCATGATTTAACATAACATCTTCGTGACTACTCTTTTACGTATTCTATCATTTTGTCATTTATATCTAGAATAGACACAAGTCTTGGAATAGTCACACTTGTATAGCCCAACTATTATTTCTCGATATCTAGAGTAGATTATAATAAACGAATAATTTGTGATGTCTCATATCAACTTATTCAAGCATGGCCATGCATTTCTAGTCTCACTCAATCATGTTTCCTGTGATATATTTCTTATTATGTAGGAAGGTGTAACCCCCAAGACCCGACCTAGACGTTAGGCCCAAACTTAGGCGGTCACATATCGCATTCAAAGATTCTTTTCATATTTAAAAAAACGTTAAAATCTCTATAAAAGATTCATATGATAAACATATATGTATACATATGTCAGAAAACTGTATAAAATATATACATATCAAAATACCGCAAAAACCATATAAAACATTTACTGAACAAAATATTGGTAATACAGATATATTAAGGCGGTACCAAAACACATGTCACCAAAATATAACTGAAAGGCATATAGAGATATACAGCAGTACAAAAGTAGGAGTAGTTGATCCTCTTGATGTCAAGTCTGCTAGTATAGTCTGTTCTGAAAAGGTTAAAATTTACGGAATGAGCTAAAAAGCTCAGTGTGCTCCTACGGTGTATAAAAACATACAAATAAAATATTTCAATAAAATTGGTTTATCAAACATGTTTTAAAAATATAAACACTACCCCCGTTCGATCACCAGAATGTGTAGGTTCCCCAAAACCATACACTCAGTAAGGACTTACCCTGTGCACAAAGCATAGGAGCATGCAGTAAAAACTTACCCTGAGCACAAAGCCGAGGAGCCTATGGAAAGCGGTAAGGTCTTACCCTTGCACACATCAGAGGAGCCTTCAAAATGGTAAGGTTTTACCCTTGCACAGAGCAAAGGAGCCTTCATAAATGGTAAGGTCTTACCCTTGCACATAGTAAATGATGGTAAGGTCTTACCCTTGCACATAGCAAAGGAGCCTTCAGAAACTTCCTCCAACAATACCTCCAATGACAATAATTAACATGTATGTATTGAGTGAAAATGATAATTAATCCATTAAAACATGAAAATGTTTCATGCTTGGAAATTATATACATAAATATGGTAATCAGAAATCAAATCAATAATATAAGGTAAATCAGATGTCGGATAAGCAATATTCAGAAATCAAGTATCATATAGTAAAAATATTTAGAATTATCACAAATCTAAAATAGTTCAATTGGGTAGTTTAAAACAGTAATGTAACACCATCAGGAAACACACATGTATTGATCTGAGTAGTCTGATAGGGAAGCCTACTACTGATTCTGTCTACCACGATCAGCGACAGTGCTAGATCCTACAAACTGAAAAATCCATATCGGAATCCTAATATGAATACTATTAACCTTTATTTAAATAATTTACAAAAACCTACAGGTAACTCTCGTAGAATGCGGATAGAGCGGATCTGATGGACGGAAAACACCAGACCTAACTAACCCTTGGTTAGGTGAAACACGAGTGCCTTCATAAAAATATCTTCTTAGATCAATTTCATAACCAAATCTCAAATAAATAAGCAAAAATGTTAAAAATACTAAGCATTTTTGGGTTAACGAGCTCGATTCGGGGATTTCGGGTCATAATTTGGCAAAACAGACTTCGGAATAGGACTCAAGATGTTGAAAAACATAAAATATGACTTTTTGAAAATTTTAACTTTTTGGACAAAGTTAACAGTCAATGGTCGGTCAACGGTCAACGGGTAACGGTCAATGTTGGAATGGATCGGATCGAGTCGGGCATGCGGGTCGGGTCAACGGGTCTTGTCGGATCGATCCATTTCCAAGCATTCACTAGGCGGTGGACTTTCCCTACGCGTAGGGGCAACACGTGGGGGCGCGGGCGGGCTGCAGGGGGTCGAAAAAATTATAAAAAATTTTCTAACTGCGTTTTAAGGGGTTTTGAAACACTTACCAAGCTCGGTTCACAACAGTGAACGACGGAGAGATCAATTCTGAAACATTTGAAACTTGATATTCCTCACCCCCTCACACCTCGGTGATAACGGAGATAAGAAAGACACCGGTGGACTTGGGATGACGCAAGGAACACAATGGTGCGGGAGGTGTAAAAAATGGAGCAAGAATCGGCGATAAAACGACGATCAATTTTGGTTTCTAAAAGAGGAAAATATTAAAAAGAGAGAAAAATAATTCCCCCCCAGATTTGGGGTTATATAAACCAAGAAAAAGAAAATGACAAAACCATGCCATAGGTTCTCATTCTTTAATTACTTTCTGAATTTGGATCCAAATTTAATCAAAAATTCACTTCGGTCCCCGAATTCAATTAAAATTTAATTTAATCTTTGAAAAAAAATTAAGAGAATTTTAGGCCCTATTTTAGGGTGTGACAACTCTCCCCCTTAAAAGAAATTTCGTCCTCGAAATTTACCTTATACAAACAGATGTGGAAATTGAGCCACCATTGACTCTAATGTCTCCTAAGTCGCTTCTAAGGGCCACGGTTACTTCATTGAACTTTGACCATTGGAATACGTCTATTTCGAAGAACTCTCTCATCCCAATCTAAAATCTGAAAGGGCTCCTCCTCATAGAAAAAATCAGGTATCAACTCGACCTCCTCATCCTAAATGATGTGACCTGGATCTGGACGATATTGCTCAATATGGATATATGAAAAACATCATGAATACGACTGAGCTGGGGAGGCAACTCAAGTTGATAAGCAACAAGTCTGACTTTTTCAGAATACGATACGGCCTAATAATTCTCAAGCTCAATTTACCCTTACATCCAAATCTCAACACTTACTTCCATGGAGATACCTTGAGAAAAACGTGATCCCCAACCTCAAACTCGATATCCTTCCATCGTTGATATGCGTATGATTTCTGCATATCAAATGCCTCTTTCAGGCGATCACGAATCAATCGGATAGTATCCTCAGTCTCTTGAACTAACTCTAGACCCAATTTATTTCTATCATGAAACTCTGTCCAACAGATAAGAGTACGACATCTATGTCCATACAGACCCTTGTACGGTGTCATGCGAATACTTGCCTGGTAACTATTATTGTAAGCAAACTTGGCTAAGGACAAGAAATCTTCCCAACTACCACGGAAGTCAATCACACAACCCCGTAACATATCCTTTAACACTTGAATCACTCACTCATACTGACCATCAGTATGCGGGTAAAAAGTGTACTGAAATTCAAACCAGTACCCATAGCCTCATGCAAAGCCTTCCAGAACCTAGAAGTGAACCTTGGATCTCAGTCAGATATGATAGACAACAGAACACCATGAAGTCTAACGATCTCAGAAATGTACAATCTAGCTAGCTTATCCAAAGAATAATTAACCTGAACAGGGATAAACTGAGTTGACTTGGTGAGTCGATCAACAATCACCCAAACAGAATCCTTTTTGGAAAGAGTCAAAGGAAGACCAGTAACGAAGTCCATCGTAATGCGCTACCATTTCCACTTAGGAATCTTAATTGACTGTAACAATCCATACGGATGCTGGTGCTCTGCCTTAACCTGTTGACAAGTCAGACACCTCGCCAAAAAATATGAAATATTTTTCTTCATACTAATCCAAAAGTTGCGCTTCTTGAGATTATTGTACATTTTGTCCCCTCCAGGATGCATAACATAGAGACTACTATGAGTCTCCTGAAGAATATCCCATCTCAACTATTCATCTTTAGGGTTGTAGTAACGACCGTGAAAGCACAAAATACCATCCTGATCCAAAGTATATTATGAACTCGATCGATGCTTAACTTGTTCAATAATGGGAAACAATGAGCTATCAAGGAGTTGTTTGGCCTTAATCTCCTCGGCCAAAGTGGTTTTAACTTGCAACTCTACTAACAGACTATCGTCCTCAAATAAACTCAAGCTGGTGAACAAGGCTCTCAAAATAGATATCACCTTACGGCTCAAGGCGTCAGCCACCACATTAGTGTTCTCTGGATGATACTCTATCTCACAATCATAGTCATTTAGAAGCTCCAACCAGCGATGCTGTCTCAAATTCAATTCTTTCTGAGTAACCAGATACTTCAGACTCTTATGATCGGTATAGATATAACACTTTTCTCTGTAGAGATAGTGTCTCCAGATCATCAAAGCAAAAACCATGGCAGCTAACTCCATATCGTGAGTGGGATAGTTACGCTCATGCGGCTTTAGCTGACGTGAAGCATAAGCGACAACCTTTCCATCTTGCATCAAAACACATTCTAATCCATAGTGAAAAGCATCACTGTAGACAGAAAAATCTTTCCCAGACTCAGGCTGAATCAACACTGGGACTTGAGTTAGAACAATCTTCAGTTTCTCAAAGCTAGCTTATTGGTTCTCAGACCAGACAAATGGAGCATCTTTGCTCAATAGTTTCGTTAGAGGAGCTTCAATAATGGAGAACACCTCAAAGAAACGACGGTAATAACCAGCTAAGCTCAAGAAACTATGGATCTCTAAGACATTCTTGGGTTGCTTCCAGTTCAGAATAGCCCCCACTTGGTTTTTTTTCCTTACATATTTTAATTATTATTATTGTTTTATCATTTCAGATTATTATTTTCTAACAACAAGTTTCATCTATTTTTTCGTATGTTATGATTACAAAAAAGATAAATAATTTTTATTCTTCTATGTAAGGGAGAGGAAAGGAAATTTTACTCCTAATAAGTATTAAATTCACAACCTAAGAAAAAGGATAAGTGTCAACTAAAAACTTTTAAAAAATTGTTCTACAGATTATAGGCAAAAATATTATATTTTGAAAGATAGAATTTAAGCTCAAATATTGGATATGTTATTAGTATATAGAGATATCACGAATATTTAATATGGATTATAACTCAGAGAAAAGAAAAACATGGATGAATATATAATTTTATATTATGGGGATAAATTAGAACTTATAAAATTTTAAGAATGACAAACTTGAATTTATAAAATTCTAAGGAAAAATATTTTTTAATAGAAAATACATTAAAAAATCTGAAATATATAATTTTCTTAAAATTTTAACACCCCATCAACTCCACCATGTATGATGCTACCCCGTGAGTGAAAAAGGTTGTCTTATGTTTAAAATAAATCTCATTTTCGGCTGTCAATTAAACATATTTGACCAAAAAGTTTAATACTTTATTGTTGATCAGAGGATTTTCATGTACAAAAACATATTTTTACCTAAAATAAAAACATTAAGATTAAAATGTTTTGAAAATGAAACTAAAATAATTCTTTAATTAAATATTAAAAACATCATACCTTTTATTTATTTATTTATGAACTTCTTATTTCATATTATAAAATCAATCAACCCAGGAGGAAAAATAAAGCAATTATCATCATCTAACAGTTCCTTCACAACCAGACCTATACTCAATTTGAGCAAAATATAAACACATCCAACAATAATTGAAGCCCCAACTGAGTTGTGTCTAGAGAATTTCAAAATTCTTTTTCATCATCTTTATCCGAACTCATTTAAGTGTAGTTTCAAATGTTGATTACTATTTGTATGAGGGAAAAGTAAATTGATATACTAAACAATGACGGAATCATGATAAATCTTCGGATGTTAAATACATGAGAAAACTATTTAAAATACTATTGATTTTTTTCATTAACTCCTTTATATCGATGAATATTTAATTTTGTTTATTATAGTATTAAATTTTAAATTTATATTTAATTTGGTCACCTTATCAGTAAATCATTCACGGGATGATAACAAGATTAACAATTACTGGCGTAGCATGTCACACCGAAACAATACTTTTTTGGTGCAGTTATTTTGATGCCTAAAATGACGTCGTTTTAGAAACTAAATTTTAAGGGTATATTGATTTTGCCACCGAATTTTTAAATATATTACTTTTTTGATTCTTCACTTTTCGATCGTCGTTAGTAGTCAACCAATTCCTGTCATTTATTTTCTTTTGAGACAAAATCGGTACCAAAAATTCTTATTTTCTCTCCTCATTCTACTAATGTGATTATTTTTCTATGAAACTCACTCAAAATCGACGAAATTAAATAAAAATTATCATTTTTATATGTTTGAATACTTTCTTATATTTACGAGATTTGGTGTGTTTGTTCAAAAATATGATCGGTAAAAAACATTATTTCGAAAAAAAGAACAACATGCCTTAAAAAAGCATCATTGGACGATCATCGAAAGATATTATAATATTAATGTGTCAAACTTTTAAATGAGTTTTTATCGAGCTTTCGTAGAAAATCAGTCCTAAGAGAAGAAAGAGGAGTGAAGTATGAACATTTTGATATAGAATATGGCCGTGGAATATGGCCGATGATGTAATATCCCAAATTTTGGTTAGTGACCAAAATGTAAAATTAAAAGTTTAGTGGCTAAAGTGTAAAATTTTGGAAAAGTTTAGGGATCAAAGTGGTAATTTTCTTGAAAATAAATTTTATCCTATAAATGAATAGTTTATTTCTAAATTGATGTTTTTATGAGAATCAAAATTTTGATTAGGGATTTGTATTAAAAGCTATAAAGTAGTAAAGTCCGATGAGAATTCGGATAATCAGATCGAACCGAAATTTTACGAAATTTTTGAAGGCTGATAGAAAATGGTTGGAAATATTATTTCCATAATTTAACATGGATCAGTGGAATTAAGATCGATGTTTCATGTTGAGCCAAAATTATGAAATTAGGTGACTAAATTGTAATTTTTAAAAATTACATGGGCAAAGGTGGAAAGGCAATTTTTTTGTTCATATTTGACTTTGTAATATTAAATTGGAAGATATTGCAATGGCATGGTTGAAATTATCAAGTTTCATTAATGGCAAAATGGTAAACTAATTTTAAATGAATTTTAAATTCATTTAATTATTATAAAGCCAAGTGTATTATGGAATTTTTTTTAAAGAAAATTCAATAAAATCATCATCTTCATCCTCCCATTGTCGTGACCTCCATTGAAGAGTAAACAAGTTTTTATTTTTTATTTTTAAGCCATTTTTAATTGTTTTTTAGATTAAGCTATTAAATAAATAATTAATCTACTTGAAATTCTCTATCATTTGGTATAAATATTTCATAGAAAAATGTTTGGATAATGAAATTCATGATTAGGGTTCATGAAGATCATGTTGAATTTTGAAAAATTAAATGATGATTTTTACGTTATTAGTGTTGTAGATTAATTTCCAAGCATGTGTGATGATTAAAATCATTTATAATTGCATATACCCAACTCAATCAAGCTAGGGTTTATGAGAAATTGATTGAATTTGGATTAAATTTGATGTGGGAATGATTGGAATTGCATGAATTTGATTAAAGAAGCTTGAATTCATGCTTGAAATTGAATGAAATCTAAGACCTAATATACTAGGTAGGTTCGACCATGGGGGATTATATTAAGGAAAATGTTCAAAAATTTTCTATGGTCTATAATTGATATTAGATTAGTTCTACATGCTTTGGAAGTTGCTTTGGATGAATTTGGAACCTTGAGATAATAAAGGACTATTTTGCAAGTTTTGGAAATGATGAGACATTGAAGTGAAATTGCTCAATTATGAGTATTCAATGTTGAAATTTAATATTTGAGTGCTGAATTTTAAATTAGAATATTGATTTGGGACCAAATTGCAAATTTGGGACCAAATTGCAAATTTGGTAAAGTATGATGGTTGAATTCGAACAGAGTAGGAAATAAGGGATTAAATTGTAATTATGAAAATGTGAAGGTATTGAATTGAATATACTTTACAATGCTGGAATTTTAGTGATTGACTTGATATAAGTAAAAATGATGATGGACCATTTTGAGTTAATTAGCAAGGTTGATGTGAATTCTAAAAAGAACTCATAAATGGTGACTTAAATGCAAAGTTTATGAAAGTTGAGTGGTTAATGATGCAAATGAGTGATTATGGAATTGGAGGAGTTATTTTGGAAGGACTGAAGTTTGTTATGGATTAGTTATTTTATTTTTATATCGATTATGTTTTATAGAATTTTTATTATTGGGTTTAGATTATGTTAGTACAATACTAACATATATTTTGAACATTGTGTTATTTATACGATGTCGTCCAGACCACGACAAATTTTGTGATCTGAGTGATTCGAAAAAGAAGGAAAAAGCACAGGAATAAATGATATCATTATAAAAGATTTTAGTGAGGCAAAGGTGAGTGCATTTTATTTATTTAATTATAATTAATTGAGGACGAATTGAGATAAGTCAACCTCATATGATTTTTAAAGAATGATTTGAATTAAATTATGGAACATTTCCATAATGTTTACTGAAATGATTTATGATTTGAAATAAAGAATGATTTGAATTAAATTATGTTTAACGTTTTCTGATAAATGATATATGAAGATACTACTGAATGGAAATGATGGATTTATAATGATATGATTTTGTTAGAAAGCCCATTGTATGTTGCATTTAGAGTCGTAGGTACAATTGCAATGTCGTGAGGTGGAGCGATCTCTATTTATTGATGTTGATATTATACATTAGTGTACATTATATGTAGCATCGTTTGTGCAAATGATATGAGGCACTTGGAGTGTATATTTCTATTTTATGATGATAGCACTTGGAGTGCTTATTGCGCACACTCGTCTGACTCACGTCATTGCATTATCTTAAATATACATTGAGTTATGAGAATGAAATGTGAAAGTACTTAAATATGATTGAATGGAAAAGAATATGAAATGATTATTGTGATTGATATTGATTATCATGAATTTTATGAAATCATGAAATGATGATTTTCAAGTTCCTGATTTAAATAAGTCCGTTTGGAAATTCAATTGTTTTATTTGAATTAAATTTTATTATTTTGAAATGTTATGATATTTGTATATTCTATCTCACCTTAATTTTTTATACTGCCTCACTAAGTTTTACTCAGTATGTGATGATTTTCACGGGTAAGTTCAGATAAGAAAAAGGACGTGAAGTGAGGAGCCTCCCGAACATCTTTTTGGAGATCGTACCTACCTAAAGTATCAAAAAGGCATATATGATGTTGTTTTTTTTTACTTTTAGTGACATGTATATTATGATTGTTTGGTTGCTATGATAGATTAGTTAGAATGGTCTATAATAGTAAATTATATATGCTTTATTTTGGTTAGTATTAATTATGTTTGATAGTACAAATGAATAATATTTTTATAATATTATGTTTTAAAAGGTAACTGATTGATTTTTAAATCAGATAGCGTTTAGGCAGTTTTATGTAGATTATGAAATAGTATCGAATTGCCTAGTTGTTGTCTAAAATCATATTTAAATTTGATGATGAAAATATTATTTTACGATTTTATGTGATTAATTAAATTGGTTTTAATCGTTAAATTGAAATTTTAAAATGGAATAAAAAGTTTACGATTTTTTTATGTAAGAAATGTCAAAGTGAATAGTGTAACATCTTTGACTCATATTTTGGGACGTAAACGGGATAAGGGTGTTACAGATGACGAACAATGCTTAGTTGTCACCGACAACCAAAAAGTGTAGTGCTAAAAAAAAGTTGTTTTTATAGTTGAATAGTAAAATCAATATACCCCTAAAGTTCAGTGTCTAAAATAATGTCGTTTTGGTGTGACAAGTCACATCAACAACCAGCCATGTTATTGTCTCGTTATTGACTTAACAACGGAGTGATATAGTTGAATTTAAACTAAAGTTCAATGTTATTGTTGAAAACATTTTGATATTTCGATATAACAAATTAAGTTAAATGAATTTTAAGATTTTCCAAATGATTTTCTAAGTATATTCGATAGAATTATTCGAATATCAAAACATTACTCCAAATCTTTCAAAGATCATTTTTAATCCTTACTCAAAGTATAAAATTAAGTTTTAATCTTAAAACAATTTCAAAATAATTTTACAAAGTATTTCGAACCATTTCAAAGCCAAAAATTCCAGATTGCTCAGAGGGAACCGATTCCCCCCCAAGGGGGTACCGATTCCCCCCTGAATGGTTTGGCTCCGAGAATTCCAGTATGCTCGGAGGGAACCGATTCCCCCACAGGGGGTACCGATTCCCCCCTTGTATAACGGTCGAAATATTTGAATTTTACACTTAGGGAACCGATTCCCCATAGGGGGTACCGATTCCCCCCACGCTCCAAACTGTTTTATTAATTGTTTTCACACTAAAACGGCTATATTATTTTCTCTAATTATCCCCAACGTTCAGAAGTGATTCAAGGTGTATTTAATCAAGCTTAGAAGCCATTGATCAACAACAAGAAACATCAAGCAACTAGAATCAAGAGAGAATCAAAGAGAAAGCATCAAACCTCAAGTTTGAGCATTTCAAGCCTATTTTTCATTCAATATTCATTTTGCTTTCAAGAACACTTATTGTGCTCAATTGTATTTATTCTTGAGTGTTCTTTCTTTGTTCTAGAATTGTGCAAACATATTTACCTTGTGAGGTTTTTCTTGTAAGTTTGCAAATTTGTATTTCTCTTTGAGAAAAGAGTGTTCTCAAGAATTGGGGTATATTCTTGAGGGAGTTGTAAGGTTATCTCTTTGGCCTCAAAAGAAAGAACAAATTAGTGAATTTGTTAGAAAATCCTTAGTGTGGATAGCTAAGTTAGTGGACGTAGACTTTGGTTGATAAAGTCGAACCACTCTAAATTGCTATGCAATTTCTTTCAATTTTCTGCAAAAGATTCCACCAAAATTTTTATTGCCAATTCACCCCCTCTTGGCCGATTCCGTCAATCGATTAACTCAACAATTGGTATCAGAGACTAACTCATTTGAAGGTTTAATCGCCTCTTGAGTCGATCCGGGAAGAGTTAAATCGATAAAGATGGCGTCTACTCCGGTTCATTCTCAATGGAAGAATCTAGACCTATTAACGTGCCTCCACACTTCAATGGAACAAATTATCATCATTGGAAGAGGTGTATGATGATATTCATCAAAGCATTTGATATGGAAGTTGGATGATAATCAAGAAAGGATATTCCTCTCCTACTAAGAAGGCAAAGAAGTGGAGTGTTCAAGAACGGAAGGAAGCTCAACAAAACTCAAAGGCTATGCACATGTTGTGTTGTGCAATTGATCCTAATGTATATAAAGGAGTTTCTTCTTGTTAAGTGCCAAGGAAATGTGGGATAAGCTTGAGGAGATCTATAGAGAGAAGGAAGAAGAAGAACCAATAAAAGTGGTGTCTCTATTAGCTCTCACAGAGCCAAAGGTATCTTCTAACTCAAATATATCAAATTCAAAATCTTTTAATGAGTTACAAGATGCTTATGATAAATTATTTTCGGAGTTTGAGACCATGAACTCCAAATACAATAAATTGATTTCTAAATTTATTGCTAAAAATGATCTTCTTTTGAAAGCTAAAACAGACTTGGAAAATCAAAATGAAATGTTGAGAAAAGAGTTAGAGCTTTCAAAAATAAAATCTGAAAACTTTGAAAAAGAAATTTTCAAATTAAACAAACTTCTCCTAGAAATGAAAATAGATTTTGAAAATCAAAATGAAATCTTGAAGAAGGATTTAGAACTCTCAAAAATGAAATTTGAAAGTATCGAAAAAGAAAATTTCAATTTGAAAGATAAGCTTGAATGTTTAACAAGAGAAAAAGAGATCATTCTAAATAATTCATCTAGTTCAATAATGACAATATGTTCACATTGTCATTATCATGGTCTTTAGGAACATACTTGTCCTTTAAAGAAAGGAAAACGATTTAAAATTAGACAAGTATGGGTTCCAAAAGGAACAAGAGGCATTGAAACTAATGTTCAAGGATCCAATGCAATTTGGATACCAAAATCTACTTAAATGTCTCTTGTAGGTGTGTGAGAGCAATGGTCATAAAGATGATGATATTCAAGATGCTCTAGCCACACATGAAAAAGGAATGGGTAACCTCTAAACTTAATTTTTTTTATTTGGTTGCTCATTTAGTTTATGCATGCATGAGGTTTTAAATGTTAAATAATTCTAAATGATTATGTTTTGTCTCATGTATGTTGAAAAATATTGTATGATGAACATAATAATTTTTGGTAATGTTTTATAAACTCTAGTTCATCATATTTTTTTTGGTCAAAATTGTTTTTAAAATGTAATTGATATCTCTTTAACAATTGATATCGATTTTTCAAGAACTTTGGTTTTGCAAAATTTTGACCTGAAATTTTTCTTAATGTTTATGCATAGATTTTTGTTTAAATATTATAAAGTTTTAATGCATAACATTTTCAAAAACTTTATGCATGTGCTCTTAATCTCTATAATCAACATTGCATAATATTTTATATGTGAAAGGGTTAAAAGCATAATCTTTTGAAAAATAAATTTGATAAAAGATACAATGTTTTATTTTAAATGATTGCAAAATTGATTGACATTGCATCTATTTTTGATTATGCTTGTTGGTCATAAAATAGGAATATATACATGATGCATTTAGATTTTATTGATATGACTATTTTGTGCCTAGTTGCTAGGGATGAGCATGATAATTTGTTATGGCATAGGAGACTAAGACATGCTAGTATGAGTGTTTTGCAACGGTTAATTCAAGGAGACCTAGTAAGAGGGTTGCCTAAGCTTAAATTTGATAATGATAAAATCTGTGAAGCTTGTGCTAAAGGAAAACAAAAGCGAGTTTCTTTTAAATCCATTAATGATGTATCAACTAGTAGAGTTTTACAATTGATCCATTTAGATCTTTTTGGGCCAACTAGAATTACTAGCTTGGGTGGAAAACAATATGCATTTGTCTTGGTATATGACTATTCTAGATATACTTGGGTTCTATTTTTAAGTACTAAAGATGAAGCATTAGAACAATTCATCACGTTTTCAAAAGTAATCCAAAATGAAAAAGGTTACTCTATAACTAGTGTTAGGAGTGATCATGGAACTGAATTTGAAAATCTTGGATTTACTGAATTTTGTAACTCTAACGGTAATAGCCATAATTTTTCAGCACCTAGAACTGATACATGCACCACACACCCTAAAGCTAAGGATGATGAATTTACTATACCACTTGGCCCTATCATACGAGGCCTGACAAAACTTCTTAAAGACAAGCTTCAAATCGCAGTTCAAGCATTCATCCGTAAGGGTCTATCTTCAAGTCTTTCTTTGTATCAAAACAATCATCTTTCTTGATACAAATAATTTTTGTGTAACAATCAACTGCATTTTTACCAACTCTTCTTCCGGTATCTGAAGTAATTCTGGCATATTCCAGTTATACTCCCGTGGCATTTTCTTCGGGGACTTTTCTTCGGGATTTCTTCTTCTTCTTTTTCTTCTTCAGGGTTATATGAATTACAGAATGGATGTTCAACATGTTCATTCACAGTCGTAACTTCCTCCTTATTATCATCAACAACATCTTCCTCGGCAACGGCTGTTTCATCATCAAAATTCGGGTATTGATCAATATCAAAATCATTACACGCAGGGTCTGTTTCTTCTTCTGAAACATCATCAAAGCCCGAGTATTGACGAAGATCAAAGTTCGGGTATTGACCAAGATCAAATTTCGAATACCGACTAGTACTCACAATTTTTTCTGTTGGCTCATCATCGTCTAACTGGTTAATACGAAAACCGGAATTTGGTGCTGAAAGTTGATTGGGATTTGGATTAGGGAAAGGTTGTGGGTTTTGAGATTGTGTTTGGTATTGGAAATGTGGTGAAACAAAATTTGCTTGGTGATGAAATTATGGTGGAACCATTAAATTTTGAGCATCATAAACTGGGGTTGAAAAACTTAGTTGATTATTACCCGCTACTGACCCAACTTCACTACTTCTAGGTTCAACAACATACAATGTAACATCATCTTACGAAACACTAATGTAAGCAATGAATCGTTCAACATCTTCATTGTCGGTTAACAAATAAACTTTACCTTTTCTCTGATAAGATAGCCTAAATCCACTTAAGGGCTCTAAATTCAATTTATTTGCAACACGTAACATTAAAATTTCATAAGTTAACTTTTTTAATGACAGTTTTAGTTGACGATTCATGGGTAAAGGCATATATTGTAAAACACCATGAACATTCTCCCATGACCCTCCAAAACACAAATCTATCCAAACATGATCAACATTAGATGATTTCATTATTGTAAATTAATTTACTAACAAACGAGTTGCAAAACTAAAACCTGTTGCCGGATGGGGAAGGATGTCGTTGGATATAAGAATGGATGTCGCCGGAGAGAGTGATAGATGAGATGGAATGAGTTGTGATTTAGGGATTTAGGTTATGAGTTGCTTCTTCTGCGTAGTTATATACCCAAAACATTTGTGTTGCGAAACTAAAACCTGTTGCGAATTTGAAATTCAGTGTTGTGACAGTCAGAATCGTGTTGCGATAGTCAGAATCGCATTGCGATAGTCATAATCGCATTGCGATTTACATATTCGCATTGCGATTTTCATATTCGCATTGCGATAGTCGAAAAATCGCAACGCAAATTTGGAAAATCGCAATGCAATAATCAGAATCGCGTTGCGAATCTGGAAACTGATTTGCTATATCGGAGATCGCGTTGCGAATTATTGATTGCATTGCGATTTAGTTGGTCATTTTGGCAAATCAAAAAAACGTTGGTTAAAATCGTATATTATAAGACATTTTTGGTCACTGAGGTTATTTTCTCTATATAAAAGTATGTTACAGTTCATTTTCCTCATTAGAAGTAATTCATATATAATCATCAGTTCCATAAGGGGTTATTTGTTTACTTCAGAATGATTTAATGCTGAATGATTCAAATGCTAAATGATTCAGATGCTCTATATGAATTAGCTCTGAATGTGACATGTTGTTTGATAATGACTCTGAATTATTCAGAATATACTTCTGTACTAAATCATTCACACTGTTTTGCTGAATCAGTCAGCACTAAATCATTCAGAGGTACGAAACAAACGCGCTGAATGTTGAACGGTTCAACATTCAACGCTGAACGGTTCCATTTAGAGGCAAACAAACAGCCCCTAAATCTTTCCGTCTTCTCTCCCTCGCTGACCTCGAAACCCCCAAACTAGCTCTGAACCCAATGTTGAGACGTTACAAGCATTTGCCACCTGCTCCCTTCCAGTAACGAAGCATTTTACAAAAGCAGTGGACATGGTCTCATGAAGCGGAGCGAGAAGAGACTTGGCACAAGCGGAAGCAATTTTATGGCTGAGGTTATTATTATGTTTTTCAATTGTCTACTTTCTTTATATGTTCACGAACTATGCGATTCTTATAATTGGCGGTGAGACGACAATCTTAGAGAGCATAGCAACCTTTAGTCCTATCTAATGCCCTGCTAGAATATGATGATACGGATAATCGAGCTGAATTGCTTCGTTTACTTGGATTTTTCATTTTACAGCTTGCTCTAGTTCCCTCTATTTAAGTTTAAATCTTTCATTTGTTACAAGATGGCTGCCGCTAGAAGAGAGCAGTGACCTGGTGTTGGCAAATGAAGGTCAGCAACATTCCCTGTTCAATTTTACATCAATTTATTATATGTTAGCTAAAGAAGGTCAGTACCATTTGTTTCAAGATGGCTGCTGATTTCTTGTGATATCCAGGGAAGTGTTGCAGAAGACGGCTATCGGATAGAGTAAAATCGCAACTGATAATTTAGAAAATAAAAATGAAGATAAAACGAGACACAAAATTTACGTGGAAAACCCCTAAATAATATAGGGTAAAAACCACGTGCAACGGTAGAAGAATTTCACTATGAGAAAATAGGAATTACAACTTCTCTCGATCTACCAAGGAGAAAACAATGATAATTCTCTCTTAATAAAAGAAGATAACAACTTTCAAGAAACTCTCTAAATTCTCTAGTATTGGAAGAAAGCTAGAATGCTTTGGGATGGTTTTGAAGCTAAATGAGATAGGGTATTTATAGTTGAAGCTTAAGGACTAATTTATAAATACCCTAAATTACAATGACTAAAAATGATATTTTACCATTATTGATTTTCAACATAAACCTACCCTTTTTGACAATTGCTATTTGGTGGATTTGTTTATTCCACCTTTCGGTGGATTTGTTTTGATTTTCAACAATCTCCCACTTGAAGATTTGATTGGAACAATCATATCTTCACACCTTTCTTTCTACCTTGTACCATCATGTTGACTTCGTCATGAAATCTGCTATGTTGTCTTTGGTATGGATCTTCTGTATATCTATCGTTCCTTCTTCCACCTTTTCACGAATGAAATGGTATTGAACTCGTATGTGTTTTGTCCTTGAATGAAAGGATGGATTCCTTGCTAGATGCAAGGCGCTTTGACTGTCATAAAACAGAGAGACATGCTCTTGATTGTACCCAAGCTCCTCCAATAGCATCTTCAACCAAATTGCTTCTTTACTGGCTTGTGTAGCTGCTACATATTCTGCCTCTGTTGTGGATGTAGCCACAATTGACTACAATTTTGAAACCCAACTTACAGCTGCACCAACAACTTTGAACACATATCCTGTAGTAGATTTGCTTTTATCCAAATCTCCTGCATAGTTAGAATCTACATAACCATTGATTAGTAAATTTGATCTTCCGTAACATAATGCAATATTTAAGGTTCCTTTGATGTATCTCAGGATCCTCTTTACTGTATTCTAATGCTCTTTGCCTGGATTCACCATGTACCAACTAACCACTCCCACTACTTGTGCAATATCTGGTCTTGTGCATATCATAGCGAACATTAAACTTCTCACTGCTGATGCATACGGTACTCGAGACATCTTCATCCTCTACTCTTCACTGCTAGGACTCATACTGGAGGATAATTTGAAGTTAATAGGAAGAGGGGTAGAAATTGGCTTACAATCTTGCATGCTGAATTGTGACAAGATCTTCTTCAAGTAATTCTTTTGTGAAAGCCAAATCTTCCTATTACTTCTGTATCGGTGAATTTGCATCCCTAGAATCTTGTTTGCTGATCCCAAGTCCTTCATTTCAAATTCCCTAGCCAATTGTGTCTTTAATTCTTCAATATGATCTTTGTTGGATCCTGCAACCAACATGTCATCCACATACAACAATAATATAACAAAATCATTATCACCAGACCTCTTGAAATAAGCACAAGGGTCTGCATTAAGTCTGTTGTATCCAAGGCACATAATGAAGGAATTAAATATCTTATACCAACACCTCGGCGCCTACTTTAGACCGTTAGATATTTGTTCAACCTGCAAACCAAGTTCTTCTTTTCTTTTTCTTCAAAACCTTTAGGCTGGAGCATGCAAATTTCTTCTTCAAGATTTCCATGAAAAAAAGTTGTTTTAACATCTAGATGCTCTAGATGTAAATTCAATGTAGTACACATTGCCAAAACTACTCGAACTGTTGTTAGTCGAACCATAGGAGAAAATATTTCATTGAAATCAATACCTTCTTTTTTAGCATATCCTTTGACCACCAGTCTTGCACGATACCTCTATACTTGATCGTCACCATTTCACTTGATTTTGAAGACCCATTTGTTACCGATTGGCTTCCTCCTTGTGGTAGTAGCACAAGGTCCCATGTATTATTTTTATGAAGGGCTTCAATTTCTTCCTGCATTGCCATCATCCACAGTAAAGCATCTGAGTTGTTTATTGCCTCCTGGTATGTTGATGGCTCACCGTCCTCTGTTAAAAGGCAGTATGCAGTATTACCTTCTATAACATAATTTGAGTGCCAATTGGGACATCTTCTCACACGATCTGATTGACGAGTTGTTGGTGCTTCAGAACTCTCTGGTTCTTGTTCATCATGTGCTGGTTCTGCTTTAAAAGAATCTCCTTGTTCAACCTCATTTTCCACATGTATCTGTATAGTCTCTGACTTTTCAGCGCTATCATCGTCTTCTTTTCTTTGTAGTTTATCTTCTACAAAGATAACATCCCTGTTGATGATCACTTTGCAGGCAGTGGGATCCCACAAGCGATACCCCTTGACTCCATCAGCATACCCCAAGAATTTGCATTTCTTGGATTTTTGATCCAACTTTGAGATTTATTGGGAGTTGTACATCACGTACACAATACTTCCAAATACATGGAGGTTTGAATAATCAGATGGTTTTCCAGTCCATATCTTCATTGGTGTCTTTAGCTCTATTGCAGTTGATGGAGCTCGATTCACCAAATAACAGGCGGTATTGACTGCTTCTGCCCATAATGATTTTTTAGGCCTACATCCCTCAACATTGGTCTTGTTCTTTCTAACAAGGTTTGTTCATCCGCTCTGCCACTCTATTTTTTTGAGGAGTGTTCGCCACTGTGAACTGTCTTTTGATGCCTTCTTTCCTGCAAAATTCATCAAATTCTTCACTTGTGTATTCTCCTCCATTATCTATTCCGAAACACTTGATCTTATTTCCAGAATCAAGTTCTACCCGCGCTTTGAAGTTTTTGAAAGTTGAAAACACATATGACTTCTTCTTAATAGGGTACACCCAACATCTCCTGATTAGTCATCAATAAATGAGACAAAGTATTTTGCTCCGCCTAGGGATGTAACCGGTGTTTGCCATATGTCAGAGTGAACCAATTCTAGAACACATTTGTCTCTAGAATTTGATGTGTTGAATTTCAACCGGTGCTGCTTACTTGTTATGCAATGCTCACACAAAGGAAGTGATACCTTTGTTAAGCATGAAAGTAGCTTTTTCTCCACAAAGACTTTCATTCCTTGTTTTAACATGTGTCCAAGTTTCTGATACCATAACATTGCAGAATCTGAACTACATGAGGCAACAGAGGCTTCTGCTTCTAGCAAAGTCTCCCCCTTCAGCATGTACAAGTTTGCTGCTATCTTTTCGCCTTTCACTACCACAAGCGCTCTATGGAACACCTTCATGATTACTTTCTGTATTTCAATATTGCTTGCATTATTATCCAACAATCCGTAGGATAATAAATTTTTCTTCAAGCCTTTCACGTGCCGCACATCTCGAACAACTTTAATTGTTCATCATACATCTTCAATTTGATGATTCCCACGCCAACGATCTCTAAGGCATGATCATTGCAACTATACACAGATCCTCCTGAGACAGGTTCATAATGATGGAACCATTCTCTTCTTGAGGTCATGTGATACGTTGCTCCTGAATCAATGAGCCATTTATCTGCAAATCTTTTTCTGCCTTCCACGGTGGTTGACGCTTCACAGCATAGAGCATCTCTATCATCTGAAATGTTTGCAGTATTGCCTTGTGGATTGAAGTTTTTATTTAGACTCCAACAATCCTTCTTCAAGTGACCTTTCTTTCCACAGTTGTAGCACTTTAAATTCTTCTTGTTGTTCGACTTCGATCTACCATGTTTATGACTACTGCTTTGGCCACGTTTGTTGATCTCCCTCTCATCGTTGTCAACGCTTCTGCTTGTTGCAGATTTACTTGTCTGTCTTCCTTGTTCTTGTGCCAATTTTCTTCTTGTAGAACAACAGCTGCAACGTCATTGAAGACTAGACTGGTGACATTACTGTTTGTCAAGTTGATGATGAGTTGATCATACGAATCTGGTAGACTTTGAAGTAGAAGTTCAGCACGTTCTTATTCTCCTATTGTACATCTTAAAGATGTAAGCTGAGAAAATAAAGTGTTCAGTGTGTTTAAGTGCTCCGTCACTGAAGTAGATTCTGGCATACGGAGAGTGTACAATTTCCTCTTAAGGAAAATTTTATTGTGCAGTGATGTGGCCTCGTACAGTTTGGTGAGATGATCCAATATCTCCTTAGTTGTCTTCTTCTCCTCGATTCTCGACAATACTTCATCTGCTAATGCTAGATGAAAGTTTGCCATATCATTCTCGTCCATTTCGATCCATTTGTTGTCATATGTGAAATCTACTGCCTTTCACTGATAGCTACTAGACAACCATATTTCCTCAGGATAACCTTCATCTTCAATTTTCACAATGAGAAATTTCTCCCATTGAATTTTTCAATATCAAATTTCGTTGCCATAACTTCTTTTATGGATAGCTCCCACTATTTCACTATCGTGAATAGTTCTCTGGAACTTTCAAAGAATGGGTAATACCTTCTTACTCTCTTATGTTGGAGATCCACCTTTTGGTGGCAACCACAAAGACAATAAGCAGATATTACACACTCTAATCTGGCTCGGATACCAATTGTTGCGGAAGACGGCTATCGGATAGAGTAAAATCGCAACTGATAATTTGAAAAAATAAAAATGAAGATAAAAAGAGATACAAAATTTACGTGGAAAACCCCTAAATAATATAGGGTAAAAACCACGGGCAATGGTAGAAGAATTTCACTATGAGAAAATAGAAATTACAACTTCTCTCGATCTACCAAGGATAAAACAATGATAATTCTCTCTTAATAAAAAAAGAAAACAACTCTCAAGAAACTCTCTAAATTCTCTAGTATTGGAAGAAAGCTAGAATGCTTTGGCATGGTTTTGAAGCTAAATGAGATAGGTTATTTATAGTTGAAGCTTAAGGACTAATTTATAAATATCCTAAATTATAACGACTAAAAATGAGATTTTACCATTATTGATTTTCAACATAAACCTACCCTTTTTGACAATTGCTATTCGGTGGATTTGTTTTTTCCACCTTTCGGTGGATTTGTTTTGATTTTCAAGAGGAAGACCCTTTTTACATCAATTTAGTATGTGCTGGCAAAAGGTCAACAACATTCCCCGTTCCAAGAGAACTGTGGTTCCTGAAGATTAAATCTACTTGAGAAGACTAAGATCTTATCTTGGCTTTATTTTCATTTTCATTTTTCACTTAAGAGCATCCTTGTTCCGTGCAAACTCCTGTATACTTATGCATTGTACTTATCCACGAACATGTATTGCTCTCCTGCACAACTAAGTAAACGAACATGTTTTTCCCCTAACATTAACAAGTCATTTCAGTTAAGTTACTGGTTTAAAATCGGTGAAGGCCTGTCCACCTGGTCTCTGTGTGTGTGTGTGTGTCTGAACTTCACATGATTGGTGCAAGCAACTTGATCTTACTAATTTAAAGCCTCATGATTTAGTTGTCATTCTTGTGTGTGCCTCCAGCTTGATCTTACTAAAGATAATTAATTGATTCTGGAGAAATGAGGACTTGCAGAGTGTTGCTTTATGGGGTAGAATGGATTGGACTAACTTCCAGTTTCGATTAACTGATGAGGTGAGGATTGGGGACCAATCCATTAATTTCTCCAGAATCAATTAATTATCTTTAGTAAGATCAAGCTGGAGGCACACACAAGAATGACAACTAAATCATGAGGCTTTAAATTAGTAAGATCAAGTTGCTTGCACCAATCATGTGAAGTTCAGACACACACACACACAGAGACCAGGACGACAGGACTTCACCGATTTTAAACCAGTAACTTAACTGAAATGACTTGTTAATGTTAGGGGAAAAACATGTTTGTTTACTTAGTTGTGCAGGAGAGCAATACATGTTCGTGGATAAGTACAATGCATAAGTATCAGGCCCGGCCCTGAGGGTAGGCGAGAAGTGCGATCGTTTAGGGCCCACGTTTAGAGGAACTCATTTTTTAAAATATTTTTAAGTTTAATAATTAAAAAAATCATTTTTTAGACTAAATCGCAAATCCCAAATTTTTTTAGGAGCCTAAGTTTAATATAACACCATTTTTTTTATTGGACCCTACTAAAACTACCTGATATTATTAAACCTACCAGATATAGGTCCCCACTTGTCTTTATAATATAATACCATTGATTTATGTAATGTGGATTTAGTAATATGCATGCATATTATATTATAAATGTTATACCGTTGGTTGCGCCCACAGTCCATATCAATGTTAAGGTATTTATAATATAATATAGAAAATAACCTCAGTGACCAAAAATCCCATATAATATACGATTTTAACCAACTTTTTCCGGATTTGCCAAAATGACCAACAAAATCGCAATGCGATCGCTAATTCGCAACGCGATCTCCATTATCGCAAATTCGCGTTGCATTTTCGCAATGCGATAGTTGAAAATCGCGTTGCGATGGTCTACAGTGTCGTTGCGATTTTCCCAATTCGCAATGCGAGTAAGTAAATCGCAACGCGAATTGGGAAAATTGCAATGCGAATAAGTAAATCGCAACGCGAATTGGGAAAATCGCAATGCGGTACTGACTATCGCAATGCGATAATACAAAATCGCAACGAGATACTTACTTTCGCAACGCGATTCTGACTTTCGCAACGCGATAATACATAATCGCAATGCGATTTTCAAAGCGCCATTAGTATCCTGGCCAAGTATTTTATTTTTAAATTCCAAACACGAATATTAATATATTGGAACACTGAACTGTCCACAGTATATCCTGTAATCGCAACTCATAACCTAAAACCTAAAATCACAACTCAGTCCCATCCCCATCTCTCACTCTCTCACCCATCTCCGACGAAATCCGTCCCCATCTCCAGAAAAATCCGTCTATCTCCATCTCTCAGAGCCACCCTCACAATCAGAAATGGAAAATCAACCAAATCAACCAACGAGGGTTAGTTTTTTTAATTATTTTCTTTTTGAAATTTTGCATTATTATTAGGTTTATCATATTGAAATTGATGATAAGTTTATTGGTAATTTCAATAATAGATTAACCATTTCACTTAGATTGCTTATTAAATCAACCGAGAATCGCAACGCGAAATGCAAATCGCAACGCGATTTTAGTTTCGCGTTGCGATTCTCTCTTTGCGATAGTCGAATTCGCGTTGCGATAGTCATTTTCGTGTTGCGATTTTCATTTTCAGAAACTATTCTTCTTCTGCAAATTGAAACTTGAATGAATTGCATTACTTCAACCAAAAAACAAAGACAAATACGAAATTCACAGTGTTGCAAATTTAAGTTTGAAGAATAAACTACTACTCTTTATGTTTATGATTGTTTTTGGTATATCTTCACAGTGTAGTTTTTGGTATATCTAATTTAGTATGTTTATTGTTTTTGTAGAACTTTTATTCGGCTCAATTGACCTTGAGAAATAAAGTCAGCCTGGCCAAAACAATTGCGTCGAAGCTTTCACCTGCACAAAGAAAAATGTTTGAGGATACATGCTTCGGGCCATGGCTGAAAGTACAACATCCCGGTGGAGATGCGATGTTGACACACCTGTTTCTTCAAACCATGACTAGCGATCTACCAGAGACTATACAACGTCGTGATGAAGAGATATGGTTTGATTTTCCACCGGCGTATACGTGTTTTGGGCGGGAGGAGTTTTCCGGTCTACGCTTCGGACACGATGATGTAGGTCGGTACACTAGACACATTACCCGCCCATCATGGCTATCCCGGGTTTTTCCTGAGCTGGAGAGGCCGAGTCTACACGTAGAAGACCTGACAAGATTTTTGAATAATAAATATGGTTTTACTCGGATGGATGACGTCGACGTTGTCCGAGTATGCCTTCTAATTCTTTTGCATGCCGGCTTTTTAGGCAGAGAGGCCAGACAACCTATTCCAAATGATATAATCAAATTAGTAGAAGACCTAAATGCGTGGAACCTGTTTCCGTGGGGCTCGTATTTATGGAAAGCTACATGGAATAAGTTATCGTCTGCCTTGGATGATCGAAAAAGTTTGCATGGCGATGGTTCCAAATACACTTTGACAGGCTTTATTTGGGCCTTTAAGGTAAGAATTTTTATATGATGTTTCCAAAATTATAAGTAATTATTTAACAATTACTAATGTTTGTTATTATATTGTTTGTAGATTTGGATATTTGAGGCCTTTCCCGCCATGAAGACATATGCAATAAAAACTTCAAATGATATTCCCAGGGCTATTTCCTGGAAGAGGAAACGGACCTTGCAATGGGAAGATTTACTACGGTATACGATAATAATTAATGTAAGTTAACATAAATACTACCATATGTTTATAAACAAGTTATTACTAGTACACGTTTAACTTTGTTTGAGCTTTTATATTGTTAGGAGGCCAACACTCCTCTACAGAGGCTGACACCCACGGAAGCTGAGCTTGCCACTGATTGGTGGCAAGCTAGTAAGCGTTTTTTTGATGGAACGGTTGATGAGCAGCCTCCACTTCGGGAGCCATCACCTCGCCCAGAGCTATCACCTCACCCAGAGCCATCATCTGATCGACCCGGCTATACACCTCCACAACGACAGCCATCACCTATTCTGTCACATCATCGAGCCTCTTCTCCACCATCACCGCAAGATAGGCGACCGGCAAAGATGCCACGACGTTTATCTCCCTGTTCTCCACCTCCACCTCAACGGGATGAGTTAGGGGAGTTACGTGATGAGGTCAATGCCTTGCGTGAGAAGGTTGGTACTTTACGCAAAGACGATGGTGCATGGCGTGTTGAGGTGTCTACAT
Source organism: Hibiscus syriacus (assembly GCF_006381635.1). Classification (NCBI taxonomy): domain Eukaryota; kingdom Viridiplantae; phylum Streptophyta; class Magnoliopsida; order Malvales; family Malvaceae; genus Hibiscus; species Hibiscus syriacus. Next base: position 239,958 of record NW_024062542.1, on the reverse strand, counting down.
TACGCGGTGAGGTAGCCACTCTACGTGAGATGGTAGCATCGTTGCAGAATGAGGTTCATACTCTACGCAACGAGGTAAGTTTAAGATTTTTCATACTCGTAATTCATTCGGTTGCTGCCAATACTGCTAAACTGTTTTTGTTAGTATTTTTTTTGGTTTTGTTTTTGTCTTTTGGTTGAAGTAATGCAATCCATTCAAGTTTCAATTTGCAGAAGAAGAATAGTTTACATTCGATAGCCATTTCCGCGTTGCGATAGTCATTTCGCGTTGCGATTTTAAGTTTCGTGTTGCGAAAGTAAACTATTCTTCTTCTGGAATGTTTATATATGTTGTCCTTTTAAATGTTTATATAAGTGCTTACTTCTGGAATGTTATCTGAGCATTTTGTGAACTATGATAGAATAATGATTTGGGTGAATACAATGCTAGTTTGAAACATATTTGTCTTTGTTTAATATCATGTCTGTTTATTTACTGATTTATGTATTAATTTTTTTTAGCGGCCCGATAAGGTGGATGCTTTACGTCGGGTTTTCCTTGCACGACGGAGTTCACGCATCAGACAGCGTGGACGTGCTATTACGTCTCCGTTCACCCCAATGGTGCGAAGACTCCGCAAGAAGAAGCCCGACTCACCGGTCATCCCTCAAGAGTCCCCTCCAATCGTTCAAGAGGCCCCTATTCTCCCTCAAGATTCCCCCCCCACCGTTCAAGAGGCCACTGTCATCGTTGAAGAGGTCCCTCCCACCATTCCAGAGCCCGATTCACATGGGGTAATATATCGAAGTATTGAGAAACCCCCACCGGTTCCGGACATGATGGATGAGAGTTGGCTCTCGTATGAGTTACCGGCTAGTACCCTTCCGGTATCTGAAGTGAGAGGAGACAACTACCAGAAACAATTGTGGATAATACCCTTTGGGCTAAGACCGCAGTTGATTTTTATCTACATGAGCGGAGCCAAGGGTGTTACACTGACATCAGCAAACTCAACGATGAAATGTTTTTGTTGCTTGATCGGTCTTGGTGGGGTGTGCTATTAGGGGTTGAAGACAGTGGCTATTTGGATGTGGAGGTAAGTCTTATATTTGTCTTATTTATGATTTTGATTAATTTGTTTAAAAATTAATGTAATTCACTAATATATGTATTTTTTTGTAAAACAGCATATCGATGCGTGGTGTCACGTCTACTAATAATAAGGAAGCTTAGGAAAAATAAAAAAATTCGCTATATACAATAATGCCGACGGCTTTTCACGCAGTTCACTTGAAGAATCAACGAGATGAATCATTTTGTTGGGCAATGGACAAGCTAAACTTTATCCTGCATGGTGGAAGGTCGATAAGGTTAGTGTTTATTTTTTAAATTTTTTAAAGGTGTTCATAAATAAGTGCGCAAATAAATGAATTATTACTTATGATCGCAGGTGTTTATCCCTGTTTTGGAACGTCGTCACTGGCTTCTCGTCCAACTTCAGCTCCCATCCCTGAAGATAATAGTGTATGACAGCATGATCAATTACATATCACTGTCTGATTTGAGAGATATTTTCAAGGGATGGAGCTCTCATTTGGCTAAATTCTTGGATGAGATTAAGTATTGGAGTCATTCTCGACACAAGAAACCAAAGAAGTTCAATGTCACAGTTGTCAGAGACGAGACCGCGCCACAGCAATCGCCGGGAGCCAGAGGGGATTGTGGTCCTCTCGTATGCCTTTGCTTGGCGCGTTTGACGACGGGAAGCACAGAGTTTTTACCTCCCACCGATAGAGATAGAGTTGCAGTAGGCTTGTGGTTTCGGCATTATATGGCTAGAGCAATATATTCGAGACGCTGCCTACCTGCATCCACGTTATGAAAGTGTCCATTGTTAATTGGTAAGTCAAATGCAAGTTTTGTTAACATATATACTCCTTTTGGTTTGAAAATGTTTGGTTAAGTACCTAGAATTCAATAATTGTTAAAAGTTTATGCATGTTAATCCTCGTTGCCTTTTTCATTTCGCATTGCGATTCTATCGTTGCGATTTGCATTTCTCATTGCGATGGTCAAATGATTGCCTTTCGCAACGCGATTCTGACTTTCGCAACGAGATAATACAGAATCGCAATGCGAGTTTCAAAGTTCGCAACAGGTTTTAGTTTCGCAAGCCAAATTTTTTGTGTATATATATACGCAGCAGCAACAACTCATAACCTAAATCCCTAAATCGCAACTCATTCCATCTCCATCTATCACTCTCTCCGACGACATCCGTTCCTATCTCCAACGACATCCTTCCCCATCCGGAAACAGGTCTTAGTTTCGCATCTCGTTTGTTTAGTTACAACCATGAAATCATCTAATGTTGATCATGTTTGGATAGATTTATGTTTTGGAGGGTCATGGGAGAATGTTCATGGTGTTTTACAATATATGCCTTTACCCATGAATCTTCAACTAAAACTGTCATTAAAGAAGTTAACTTATGAAACCCTAATGTTACGTGTTTCAAAGAAATTGAATTTAGAGCCCCTAAGTGGATTTAGGCTATCTTATCAGAGAAATGGTAAAGTTTATTTGTTAACTGACAATGAAGATGTTGAACGATTCATTGCTTACATTAATGTTTCAAGTGATGATGTTACATTGTATGTTGTTGAACCTAGAAGTAGTATTGTTGGGTCAGTAGCGGGTAGTAATCAACTAAGTGGGTCTCAAAACCCACAGCCTTTCTCTAATCCAAATCCAAATCAACTTTCAGCACCAAATTCCGGTTTTCGTATTGACCAATTAGACGATGATGAGCCAAGAGAAAAAATTGTGAGTGCTAGTCAGTATTCGAAATTTGATCTTGGTCAATACCCGGACTTTGATATTGGTCAATACACGGATTTTGATGATGTTTCAGAAGAAGAAACAGACCCTGCGTGTAATGATTTTGATATTGGTCAATACCCGAATTTTGATGATGAAACACCCGTTGCCGAGGAAGATGTTGTTGATGATAATGAGGAGGAAGTTACGACTGTGAATGAACATGTTGAACATCCATTCTGTAATTCATATAATCCTGAAGAAAAAGAAGAAGAAAAAGTCCCCGAAGAAAAGAAAATGCCACGGGAGTATAACTGGAATATGCTAGAATTACTTCAGTTACCGGAAGAAGAGTTGGCAAAGAAAGCAGTTGATTGTTACACAAAAGTTATTCGTATCAAGAAAGATGATTGTTTTGATACAAAGGAAGACTTGAAGATAGCTTTGTATACGAAATGTGTGGAAGATGGCTATCAACTAAAAGTTAACAAATCAAGCAAAGATCGTTTCGAAACAAGGTGTACGATTGACAAAAACTGTACGTGGCGTATGATTGCAAAGAGGATAAAAGATTGCGCAATGTTTCAAGTTAGGACTTTTATTGATAAACATACATGTTCAAGAACCCAAGTTTTTCCTCACCATAGACAGGCAAACAAAAAGGTGTTGGGTGGTTTTCTGGCTGAGTTATTGTTTTTGAATGGCAGGGTATATCGGGGACATGAAATTATGACTGACATGAATGCTCGGTTCAAGATTAGTATATCATATTCTCAAGTTTGGAGAGCCAAATGTTATGCCTTGGAATTGTTGAGGGGGTCGCCAGAAGCATCGTTTGCCCAACTGCCGGCTTATTGTCACAATTTAAAGCTGAAAAATCCTGGGTCGGTAACTCATATCAAAATAGATAGAGATGGACGCTTTGAGTTGCTGTTTATCGCCATTAGTGCTGCGGTTAGTAAATCAATATAATTCTGTTGACTCATTTCTGTTAGTTACATGCATTTCACATTTAAATGATTATATTTCTTGTGTATATTATTTTGTAGATTCGTTCGTTTATTACTTGCATGCGCCCGGTTATTATAGTTGACGGAGCACATTTGAAAGGTCGATACCTTGGAGTAAACTTATTAGCAGTAGCCATGGATGCTAACAATGGGATATTGCCAATAGCTTATGGGGTTGGCAAATCTGAAACCTCTGATTCATGGACATGGTTTATGGGGCATCTTAGGGATTGCATAGGTCCTATTAGCAATCTGACAATCATATCCGATAGGGCAAACTCAATTGACAACGCTGTTAGAAGGTGTTTCCCATATGCTTTTCATGGACTTTGTGGTGTTCATTTGTATAGAAATCTAAAATCAAGGTCTGCTGGTATAAAAAATCACAAATGGACATACTAGAAGGCTATAAAGGCTTATCGGGAAGTGGATTTCAATAAGCATATAAACTGTTTAAGACGTGTTTTGCCTCAGTGTGCTCAAACACTAGAAGATGTCGGGTTTGAAAGATGGTCAAGAGTACATCAACTTGGAGCAAGATATGGTTTCATGACGTCTAATAGTGCAGAATCAATTAACGCTCTAAGTCGTCATTCCCGGAAATTACACATTACTATGTTAATGGAGTTTTTTCGAGCCTCTATTCAACAGTGGTACTACAAGAAAAGAAACCATGCAGGTATTATTTCTTTGAATTCGTAACTTATCATATATTTTACTAAGTATTATTTATTTAAATTTACAGGAACATTGGAACATCGTGTTACACCATGGACTGAAAAAAAGATAACGAAACGTGTTGTGAAGTCAACGTCATGGAGAGTTGAACCATGTTCAAACACTTTGTTTGAAGTACTGGATAATAACTTAAATGGGCTTGTCAATCTAAATGCAAGGACGTGTAGTTGTATGAAATGGAAAACATCTGGTTATCCGTGTGGCCATGTTATAAAAGTTGCTCTTCATCTAAACCAAGATGATTCAAGCACATACGCTATGGATTGCTACACTACAGAAGTATATCGACAGACTTATGCCGAGATTGTCTACCCTATTTCACATCCTTCTGAGTGGGACATACCAGATGACTTACAAACAGAATTTGCCACCAGCCATGGACAGAAGGCTACCTGGCCGACCAAAAAGTCACGATCGTATACCGTCTAAGGGTGAAGAGAAGAAGAGATCAAAAAATGTAGTCGGTGCAAGGAAAGTGGTCATACAAGGTTGACATGTGGATCACCAGTGCCATCACAATCATCTTTTCCTCTACCAAAATATGGATCATCATCAAAATCCAAAGCTCATATGGTGTCAAGAAAAAGGCAATCAAAATCGCAATCATCTTTAAAATCCCAATCACAACTGGCTTCACCTTTTGGGACTGTTAACTTAGGTGATTTTTAAATGCAAACGTTGTATTATGTAGATTTTATGTGTGAACTTTTAACATTTTCAGTTAGGCATGTATTAGTAACTTGAGTTTGAAAATTGCTATGATCTGTTCCAGTTGTTATCACTTAATAGGCAATCATCTTAATGTCTATCGCAACGCGGAAATTACTATCGCAATGCGAAATGAAAATCGCAACGAGAGAATCGCAATGCGAAATGAAAATCGCAACGCTAATTTCGCAATGCGAAATGAAAATCGCAATCGCAAGCGGAATCGCAACGCGAATTTAATTTCGCGTTGCGATTTTCATTTTCGCGTTGCGATTCTCTCGTTGCGATTTTCATTTCGCATTGCGATAGTACGTTTTGCCTTCAACATAATGCAGATTGAAATCAACAAAATCAACCATTACATTTCAATCAATTAAACAAGCACAAATAAGAATTATGTTAACATCAATTAAACAAATCAACTTTTACAAATCACCTTTTACAAATCAATTAAACAATCAAAAACTAAGCAATAATTATTAGAGAAAATAACACTTCTACTATTGAATCAACTTTTGCAGCCATACATCATTTTCACGCAGCTCACTTCTGAGATTAACCTGCTTAAACCAAATATTTGCTCAAACAACACTTTCTACACATCTAAAACCTACAAACAGCAAATTATTGAATTCTAGGTACTTAACCAAACATTTTCAAACCACAAGCCTATAAACATACCAATTGTTTTTCCATTTCTGAATGATTGTGAGGGATTTTTGACTGTTTTGACTGTGAATGGTTGTGAGGGATTTTTGACTGTGAATGGTTGTGAGGGATTTCGCCGGCGATGGGGACGGAAATCTTCGGAGATGGGGACGGATTTCGTCGTAGAGAGTGAGAGATGGAGATGGGACTGAGTGTTGTGATTTTGGGTTTGAGGTTATGAGTTGCGATTACTGTGGACGGTTCAGTTTCCGATTTATTAAGAAAAAATTCGTGTTTGGAATTTGAAAAAAAAAATACGCGTTAATACGAATGGCGCTATGTAAATCGCGTTGCGAAAGTCAGAATCGCGTTGCGAAAGTCAGTATCTCGTTGCGATTTTGTATTATCGCATTGCGATAGTCAGTATCGCATTGCGATTTTCCCAATTCGCGTTGCGATTTACTTATTCGCATTGCGAATTGGGAAAATCACAACGACACTGTATACCATCGCAACGCGATTTCCAACTATCGCAACGCGAAATGCAACGCGAATTTGCGATAATGGAGATCGCGTTGCGAATTAGCGATCGCATTGCGATTTTGTTGGTCATTTTGGCAAATCCGAAAAAAGTTGGTTAAAATCGTATATTATATGGGATTTTTGGTCACTGAGATTATTTTCTCTATAATATATAACTATCTGTTTTTTTTATATGCATGCATATTACATAGTCTTTTTTATTACGAAAATATAACATTTATTAAATATTATATATCGGACAATTTATTAGATATATTTTTGTTTATGTCACATGTTTTATATATCAGACAAAAATTGATTGTCTTTTTTCTATCCTTGTTAACACAAGAATGTTTTTTTATGTCACATGTTTCATTTATCGGATAAAAATTGGTTGTCTTTTCGTCTTTTTCCTATCATTATTAACACAAGAATGTGCAAAGAGGGGCAGCTGTAGACACCAGTTTTTGTTCGGGTCAAAAAAAATACTATTAAATATTATTATTATTATTATTATTATTATTATTATTATCATTATTAATTATCACTTAATCTAAAAAACCCACTACCTATTAAATAATCATTCACTAAAAACTCAATACCCATTAAATAAAAACCTACTAAAAACTCACTACCTATTAAACAAAGAAAACTTTAATAAAAAAATAATAATGTTGGTGAGTTTAGTAATTTTATTGGTATATTTAGACTCACCATTTTTTATTTCAAACCCCACCCCATGCTTCTTACACATCTTTTTTTTATTCAAAACTCATCTTTTGCCCATACATTTTCCCACATGAAGCACCATAATTGAGCAGATCAAGACCTCATTCATGCTCTACTATATATTAGGGGCCCAAGTTATTTTTTTAGTGGCCCTTATCTTTTATTTTGTCTAGGCCCTTAAAATGTCAAGATCGATCATGTCCACTATATTGAACCCTGATTTCTCGCTGGACCCCATCCACATGTGGAATGGAAAGGTGCCATGTGAGGAAGAAGAATTGTGTTTGGGTAAGATCCAGCATAAAGGAACATGATGATATGACCTGTTTTTGCAGTACTAAAGGCTAAAGTCCAGAACTGCTGTTGGCTTCTTGATTTCGTTCTAAAAATATTTTCCTATTTGTTTAAATTTGCATGCTAACTAACCTCTGCTGGCTAGCTACTTAGCTATCAGGCGATAGGCACATGTTAGTTTAGTTAAGAACAATTACATGTGACAGGATCGAAATCAAGTTGAAAAACTCGAGTCTGAACTGGAGCTGCAGCTGCTGTAATTTTTTCTTTGTTTCTCAGAAGATGTATCGAAGTTGATATTATTTTGAGGTAGTGCATCTAAAATCCAGAACCTTGATGACATTATAAGCGTAAAGCGCATAATGGAATATTCTCAATGTTGCCTAAAACTATAAGCAATTGAAATTCTTATCTGATTTCCTCTGTTTTACGTAGATTTGTGTGATGCAGGCGTATAAGCGAAGTACGATATTTTTACCAATCCTAAACAAAGTTGTATATAATATTATAACTATGATACGTACGACTAATATATATACTTTATACTATGAAATTGTAACTTGGATGGACTCTGCATTCAAACTAAAAGAGCATTTTACAAAATTTTGTAATATTAATTTTGTTTTAATCCTCAATTATGCTAAAATTGTGCGATGATGATAATGATGGCCTAAATTTAGGTTGTGTTTACAATTTAGTCTTTAAGGTTATAATTCAATTAATTATTTATCCAAAATCAATATAATATTATTAATTCGATTTCTAACTAAACCGAGTTAAAGTACATGGTATCCATTTGCAAGCCTCTATTTGTCAGGTCCTGACCAGCCATATTATCCACTCATAGCAAAGGTTGTTGAACTTGAAAACCTTCCATGGCGGTCAGCCGTTTGGTCGTTGAGTAATCAATTGTTACCCCCATTTTATAACCCTTTCTGTCCTACTCGTCAGCCACCAACCGTTTTTTTTTATATGAAGGGGATCATTTTTGGAGTAATAATGTTTGACCTTCGCCTTCCCCATTGGAGATGTCGTCTGTTCTATGCCATTAGCTCGTCGTAACAACCTTAACGCTTATTTCTGTTGTTAGGCCATGGTCTCCACTAGGCCCGTAAAGTAGCTAAACGAATATGGACGAGGTATGTTCATGTTCATTTGTTTAAATTTGATTGAATAAATAAATAAACACGAACAATTAAACAAACAAAATTTCATGTTTGTGTTTCGTTAAGTAATGTAGTTTGTTCGTGTTCGTCAATGTTCGTTCGTTAAAATGATAAATAAACGTAAACTTACATAAATTTAAAAGATTTAGGATATTATTTTTCAATCAATCGTGTGATGAAAAGAAATACACATGAAAAGAAATTTAAACGAACATGTTATCAAACGTTCACGAATATAAATGAACAAATGAACAATTTGCCCTGTTCATTCATTTAATTAATCGAATAAAAAATTATATTGATATTCGTTTGTTTAATAAATAATCAAACATAAACAAAACTTTCGGCCGAAAACCTCACTAAACATTCAATTTGTTTATGGACCTAGTCTACACTCTCCACTAGGGGGTTGATTCCATCAATTCTATGATGGTTCGCTTTTGCATGATTTTTCTTTTGCAGCTTCTTCACATTGTTTCATTTCAGTAGTGATGTTTTCGTTACCATTAGGAATTTAGATAGTGTTATGCTATGGAAATAGTTGTCATTGTATAGCGATAATAACGCAGTCCAAAATCATATTGTTGAAAATAATAATATAAAGCGAAATCATACCGATATTGATGGATTACAAATTAATGAGTAACAATTAATAATGAAAATGATAATGATAGATCGATAGTTTTGTTATTGTTTTGTTATGATAATATTAAAAAAATCAATAATTTATTACAATAATTAAAATTATTATATTTTTCAATAAATTGTTTACATTTAAATAATTTATGATCGCAATACTCACAATAATTATTATAACATTTATTATATTTATAATTATAATAAATATAACACAATTAAAAATAATCATAATTATAATTTAAATCTCTGATCACCATAGGAGTAAAGAGGGCCCATGATATGAAGGTGACATTACTCACTTTGATGCTTTGTAAGCCAATTATTGACTTGAGTCCTCATTTGTTCCTTCTTTACCGGTGATGGAGCCTCTTGAGCCCTTGATCCAAACGTCGGATCTTCCTATACTTCCCAGCTTTAGGTTTACTGGCTTAATGGGGCCTTTTGTTCTCTTTTGATTAAAAAAAAAATTGTGCATAGACCAAATAATTTTATTGTTGAGAGATTTTTATTATTCTTAAGATCTTAAATTCGAATATTGTATATGTATAGGTGATACAGGGGGATCCGAGACAGATGATGCTGAGCTGTCAGATTGCACCTTGATGGCGCTGAGATACCATGAATTGGCAGATCAGCGCAAAGACGGGAATTGATTGTGACATGTTCCTCATTGGGGTCGTTTTGAGTATGTTTCAGTCTTTTTGCCATAACTTTTGCTACAGGTGTCAGAATCGCGCATAAGACCCCAATCCGGAAAGCTCTTTTCGACGCGCACGCTCTCCATATGAGCTATGCTCCATGTGACCTTTTTTTCAACCTCAAATTCTGCCGTTTTCCCCTCCGAAACACTAGATTTAAATATTTTTTTACTATTTATAGTAATATTTCGATTGTCAATTAGGAAGTCAATTTAAATCCGATTTAGGCCGGATTTTTTGGAGATTGCTTATTTTATTTTGAATTTCAATTTAGAGTGATTTTTGGGATTTTGCTATTTTTGGCAAAATTCGAATAAAGATGATTTTTGGCTATAACAGTCCGGCTTATGGACTGATTTTGGCATTGTTTGATTTGATAATATTTTATTAAACCCTAGAGACTTTTTTTCTCTGGTTTTTTTTTGGCGAATTTTCTCTTGTGAATCATCTGTTGGAGCGCTTGCAGGATAATCACTATTCTGTCTGACGTCAATAGGTGTATAAACATGTGATTATAAAATAATATCTATTTGAAGTATTTTCAATTATTTAATAATAAAAGTTCTATCATTCTCTTAATCGTTACTATTCGAACCAAAATAAATTGGACAACAAGTTGGTGTGAGGATGTTGACTTCCATCCTACAAATTAACACTTGTGTTTTCTGGTACAACTTTAACAAATGCTATGATTTTCGTTCTGTTTTTTAAATAATTTTCGAAGATCTCCTCTTTCTAACCTCTTGTTTTTCACAATATTTGCTTAGGTAAAGTATACAGATAATCATCCCAATATAAGAAGCTATTTTATTAAGTATTTTAATTATTAAAAAGTTATAAAACGATTTATCGATTATTGAATATTATTTAATTAAATTAATTAATTATTAAAAATTATATAATGATCATTCGATTATTTATATGTTTTAAATTCGTCGTTCTTGTTAAAACATTGATGACCATCTAAGTCGAGAGTTCATTTGTTAAATGAGATATGATAAAATCATATTTTGATTATATCTATTATGCGTTGCTTTTAGATAATGACTCGACGAAATAATATTTTAAGCATTGACTCACTTATATAATGTAAATAGAGAGTTGATTCACATAATATAACTCAAATGATTTTAGGATCAAGTTTTATTATATACTAGTTAAACATGTTAACATTCAACTCAGACGATCATCCAGCTTTTCATAAAAAAACATGAGTTTGAAACATATATATAATCAAATAATCATTTTATAACTTTTAATAGTTTGATCACTTAATAAACCAATACCATAATCGAAAGATTATTTTATAACTTTTAATAATAAAGATAACGTACACAAATAGTCCCCTAACTATAAGGTGATATTCTATTAAGTCCATCGACTATTAAAAGTTACAAAATGGTGACATAACTATTTATTATGTTTCAAACTCACCCTTTTTGTTAAAAATTGATGGTTGTTTAAGCTGAACGTTAACATGATGATAAGATATGATAGTCCTTTGAGATTCTGTTTATCATTTCACATTTAATAGGTTGACATTCGACTTAAAGTATCGTCATTTCTTAAACAAAAAGGGATAAATTTAGAACATAATGAATAATAAAGTGATTATTTTATAACTTTTAACAATCAAAATACTCAATAAAATAACACTCAATAATCAAAAGATCGTTTTATAATTTTAATAATCGATGAATTTAATAAAACATTATCCTATAATCATAAAATCATTTATATATTTTATCCTAATAATAAATAGATTCAAACAAAACATGGCTATTTGTATACTTGACCCATTTACTTAAATAAGTCAATAAATATTGTTGACAATAATGACATTACATCGGAAAATTCTACGGTATGACATCTTAATATAAGACTAAAATAAGGTGTTACCTGTTTTATTATTATTTAAATAATAAAATCGGTAAAAAATTATCTAAAACATTATTATTTTTACTTAAAACATCAATTTTCTTAACATTTCCGGTAAAAGTTTCCAATAATAATAAAACCGGTAGAAAAAAATAAAAAACTGATAGCGCTTTACTAAATCCGATAAAGCGCCCAATAATAACAAACCCGATAAAAATAATAATATTTTTTGATAATTTTTAACCGATTTTATTATTTAAATAATAATACAAACGGTAATATTTTTTAACCGTATATTAAAATTACCAACATGAGCATTTCCCTATTACATCATCACTTAAGAAATTAAATTAAAGTAAAAGACAAAACCACCGATTGACATTGCATGTTTCTCGGTTCCTTCTTACAACGTGATTACGAGTTTAACTTAACACAATCGAAGAGTCCCCGGTCCATAAACAGTAACAGAAAAAACCTTCTCCTCTGCCCTTAAGGTCCCCCTTCTTCCCCATTACAAAAATGTCCAAATTCTTACATCCTCTTCACTTATCTCTTCCACCACCACAATTCCATCAGTCCAACCTTTTCAAACAACTAAAATCACCCATGTCTTCCTTTTCAGTTCGTTTCTTCGCGCCACAACTACTTCAATCCACCACTTCCTCTGTCAGGCGCCCAAACACGTGTTCACGCCGACGCCGTGAGATTGGAGGCCCGAGTGGAAGAAGAGATGTATAGTTGGTGTTGAATGAGAAGTTCAGAGAAGGCATCAACCCTCAAGAGAAAGTCAAGATTGAGAAAGACCCTTTGAAGCTTTTCATGGAAGGAGGGATCGAAGAGCTCGCCAAGATACCGATCGTGGAGATTGATAAAGCTAAGCATACAAAGGATGACATCGATGTTAGGCTCAAATGGCTCGGTTTGTTCCATCGCAGGAAGCATCAATGTAAAGGCTTGATTTTTGACCTTTTAATCTGAATTTTCTTGGCTTGAAATTGGTTATGTTGAAATTTTGCTTCCTGTTATTGATGACAGGTGGGAGATTTATGATGAGATTGAAGCTGCCAAATGGAGTAACCACGAGTGCTCAAACACGATATTTAGCTAGCGTGATAAGGAAATATGGGAAAGAAGGGTGTGCCGATGTTACAACCAGGCAAAACTGGCAAATACGAGGAGTTATGTTGCCTTATGTGCCTGAAATACTCGATGGTCTCGATGAAGTAGGCTTGACAAGCCTGCAAAGTGGCATGGACAATGTGAGAAACCCCGTCGGCAACCCTCTCGCCGGCATCGACCCCGATGAGATCGTCGATACACGTCCTTATACCAACTTGTTATTGCAATTCATTACCGCCAATTCCGGTGGCAATCCGGCCTTCGCCAACTTGTAAGTTTTCCCTTGCACATCATTGGTTCCTAGAAAACTATAATGTGTCTGGTTTCTTGATGTTATGTTTTTGTTTGAATAGGCCTAGGAAATGGAATGCTTGTGTTGTGGGGTCTCATGATCTTTACGAACATCCCCACATCAACGATCTTGCTTACATGCCGCCCACGAAAGACTGACGATTCGGATTCAATTTGCTGGGTGGGTTCTTTAGCAGCAAGAGATGCGATGAGACCATTCCTCTTGATGCTTGGATCCCAGGTGATGATGTGATCCCATTGTGCAAAGCTATGTTGGAAGCCTTTAGGGATCTTGGTTGCAGGGGCAATAGACAAAAGACAAGAATGATGTGGCTGATTGATGAACTAGTGAGTAACACACTTTGCTTTCATTGGTTTCGGTTTTTGTATCCGTATTCAGTTGTTTCCAGGATTGCAGGCTCAAAAATCTTCGTTCAAATGCAGGGCATTGAAGTATTTAGATCGGAGGTAGCCAAAAGAATGGCTCAAAAAGAGTTAGAGAGAGCATCTCCTGAAGATTTTGTTCAAAAGCAATGGGAAAGGAGAGACTATCTCGGCGTCCATCCGCAGAAATAAGAAGGTTTTAGCTATGTCGGTATTCACATTCCAATCGGTCGAGTCCAAGCCGACGACATGGACAAATTAGCTCGGTTAGCCGACACATATGGCTTGGGAGAACTTAGACTCACTGTGAAGGAAAACATCATAATCCCAAACGTCGAGAACTCAAAAATAGAAGCATTGCTTAACGAGCCTCTATTGAAAGACCGGTTTTTGCCCAAGCCGAGCATTCTCATGAAAGGGCTAGTCGCTGTACAGGGAACCAATTCTGTGGACAAGCCATTTTCGAAACGAAGGTTAGGGCCTTGAAGGTGACAGAGGAGGTATAAAGATTAGTGTCGGTGGCACAGTCATTGAGGATGCATTGGACCGGGTTGCCCCAATTCGTGCGATCAGGTACAAGTCGTGGATATCGGTTTCATGGGGTGCATGGCGAGGGATGAGAATGGGAAGCCATGTGAAGGGGCGAATATATTCTTGGGAGGGAGGATTGGGAGTGACTCACATTTGGGACAAGTTTATAAAAAAGGTGTCCCTTGCAAGGACTTGGTGCCTATAGTTGCTGATATTTTGGTGGAACAGTTTGGAGCTGTCCCCAGAGAGAGGGAAGAAGGGGAATATTGATTCAAAACCAAGTTCGTTCATTACTTTTAAATTTGTTTATTTTAACTGTTAAAACTGTGATGTACACAGTTCAGGAAAACCAGAAATCATGAGAGAAAAAGGAAAAACATAATGTAGGCTAAAGATTGATGTTTAGCCTTATCCAAGATCTATTAATATAGCCATGCTGATTGTTGAATTAACACTGTAAGTTTAACCCTATATACAGCTAGCTTAACCACCTAACAACCTTCAACAAAAAATAGTTACAAAAAGCAGCATCAAACCGATCCAGCTGGCACACCTTCCAACTGATAGAACTTGCTTCTTAACATTCACCCCGCTTTTCAACTTCTCCAAGCAATAAAGAACCTCAACATTTGTGCAACTGAAGTCTTTGCAGCGAGAACACATTAAGCTTTTGGCGTAACTCCTGAAACCGATTTGTAATCAACGGCTTTGTCAAAAACATCCGCAATTTGGCATTGTGCTGGAACATGGTTGACGACTAGTTTCTTGTCCATGACCTTTTCCCTAACAAAGTGAACATCTAAATCCACATGTTTAACTTTAGCATGCACAACCGGATTAGCAGCCATGGCAACAGTACTTGTATTGTCACACCATATAATTGGAGGTTGCGACAATTCAACATTCATGTCATCGAGAACTGCTTTTATCCAAAGAACCTCAGCAGTTGTATCAGCAAGGCTACGATATTCTGCCTCAGCAGTGGATCGAGACACTGACCTTTGCTTGCGTGAACTCCATGACAGTAGGTGATTACCTAGGTAGACACAGTACCCAGAAATCGACCGCCTATCATCGGGGTCATTGCCCCAATCCGCATCTATAAATGCCTTGATATGAAGTTGGCCTTGACCCTTGATCAACCAGAGCCCATAATCCACCGTGCCTTTTAAATAACGTAAAATGCGATTAATCCCTATCCAATGAGCTTCACAAGGGGACTGCATAAACTATGCAACCTTATGAACAAAAAAATGCAATATCTGGTCTGGTATGACACACATACAATAGCGCACCAACCGCACTTCGATACTGTTGAGCATCCACAGGGGCTCCTGCATGTTTCGAGCTCATCTTAGGAGTAATAGGTAAAGGTGTGTCCACTGGTTTGGCTTGTACATTAAACTTGTGCAACAATTCCTCCACATACTTCTTTTGACTTAGAAACATTCCAGTTGTTGTATGAACGGCTTCAATTCCTAAAAAATAGTGGACAAGTCCGAGATCCTTTAGCGAGAACTTATCGTGAAGCTGCTTCTTAACCTCTTTAACCCGATTATCAGAGGAGCCTGTGACAAGAATGTCTTCAACATACACATCAACATATGTGACCTCAGTCTTCGAACTACGATCGAATAAAGAGCTATCAGCTCTAGAGGGCCGGAATCCCATATCACACAGGCATTGTTGAAGCTTATGATACCAGTTACGAGGAGCTTGTCTGAGCCCATAGAGGGCTTTTTGAAGCTTGCATGCCAGCTTTTCACCATGAGTACCAGCATGTTCGAACCCTTTTGGTTGAGACATATAAACTTCCTCATATAGATCACCCTTGAGGAAAGCATTATTGACATCTACTTGGTAGACTTGCCACCCTCGTGAGGCTGCAACTGATAATAACACATTTATCGTGAAGAACCGTACTACCAGGCTGAAGGTGTCAACAAAGTCACAACCTGGTACTTGAGAGTACCCTTTTGCTACAAGCCTTGCTTTGAAGCGATTGATAGAGCCATCAGAGTTATGCTTAATACGAAACAGCCACTTACAACCAATGGTCTTCCGATCAGTTGACAAAGGAACTAGCTTCCACGTGTTGTTGTCAGTCAGTGCCTGAACTCTATTTCAACTGCAGCCCGCCAATATTTATATTGTAAAGCCTCCTGCACACTTAGAGGAGTTTCGTTACACAACGTGTTATAAATCTTAGGCTTAAACGTTCCAACTTTGTTGCGAGTGACCATGTGATGGTTATTCGTGGTGAACTGATTATATACATGGTTACTTTCATTAGTTACGATCCTGCTTGAACTACTTTGCTCCTGACTAGCAGCTGGACTATCATGGTAATCACTTATAGCAGTACCTGGAAGCATAGGCTCACTGTTATTAGCCTCCAGCAGAGCAGCAGCCCCGGAAACATCATCTGGTTCTACTACCATCGTATGAGCCCCATCATCACGACCAATACTTATACTAGGCGTGTGATTTGAACTTGCCACAGTATCATGCACCATGTCAGGAACAGTAACTGGGTCATGGCACACAATATCCTCGAGATTAGTTTGAGTAGACTCATTGTTGGGAAAAGGAACAGCCCATCCAGATTGTTTAGCACTTAGTTAGCATCTACACGTTGAGACACACATGGGAATATGTACTCGTTGAACACAACGTTTCTAGAAATGTAAACACGGCCCGATTCATCAAGACATTGATATCCATGATGCTGTGGTGAGTAGCCGAGGAACATACATGGCTTGGATCTGAAATCAAATTTGTGCTGATTGAAGGGTCGAAGACACAGAAACATTGACAGCCGAAGACTCTGAGAAACTGATAATCCGGTTTCTTATTATATAACTTCTCAAATGGTGATATTCCACCAAGCAAGTCTACATGTAACCTATTGATTAGATAAACTGCAGTAAGAACAGCATACGACCAGTATTTGAAGGGAACTGCTGACTGAGCTAGAAGTGTTAAAGCTGTATCAATGATGTGCCGTTGCTTACGCTCAACAATGCCATTCTGTTGCGAGGTATGTGGACATGTAACCCTGTGCTTAATCCCTACAGTTGCAAGAGAACACGCTAGGCCACGATACTCACCTCCACCATCAGTTTGTAATGCAACAATGTTAGTATTAAACTGATTTTTAACAAGAGCATGAAACAAGTTAAACGCTTGAACAATATCTGATTTATTACGCATCAAGTAAACCCAGACATTCATGATGTACATGTCAACAAACGAAGCATAATACTGCCAGTCACGGGACTTAATCGGCGCTGGTCCCCATTCATCGGTTTCAACCAGCTCAAACAAGCTATTATAAACTGTATCAGATTGCACGAAAGGAAGTTTATGATTTTTCCCTAACTGACACGCAATGCATACTTCCTTATTATTAATATCATTTCTAATATGAAGTAGTGTAGACAAGGTTTTGGACGTAGGGTGTCCCAACCTTCTATGCCATAGCCAATCGCTTTTATTGGTCTTAAGTTCATTCTCTTTAGCAGAAACAGTAACCTGATGAAGCATTCTATCCATTTAAGTACTTTTATCAAAGCAATACATCCCATTCTCCAACTTACCTTCGAGCTGAATTCGACCAGTCTCTTCATCCTTCACAAAACACTTATCCGAATGAAACTCAAGGTAAACATTATTGTCTTGTGTAAGTCTAGAGACAGATAGCAAGTTCCTAGTTATTTTAGGAACACATAAGACATTGTCAAGCTGTAACTCACAAGTATTGGTAGTAAATGACACATTACTTACATGAGAGATAGGTAAAGTGGAACCATCACCAAGATAAACCTTACCTTTACCCACGTATGGACGACCCAAGGACACTCCATCTTTCTCATAGGTCACATGATGCGTGGCACCTGAGTCGGGGTACTATTTGTCAGCAGCAGATAACACTCATTTGGCAATGAGAGAGTTAATCTGCACAGTGTCATTGGTGGCTTCTTCATTAACCACTTCACCACCTGCAGCTGTGTGAACAAATGGATTGTAAGACGAATCATTGACATCATATTTGCAGACATTAGCTTGTATTTCATTGGCGTCCCTGGACTGTGTCGAAGCAAATCCTTTGTAATTCTCATCAAAACGGTGCCAACACCTATCCACTAAATGACCGATTTTCCCACATAATTGACATTGATGCCTTGGTCTACCCTTGTACTTATTCATGTTTTGAGCTTTTTCTCGAGTATCATTTGACCTATTGTTGCTATAATACCTGTCACGATTGCCACTAGTATTGCCTCCATTGTTATTGTTATGTCTGGTCAAGTTAATACTGACCGAAGTCTTCATAAGATCACTAATTCTCGATTCAGCATCAATGAGGACTGAGGTGACAGTATCAAAAGTGAAAGGTTCACGACTCATGGTTATAGCAGCAACGAATTGCTCGAAGTTAGCTGGGAGGCCGTTGAGCAGAGTAACAGTTTGATCAATTTCAGATACTGGACTGCCACTTGTCGCAAGTAGGTCACAAATCTCCTTGATTTGTATGGAAAATTCACGGACAGATAATTCACCTTTCCTGAGAGATCTGAGTCTCCCATGCAGACTCATGATCTTCGTGGTAGAGAGTTTCGAGTACATGTTGAGCATTGTATTCCATATCTTGGAAGAAGTATGTGCTCCTACAAGCTGAGGAAGAATCGATGAGCTAATTGTTGAGAGAAGCCAAGATGCTAATGAGCTATCCTACTTTTTATGGCGCCGATATGCAGGATTTACCATCAACTCACCAGTATCATCTACAACAGTTTGAGGTGGAATCGGCAGCGACTCATCCAATAAGTGCTCCAGCTCATGTCCTTGAATCATAAGAAGAACTTGTTGCTTCCAGAGAAGGAAGTTGTTATCATCCAAGTCTAACATTAACATACTTGTTCATAAACGGCATTTCCATCATTCGATTGTTGACTGTAGCAGCACCGCTTTCCTCTGACGTAGCTTCAACCACAACAAACGAGTCAGGCATGATGAGCAGAAAACGTGATGATCAAAGAGAAACCACCATGAATGCCACTGGTAATTGGATCGCTAGACATCTGATACCATGTTAAAACTGTGATGTACACAGTTCAGGAAAACCAGAAATCATGAGAGAAAGAAAGGAAAAACATAATGTAGGCTAAAGATTGATGTTTAGCCTTGATCCAAGATCTATTAATATAGCCATGCTGATTGTTGAGTCAACACTGTAAGTTTAACCCAATGTACAGCTGGCTTAACCACCTAACAACCTTCAACAAAAAACAGTTACAAAAAGCAGCATCAAATCGATCCAGCTGGCACACCTTCCAACTGATAGAACTTGCTCCTTAACATTAACAAGCTTTTTACCGGAAGAAAAATGGAGGTTTCAAAAGATAGTTGAGATGATCATCTCTTGTTTTTAACAGCTTGTTGTATGATAAAATGTATCGACATTTTCAGCATATGTATCACAATAAAGTTATCGGTAATATATTTTCAGTTCAAGATTATTTTTCCCCTTTTTCTTTGGTTAAACTCTGTTCTAAGAGCAGATTAAGCTCTTTTCAGGGGAAAGGATTCACCCAAAATATTTTAGTAAATCCTTTTCTGTAAACTATTGAATGTTTCGTTGGTACTGGTAGCGCTTTCAAGCGCCGGTTTGTATGTTATGAGTAATTTAAGAAATGCTATGGGTAAACTATCTCACTTTGAACTAAAAAATAACAGTTTAATTATTTAATTTTTAAATTACATCTATTTTAATTATTTATTTTTGAAATAATAAGGTGATATAATTTTTTTTATCAATCTAGATTATTTTTCATTGACATGTGTTGTACATCTTATTATTTTTCTTCTATTATTTAATCATTCAATTTTTGTGATTATCTCAATCATTTAGTTGGTGTTTGTGTGGTTCTCTATTTGTTTTTTTTAGAGTTTGTATTGTTTTTTATAGACCATATCATTTTTTTTAGTTTTGTTTAACTAACAGCAACGCCAGTTTTGATGTTAATTGTTCATTGATCCTATCTCTTTTTTAAATAAGAATAACTTTACATCTGTTGTCGTTGTGGTACGTTTTTCGTTTTCTCTATTTGTTTTTTTTAGAGTTTGTATTTTTTTAAAGATCATATCATTTTTTCTTTAGTTTTGTTTAACTAATAGGGACATCAGTTTTGATGTTAATTGTTCATTGATTCTCTTTTTTTTTAATAAGAATAACTTTACATCTGTTGTCGTTGTGGTACATTTTTAGTTTTCTTTTTCTATCATTTTGCCATTATTTTTATTTTATATTTTCTCAAAGTTAGATTTAAAGGTATCACAACTGATCTGTATAACGCTTATTTGTAATCATGTTGATCTTTCTAGCTCTGGACTCCTAAATTGAATATGCAGTTTTTAGTAACCATTTTTTAATTAAAAATAAAATAATTATAATTTTATTCTGAAAAATTTTTGATTTCGATTTAATTTAAAATTTGAAGTCACCATCGACCTTTGGGTTAGGTAGGTTGAACACCTAAAAAATATATTTTAAAACAATTTTTTAAAAAATCATTTTTAAGATAAAAATTAGACTACATTTACCAAATATTTATTTTTAAGGGTTCGAGAGTGGATTACGCATGAGAAAAAATTAACACCCTCCCAACGCCTAAAATTAATATCTCTCGATTAAACGTTGTCTAAGTAATGGAGTTTTACAAATTTGAATTCAAAATTTAAATTACAATCCTTTTATTTCTTTGAATTTTGAAGAATGAGTAAATCTATTTTTTTAAATATTTGACTCAATAAAAATGACTTAATTCACTCGGTTTTATTTAAAAAGAATGTTCCCTTAATACATGAATTAACAGAAATTAAAATCCAATCATGTTGAACGTAATTTCATTAAACCACGATTCATGATAACATTACCTTTGATCATTTTAGAATACAAGAAAACAATGCATGATTTTTAAATGCAACATTAATAAATGACATATAGGGAATGGATGAACCATCAACACAATAAATACATAAAATTAAGCAAAAATGAATAAATAAGATAAACATCGATAAATAAATACATGAAATAAATAAATAATTTATTTATGAAATAATTTCCTAAAAAATCAAAAATAAATTTTTTTAAATGAATAAAATATATCTAATTGACTTAATAAAAAAACAAATAATATTAAAATTATTTTATTCATATAACCATCGAAAAAGCACCCCAAAATTTTGGAAATCTTTCATAGGTTAGTCGAATAAATAATAAAAAGTCTCGTAAAATTTTATAATACTATAAATAATATTTTTATTAAATATATGTATATTATACAATATATAAAAACGTCTCTTTTAAAAAAAATAATACATACATAAATCTTCTCAGAAAATAAATACATAAATAAATAATATATATTTAACACTACATTTTTAACATATATTAAAAATGTTACACACACACACAAACATATATATATGGGGACTAACATAAAATAATAAAGGAAATAGGGACTTAAAGATACATATATTAAAAGTATAGGGACTAAAATGAAACAAATAAAAAGACATGGACTAAATATATTAATCAGTAGCTTAAATAAGGACTAAATCATAATATAGTCGAAATATCAAGGATTAAACATGCAAATAAACCAAGCTAACCCAAACAGTGATCGAAATGAACAATTTATAGATTAGCAGTATAAATAAAAAAATTAAAAAATAATAATAAAGAACAAACTGGGACTAAAATAATATGAAGAAAAAAATACGAAACTCAAAGTAAAAAAAAGAAATTCGTTTCATGGCTAAATAATAGAATTACAAGTAGTGTAAGGGCTTGTTAAGCTATTAGCCCATTCACCCAAGACAAACAAAATCCCTCCCTAGATGTCCATGTTTTCACGGGTAAACATACTAAAAACGAAATAGGGTTTAAAGAGATTGAACCATTTTTCGGGAAAGTCTTGCGTGCGACAACTTAATATACAAATTTTGTTTTAGTATATTTACCCGTGAAAATTAACCATACTTAAACGCTACCGAAAATGTCTAAAAAACGAACTAAAGCGAATCCAAGATTTTAATATCTGAAAATCAACCATACTTAAACGCTACCAGAAATGTTATTATTATTTTAACATTTTCAGTAAAAAATTATCTAAAACATTATTATTTCTACCGAAAATGTTATTATTGGGTGTTTTACCGGAAATGTTTAACATATCCGATAAAGCGCTACCTAAAACATTATTTTTTTCTACCGGAAATGTTAATATTATGCACTTTACCGGAAATGTTAAAAAACATTAATGTTTTAGGTAAAAATAATAATGTTTTAGGTAATTTTTTTATCGAAAATATTTTTATAGGTAATATTTTACCAAAAAAGTTAAAAAAATAATAACATTTCCGATAGCGTCTTTCCTTATCTGTATATTAAGGCTGTCATACGACATAACTCTTTTACCTAAAACATTAATAATTTTTGGATTTCCACTATTAGAGACAAATTATAATCTATCGGGTATCAATCTTGGGAGTTGTGGGGTGCTTATCATTCCCCACATGTAATCGATCCCCGAACCCCTTTTTTATTTCAAAAAGAATGAATATATGGTTACACGTAGAATGTGTAAATCTTTTAAAATGATGTTTTCTTAAAAAAAAAAATTTAAAAGAAATTTTTTAGGTATTCGACCTACCTAATCGAAAAGGTCGACGGCGACTCCAAAACATGTCAAAACCTTTTTAAAGAAAACCCCCAAGTCGTACTAAGTTTTCCCCGCCCGAGCGGAAAATGATGTCGATGGCTTTGCGACTCAGTTGGGGACTTAGAGGGTCAAGCTTTAAATCGATTATATACTGTCTCTATAGCTGGAAATTGAGAATTCAATTTTATTTAATTTACGATTCTTTTGATTTCTTTGATTTCTTTTATTATTTTTTTATCATTGTATATTAATGTTTGTATTTGATTGTGTTGAAAACATTTTTGATATTTCGATATAACAAATTAAGTTAAATGAATTTTAAGATTTTACAAATGATGTTACAATTTTATATTCGATTCAATTAACCGAATATCAAATTATTACTCCAAGTTTTTCAAGATCAATTTTAAACCTTACTAAATGTGTAAAATTGTGATTTGTACTTAAACTATTTTTAAAACAATTTTCACAAAGTATTTTGAACCAAAATCAAAGCCTAAATTAAATTATTTGAGGTGATGCACCGATGCATCAACCATGCATCAATGCATTAGTGAATTAATTGAAACATCGAATGCATTCCATGCACTGATGCATTCTCCATGCATCGATGCACTCTGAATATTTTCAAAACATCGAATGCATTTGATGCATCGATGCACAAGCCATGCATCGATGCACGCAAGCTATTTTCAAACATCGAATGCATTTCATGCATCGATGCACACTTGGTGCACCGATGCACACTTGGTGCACCGATGCACACTTGGTGCACCGATGCATCAAGTGTTCCAACGGTCAAAATATTTGAATTTTACACTGATGCACCGATGCATCCTCCATCATGCATCGATGCATGAGACGCTCCACCCAGAAAAATTAATTGTTTTCACACTTGAACGGCTCTATTGACTCCACTAATTATCACCAACGTTCAGAAGTGATTCAAGGTGTATTTAAACAAGTTCTGAAGCCCTTGATCAATAAGAAATTATAGAGAAACAAGAGAGAAAGCATCAAACACCAAGTTTGTGCAAATCAAGCCAATTTTCCTTTCAATATTCATTTTGCTTTCAGGAACACCATTTGTGCTCATTTGTAATTATCTTTGAGTGTTCTTTTCTTATTCTAGAATTGTGCAAACATCTTACCTTGTGAGGTTTTTCTTGTAAGTTTGCAAATTTGTAATCTTCTCTTTGGGAAAAATAGTGTTCTCAAGAGTTGGGGTATACTCTTGAGGGATTTTGTAAGGTTATCTCTTTGGCCTCAAAAGAAAGAACAAATTAGTGAATTTGTTGGAAAATCCTTAGTGTGGATAGCTAAGGTAGTGGACGTAGACTTTGTTTGAGAAAGTCGAACCACTGTAAATCGCTGTGTAATTACTTTCAATTTTCTGCAAAAGCTTCCACGAAATTTTTAATTGCCAATTCACCCCCCTCTTGGCCGATTCCGTCGATCGATTAACTCAACAATTGGTATCAGAGCCTCACTCATTTGAAGGTTTAATCGCCTCTTGAGTCGATTCGGGAAGAGTTACATCGATTAAAAAGTCATCAATGGCCTCCACTTCAAATTACGACTCCGGTCTCGATTCGATGCCCGTCAACAAGCCTCCTTTCTTCAATAGGGCTAATTATGCCTATTGGAAGAATAGAATGATGTACTTCATTCAAGAAAGTGACATGGGAGCATGGAATGCCGTAGAAGAAGGATACATCAAGCCTCTCACTCATCCAAGGTTGTGGAGTGAAGGAGATACAAGAATGTTCCAGCTCAATTCCAAAGCCATCCATATTATTTTTTGTGCTCTTGGACCAGATGAATACGGAAGAGTTTCATCATGTACAACCGCCAAAGAAATATGGGACAAGCTTCAAGTCACACATGAAGGTACCGATGAGGTAAAGAAATCAAAAATTAGTATTCTAACGCATAGCTATGAAAATTTCAGGATGAAACCAAATGAAGACATCAAAGCTATGACGGATAGATTTTCAACGATTGTCAATGGTCTCAAATCATATGGAGAGATCATATCAAATGAAAAGCTTGTGAGGAAGTTAGTATACTCCCTCCCAAAATCATGGCAATCAAAGAAGACGGCAATCATTGAGTCTAAGGACCTATCATCCTTAACTCTTGAAGAACTTATCGGTTCACTCCTCACTCATGAGATGATGCTTGAAGATGAGGTGGACCTTGATAAAGTTGAAGAGACACCAAAGGAGAAGGAGAAGAAGAAAAACATTGGAGTTGCTCTCAAATCCACAAAAGATGAGAGTGATTCTAATAATAATGATGATGACGAGGAAATGGCATTGTTTGCCAAACGATTCAGAAAAATGATGAGACCTTACCGAGGAAGAAAATTCAAACGAAACGAAGGCCTCAAAAATGAACCAAAAGAGAATGACCCAATCATTTGCTATGAATGCAAAAAGCCGGGGCAT
This sequence comes from Hibiscus syriacus, assembly GCF_006381635.1. NCBI lineage: Eukaryota > Viridiplantae > Streptophyta > Magnoliopsida > Malvales > Malvaceae > Hibiscus > Hibiscus syriacus. Next base: position 214,625 of record NW_024062542.1, on the reverse strand, counting down.
GTCAAATATGATTGCCCACAATTAAAGAAAAAGGGTCAATCAAAGAATAAGCACAAGGCTCATGTGGCTACATGGAGCGATGAAGAAAGTTCCGATGAAGAGGAACAAGAAGTAGCAAACTTGTGCTTGATGGCATTCGGGGAAGATTCTAAGGTAACCTCTAACTCATCCGATTTTGATGATTTATCTTATGATGAGTTATTAGAGGAATATAATGGGTTGGCTTCGGATTATGAGAAATTATTTTTAAAATATAAAAATGATGTTTCAAAATTGAAAAATGAAAACAAACTCATATCCAAAACCAACAACGATCTTGAAAGTAAAATCAAAGACTTGCAAATCAAACTAGAAGAGTTTGAAAGAAATTTTAGATTTGCAAAATTTACTTTCAAAGATCAATGATGATCATCAAAAGAAAATTGATGATCTTAAAACTTCTTTGATAAAGTTGGAACAAAACATTTTGAAAAAGGTGGAAATTCAAAATCCAACTTTGTTAGAAAAAGTTTTAGAAACTACAATCATAGAGGTCCCCAAAGAACCTCTAATGGAAAAATCGTTAGAAGTATGTGGGTTCCTAAAGAACTCATTACTACTAAAGATAAAAATATCCTACACAAATGGATACCTAAGGGGACTAGGATTTTGGAAACTAATGAATATGGACCCAAAAGAATTTGGGTACCAAAAATCAAAAGTTAATCTATGTTTGTAGGGAAAGGAGCATTGCTACAAGGCACGGGAAACAAATTCAAATTCATGGTACCTTGATAGTGGATGCTCAAGACATATGACCGGAGACAAAAGCCGGTTCATTGAGCTTAACGCCAAAATGGAGGAGAAGTGACTTTTGGAGACAATTCAAAAGGTCACATTGAAGGTATTGGTACAATAGGTAATACCTCTTCCATACAAATTAAGAATGTTTTATATGTGAATGGATTAAAGCATAATCTATTGAGTATTAGTCAATTATGCGATAAAGGATTCAATGTCTTATTTGAAATTAATGGTTGTAAAGTCATTGACATTGCATCTAATCAGATTATGCTTGTTGGTCATAGAATAGGGAACATTTACATGGTGCATTTAGATTCTTTTGATATGACTAATTTATGCCTAGTTGCTAAAGATGAACATGATAGTTGGTTATGGCATAGGAGACTAGGACATGCTAGTATGAGTGTTTTGCAACGGCTAATTCAAGGTGATTTAGTTCGAGGGTTGCCTAAGCTTAAATTTGATTATGATAAAATCTGTGATGCTTTTGCTAAAGGAAAACAAAAGCGTGTTTCTTTTAAATCCATTAATGACGTATCAACTAGTAGAGTATTACAATTGATCCATGTAGATCTTTTTGGGCCAACTAGGACTACTAGCTTGGGTGGAAAACAATATGCATTTATTTGGTAGATGACTATTCTAGATACTTGGGTTCTATTTTTAAGTACTAAAGATGAAGCATTAGAACAGTTCATCACATTTTCAAAAATAATCCAAAATGAAAAGGGTTACTCTATAACTAGTGTTAGGAGTGATCATGGCACTGAATTTGAAAATCTTGGATTTATTGAATTTGTAATTCTAATGGTATTAGTCATAATTTTTCAGCACCTAGAACCCCTCAACAAAATGGAGTTGTTGAGAGGAAAAAGCGAACTTTAGAAGAAATGGCTAGAACCATGCTTTGTGAAAATAATTTGCCAAAATATTTTTGGGCGGAAGCCACAAATACCGCTTGTTATGTTGTAAATCGAGTAATTAGGCCAATTTTAAAGAAAACTCCATATGAAATTTTCAAAAATAAAAAGCCTAACATTAGTTATTTTCATCCTTTTGGATGTAAATGTTTTGTTTTAAACAACGGTAAAGAAAACCTTGGCAAATTTGATGCTAAAAGTGATGAAGGAATTTTTCTGGGTTATTCCTTAAATTCTAAAGCCTATCGTGTATTTAATAAAAGAACTTTAATTGTAGAAGAGTCTATACATGTTGTTTTCGATGATAATCCCCTTCCGAGGAAGGATTCTTGTGTGAATGATGATGTAGGTGTTATAAATACAAATGACGTTAGACATGAAGTTGGAGAACCATCATCAAAGGAAGAAACTAAAAATGAGGAAACTCATGATCCTCTTGAGAATCCAACCATTGAAGAAAGGGAAGTATCTTACCCAAGAGAGTACAACTATGTCAAGGATGGTGAAATTATAGATGATCCATCAAAAGGGGTAACAACTCGATCTTCTCTTAGAAATATTTGTAATTATGTTGCATTTATCTCATGCATAGAGCCTAAGAATATTAAAGAAGCATTAAATGATGAACATTGGATTATGGCTATGCAAGAAGAGTTAAATCAATTTGAGAGAAGTAAAGTATGGACATTAGTTGAAAGGCCTAGTAATAAATCTACTGTAGGTACTAGATGGGTATTTAGGAATAAGCTTGATGAGAGTGGTAATATAGTGAGAAACAAGGCTAGACTTGTTGCTCAAGGGTATACTTAAGAAGAGGGCATAGACTATGATGAAACATACGCTCCCGTAGCTAGGATGGAAGCAATTAGAATACTATTAGCATTTGCATGTTTTCATGAATTTAAATTATATCAAATGGATGTTAAAAGTGCATTTTTAAATGGTTTTATAAAAGAAGAAGTGTATGTGGAATAACCTCCAGGTTTGAAGATTCAAAATTTCCAGATCATGTTCTTAAATTGACAAAAGCTCTTTATGGTTTAAAACAAGCTCCTAGAGCTTGGTATGAAAGATTGTCAATTTTTAATTGAAAAAGGTTTTTCAAAGGAAAGGTTGACACTACATTGTTTTTAAAGCATAAAGGTAAAGATTTATTAGTAGTTCAAATTTATGTTGATGATATAATATTTGGTTCTACTAATGATGTTCTTTGCCAAGAATTTTCTAAGCTAATGCAAAGTGAGTTTGAGATGAGCATGATGGGGGAGCTCTCATTTTTCTTGGGACTCCAAATCAAGCAAAGAAAAGATGGCATCTTCATTAATCAAGCTAAGTACGTCAAAGATATGCTCAAGAAGTTTGGACTGGAAAATGGGAAACCTCATGACACTCCAATGAGCTCTTCTACAAAGCTTGACTTAGACGAAGGAGGTAAATGTGTGGATGTTAAATTATATAGATCCATGATTGGCTCATTGCTTTATCTAACCGCAAGTAGACCGGATATTATGTTTAGTGTTTGCTTGTGTGCTAGGTTTCAATCATGTCCTAAGGAATCACATTTACTAGCTGTTAAGAGAATCTTTAGATGCCTTAAGGACACTCCTAGTTTAGGACTTTGGTATCCTAGAGACTCTAGCTTTAGCTTGCATGCCTTTTCTGATGCGGATTATGGAGTATGAAAATTAGATAGGAAAAGCACCTCCGGTACTTGCCAATTCCTTGGAAATATGCTCATTTCTTGGTTTTCAAAGAAACAAAATTGTGTTGCATTATCTACCACTGAAGCGGAATACATTTCAGCCGGTAGTTGTTGTGCACAAGTTTATGGATGAAACAACAACTTTTGATTATGTAATTGAAGTAGGTACCATTCCTATCAAGTGTGACAATACTAGTGCTATTTGTCTCACTAAAAATCCCATCCAACACTCTAGAACTAAGCACATTGAAATAAGACATCACTTTATTAGAGACCATGTCACTAAGGAAGATGTAGTTCTAGAATATGTTGATACTTTGCATCAATTAGTGGATATCTTTACAAAACCCTTAGACAAGGAAAGGTTTTGGACACTTAGAAGAGAATTAGGTTTAACTGACCTATCTTCACTTAGTGTTTAAAATAATTTAGCACTTTTAATAAATACTTAAAAATGCTTATAATAATAATTTTTGATTGCATTCTTGCTATTAGTTAGGGGGAGTTTATGATTCTTAGTGAAAATTAATTTTATGTTCAAATAATGTTTAAAGATTAATTTAATTGATTGAACATAATTAATTTTTGATATATGAGTTGCCAACACCACTAGAGCCTATTTATTTAGCATTTTAAGTGTTTAAAACGGATTTTTACATTTTGTGCTTCATGCACCGATGCATTTAACAATGCATCCTTTGAATATGCATCGATGCATAAGACCATGCACCGATGCATCCGTCGGGTTTAGGTTTAAAATCCTCATCTCTTCATTTTCTCAAACCCTAAACACTAAATACGGCCATTCGACCCTCTCTCTCCAAATCTCTATTTTTGCTCATAATCTTCGGGAAACATCGGATTCTTCAAGATTTTCATCCTACAAACCCGCTACACTCATTAAATCGCGCAAAACATCTCCTCATTCCCCTCAATCCGAATTTTTCAAGGTATTTTCACAAAAACTCTATTTCATTAAATTTTTGAACTTAGGACTAGTTTAGATTAGTTATAGTTTGAAATAATTATCGGGCATTGGCTATAGATGATTCTAAACTAGTTTCTACAATGAATTCATCAAAAACGCATAATCTTTCAAAAATTTTTTGAAATTTCGAATTTAAAAAAAAATCAAAAATTACTGATTCAATTGTGTTGTTTCATGAAAACTATGTGTATTATGACATTAAAAATAGTTTTCAAAACTTTGCCCATTAGGACTTTGTTAGAGAACCTTGAATTTGAGGACTCATTTGAGTTTTGGGATTAATTGTTGTGCATACATGTGTTTTAAAATGCAGGTGATATTTCTTTTCTGATTTCCCTAACCATGTCTAATCCCAAAGCCTAGGTCATCCTCGAGTCGGTCTCACCAAAACCGTCCTCTCGCTCCTAGACCTCAAAATCCATCATATTCCTTCATCCCTCATTAGTACTTGTTTAACATGCCTGAAAAACCGTAGGGATGAATTGTACTCTAGGTACATGAACTCCTTCGAATCCTATCGTATTAGGGAAGAGCGTATTCCTTCTCTACAAGCTATGATAAAACTTGAATTTGAATACCTCTCAATTCTTCGCCGATGGAAGTTTGATAAACTCTTTTCTCTTCAACCCATCGTCTTTCACCAACTTGTCAGCATCTTTTATTCCAATGCGGTTTGTATTCAGAACACAACTCAGTGCGGTACTATAGCGATTAGATCCTATCTTTTAGGACAATATATCATATTACTTCTGAATCTATCGCATCTCATTTTGGTTTAGATGACGAGGGTTATTTAATGAGAAGGAAGATGTGGAATATCCATATCTCCCTAATGCTAGTGTCAGTACCTTTAGGTCTCACCACGATCGATTTCTTCACTTATGATCTCTTGGTGGTTTAGACCATCCGCAGGTCGGTACTCCACACTACGTAACTACAGACTTATGGTGGATGCACTGTATAAAGAACAAAAAGAAAATCAATTTTCCACATATTGTCTTTAGCGCGCTTGTCGATATCATAAACACATTCCCTCAAAGCATGTAGAAACCCTACCTTATGGTTGTCTACTAAGCAATTTTTTTATCAAACTCGGCCTAGATGTCTCCCTTGACAATCCTATCCCGCTCCAAAACCCAATCAATATCACATCATTAAAGAAATCAGATTGGAAATTGGATGAGAACACCGGACTATGGTCGTTTCGACCGGTAAGCAACCCGGGAGCTAGTTCTTCACGAGCTGCTCCTAGTTCTTCTCGTGCTCCTCCTCCTCCAGCTCCTGACACTGATGATGATCCAGAGCTTCAAAGGCTTATGAGAGATATTGACGAGGAAGTACCAGCTCGGCAAGATGATCAAACGCCACCTTATTTCCGATCTTTTCTAGAGTCGTTTGATCTATGTTTTGCCTCCATTGAGTCTACGATTTCTGAGTTTTAGAGGGAGATGCGTGATCCTATGGATGCTCTGACTCTTGAAGTTCGAGCTCATTATCCTCCTCCTCCCGATCCTCCGATGGAGTAGACTTACTTGCCATGCTTTCTTGTCATAAACTTGGATTTTCTTAGTTGTTGGATGTTTGTTTGAGGATGCTTGAACTTATATTTGGTTTGACATTTTAACGATTTCTGTTTATTAATTTTGCATCATTATTAATAAATCAATTGGCTAATGTTTTTCAAAATTCTTGTTTAAAACGTTTTTATAGAGTCTTTTGATTTAACAAAAAGGGGAGAAAATTTAGATGTGCTATAGTAAGGGGGAGTAAGTTTTTCAAAATCGATTTCAAAAAATTTCTTAAACAAATCTTAAAATTACTCAAATGTTTTGTTATATCAAAAAGGGTGAGATTGTTGAAAACATTTTTGATATTTCGATATAACAAATTAAGTTAAATGAATTTTAAGATTTTACAAATGATGTTACAATTTTATATTCGATTCAATTAACCGAATATCAAATTATTACTCCAAGTTTATCAATTTTAAACCTTACTAAATGTGTAAAATTGTGATTTGTACTTAAACTATTTTTAAAATAATTTTCACAAAGTATTTTGAACCAATCAAAGCCTAAATTCAATTATTGAGGTGATGCCCGATGCTCAACCATGCATCGATGCATTAGTGAATTAATTGAAACATCGAATGCATTCCATGCACCGATGCATTCTCCATGCATCGATGCACTCTGAATATTTTTAAAACATCGAATGCATTTGATGCACAAGCCATGCATCGATGCACGCAGGCTATTTTCAAACATCGAATGCATTTCATGCATCGATGCACACTTGGTGCACCGATGCATCAAGTGTTCCAACGGTCAAAATATTTGAATTTTACACTGATGCATCCTCCATCATGCATCGATGCATGAGACACTCCACCTAGAAAAATTAATTGTTTTCACACTTGAACGGCTCTATTGACTCCACTAATTATCACCAACGTTCAAAAGTGATTCAAGGTGTATTTAAACAAGTTCTGAAGCCCTTGATCAATAAGAAATTATAGAGAACAAGAGAGAAAGCATCAAACACCAAGTTTGTGCAAATCAAGCCAATTTTTCCTTTCAATATTCATTTTTCTTTCAAGAACACCATTTGTCATTTGTAATTATCTTTGAGTGTTCTTTTCTTGTTCTAGAATTGTGCAAACATCTTACCTTGTGAGGTTTCTTGTAAGTTTGCAATTTGTAATCTTCTCTTTGGGAATAAGAGTGTTCTCAAGAGTTGGGGTATACTCTTGAGGGATTTTGTAAGGTTATCTCTTTGGCCTCAAAAGAAAGAACAAATTAGTGAACTTGTTGGAAAATCCTTAGTGTGGATAGCTAAGGTAGTGGACATAGACTTTGTTTGAGAAAGTCGAACCACTGTAAATCGCTGTGCAATTACTTTCAATTTTCTGCAAAAGCTTCCACGAAATTTTTAATTGCCAATTCACCCCCCTCTTGGCCGATTCTATCGATCGATTAACTCAACAGATTGATTTTCAGATATTAAAATCTTGGATTCGCTTTAGTTCGTATTTTGTATGGTTGTTTGTCAAAGGTTTGAAAATTTCTCCTCATACACGATACTTGCATAACATAAGCTCTATACTCAAGCTCTTTTCCCTTTAAGTGTGAGTGAAAGTGACGTCTTTGTGAGAATTTATTCTCCATGTCAGACCTAACAAGTAGCTTCCGGGGTTCATATGCCCTATGTCTTCGTGAGGATTTATTCTCCGTGTCAGGCATAGAGAAATGTGCCCTCTCAAATTGAACTCGATCCGCTTAAGTCTATAATGGGTGAGGATTGAGGGTCTGGCTCTTTCAAGGGGGCACTGACAAGGACAATTCGAGTACCTTTACTACTATAACTAGAACTCTGCATATAGTAAACTGTAAAAACCCACCTGATTTGAGACCATGCTGAAACTCTGTCCATAAGTACCCAAATAAGTGTACACAAATGAGAAATGAATTTTAACCTTCGTCTTTTAATTTTTTTGATAGATTATTTTTGAATAAATGCATGTGAACTAGAAATTATGCGGTTAGGGTTTTATTTTCCTCTATGTGTTTTATTCACTGTATTTTATGGTTCATTTACCAGTTGAATTTAATCGTTTCATATTTCACTGACATACATTTCGTCTCTTTGATTATTATTTTTGTTAACATCTTTTCCTTGTCTTGTTGCTTTATTTTATGCATAAACATATTGTTAATACCCGAGTTATTTATCAAAATTAGAAGGCTTTTGAAACGACAACGCCACACGAGGGGTGCATATTTTATCTGCTTTGACATGCGGGACCATTATGAGTTCTTTAAAAGTTGTTCTAAGATAATTACCTTGAAATTAACACTTGTTTCATACATATCATGTCATAGAAGATATGATTCCCGAGTTAATAGTCGCATTAGAAGGCTTTCAATACAACAATGTCACTCGGAGAGGTAGAAATAGAAATGCAAAAACACATCATGGTCCAAAAAGGTGCTCCAGGAAACAGCTGAAATACATGAAGCTCAATAATGTAGTAAAAGCTTTTCAAGGCTGCTACGACGATGTTGATACAACTAGCCAAAAAGAAATAATATGTTTGAAGTCATCAAGTGACAATTATAGCCAACACGAGATAGTGGATGATGTCAGTCATATATAGCCGCTCAACAAATGCATTTCTGGAAAAGAAGTTGAAGCATTGGAATTTTCCATCAAGCTAGGAAATATAAGGATGATGTTTCCTTGCACATTTGATGAAAATGTATGAAATTGAGCAGTATGACGTGATTTGTAGTTTCCATCTACCTCGGTATTGAGACATTATGTGTTCTTTGGAAGTTGTTTTATGACAATTACTTTGGGGATCAATTCCTTTGTTGCATTTATATTTTGCATTTTGCATTCCCATTTTTCATCTTTGCATTTGTATGAGCATATTTGCATCTTTGCATTAGCATCTATACATCGTACATTGCATGGTATACATTTAACTTGTAGAGAATCTTATGATAAAGGTTTTGAGGTGAGATGAAGTCACCCAATTCATTCCTAGAAAAGAAATGAAAGATATGGACGTGACAATATCACTATTTGAAGACCATATCACCATTTAAAGATCAAGGCACCTCGTTGAGAATGGTGGGGTACTAAAGCGCAAGATCCAGAACCTGATTCAGGGCATGGACAGTCGAATAATGGTGGGGCATTCTAATCAAGAAGGATATTTGCATCTACCAATAGTCATTTTTGTAATGGCATTAAAAGATTGTTTGTTTGAACTCGTTTTTGTTTTGTCTTTAATATTTGCTTAAATATCTTAAATCTTTTGATGATTGAACTTATGCTAACCTTCTAAGTTGAATAATTAAACAAGTTTTAATCTTTAGTCTTCGAATATCAAATGAATTACAAATTCTCTTAATTCTTCAAGAATTATGGATTTTGGCATACGACAAGATTAGACCATTCTTATACCGTCTAAAACCCCAAAAAAATCCCTCGATTCTTTACCTGAAATAATTCATGGTCACTGCCAAGAACCAAATTTTGACATTCCCTCTCTTTGAGACCTTGAACATTGCCTTTATCTTTCGATACACAAACAAAGTCAACATACCTTTCGTTGAACCAATAAAGTCACAACACCACCGTCTTCTTAGATGCAAAACCAATATTTTACCAAAAACCTAAATGTATTGAGTACAATATGTTCACTGGAATATGAACCTCAATAAGACACAACTTGGGGCATCTCGCATCAATTTATGAAGAGAGCCTGAACAGGAGACATGCGAAAGAAAAAAGAAGAAAAAAAAGAAATTAATAATTCTATCATGCATTAATTACATTGTTTCATATAAATAAAATTAATCCGAAAATCTATCCCTTGAGGATACCTCTTATTCTAGGACTTTTGTGTATGAAAATGATGAACGACTTTCTTTCATTATCCCTTCACAAAAGGAGAAAAATATACCTTGTGTCCCCATTTAGTCTGAATGATATTTTCTTCTGATTTAACCCTTACCAAGGATCACCCTCCACACTCGGGGGCAAGGTGAAGAAAATGCTCACATGAACAAAGATCACCAATCCACATAAGATCCAAAGGTAACCAAATGCAAAGTGTGAAGATCAAATCAAGGCGAGAATAAAAACATGAAAATGAGCAAAGAAAAAAGAGCAAGAAAAAAAGAGCAAAGAAAAACAAGAAAAAAATAAAGAGAAACAAAGAAAAATAGGACAAGAAGCAAATGCAAAGACTTCCTTAAGTCAAATGACGCATCAAGTTCCAAACCATAATATTGATCAAGCATAATCATTTCAGAATCAATTCACCAGAAGATCATAGAACATCATAAAGGACGCATACGAGCAGATTCAAATCAAACAAGACAGATTGAAGACAACATAATGAATTAATCATTGGTTCAATAACCCTTAAACACTTATTGGACCGTTTATCCCTTTCTTTCATAACTGTGAACCATGTCCCATACGTGCCTTAAAAGTCTCTTAATCATATAAGGATTTCTAAACAGAAGAGACTATCTTCATATCTCATCCTACCCATCAGGATTAATCTTTTATTTATAAAGGGTTTTTTCTTTAATGCATGATAGAGAAAAAATAACAAAGGGGGGTTCAAGACGTAAATTCTGAATAACGTTTTGAAACCAAAGGAGGATTTGAGTTAAAAACCTGAAAAGGTGGCTCAAATATAAAGATGGTGCAGTTGTGGCATAGAAGGTGATCACAAATCCCTTAATAAGGCATCACACAACACGAATGTGATCAGAGCTGGAAGTTGGAGAACTTCCAGTAGGCGAGCATTGAAGCTACCCCATCAGATTTGTGAACATCAAAGAAATGAGAACACCATACCTTAGACCAAAGATAATAACCTCATATTTTATCTTTTCCTTACTCAATCATACTCAAAGATACATTGATCTTGACATTGTCAATAGATATAATTTTTGAAGGATTAAAAGTAATTAATTCTTTGATATCCAATGAACTCTTTTTATGATTTGTGTCAATTATGAAACCTAGAAAGGGGCAATATATTTTCAAAATCTTTGAATAAACATTTTTCAAAATTTTAATTGATATTTTCATACTTTTGAAAATAAAAAGAAGAAGAAAAACATTTTTCAAACAAGACAATTTCTCTAGAGTGGATCTTGATAGTTGAAATGTGGATCTCAAATACAAAGCTCATGCTTAGAATCGGTGTTGAAGCAAGAATGCTGAATGTTGAGGCATCATTGAATATTCAACATATTGAAGTGAACAATGTTGAGGCATCATTGAATATTCAACATATTGAAGGAACAATAAGATCTTCTGAAGACATTTCTTCAACGTGCAGCAACAAGTAGACTCTTTGTCTCCTTGGGTGTTGTTTCTCTCGAAACAAAATTTTGTCTCACTTGAGCCATTTTTCTCTTAAAACAAATTTCGTCTCACTTGAGACATTTTCCTTTGGAAAAAAATTTCAAAGTTGTTTTCTTAAAAACAAATTTTGTTCACTTGAGACATTTGTCTCTTAAAACAAATTTTGTCTCACTTGATACATTTTCCTCTTAAAACAAATTTCGTCTCACTTGAGACATTTTCCTCTTAAACAAATTTCGTCTCACTTGAGACATTTTCCTTCTGAACACAAATTCCAAGTTGTTTTTTCTTAAACAAATTTTGTCTCGCTTCTTTCTCAAAACAAACTTCGTCTCACTTGAGAAATTTTCCCAAAATTTTGAAATATATAGAACAAAATTGATCTCACATGAGATAGTTTTCCTAAGAACAAATTTTGTCACGCTGGAGACAATTTTCCTTAAAACAAAATTAATCTCACTTGAGATTGTTTTCTCTAAAAAAAATGAATTTTGTCTCACTTGATACATTTTCCTCTCAAAACAAAGTTTGTCTCCCTTGAGACAGTTTCCCTTGAAACACAAAATCTTTAATTATGTTTCCATTGAAACAAATTTTTTCTCTCTTGAGACATTTTCTCTTGAAACAAAATCTTTGAATTTATTTCCCTTGAAACAAATTTTATCTCTCTTGAGACAGTTTCTCTTGAAACAACATCTTTGAATTTGTTTCCCTTGAAACATATTTTGTCTCCTTTGAGACAGTTTACAGTTTCCCTTGAACCAAATTTTGTCTCCCTTGAGATAATTTCCCTTGAAACAAATTTTGTCTCCCTTGAGACAGTTTCCCTTGAAACAAATTTTGTCACCCTTGAGACAGTTTCCCTTGAAACAAAGTTTTGTCTCTCTTGAGACAGTTTCCCTTGAAACACTTTATCTCCCTTGAAACAAATTTTGGCTCCCTTGAGACAGTTTCTCTTGAAACAAATTTTGTCTCCCTTAAGACAATTTCCCTTGAAACAAATTTTGTCTCCCTTGAGACAGTCTCCCTTGAGACAGTTTCCCTTGAAACAACCTTAGCTTTTCCCATCACATAAGAAGTTGGAACAACATCGACTTTTGCTCATCCATCATATAAGAAGTTGGATCATCATCATCATTTCGCTAGTTCATCACATATGGAGTTGAATCAATAACACCTCACTCGAGGAACCAACATTCCAGTAGAGAATTCATAATGAAGAGCTTGTTCAACCTTTTTCACAACACTTTAAATCAGCGACGCCTCACTCGAGGGACAAACATTTCCAGTGGACAAATTATGATGAGAAGAACTTGGAGTTCAGATATATCAAATGACCAAGTCCAAAAGTTGGTGTTTTATATCTTTGCTACATTCCCATTTCACAGTAATGAGCAAAGAGGGGCAGCTGTAATCACCAATTTTTGGCATTATCTCTACTGCTGCCAGTCACCAACCGAGCTTGCTGCCACGCCAAAGATCACCAACCCTCATGCCACAAGCACCACCAACCCGCCAGTAAGAGACCATACCCTACCACCAACAGCAATAGTGGTCCACAACAGCAAACAATGTTATTTTTTGTATAATTTGTAAGGTTATATAACCCACATCAAACACAATGTAAGGGAGGATTCGAATCATCAATAAAAAAACATTTGAGAAAATTTTCCTTTTTCTTTCTTACATAACAAATCACAGATAAACAAAAAAATACAAACAAAAAAGGAAAGGAATACTACCTTCGGTCGGTGACGTTTGAGGTGCTCGAGACCTTTTCTCTACGATCCGAACGGTGTAGATTTGGAAAAGATGATGGAGAACAACATACCTGAAAACCGGGATGATCGACGACAGAAGGTGGCGATCGGAGCTAGGGAAGGTCGAGCGATTTTCGGCCTTTTGTGACAAATGGTGCCGAGTCTTGAAAAACAGGGAGGCCAAGACGGACCTCTCGGTGAAATTTGGTGAACATTGACCACCGAAGGCGACGGCCGGCCCTACGGCTGGCGAAGGTACCAACCGGTTGCTCACGATTTTCTAGAGAGATGGGAGCCCTCTCTCTTTAAAACCAAATTAAATGAAAAAAGAAAAAAAAGAAAAATGTTAATATTTATAGAAATGGAAAGGGAAATTACACCTTAAGTCCTCAACATTCGGCGTGTTTTGTAAAATGGTCACCCAAAGGGATTGTTTTGTAGTTTACCTATTTATGATGCATGTTATATATTTTGGGTTATTTTCAGTTTCGTTTCTGTATGTTTAGCATGTTTTACGTTTAGGTCAGTAGATTCAATTTTATTGTTTGCTTTGATTTAAGCTCCATATTATGTTTTATTTTTATTGGCCATTTCTGTGTTTTATTTTATTTCATTTATGACACTTTGTTTGTAATTATTTTAAATTAGCCATTATTTCCTTATTTATTTTATCATTTGATTTTGAGATCATGTTTTTACATTTGTTTCAATTTAGTCACTAACATGTTATATCTCTGTTTTATTTGTTTTAATTTGGAATTTACTTTATGTTTCTTTAGTTTTGGTCACTAAGTTTGACTTTGTGTTGACTTGATTTATTCTCAGTGTAATCTCCTATGTTTGATTATATTAAGTTTGGGTACTGTAATTATACAATAGGGTTTTTAATTTAATTTTATTTCGTTTTAATACTCATGTTATGTGATATTTGTATATTAGCCATGACTTGTTATATGTTTATTATTAGACCTCTAAAATTATTTGTTCTTGCTATTTGGTCCTTATTTAATATTTATGATTAGATTTTATTTGTATTCTAATTCATCATGTTTGTAAATTATCACTTATGTCCCTAATATGTACACATGAGTATATATGCATGTTTCCTATTTTATCACATCGAATGCTTTATTTGCTATCTTGCATTTTGGCCCTTATGTTATGATATGATTTTATTTTATTTATTTAATCACTTATTTGTGTGATAATTATTTTTGGTCTTTTGCTTTTATTGTGTTTATTTTTTTACCATTCTAGTTTAAACTTTCATCATCTAGCATGATTAATGTAATTTGGATTATTTGGCTTCTTTTTTATTTAGTCAAATCAAATTATCTTAATATCAAATTCTTGAGAGAAATTATTATATTCTTTTCATTTCAGCTGGAAAGAGAAATATTCGTCCTAAAGTATTTTGGAGATTATTTTCTCTTGATTGGAAATATTAGAATATTTTCATTTCTCTTTAGAATTTCCCGTTAAATAAAAATTGTATGGTGAATTTGGAATAATGAGATCGTAATTTAAATTTATTTGAATTCTTATTTCCACTATTAGAGATAATTTATAATCGATGGGGTACCAATCTTGGGCGTTGTGGGGGTGCTTATCATTTCACACACGTAATCGATCACTGAACCCTTTTTTATTTAAAAAGAATGAATATCTAGTTACACGCAGACTGGGTAAAACTTTTAAAATTATGTTTTCTTAAAAAACTCTTTTAAAAGAATTTTTTTTTAGTATTCGACATACCTAATCCAAAAGGTCGATGGCGACTCCAAAACATTTCAAAACCTTTTTAATGAAAACTCCCAAGTCGTACTAATTTTTACCCGCCTGGGTGAAAAACGGTGTCGACACAATCTTATGGGGCATGTATTCTGACTCTCTAATGAGAATTATAAGAGCTCGAAAACGACCTGAAAACAATAAATCGACCAACTTAATGTCCCTGGAAAAGATGACCATTTATCTTAGAGACCGTATAGGTTTCAGCCGACCACATATGTTGCAATCATCCCCTGCATTATTGCTCATTTTTAGCTTCACATGTTGCCCAATATTACGTGTTAGTGTTAAATCAATGTTGATCAATTGGTTTTTGGGGCAATGTTTTTCATTGTTTGAACTAAAAAGACATTCTTTTTTTTTAATTGTGTAGAGTGAGTACAAAAGCAGTACTGTTCATAATGTTTCTTACTCATTGAGATATACACACCTTATAAACATACTGCTCAAATTCAAACCTCAACGACAATAAATTCTAGTATCATTTAAACTAATAAATACAATCTAAGTACTTGTATCTGCGGAGCTGAATACCTTTGAAGTTGCACATTATATCTATGGATGGGCATGGGGGGTCGGATTTTTTACCACCTGACTCCCAACTGAACCCTTCAAAAAATCGTCCCTAAATCGGTAAAAACCCAAAAATTAGAGTTCATCCAAAATCGGATAAATTAAAAAAAACCCACAGAAACAAAATCAAGCAAACCCATTGCTATATATTATCAATCTTGCACCAAATCAGTATATTGAATTCAAAATTCAAGATTTCAATTTTAAAATTTAAATTTCAGATTTGGTGAAAGAAATGTTAAAAATAGAAGAAAGAAAGAAAAAGGGAAGATGAAAAACGAAATTAAGCAGAAGAAACATGCACAGAGAGCAAAAGAATGTAACAAAGTTGAGAAAAAATAGAATATTATAGAATGAGGCAGACGACACCTCTGTAAATATATAATATGCTAACAGCCACACAAGAAATCGACTTAGAGTTTAATTTACACTAAAGCTTTGACCTTTAACCTCAACTTGTATGGGTAGTTGAGAAAAACAAAGGAAAAAAAGAAAAGAAAATACATCAATTGGAAAATAGTAAGCAATGTTTGAAGGGTTTAATTTTGGGGACTGGGTTTTCGAAAAAAAGGAATGAAATTAAGAAGAAAAAAAGCAATGGAAAACAAAATGAAAATAGAAGAATGGAGAAACCCGACATTTGACCAAAAAATTACCCTATTAAAAAACATATTACCTATCAAACACCCTTTCCTAATTATTTCCTGGCCTAAAACCTTTTATTAGGAGAAAGGAGGCGCACGACAGAAGACACACCTTAGCAGAGGAGAGGGAAGGTGTGTCGTATGAAATGTAATACCCCAATATAGGTCAGTGACTTATTACAAAGATTTAAAATTTGAAGACTTTATTACAAAGATTTAAAATTTGAAGACTCAATATTATAAATGATAAAAAGTAGGAAATGATTGGAAGTTTATGACCAATTTGTATAAATGAATGATATAGAGTGTAATTAGGTCCGTAAGGAGAAATGAATTTAAAATTAATTCTTATTAGGGATTTAGGAAGAAAAAGGAGAAAGTTAACCATTAGAGTTATATCTTTTCTTCCCGTGCAAGGACTATCCTCCATAGCCAAATGTAAGATTTAATTTAACCAGCTCTTCATCTTGTCTTTGGGTTGTGGTTGGAACATTGAGTATTATGGAGCTTAAGGAAGGGTTAAGTAAGATTAAAACTAGTAGATGGTTGAAATATTTGAGATTAAAGAAAATGAGTTTTTGAATGATATGTTAGGATATGAGTTTTTGCTTATGTTTATTAGTATATTTGACTTATCAAAGAAGTAAATAAGAATTAGAAGCATTGGATGTGATTAAGAACATGTTAGAAAAAGTTGTATGATTCTTGGAAAATTGTTCTTTGGAAATTTGAGATGTTTAAGAAGTAAATGAAGGGAAGGTAGTTGAGATAAGTAAAAAAGAGTTTAATGGTATTTTTGGGTGTAAATATAAGGAAATTTGACCAAATTTGGGTAATATTCGGGTTGAAAAATGGAAAAGCTTGGTAAGGGTATTGGTACTAATAGAACAATACCGATACTATAGGCTTAATTTGGATAAAATCAGCTTAACAGTATCGATACTGATGTAATCAGTATCGATACTAAGGGGGTATCGATACTATAGAGAAGGAATCGATACCATTGAGTCAGAATGCAAAAATGGTATCGATACTATAATGGAGATCGATACCATAATATAGTAGTATCGATACCATGGTAGGGGTACTGATAGTGAGCCTGGAATTATAGGCTAGGCTGAAAGTGTTATGGAAATCTCAATAATAGTACCATTAATTATTATTAAAGTATAAATGTTAGGAAATATACTAACATTTAGTATGATATATGTCTTTAATGGATGCTTGTGTAGGTCGTAATCAAGCTCCTAGGTCATGCAAAACGAAAGGCAAAGATAAAGTAGCTGAATAGTCAGACTTACGTTTTAGATATAATAACAAGTCAAGCCAGGTAAGTGCATTTATTATGTACCTACATGTTATAATAGTCATAGATGTATGATTGTTTAATAATTGTATGGTGATTACCAAATTGGCACAAAGTGTGCAACTCACAGAATTCATCATATGTTGATGAACAACCGTTTCGGCACTATATGTGCAACTCATGAAATTCATCATATGTTTATGAACAACCGTTTCGGCACTATGTGTGCAACTCACGGAATTCATCATGAGTTGATGAACAAACGTACAGGCACTATGTGTGCAACCTATGGAATTCATCATGAGATTATGAACAACCGTAAATGCACTATATGTGTAACCCACAGAATTCATCATGAGATGATGAACAACCGTATAGACACTATGTGTGCAACCCACGAAATTCATCATGCGTTGATGAATGACCGTATAGGCACTACGTGTGCATCTTAATAAAATGATCATGTCTAGAAAGTTGGTAAATTACCGTGTTAGCACTAAGGGTGCAAAATTATAGGATTTATAATAAATTAAGAGTTAATTGATATTATGAATAATTATTAGAGTAGAAATTGTTCTAAAATAAAAGACTAAATGCTTAACTGTGCAATTGGCAGAAATGTGCCGATTGCAAGTTAGAAGAAAGGGTTACATGCCTTTAGGATAAAAGACGAATGCCTAACGGTGCATTTTGGTAGAAATGTGCCACTAATACAAGTTAGAAAAATCTAGTTTAACTAAGAAGGATTTACTTGATATTTATGGAGTATGCGATTTAGTTCATCATTAAATAGTCATGAGACACTTATGTATAAATTGCATATCTTTACAATATTATGCCTCATTAATATATACTTACGTGTGTTGATTTCACGTGTAGTAACAACAAAGACTAGTCGGATACTGGAGCAGGAGCATCTATCAGCAATCTAAGTTGACTCTCATCAGTAACAGTAGACAATCATGTTAATTTGAAAAATAATTGGCATGTAATCGAAATTAAGAAAAGTTGCTCTAGAATGTATTTAAAGATAGTAATACGTTTCAACGACTGATTCTTGTAATATAATTTTTTTTTGGTTTTAAATTTCAAGATAAAATTTTACGGGTTTTTAAATGGAAAATGCTTTAAAAGTGATGTTACATCTGTATCTCGTGTACGGAAAGGTATAGGGAGATGGATATTACATGAAACGCGCCTTCCATGGGTTTTATGAATGGCACGTCCTAGGGAACACACCTCCCTTGAATGGTGTGTCTTAGGGAACACGCTTGTCATGCCTGACAGTTTTAAGTTTATGGTTTTATGTTATAGCGGTTTTAGGGTTTTCTAATTTGTTTTAGGATTTTTAGTGGTTTAAGGAGTTATATTTATATGGTTTAGGGTTTTTTAAGAAGTTTAGGGTTAAAATTAATTATATGTTAGAATGTTTTTGTTTTTAAAGTAGGGTTTAGGGTTAAAGTTAATTGTATGTTAGATTGTAATAAATAAACGTTAAACATTTAATTGGAAAAAATATATAGATATACAAAAGGGTCATCTTGTAAAATAAATAAACTGAAATCACATTAATTAAAAACTAAAAGAAAATGAAATAACATAAGTTGAAACATTAGAAAATATGATTACATGAGTGGTGGTTAACGGTTACGTGATGATGAAAGAGATGGAGAGTTTCTCCTATTGTGGCTGGGGTTTCTGCAATGGCCACATCTTAAGTTTTGTCTTGACGTCTCTAGAATATTCATATCAAAATGAATTCGAGTGGAATTTGGATGACCTGGACTTTTTAATAAGGCTAGATTTGGTACAATTGGAAGCCAAGTCTAAACCTCATTTGGTTCTTTGTCATTACCTATGGGGAAACTCATATTCATATACCTTGAATACTTGTGAAAGTTTGTATACAGGAGCTACATAACGCTTATAGTCTTGACGAGAAAATGAGCAAGCTGCTATTACATGGGAGCAGGGATACTTCAAAGCTTGAAAAAACCCACAGTCACAACATCTATCTCGTAGATTAACTCTTAAAGAGTTAGATTCAATCCCTTGCAGAGGTCTTGGCATTTCTGTGACCCGAAATAATTCTTGGGTGCGATAAAAGCTTATTACAGACATGTTGTTTGATGCTATAACCTTTTGCTGCAGGTCTGCTACTAATCGTGGGTGATAAACATGACCGTTTTGTATCAAGTAAGAGCTTGTCCCCCGAGCTTTGCAAAAAGTTAACCCAAAAGAAAATAAATTGTTTTAGCCAAAGCAATTATTATCCAAACGAAAATACCCGAGCTTGGCCAGATATGCCTCAGTGTTTTCATCTTCTTGTTGCGAATAAAAACTTCTAATATACGATCATTTTCATAACAAATAAATTCTAACTATTAAAATTTGAACTACTATTTCAAAATTATTTAAATAAATTCAAATAAATAAATTCAAATAATTTAAATAATATATAATCAATTTCATAATATTCATAAATTTAAAAATAATATAGTTTTCTATTATTATCGTATCGACAAAATGGCTCAACCATTATAATATGTTAAAACCCGATCCGACCTGAACCCAAACTTTAAAAGAAAAAACTCGACCTTATAGGGTCAGATCGGGTCAGAACCTTAACGTTCTAAGTTCCATGCCCATCCCTAATTATACCTCCAGTCAGCCATTATCTCTTGAAAAGATTATCGGCTGGCTCAAAAGATGTAACAAGACACAAATGTGTTGGTTGAAGATCACATTTATTCACATTGTTGAGCCGAAATAACCGGTAGTAAAACAACTATTATGATCAAAACACAATGTAACTCTGAATTAGGGGAAGTTCTGTTGTGCGGCTGTTAAAAAACGGCGTGACTGGTTAAACAAGTGACCGGTTAAAATTTAGACCGGTTATGTTATATCATTTAACCGGAAATATTATCAAGTATAATAACATATTAGGTAGCGCTTATATAATGTAATAGGTAGCGTTTATATTGATTTATTTTCTGACTAAACCGATTTATTTATACCGGTAACATTGAAAATTTACCTATTACATTATAATTATCATTTTTGATGTTTTTGGAATCAACGCAATTTTAAATGTATCAACACTTTATGCGTGCACCTCGTTGGGCATTCATTCTGGAAAAAAGTATCGGCACATATTTAAAAAGTGTCGATACATTATGTTGACCTATTCTCAAATAAAATCGGTATATTTATAACGGTTACATTACAAAATTACCTATTACATTATAATTATGGGTTTTGATGTTTTTGGGATCGAGACTTTTTATAAATGTATCGACACTTTATGCGTGCATCCCTTTTGGGCATTAATTCTGGACAAAAAGTATCGA
Source organism: Hibiscus syriacus (assembly GCF_006381635.1). Classification (NCBI taxonomy): domain Eukaryota; kingdom Viridiplantae; phylum Streptophyta; class Magnoliopsida; order Malvales; family Malvaceae; genus Hibiscus; species Hibiscus syriacus. The sequence goes on along the minus strand of NW_024062542.1, from coordinate 193,908 downwards.
CACAAATTAAACAAGTGTCGATACATTATGTAGACCTATTATCTCATAAAATCAGTATATTTATGCCGGTTACATTGAAAAATTACCTATTACATTATAATTATGGGTTTCGATGTTTTTGGGATCGATACTTTTTATAAATGTATCGACACATATGCTTACCTATTCTCTCATTAAATCAGTATATTTTACCTTTGATTTCGATGTTTTTAGGATCGATACTTACAATAAATGTATCGACACATTTTTTTGGAAACTTTACGTTTAGGAACCATACTGGACAAAATGTTGGAAACAAATTCTTGTGTTTATTAATTTTTTCATTAAAGAAGTCTATTTTTACCACCTACATTGTATGTTTACCTTTTACTTGAAAGTTATTGAATTTTGTAGTTATTGTAGAAACCTAAATATGTCCTGTGAATTTAATGTTGTGCCCACCCTTCAACTACCACTATCAATACCACATCCTATTGAAAGCACGACTGAAACATGTTGTTGAATGAACCTTTACATACATCTCCATGAACTCCTATTGGGACCACTGAACTTGCACAACAAAATTTTTTACATGGATCATATTGATGCAGACAATGTTAAGCCAACCAAGGAATGCCATTAAGTACATAATGTTAATGAATCTGACAGATTGGTTGGTCAACTCTTTTCTTTACGTGATCAAGCTTGGTACTTTTACAAGGGATTCGCATGGGAAAATGGGTTTAGTGCACGTCGGGGAACAACACGGCTTGACGTGGAAGGGAATGTGAAGACACAAGAATTTTGTATTTCCAAAGAAGGGTTTCAAGTATCAAAAGTCAATACTGTTGATCGTTAACGTGCTCATACGCTAGTTACAAGAACAGGATGCAAGGCTAGAGTCGTACTTACAACAACAAATACAAACGATCACTGGGTTATAAGTAAGTCTTATCAGAAACATAATCATGCATTGTGCAAACCTGTTATGACACCATTTATGCATTCTAATAGAGCCGTAAGTAAGGCTGATATGGATGAGGCAACATCATTGAAAGAGGTCGGTGTTGGCACATCACAAGCAATGAACTATTTAACGCAGCAGGCAGGGGGCTATCATAATGTTGGATTTACACATAAAGATCTCTACAATGTGCTTCAAAGAGGTAAAGCAAAGGAAATCGTCGATGGGGATGTGAATGCGCTTATTGCTTACTTTGATTATAAGAAACATGATGATCCCAGTTTTTTTATGACATACTCGGTAAACGAATCAGGGGCATTGTATAATCTTATCTAGTCGGATTCTACGTCGAGATCAGATTACACATGCTTCGGTGATGTAATTGCGTTCGACACAACGTACAAAGATAATTTGTATGGTCAACCAATTATGCCTATTGTCGGTGTCAATCATCACCATAACACAATTGTGTTTGCTACTTCCATAATCGCTGACGAGACGTCCCAATCTTTTGAGTGGGTGCTACAGAATTTTTTAGAAGCCACGATGAATAAATCGCCTATTTCAGTTGTCACGGATAGGGATAGGCAATGTAGAGGGCTATCAAATTTGTTATCCCTTATGCTAAGCATAGATTATGTTCTTGGCATCTTTCTCGCAATGCACAAGCTAACATTGGTGACCCAAAATTTACAGCAACATTCTCAAAATGCATGGCATCCTGGTGGACAACCGACGAATTTGATATTCAATGGCGTTCGGTTGTTTCAGAATTCAATGTTGAAAACATCCATGGGTGATTGAGAAGGGAAATACTCAGCACTTATGGGCACAAGCATATCTAACCGATCATTTCTTTGCCAATATTCGCTCAACACAAAGGTGCGAGTCTATGAATGCTTCATTCGCGATTGCACTGAAACACAAGAAGACATATTTAGATGTTATTCGTGCAATTGAAGAAGGAATTAGTAGAATGCGTATGAACGAGTTGAAAGCATATTACTTAAGTTCCAGACGAAACCCTTCCAGATCACAAAACAGGTTGACCTTAAAAGCCATGCTGCTGAGATTTATATGCGCGAATCTTTTCGTGCGTTCCAATATGAACTTCAACGGGAGACATTGTACCAGATTCATGAAGAGATTCAGTCCTTATCAGATGAATGTCAAAATTATATTTTGAAAAATTACAAAGAAAAAAATAGGACATTTGAAATTAGTTTTGATTCTCGTATAAAAACCCTAAATTGCTCCTATAGAAAATTCGAGACCGTCGGACTTCTGTGTCGCTGTCAACTTCACGTTTTGAAGCACTTGGATTACACATATTTGCCCGGGTATTTGATTCAAAGTAGGTGGACTAAGGACACGAAGGCTTCTGCACCCAGTTTTGTTTACTAGAATGTACGTCCATAAGTAATACAAATGGCAAGGTTCGCTTCTCCACGTGCAACGTCAAGTAGGTTATGATACGTTGCATCCAAGACAGATGCGTCTTTCAAAACTACAAGAGATGAGATGAAAAGACTCACAGAAGAATTTGAAAACTCGTTTGGTTTGAATGATTCAGTCAATCAGAGCAGTGTAGTAAACAACGTTCGCGACCCTCATCGAAAACAACGTAAACGAAAAGAAGTACCAAAGAACAAGGTCGAGAAGAAATTTAGGAAATGTGGGTTCTGCAACGGTAAGAGACATAACAAACTAACATTTCCTCAAGTCAAGCTCAGATTGAATACATGCACACAGCCTACATCAACTGATTTTTTCGAAGATGAAATGGAATAGCCATTCAGTCTCGCACATGAGGACAACGATCTCCATATATCGTAAGTTTCAAGATGACTCCTATTGTGTATAAGAAACATGTACAAAAACCTATTGTTAACTTTTCTCATCTCATACATAATTACATTCACATACAAAATTATAAATCGTATACAAAATTATGAATCGTATACAAAATTTCACCTATATTAATAAAATTTCCTCTCTTAGACTATTTTGATTGTGGCTTACGATATCGTTTAATATTCCATCCGCATCATCACCTAAATGCCAAACAATCTATAGACTAGAGTCTCCCGTAATCATGGCCTGAATCAGTTCTGTAACTGGGATTATCCAGGTTAATTATGTTGACTGCATAGCCAATAAAACCTTGGGGTCCAAATGGTAAGCTAGGAATTGGTATGGCAAGCTTCTTTAAGGGTTTAGGGTTTAGATCCCTCCAACGTAAGGAGTGCATGATTGAACATTACGTATAATAGTTGTATTCAGTTGTTGAAGCATTGTTCTTAATTTTATATAAGGATAGTTGTAATGATATACGTTCACGTTTTGGGACCAATTAGTTAGATACATGCAGTACCCTATATCCTCAAGGCATGGCACACGGAATCTGGCACTTAAAGATTTACCAAGAGCGTCAGCTTTTGCTCTGAATGAAGACCGAACCTAGAATCAACTTTGCAATTATGCCTATCATGCTGAAGAGAACCTATTGAATGATAGTATTTTCACATAATTGCAAGCATTTTAAACCCAAAACCCAACTACTATACTAAATTATGCAACAGATATGTCAGAATTTTCCCATAAAATGCTTGCAGTTGTGTGTAAATCCTATTATTCAGCAGGTTCTCTTCAGCAGTATAGGCATAATTGTAAAGTTGAATCTAGGTTCGGTCTTCATGCAGAGCAAAAGCTACTGCTCTTGGTAAATATTTAAGTGCCAGATTCCTTGTGCTCTGCCTCGAGGATATAGGGTACTGCATACATCTAACTAATTGGTCCCGAAATGTGAACGTATATCATTACAACTATCCTTATATAAAATTAAGAACAATGCTTCAACAATTGAATACAACTATTATACGTAATGTTCAATCATGTACTCCTTACGTTGAAAGGGCTATAAACCTTAAACCCTCAAAAGAAGTTTGCCTTACCAATTCCTAGCTTATCATTTGGACCCTGCAAGGAGTTTTATTGGCTATGCAATTAACATGATTATGAGCTTCCTTTATCCTTTCGCATTCACTCAGACTGTAGAGATTTGAATCAATTAAAAGTTATTAAATAATTTAATCCAATTACCATTTCAAGAACAATTACATGAATACATTGATACTTACTGGTCGCTTTCGATTTTCTTCAATGTTGATACGCTGGGGCTCCATTTGAAGGTGATCATCTTCGCGAACAAAGATTGAACTTTCAACCTATAACCATTCAAAAACAGCAAACTTTAAAACCTAACATTTCTTTCTGAAGACTAACATTCTAAAAAATTAGGGTTTCGACAACATAACTATCGAACACATGAAGGGAAAAAAAGTGTCCAATCTGGAAATCAATCAAAACCTAATTTGAATACCATAATATCGATAAATTTACATGAAGAACTGATCGTAACTATTACGAATGATGGTATTCATCAGAGTGGAAGAGTTCTCTTTTGCCTTTAGGGTTTGTTGATTTGGGGTTTGTATAGCGTTATCGACATATAAATAATGAAGGAAAAAAACACGCGTAATTTAAAAAATATCGACATTATGATTATCAGTTTCGATGATTTTGATCTCGATTCTTTTTATAAATGTATCGACACTTTATGGGTGCACCCTTTTGGGCATTCATTCTGGACAAAAAGTATCGACATAAATTTAAAAAGTGTTGATACATTATGTAGACCTATTTTCTCATAAAACCAATAAATTTATATCGGTTACATTGTTAATTTACCTATTACATTGTAATTATTGGTTTCGATGTTTTTGGGATCGATATAATTTAGAATGCATCGACACTTTATGCGTGCACCCAGTTTGGCATTCATTCTGGACAAAAAGTATCGACACAAATTTAAAAAGTGTCAATACATTATGTATAACTATTTTCTCATAAACCGGTAAATTTGTACCGGTTACATTGTTAATTTACCTATTACATTATAATTATTTGATTCGATGTTTTTGGGATCGATACTTTTAATAAATGTATCGACACTTTATTCATGCACATCGGTTGGGCATTCATTCTAGACAAAAAGAATCGACATAATTTAAAAAGTGTCGATACATTGTGTTAACATGTTTTCTAATTAAAACGGTATATATCTACCGGTTACATTGGAAATTTACCTATTCCGTTATAATTATCTCAATTTTTTTACCATTTTCTAAAATTTTAACCGATTTACAAATTCTAAGTATGGAAACTTTGTTGTGGAGATTACTGAAAATGATTCTGTAATAATTTGTTTTACATTTGCACGAAGATATAAAATAAATTTATAACTACTATTGACATTTCAACAATCCTGAAATGTCTCGGTATACAGAGAAGCAAATATGGATATAAAAGCCCGACCAATCAACCAACAACGATTCGGAGATCAAATGTCGTTATATATTCGGCACAATCAACCTAAATGAAATGCGAGGGAAATCCCGACCATCATAATTTTGAGTAACAAGCAGGAAGACTGGAAAGGCGAAGAATGTCTTTCGAATACTATCCATTTCCTCTAGCTCACAAAGATAGGATAACCGTAAACCGAATTCGTCTGAGAGAAACATAGTTGATGTAGAAGCAGCTGCATATTTAAAATCTTGAAGGCGATCCATTTGGTTCTTAAACATTTAAAGCATCAGAAGCATTTCATACTTATGATTTGGGTGCTACACAGGTAATGCAACAAAATGCATCCAAAAAATCTCGAGAATTAAAAGCTATATCTTTTAATAATAATGTTAAATAATGGAAGATACACACGTAAAGCATAAACCCCGGTAATTTTAACAATGTAAACGGATAAAAGTTCTCTGGTATAATGAAAATAATTGTAAATGACAAGTTCAGATGCTTTTCATGTACACCTATTATCATTACACCAGTAGAATTTTACCGTTTACATTGTTAATTTAGCAAAGTATCGATAGTTTATACGCGTGTACCCTTCAATTATTTTTGTTATTATTACAAGTTGTAGCCCTCAATTATCAGGATTTTTAGTTGCCATTTGTTGCATTTCCCCTATACTACCCAGATCATACATCCGAAATGTTTCTGATGCTTTAACTGTTTGAGAACCAAATGCATCACCGTTGAGATTTTAAATCTGCAGCTGCTTCTACATCAAGTGTGTTTGACTAAGACAGTTTTAGTTTAGGGTTAACCTATCTCAATGAACTACATGAAATGGATAGTATCCGGAAGGCATTCTTCGGATATCCAATCTTCCTGCTTGTTAACCAAAAATTACGATGGTCGGGATTTCCCTCGTATTTAAAGGTGGAAAAAAAGAATGAAAATTAGGATTAATCAATGATAACATGCATATTGTCTAAGTTAATAAGTTTGAAAAAGGTAAGTTGTTACCTTAGAAATGGAATTTGATGTTACCTCCCATGATTCTATTCAGTAAGTTGTTGTTTGGATGGAACAAAGAATCGGGCTAATATTTATAGTGGAGCCGAAATTTATATTGAAATTCAAACTGAAATTGAAATTTAAATTCAGCCTTTGGTTAAATATCAAATGAACATGAAATGCAGTGTTAAATTGAACATGTAAATTGCATTATTGTCTAAGACTGTTCAAGTAACATGCGTTATGAACCATCAAGCGGGTAAAAGACAATATTGATTTAGTTCAAAGATGAGTTGTGAGTTCATGGGGTTGCCACACTTGTCACATGGGAATAAAGTACTCACATCGAAGAGATAGATTGTTTTGTTATGCACAGCCCATCCTAATGGAATATTTATGTATGTCACATGTTATACTGTACAATATTAAAAGACACAATTATTGTATTATATGTTTATACATAACAATGTTCAAATAATGTTCAAATAATCAAACCCACAACGAAATCCATCCGAATGAAATATACTAACAATATAATCAAACCAAAACATACATACACAACAAATTTATATATAACAATGTTCAAATAATGTACCCACATTGAAATTAGTCTGATGGAAAAGGGTTATTGGTAACAAAATATTGGAAACAAATCCTTGTGTTTATTAATTTTGTCATTAAAAAAGTCTATTTTTACAACATTCGCATTGTAAATTTACCTTTTACTTTAAAGTTATTGAATTTTGTAGTTATTGTACATACCTAAATATGGAATGGCCATTCAGTCCCGCACATGACGACAATTATGTTAGTGACATTCAGAATAATGCAGAGAACAATCTATTGTGTATAAGAAACATGTACAACAACCTATTGCTAATTTTCTCATCTCATACAGAATTACATTCACATAAAAAAATTATAAATCTTATACAAAATTAACCCTACATTTACATCATCGCTTCATTTTGTTATTCTTGTGTCTTATGGCAGCTTTTTTCATCTCTTCTCTTAGTTTATTTTGATTGTGGCTTACGAGATCGTTTAATATTCGCGGTCGATCCCATTGTCCAACAACCTATATTCAAATTGTCAGTACGTTAAGTATTGTAAACCAAAACATTAAATCTACGACTTTTAATAATTTAACCGCAAACTAATTTTTAATTCCACTTACAAAATCATCAGTTGCCCCTCTAGAACCGATCGATTCCATCCGCATCATCACATAAATGTCGTAATCATATCTGTTACAAAATTTGAATAACACACATGTCAATTATGAAACCTGCATAAATTAAGCTTTCTATTTATGATAACATCTCATACCCATTCAATTTCTCATTCATCTTATGCTCCACGAATTTGAAATTTTTCAAGGGACCTTTCCTAGAGAGCCATATGCTTCTACCCAATTACGTTTCTTATTATAACTATCTAATATTTTCATCTGCATTAAAAAATATGAAGTTATGATCCAAACAAATTATGCATTATAATTTACATAATTTCCTTTCATACATATCAATCTCTTAGCATCATTCACTCTTGTTTAGCTGCTTCAGATGTAAATAGACTATCATATACCGTTGCAACACGATCTACCATATCCAACACCAACAGATACCAATGTGAATTGGTGTAGTTTATTGTGATCATGATTTGAAACAAATTTCACACCCAATTTGACAAAATTCAACATTATATGTCAGAAAACATCATTTGCAATTCGTATGGTGTCTTACCTTCTCACAGTTGGTGAATTTCACATAGTTATCCAATATAGGACCCCAAAAGCTCACAATTCCCTAAACATTTACTTTGTTGTTGGAATCCAACGCTTGTTGCTGCAATTACACGACAATCATTATTAATTTACCGTATGTAACACTACTTTTCAACATTTATTAATTTAACTCACCGCTAAGTGGTATGGAAGGTAGCCAATCCTCCGGAGTGACTTTTTCGAATCATAGCATACTGTCCAGGCGAGCAAATCAATAACCTAACAAAATTAATTACACAATCAGAACATATTCAATAGGTTTTATCATATTGTACTTTCTACTTACCACACCGCCAACCCATTCCGTAGGCTTCAATGTTGCAACATCGGATACACTAGCGTATTGATTTCCCATTGAGATTACATAATATCTGTATGAATCATTAGGATTAATATCTTGTCATGAAATATTTAAATATCACTCACAAAGCAACATATTTCACTTACTCCAATTCTAACCCATTATTCCATAAATAATCACATTGCAGCTTCGAGGTCATCAATTCCGCTTGTAATATCCGCTTTTTCAACCTACAATTTTGCATACAAATTTTTGTCACAACAACATGATAAAAATCAAATTAAGTTTTCTTTTATTCAACTTACCTTATGCTTCTTCTTCTGGCGTGCAGGACATTCCGAATCCAAATCTGCATCTATAACACTCTCCGGTGTATAGATCACATCGACATCCTTCCTCCTCATTTCCTCCATCTTTTCTTCTTCCTCCATATTTTCTTCTTCATATTTTTTTTCACTTTATCGTATTTTTGCTCTACATAGCTCTCCATCTCTTATATTTCACCCTTCATTTTTCCCCCTTCGTCCAAGTTTTTCTCAACCACCCCCTTCACCCCCGTAAGTTCACTCCTCAATTCCACAACCTCCTTGACCACTTCATCAATTTTTCCACCCTTCACCATCTTAAGTTCACCCCTCAACACCTCAACTTCTTCCACTACTCCATCTATATTTCCTTTCACTTCCTCTTATGCCTCTCAAGTGCCTCTTCGACTCTTGATTGTCTTTGTACAATATCAAAACGGAATTTTTTTATATCAGCCAATTCAGACATCAAAATGTCGAATTTACTCTATTTTCCCTCACTGTCATCCACCTCTACAACCATCTATTCTTCCTTCTCCTCTGCCTCCTTGCCAATAGCCTTCAAAATTAAATTACAATATTAAGACATTGATTATATTCTTAATGTTATTTAATTACATTTATTACTCTTTCTCGCTTCCTCAGTCTATCCGACTTCAACTTCGCCATCACCCTAACCACCTCTTCCTTCCCCCATGCACAGATACGTGTCACTCCGGTTCTTTCATAAGCTGACAAACTATCACAGCCCAACCAAATATCGAACAGTGCAACCTACATTTATAATAAAATTTATCATTTTTTATAATAATATACTATCATTTTATATAAAAAAACAAAAATGTTTTTCAACTCAGTTACCTCTAAGATTGCTATGCACCCTTTGAGGTATCTCTGGATGCCCTTTTGAAAAGTGATTATTGATTCAATCAATCTCAAATAGACATATTCAGCCCAATTGAATTCACCCTTCAAGTCTTCATCGCAAATGAACTTCATAATGTCCTTGTTCGTTGACGTATCACTCGTTGGACAAAGAAAGATCCTGACAAGGTACAATATAACTCGGGCCTTCAGGTCATCCCCCCGTAATATCCACTTTTGATATCCTCTTCAACTTCAACATGTATCATCTTCTGCTTTAAACCATATTTAGAGGCAAGTGCTTTCTAGTTCTTACTCTTACAGAATTCTACAACACTTTTGTCTTCGTTTCGTACCCCCAAGACGACTACAGCACATGGGACCCCAGAGGAAATGAATAATTACCATATTTACCAATACATTGTTGTACATCAAATTGATCCATCAAGGATCGACACAATTCCCTCTGCATAGGTTGATCCCTTACTCCTACCAACGATCCAAACCTCATTTCTACCAACACATTCAACTGATCATTCTCCTTAAGGTGTTCAATTATGAATTCACCCTTTTTATATTGCACCTTGTAGACACTTCCTACATTTTTTAACAATATATGATGTTATTGTTCTTATATATTTTGTAACAACGTATTTACAAGTTTAATGGAATACATTCTTTTCATGTGTTTTCCTCTATTCTTTGTATTCTTCGTATCCTTCTTTGACTGTGCGATTAAAGGTTCCTTCTCAGCATCACTCATCGAATTCATTTCTCCAACACATCATCTCTCACCTAAAATTAAGCATAAACGTTTCTTAATCATTAACGCTAAATAATACTCAATGTCAAATTCAATTTACATACCAAACCGATGTGTTTGCCATTTTCCTTCATCTTTTGGCATTCGGTCATACTGTCAACATTTAAAATTTGTAATCAATTTAAGGTTCTTAAATACTTTAATCCAATTACCATTTCAACAATAATAACAAAAAACATTGATACTTACTAGAAGTACATATATACACCCTTTGGTTGCTTTCGACCCTCGGCCTCAATTTCAAAGTCATCTTCGCCACCAACAATTCAAAGATCCTTTGACTTCATTTTTCCTTCATATATCAGTTTACGCAAATCAAATCAAATATGGTTACATACACTTTATTCAATATACAAATATCGATAACTACTCTTGTAGTAAAATGGTTTCCTTCAAAAGAATTTGAATGGCTACTACAATAAGTGTCGGCACATTTATACAACCTACAATATCATTTTCTACCTATAATATTATAAACAGGTATCAAAGGTATCCATATTTATTTTCTACATATAATATTATATAATCGGTCTCAAATCCTTCTTGGCTTCAATTCTTAATCCCCAAACCAACCCCAAAAACCTTAATCCCTATTTCCTTCAAAAGAATGGAACACTCAATACTCCAAGTATCGGTACATTTATACAACCTATAATATCATTTTCTACTTATAATATTTAATAAAAGTATCGATATTTATATTTTACCTAGAATATCACTTTCTACCTGTAATCAGTCTCAAATGCTTCTTTTCTTAGAAAACCCCAAACAACACATAAAAATCCTATTTTCGATTACTGTAATAATAAAAAACTAGGGTTTTGACAACGTATTTTTCGATTCGACTGCAGCAACAAATAAACAAACTTCGCTTTAGAAATACCTTCTGAAATGCAGCAACAATTACGCTTCGATTTCAAAAACTTATCTTTTAAATTCCAAAAGTGTCGATACTTATAATAAAGTATCGACACTTTTAACATATCTGGTGGCGCTTTACTGGTTTTGTCATTTTTAGACGGTTTTATCATATTTTTACCTGTTATATTATTATGGATCGATCATTTTTATAAAGTATCGACACTTTATAGGCGCTATTACTGCTTCTCTTTTAAATTCCAAAAGTGTCGATACTTATAATAAAATATCGACATTTTTAACATATCCAGTAGCGCTTTACCTGTTTTGTCATTTTTATACTGCTTTTATCATATTTTTACATGTTATATTGTTATGAATCGATACATTTTTATAAAGTATCGACACTTTATAGGCACTATTACTGCTTCTCTTTTAAATTTTAACATATCCGGTGGTGCTTTACCGATTTTGTCATTTTTAGACCGTTTTTATCATATTTTTACTTGTTATATTGTTATGGATCAATACATTTTTATAAAGTATCGACACTTTATAGGCGTTATTACTGCTTCTCTTTTAAATTCCAAAAGTTCGATACTTATAATAAAGTATCGATACTTATAATAAAGTATCGACACTTTCAACATATCCTGTAGCGCTTTACCGGTTTGGTCATTTTGAGACCGGTTTTGTCATATTTTTAATTGTTATATTGATATGAATCGATACATTTTTTATTTGTATCGACACAAACCGATAAGCTAGGTTTGCCGGTTGCCAAATATTTTAATATTTCTTCATGATTTCCACCTACAACATTATTATTACTCAACATTTTCAATAACGCTAAACCAATTTTTTTAAATATCTTTTAATATATTCGGTCATGCAGTATATTAATCGTTTATTAATCCGTTTTCCTAAGACAACCCCGAATTAGGATGAGAACAAAAGCAAGACTGCAAGAGATAATTAGTAGGTTTGTGCCCTAATGCTAAGCTGCAGGGACCAACATGAGGCTGAGGGCCACTTGTTCCAATATTATTGGAAACGTTCTTTTGCATCCACGTGAATTGGCCCCAGTTTATTATCATTGAATAGTAACAAACAAACAATTACTTTGTACTAATGGAATTTCTTCTCATCCACAACTTTGTTTGTTTGATTTTGCGTGATCATTCCAAGATATGATATCTTAAAGATTTACTATTGATCAATTAATTATAAGTTGATTTATCGAAATAAAATAGTAAGTTTAGAGCTTTAATTTATTATTGAAATAAATTTAAATCAATAATATTATATTCATTTTATCTTTTAATTATTTAACTATATAACTTTTATATATTTTTTAAATAACATAGATTCTTACGTGCTGATGTAAAAGTTAATAATATTAATATGATAGTCAATGTTTTGCCATGATAAATCATGATATTAATATGGTAGTTCATATATGAATAATGACTTGTATTGATATATCCAAGTATTATTCAGAGTAAACACATGATAATAATGTGTAATGTATCGTAAACCAGATAGATTTAAAAATTAAAAAATTAAATCCCGAACGAAAATAAAAATATTTTTATTGAAATAGATACATATATTTTTAAATTTTTATCTTTAGTATATTAAATTAAATTTAATATTTTTTTACTTTCCTTTAAAAGTACATACATGCGTCCCAAATGACAAACATCGGGAAGAATTAGAGCATAATTGGCCACGTTTTGGGTACCTATCCTTAGAGAGAAAAAACCGAGAAGGATGGAGATTTACCAGTGCCGTACAGCTCTGATATTTCTGTCTTTAGCCAACCCTGAATCGGAATGAAATCTAGATGAAGATTTGTTGATCCAGGGCCCCCCGGTGTTCTAGGCCAGCCAGCCCTAGTAACCCTAAAGTCATGTGGTCCATCATGATTGCAAGCATGGTGCCTTGGATCTCCTGGATATGATTTAGTTTTGGCCCAGTTTTGATTCGAATTTCTGAATAAAATCTTATGAAAAAAAGGAATAAAAGATGATGAGTGAGTTGAATTGCGTGTGCGCAATTCCTAGCCGCAATGTTCTTGGTTATCGCTTCAAGAAAAAAACATTCACTTATATGCATATATCCCATATAAATGCCAGGATCTCATCACCTTAGGACATGTTTGGTTTGGGTATATGTGATTATTGAGAGAATAGAATCTTTATTTTCCCGTTTGGTTGATCAGTAATTTTATTTTCAGTAATTTTTATTCTCAACAGTAGATTTTTTGTGGTATATTACCTGGAATATGATTATTCATTCTCTTAGGTATCGTTGGATTATCGGCGTTTTAGATTAAAATACCCTTAATTTTTTTATTTCAAAAATATCTTTCTTCTGTCGTTGAATAATAAAAATTCTACGAAGGTTAAATTACAAATTTATCCTTAAACTTTTTAGATTTACAAAAAAATCTATAATTAAAATTTTATATGAAGTTCAAAGGTTAAAATAAAATTTTACCCTTTATTAAATCTATTTTATCTTTTCAATTTTGTAAAAAAAAATATATAAATTTTATGAATTTAAAATTTTTAAAGAAAATATATAAATTAATTATAGTAATATTATAGTTGAATTCAACTTGTTAAAAAACAAATATATAATAATGACAAATTGGTAAAATATACATTCCAATAATCTTTTATTCTTTAACCAAACAATGTAATCTTACATTCCTGCTAAACCAACCAAACACAAAATACAACTTTCCCAGTAATCCTATTCCCCGATAATCTTTTAATCTTACTGGTAATCTTACATTCCGTGAACCAAACGCATCCTTAATGGTGTGTCGATCAAATCCTTATAATGCATTGATACCTATACCTCCCGATATATATGGCTGGTGAATTCTAATTTTTTTAACTAATTAATTATAATCTTATCTGAAGGTGAGGTGAGAGATTTTAGGATAAATATTTTTAACGAATCTAAAATTCATTATAAAGAAATATAAGAAACAAAAATGAATTGATGAACTAATCAAATATACTTATTCATATATATATATATATAGTATTCACAAAAGGTCGAATGAATTATATATGATGATGAATTTTAATTTCTTTTATGTAACTGATTGATTAAGAATAATAAATATATATATATGTAATTAATGTAACCCAAATACAAGCCAAATAATATAATTTTTTTATTTCATTTGATGATTAGACATCAAATCTCATTTTTTAACCAAAACGGTGATAATATTAATTTATTAAATAAACATATCAGAATTATAAATATTAATATAAAATTAAATTATAAAATTTAAAAAATAAATAGAGGTCAGTTAATGATTAAATAATTTACATAGATAAAACTGAATAAAAATAAAATTATAAGACTTAGCGTATTATTTAGCATTTTCATTAAAGTTAATTGTGTTTCTATGGTTAAAAGTGTCATGTGACGAGATTTTGAATGTGTCAAAAGAATAGAGTAATTTAGATAATATTTTGAAAATGATCTAAAATAATTTAAAAAGACAATTCGATAAAACAAGCATAATTTAATCAACAAATTGTGCTTTTAAGGTTAAATAAAATACGTACCAAACATGTTTGTTGAATACTGTTTGTCTATTAGACATATCGTACGCTAAATTATGTTGTACCAAATAGTTAGTAAACTTTGTCGGTATTAATTAGTAGAAGTAGTAGTATAGTCAATAATATAGCATTTGGATTGTACAATTTAGAAACTACAAAGAGTATGTTAGCTATTCCCATAAATCGATAAGGCCAAACCAGGTCGATCAATTTAGGTCAAAATTGGTTCAATTAAAGCCATTGGAAAATGGTGGAAATCGAAATGCGACATGCATCAAATCCAATGCAATTATATAAATGTACCGGACAAGATATGCTGCCTGAATTTTTGTTAATGTCGAAAGATATTTTTTCCCGGATATCTTTTATATCTGTTTTACAATTTATATTTAACGCGTATAACTATATTTTTTAGTTATAATTTTCAGTTTGAAAGTGCATGAATTATAGGTTCCATGATTACGTAATATAATAATATTTAGGTTTTGCAAAAAATTTGATGGTCCTGATACGATTGATTATGGAATATTTAGTAATATTATGTATAGGGATACTTAATAGGAATGGGCATGGGTCGGGTTTCGGCTAACCTGACCCAAAAATTTTACATCCTTCACCCGATCCGACCCTTAAAAATATATACCCTCCACCCGATCCGAATCCGACCGATTTTTTGAGATAAAATTCAAATCCGATCCGACCTGATTCGAAATAATAAATAATATTATGTTTACTAAATAAAAACAGTGATTTAATTAAAAAATAATATATAGATGTGTATTATTGTAATTATTCCTAAAATATCAAGTAAAATTATATTTTTACAGGTCGGTCGGGTCGAGTATTTTCACCCTAAACCTGAATCTAACCCGACCCCAACATCACCTTAAAAAACCCGACCTGAACTCGATTTTTTTTAAAACAACCCAACCCGATCGGGTCAGGTCGTAACCCGTTGGGTTCGGGTCTCATGCTCATCCCTAGTACTTAATGAGTTTAGCTGTTCATAAGTTGTTTGAATTCAATTTGATTAAAATTTTATCAAATTTGAGTCGATTTAAACTCGAGCTCGACTTGAGTCCTTAACAAATTGAGTAGAATAAGGTTCAATTCGACTCGATAAGTTCACAGCGGTTCATTATTTTTTTTATAACTTTAGTAGTTATCTTAAAAAATCATTTCATTAAAAAATGTGTAAGTAATAATTACTAATTTATTAATATATAATAAATAATAATAAATTACTAATTAATAACTACTACTAATTTACTAATCTATTAATCTTCTAATAAAAAAAATATTAAATTATTAATTAATAGCTATTAATTTACTACAAAATAAACCCTATATAGTATATTAGAATATTCTGATATTTCTTTTCAATTTGTTAATTTAGGTTTATATTAAATTCTATACAATATTAGTAGATTTTAGCAATAGTTAAAAAAATAAGATAAAAGTTATACTGAGCTTGACGACAACGAATCGAGTCAAGCAACATTTTTTTAATGAGCATAAGTTGAGCAAAATTTTAACGAGTAACAAGTTGTGAAATTTTTTTTAACAAGCACGAGTCGAACTATCCAACTCGTTATAGACTCGCTCGATAATCACCCCTAATTTCGTATAATGAAAATGATTAGAAGCGTATAAATTAAAATAAATATATTATAAATATTGATTTGTATCGGTTAATATAATATATTATGAAAAAAATATATATCTATACCAAACATATCAGTATTTAATATTATTTTAATTATAAACCCTCTAAGCGTTTTAATGATAGAAAAGAGTATTTTAATTATATTAATACATCCGTGTGCATTGTTAATTAATATTTAAAAAAGTTTATGAAACAATATAATCTTATAATTATCGTAAACTATTCAAAAAAATATTATTTAAATACACTACACCCATGGGTGGGATGAGGAAAAACTGAGGACAATCGCCTTTTGAAAACTTCAAATTGTTATATGTTTTAGATATTTTATTTACATTTCCTGTTAATAATTTTTAATCTTAAAATTTTATAAACGTGTCCCTTAAAAAATTTAAAAAGTTGATTCTTAATATAAAAATTAATTTAACATCCACATCGGATTACACTTTCAAATGAACACGAAAATATGAACATAATTTATAAATAATATAAGTATATCGTGTACCTATAACAATAAAAACAATTATCAAACTACCCATCAGATGTTACAACATAAATTCGGAGAAAAGTAGGTGTTTGGACCGTAGTTTTATCATTTTTTTTCAGAAAAGATATTCTTAACATTTCCGTTGGTTCGGTTAGCCTCGACCCAGGATAGTTATATTGTATGACAGCTTTAATATACGGTTAAGGGAAAATTTTTACTGGAAATATTAATATTTTTTAACATTTCCGGTAAAGAGCTACCTAAAACGTTATTTTTATTGAAAATGTTAATTTTGCTACCTAATTTTTGGTAAAAAAATAACATTTTAGGTAGCACCCAATGTTAAACATTTTATATAGTATTTGGCCAAGTTAGGGATTATTGGGAAATTGGTTGAATTTTGATTTAATTTGATGTTATGATGATTGAAATTACATGAATTTGATCTTAGGAGCTAGAATTCATGCTTGAAATTAAATGAAATCTTTGCCCTATTGCTTAATGAAGATTCGGTCAAAGGAGGAAAATAGGGAAAATTATTTAAAAATTTCCTATGGTTTAGAATTAATATTGGAACGATTCTACATGCTTTGGAAATTAATTTGGATCAATTTGGAACCTTGAGATAGAAAAAAGGTTAGTTTGCAAGTTTTGAGAATTGAGTGAAATTAATGCATAAATGTGTAAATTGGAGTATTCAATGTTGAATTTTAATTATAGAATTCTGGAATTTAAAGTTAAATAAGTGATGAGGGATCAAAGTGAAAATTTGGGTAAATTTGGTGATGGAATTCGAATGGTCTCAAAAGTTGGGACTGAATTATGAATTTTCAAATGTGATGGTATTATTTTAGTATGAAAATTTAATGCTGGAAGTTTATATTAGTATTCTGATTTTGTAAGTTTAAATATTGGATTTGGGGATCGAATTGCAAGCTTATTAAAGTGGTTGGTTGAATTCGAAAAGCCTAAGGAAATAGAGGATGAAATTGCAAGTTTTTTAATGTTAAAGTATTGGATTGAGTAATTATTAAGGTGCTGGAAATTTTAGTAATTTATGTGAAATGATCATAATGGTGAAGGATCATTATGAATTAAAAGGAAATGTTGATATGAATTCTAAAAGGGAATTCATAATTAGTGGTTTAATTGTGAAATTTACAAAAGTTGAAGGGATGATGATGAAAATAAATATTTATGGAATCGAATGAAGATTTTGGGAAGTTGAATTTTATCATGGATTTATGATTTAGTTTTGTATCGATTAAGTATAGATTTTTTTCTATAGACTTTTATATTATTAAGTTTAGATCATATTAGTATGACACTAACATATAATTTGAATATTTTATGTTATTAAATGACGTTGTCAGACCACGATAAATCTAGTGATCCAAGTTACTCGAAAGGGAAGAAAAAAGTGCGAGATTGAGAAGATTATCGTAGAAAATGTTCGATAGTGAGGCAAAGGTGAGTGCATATTTAATTTGTATTTATGTTTTTCGAACAAACTTTAACTTGCGATGAGCCAGTGATGGAGTTAATATGGTAAAAAGTGACTTCTAAATATTATGAGATTTGTGATTTACGTATAAATATTCATTTGGTTAGCTAATAGAATTATGAATAAGCTAAGGATGTTAATTAGGGAAAGCTGCCTAGAAATTTATGATTTAAACAATAAGTTTAGAAAATCATCAAAAATTATATAGAAGTGATTATAGGATGATCTCTATACCTTTGGATTTAAAATAAACTGGTACTAATTTCGAGGTGTACACGAAAATATATAAAATTTTAATCGAGGATAGGTCAGAAAATAAGGCAACAGATTTTGCTCAAAATAGTTTTTGTAAGTCAACTTTAAAAAATTTGCTATAAATTGTACAAGTTGAACTAGAAGAAGTTCTTTATATGGTTCGATTCGTATTCGAGTATAGTTTCCATAGGTATAAACAGAATAACTTTTAAGTATGTATATTAATACAACATAATACTTCTTTAAAGGTAGTGCAAACTGCCAGAGTATGAAATTTTGATAAATTATGTAGCTGAAGCAATTGAAGGTAAAATATTAAATATAAAGCTTAGTGAGATTTATATTTTGACTTGTAAATAAAGTATCAATGTGAGTGCATGTTATTTATTCAATTGTTTATTTTGATTGAGGAAGACTTATGATAAGTCAACCTCATATTAATATTTTAATGAATGAATTTTCAAATATAATTTTAAGAATGATCTATTATTTTAGAAATGGAATATTTCTTTAACGATGTTTCAGAAATGTTATTTGAACTTATTTTAGATCATAAATTGTCCACAAGTACTTTACATGGTATCTATGTTCTAATTATGAATGATTTCGGTATGAATGCCCCAAATTATGATTTTTATGATGATAAGTTGAAATGGATTCTGATATGGGAATATGGATTATTAAATGAATATGATATGATATGAAAGCCCATTGTATCTTGCATTGAGAGTCGTAAGTACACTTGGCATACCATGAAGTTGAGTCAAGTTCAAGTTAAGTTATGGTACATTGTGTGCATTACGTATTGCACCGTTGGTGCACATGTTATGATTTGCACTTGGAGTGCATCTTACTATGATGATTGGCATCGTGATGTGCCTAGTGCACCTTATTTTATACTTATGTACCTTGTATTCTCTTACATATACATTGGGTTATGAAGGTAAATGTGAAAGTTATTTATGGTAAGTATATGAAAGAAAAGAATATGGAAATGGAATGAAAGTTATAAAATATGTACGAATGAAAAGAATATGAAATGTTTGTTATATCAGATGTTGATTTACATTATTTTTGATAAAAATCATGAGATAATGGTTTTCAGGTTTTCAAGAGGAAAACAACTTGAATAGTCGGTTTGGAATTTTAACGTTTTTGTTTAAATTACATATTTACGTTTATAATACATTATGAAATTTATATTTTATCTCACTCTAGTTTATTAATGCCTCGTTAATTTTTTACTTAACGCGTGATGATTTACATGTGTAGGTTTGGATAGAGAAAGGAACGTGAAGTGGGAGCCTCCCGAGCCTCTTTCCAAAAAAATCATATTTAATATCAATATCAGTAAGACATCTTATATTTGGCCTACTAGTGGCATGTATATTATATCTGTATGATGCTTTATCAGATTTGTTTTTAAATGGTTTGTAATAGTAAATTAGGACCATTTATTTTGGTTAGTATAGTTATATCTATATCTATAAATAAAAAGTATATAAATATTTATGTTTTGAATGATTTCCTAATTAAACAATATTTAGGCAGTTTTAAATATGTTGGGAAACAACATTAAACTGCCTAGTTGTTGCCTAAATCAGATTTAAATGATACATAAAAATATTACTTTATGATTTTACACGATTAACGAAATAGTTGAAAAAGAAAGGTTTTTGGAATGAAACAAATTTTTAAGCATATGATCAAGGAACGTCTAAAATGTTCATGTAACATCTTTAGCTCGTATCTCGAGACGTATACTAGTTATGGTTGTTACATTCATTTAGCAATTGAATTATAATTTAATACACTACTAACCATATAAACTACTATTGATATCTAGTAATATCCTTTATAAGTTAACATATTTAATTATACAAACAAGTTAAAAACCTATTTATACCAGAGCAAACATAACATACAAAATATACATTCCAACTAGAAATGACAAAAAATTGAAAGATGCCATATTGATACTAAAGGCCTGATCTGATCCTTAAAAGGTGATGTCTAGCCTAGCTTCTTACTATGATCACCTTTCTTTATCTACGTGTGAAACAAAACTATCACACGTTAAATATTCACTTTGTGAGACATATATATAAACTAAAGTAAGGTATTTCAAAATATGAAAAATATCATAAATAATCAAAGTACTGTAAATATCATATAAAAATATATTAACATATAAAACTAACTTATTAAAGTATTCTTTCATCATATAACATGTAAAACATCATTTCTCGTATATATGACATACAATGTCAAATCAAAGTACTCAAAAAAATATTTATTATCATTCAAATCATATAAATTGTAATTCAAGTTTTCACATATAAGGTATTTCAAGCCAAATCAAAGTTCTCAATGAATACTTTACTTTAAAACATTTTGATCTAACCTATACTTTTTCATTTCATATCATATCATAGCCCAATGTATAATAAATGAGAATGCATGGTATGTGAATCTATGTTGAGTATATATATGTTGTATATTTTAGTGCCATATAACCAATTTGCAAATATAGTGCCATATAGAATATACAGGTATTGTAGAACACAACATTATTGTATTGATATAAAGGATACATTACACCATGTACTATATTGTGCAAGCACCATGTACTATTTTGTGCCATATAATGTATCTTGAAAGTACGTTATGCACCATGTACTATGTTGTGCTTATGTACTAGTACTTCACTTCATGGCATGCCAGTTATACCAAGACTCTTAATAAATATATAATGTGTTTCTTAAAACAATATCATACATTATTCATTTATCAAAGTATCAAACAGATAAAACATATCAAAATATCATATACAAGTCCATTAGGCAGTTCATACCTGAAATAGATCAAATATCATTTAGTAAAATAGTATAAAAATATAACAAAATACATTTCAAACCTTTTCTTTCCAAATCATTCAAGGTTGGCTCATCGCAAATTGTCCTTATATCATTCGAGGATGGCTCATCGTAAGCTATTGATACCCTCTATTCTTGTACGTTTTCCCTTTGTTTTAAGCTTACTCGTAGCACGATCTCAATGTACACTTGTATCATTTACCAAAAACATATAATTCAAAGCATATGTTAGTATCATTCTAAAATAGGTACATATTAGTAAAAAATTCCTAAAAATTCTTTTGATATTAATTCGATTCTAGTTCTATTTCACAACATCAATGTTAACTTTAATATTTCAAAATAAAACTTCAAATTCCTTTCTATTCATACTCATCAATAGCTCATATGACATTTTGAATTTCACAATTCAACCACTAATATGAATTCTTTTAGAATTCATCTCAATATTTCTAATTTATTCTAAATGGTCCCTTGCCATCTAACTTTAATTCAAGCTTCAAATATCATAATCAAGCATTCCAACAATGTTTTCAAACTTAATACATCTCTTTATAAACAACTTCCATTTTAATCCCAAACTTTCTAAAATATATGAATTGGTCTCTTCAACTTTAAAAACTTCCAAATTGGTCCAATCAACATTATAAAGTATGTAGAATCATTCTCATATTATTTCTAGCCTTAGGGAAAATTTTCCATAATTTTCCTAATTTTGTCTTCATGATCGAATGCTTTAGGGTACCTTAGGCTTGATTTTCAACTTGATTCAAGCATGAATTCAACCTCTATACATCATTTTCATGCATCTACAATCAATTCCGTATTAAAATAAATCCAATTTTTATTTCATATCAAAACACTAATTAACCAAACTTTGATTCAACCATTTCTAATTGTTTTCAATTATCATATAAGCATGAAAATGATTCATTACAACTAAATCAAAATCTTATCTTAAATCACAAAAACTTAACATCCCCTTCATCCATCAATTTGATAAACTTGTGATTTAAGCATGGAAATCATGAACAAATTACATCAAATGATAGAGAATTTGATGTAGATAAATTTTTTATTTCATGCTTTAGTCCAAAAGCCTAAGGACTTTGCATGAAAATGTAAAAGAAATTCATTCTTACCTTTTTAATAGATTTCACGAAAACAAGCTTGGGAGGAAGAAGTCTTGATTTTTCTACAAAAATATCTTAAGACACTTGGCTTTAAATTAATTAAAATAAATTAAAAATCCATTTAATGCCAAAAGACCATTTTACCCTTAAAATTCCATGTAAATTACAATGCCACATCAAGATATCATCATCCTTACTCCATCAAGTTAACTATGAACAAATATATTCATCTTTTCCAACTATGCCCTTGCACTTATCCAAAAATTACAATCTTATCATTTTAATCCAATGATCCGATTTAACATGGAAAATCAACTTCAATCAAATGATCCATTATAAATTCTACCAATTTAAATATGAAAATAACATTTTTAACCTTTCTCTATCATTTTTCAAAATTTCTCAAAAATCTGATTCAATCCGATTATCCAAATTTTTATCGGGCTTTATTGCTTTATAGCTTTTAAAACAAATCCCAAATCAAAAATCTGAAATCCACGAAAATATCATTCTTGGGGGTAAACCATTCATTTACGGGATAAAATTTCTTTTTGGGGAAATTATCACTTTATCCTTAAACTTTTTCCAAGTTTACGCTTTAGCCACTAAACTTTCAAATATTATTTTGGTCACTTGCCAAAATTTTGGGGTATTACACGGGTACTATTTAAAAAATCTCTCTTCCTACAGAGCGTGAGGTACCTACATTTCTAGCCCACAAAGTAAGTATTTATAGGCATGTTCGGTGAGTATTTTCGATTAGTTAATCAATTTTTTTTTTGTAATTTATAAGATTACAGGCATAATAATGAAATTTATCTTTTAGTTGAGGCCAATATTGACATGTACAAGATATTGTAAGTAAATTAAAAATCAATTTGAAAAAGGTTCCAAATCTTGTTTTATGCATAAAGAAAAACTAAAATGGTTTAATAGGCATATTCGAGGGGTTTGTTTTGGGTAATTAATGTGAAAAGTTTCGTAATTTATAAGATCAGAGGCATAGTATTGTAACTTATCTTTAACTTGAGGCTAGTATTGGCACATACGATGCATTCTAAATAATGTAATAGTCACGTTGAAAATGGTTCGAAACCAAAAGAAATTAAAAACAAACAAATATATTTTGTTAATTATAAAAGTAGTATAATGAAAAAGCACAATTAATCGATACGAGGATGTGATCGATTAGGACATTCTTTCTCCATGTTTCTAGGATTCCTACAGATAATTCATAGGTTCGATTATCCAATTATTTCTCGATGTTCGACCAAATCCTTGTCACAGTAAATCCATGTTGATAGTGGATGACCCTTTTTTGGGCGTCGTATTAAAGATTCATCATCAACTTCATCTGGATCCCATTTATTTTTAATGGGTAGTGATAAATAGTGAATATAATTTCAATGTAGTGAATCCTTACAAAATAACAAGCAACAATGACATGCGCACATGAGTATTTGAATGTTTAGAATACTATGAAGTCGTAGGTTCTTTCTCGTAGATTAACCATGTATGTGTTGTGTTGTATGCCTTCCAATGGCCTTGAATATTCCGAAACACATAATTTATTTTGTTCGCGAGATACCCATGTCATATTCGTCACGTTTCAATGCTACATAAAGGTTTGCAATTTTGTGTAGAGGTTTGGGTAGATTGTGTGGCCACCTATCATCCAGTTAACTATTTACTTTTCTCAAGGTTGCAAACAAGGTTACCAATCGATAATATGTCACTTTGACAACGTAAGTGATAAAAATGTTACACTATCTTCAGTGATGAATTAATCGTCTCAGCCAAGTTCGTTGTCATGTGACCATATCTTCTACCCCCATCAAATGATCGGAGTCATTTCTCCTCCAGGATTTTAGCAAGGTAGTTATAGTCTTGTTTATTATTGTCTCTCAATTCTTGAAGAAGCTCCTTAACCTCATGTATAGAATATGTGTGACCTATCCATTAAAAAGGCAACAGTTAATTAGAAACAATAAATGAAAAGATATCTTAAACCCAAAAGAGTGAAAGACATACTCATTCGAAGCACCATCACGTGTTCATCTTTGCTCATTAAAGTTTGCAAATAATTCGTAGTAATATGGCTTAAATAACATTGATCATAAATATAATGAGGTTGCTAAGATAGTCCCATAATCTGGATCTTGTATTTAATCATTGCGCCTTTGTCAGAAATAAGACATCCCATCAACTTTATCATGAATACCGTGTGATAGAACATGTCTTTGTAAGTTCTTAAGGAAAAATTCCCAAGATTCTATATCTTCATTTTTCGATTATTGCGAAGGCGATGGGAATAGTTTTCCTATTGTTGTCTTGTGCAACCACCAATAATAATATTTATGTGTATCTGTCATATAACCAAGTGTCATCGATATGAACCATCGTCTTACAGTGGCAGAAGATATTAACGAGCTATAAAAATGTACAAAATAGCCTTTATAATTGGCACATATCTTGTACAACAAGATCATTTTTGTATGTCAGTACAGTTTCCAGTTTCACAACTATTCTCGATATGTGTTTTTACGTCAGTTTTAGCCATAGCCATCACTCTATGTACGATTCCTCCCATTAGCCATATATATTTTTGAGCTTGATACCTTGCATGCCCTGTTTTATGGTAGTCAGTTGTAAAGCTATATTAGGATGTAATTGCAGTATTATAAGTGTCAACTGTTACACGGATTTTCTTTTACCAGTGAAATGAATGCATTAAAAAGCAGGCGTACATTCCTGACGGTGCATGTATGAGGTTGGTTATATCTTGTCAGCTTTCGTATGTTGTTCATCATCTTCAAGCGTGATACACAAACCCTCCAATTATATCCCTAGTTATTATGGACATATTCAATAATGTACTTGTTCACGACTTCTTTTTCACAGTCAACGTAATTGATCAACGTGTATTATAATTCTTAATGGCGGCGACAACGAGTTCTTTTGTTATGATCGTCACTCTAATATATATCTCACCATCAGCATGTTGGTTGTATTACTCAATTTGTGGGAATTGCAAAATTTTTAGAGCGTTGAAAGCTTCTACATCAATCGTTGTGAAGTGGGATGGTGGTTTGTAATAAGAAATAGGAGCGGTGACATGCTGAATGTCATCATCATCCACTCTCATCGACATGTTAAGGTCTTCTGGTTTTTCATTGAAGGGGCCTCGTCACCTTCGGGACTGGTCTCCCTAATCGGTTATTAATCAGAATTATCATCATTTGATCAAAATAGTTTTGTTTCTTCAAATGGAGGGATAATAAGTGTAGCAGTTGTGCATTAATCACGAGACCACTCATGAACTGTATTACCAACATTAAAGTTGATATTTCCAACACAAGAATGTCATCCAGATGAGAAATCATCGAACGAGTTAAATGCTTCATGGTCTTGCCACCTCATGTCCTGCTGAGAAGATGACACTGTCACACCTGTATTGTACGGATTATACGTTGAATATTGCATTGGTAGCAGGTAGGGGTGTTAAAAAATATCTGACCCGAAGCTATGACCTAGTTAAAAGATATCGAGTACTTATTTTGAAAATTCTAGATTTTTTGGGTCAGATACCTGGCCCGTTAAATTTTTTGGGTTCTCAGGTCAGGCCCGAGATATAAAATCTTACTTAACAGAGTACCCACCGACTCGGTACCCAGTTTATTATATATATTTTTTTATATTTTTATTTTAAATTAAATTTTTATTTAAAATCCTCAAATTATTTCACTCTAACATTCAAAATTCCTAATTTCTTACATTTTACCACCATAACATTGTAAATTTTTAATTTCTTAAATTATTTCACATTAACATTCTAAATTATTTTTTAAATTATTTATGTTAACCTCGAAACATTAAAATTTAATTATATTTTAATTTTTAATAAATTTGCTTTCAATTGTGTAATTTGAATTTTTAAACTTTATATGTGAATTATATATTATAAACCTTTAAATTTTTGAATTTTAATATATATATATATATTAAAATAATATAATTTAAAGGAAGAAAAGAAAAAAAATTATGAACAGGGTACTCGTGATAAAAAATATGGGTACCTGGGTTTTACGGGTACCTGAATTACATGTACCCGGATGTAATGGGCCGAGACAGGGGCCAAGATTTTAGTACCCAAAAATTCCAGGTTCTTGGTATTTCGAGTACCCCAAAATACAAGTACCCAATTTTAAACACCCCTAGTAGCAAGTCCATGTCAAAGCCGAAGCTCGCTACGCAAGAATGCCTTACCATCGAAGACGATGATACACCCAAGTCATTGTGTATACTGGGTGTACTTAATAAGTTGAAGTCGTTACGTATATTAGTTGTTGGACTCTTGAGCATTATGATTGAAGTTAAAATATATTTGTCTCCAATTTGGGACACTGGTAGAATCATTATCACCAGAAAAAAGTTACATGTAGCTCAATGGGTCCTCCTAATGAATATTGCAAGTGGGAATCGACCATCATGCCCACATTACTATTGTCTTTAACATTATATATTGAGTAGGTTAATGTTTTCGATGACATCGATAGTTAATAATTAAACGATTCAAGTTATTTTCGTAACCATATGGAACATTGTTCTTCACTTTCTTCACCAACTTCTTATTTGTTAATTTCATCGGCAACGTTATCGTTATAGTATGTGCAGATTCAAAGATGACGTCGAGAGATTTATTAGGGATCATGTAACACCCTTAGACCGATACGGATGACCCAATCCAATCTGTGGTGTCACATTAGGATCACCAGAGCAACCCACTCTGAAAATCCAATAAAAATAAAGCTTTAACAAATAAAATTTTAAAATCATAAGATAATTTTATCATATAAATAAATTTATAAATTTAAAACAGAATTCCATGGTACACATTATAAAAACTGGTTTCAAACTCTAGTATAAAATCCAACGGTGACTTACATGTCCCTTAATTACATATGTATCGCACACCATGAGTAACGTTGTTGGAACTCCCAAAATTAACGTCAATAAAAGCACATTATCATTTCTTTTAACCTGAAATGGTAAGTGATAGAGTGGGCTTTAGAAAATCCCAATAATACAGAATTACCAAATGACGCTAAAGGTCAACCATATATCTAATAATACATGAAAATTCTTTAGTGATGTCGGTATCTAAAGGCTCTAGAGAAGAGTTGGAATTTTATTAATTGATCCTTAGAGTAACAACTGGGAAGTATATAGATTGGAAGAGTCATATAGATATAGAACTCAAAGATCGAGTTACAGAGTTTAATGTGCTCCATCATTGCAGAGAAAAATATTCATATAGTTCTATATTGAAATAATTTATTTCAATAAAATAGACTTTTAAAGAAATGGTAAATTTTAGTTTAAAAACCAGCTAACTACCCTCTATCCGAATAACAGAATATGTAGGTTCCCCTGAACCATACACCTACCTATACACTTGGTAAGGACTTTATACTTATAACATAACGGCCTACAATAAGAACTTACCATGCACAAAATAGAAGAGTTTGTGGTAAGAGTTTACCCTATGCACAAAGTAGAGAAACCTACGGTAAGGACTTACCGTATGCACAAAGCAGGGGAGTCTACAATAAGGTCTTACAAGTCGTACAATAAGCCTGAGCCACTTCCTCCAATAGTAACCAACCCAGAATAGCAAAACAGTAATGGCAGAAAATCATGATCTAAATATATTTTGTATCAAAAAATAGAAATCAGAGGTTTTGTTTTTATTTTAGATATTATTATCATACATTTAAAAGTAGAGAAAAAATCTCATTTTTTAAATTAGAAAAAAAAAAACAAATGAGCATAAAATGCACCAAGGGGCCTAATTTATTTCTTAGGAATACTTGATAGTTATAAGAAAATTCAAGTAAGAAATTTAGATAGATTTCGAACTGATTTCATGAACGAAATCTTTTATTAAAGGGGCATAATAGCTAACAGATCAAATCGGACATTTGAAAGTTGATACATCAGGACCATTTAGGATTCAGATACATCGTAAGAGCATTCAAGAACTCTAACATTATGACTATTCAATATTTTATATATATTAGAAAATATTCCAATATTCATACAAGTAGGGGCATTTTAGTCATTTTAAGTGTCCAATAAACTTTGGTAAAATGACTTAATAAGGATAAATGTTAATTTGCAGTATTCGAGATTTCTAACGAATTAATCAACTCCCAAGTCCAATCAAACTACATAGGTCTTATCATTGTAGTATTTACCAAGAAATCTGGTAGGAATACTTCACGGATGTTGATTCCTTAATACCGAATGCACTTGAATTTGAACAATTTATCTTCTTAGATTCCTTGCATGGATTCCAAGGAAATGCAAACTGAATTCATATACCATCTATCCTTATTCTTGTAGTGTAAGACTATAGGAAAGACCGACATACTCGGGTTATACTTCATAACACTTATGGTCGTTATAGTGTTTTAAGCTTTACCGATATTTTTATAACTTATCCAAATATTCACTTAATCCAAGTCATGAGGGTATTTAAGTCATTCTAGAACTCGAGGGTATTTTGATTATTTTAAAGCTCGGGGTATTTCAGTCATTTTAATTAATTAAATCGTATAAAGTACTCTCAGTAAAATAGTCTTCAAATGTTGCTAAGAAATCAGAAATTTTAGATCATCTGCATTCTCAAAGGTTAGAGAGTGGCAGTCAAAACTTTTTCAAATATATTAGAAATTTAACAAGTAAATCAATAGTTATACCAGACCAAATCATAATTCTTGGGTTAATTCCACTATTAGAAGCAATATGCATTCTTTTAATCCTTTAGGATATTTTCATCATTTCTCATCCGAATATTAATTGTATAAACTCTTAACAGGAAAAATCAAAATTAATGGTTCAAATGTTAACTTTACTCAACTTAAAATTTATACTTATCATCTAGTTCCTTATACAGGTCATAGAAGTCTTAATCAATTTACTAACATTATAAAAAAATCAGAATAGGTTTAGAATAATCGACCATAACATATATCCAACGCATATTTAATCATGCACTGACCAATTACCAACATGTATCGTAAAACATGCATAGGGTAGTAAAGTATTACATCGATTTCTATGTTATATCAGTTATTTATTTAACACAACTCAGTTACTCTTGAATTTGATGTCCATAATATCTCGGTTACATGGAAAAAGAATTAAATAAAAATAGAGCTTAAATACAGAAATCAAATTGAATCAGAAAATAAAATGCTGAAAAAGCTTATCGAGTTTGAATTTGGCAAAACGGGCCGTAAAAACGAACTTAGGATATAAAAAACATCAGGATAGGTGGTCTCACAAAAAGTCAACGCCGACCAACGGTCAAAGTCATCACTAGTCAACGGTGGTGGTCAACGATCAACGACATTAGTCAACAGTGACGGTAAACGATCAACGGCTCAGCTCAATTCGGCTTAGCGCAGCGCAGCTCGGCTCGACTAGATCTGGTTCTATTGGGTCGGTCAGGAATTGGGCGGGATGAGTTTTGGTTTTGGCCACAGGATGGTAGGGTTGGACGATTCAAGTCAACCCCATTCTATAAGATCCATCAAGCAGTGAACAAGTCCTTCGTACAGTGGCAGTTCACTAAACGGAGCAACGATCAGCGAAGAAACGTCGTTTGAACTTTCTTGGAGAAAAATACTAAAAGAGGAAAGTAAGATGAGAGATAAAATTTGGGTTTCCAAATGAGGAAACTTTTAGGTTTTAGGGGTTTTAAACCTATCCAAAAAAGAAATATGGCAGAATTACACATTGAGTCCTTGAAGTTGTGTTTTTTATCTAAATTTAATTGAAATTTCACTTGATCCCTAAATTTAATGAAAATTCAATTTAGTCCTCATAACATTAATAAAAATCTAGCCCTTAAAGTGGGGTGTGAAAAATCATTTCGCTATCATAGTATACCAAAGCAGTAACACTTCCTCTTTTCGACATATTTTAAAAATATCTATGATCACGCAAAGAGAAGAACAAACATTAGCGAAATTGTAATGACTTCAAACTATGTAATAATCGAGAAATTTCACATAAACTTATGATTAAAACATTTTTCAATAACTTCATTTGTCTTTACCTTCTATGATCTGTTTGTCTTCACTTATGTATGGATTGTTTGTTTACCTTCACTTCCTTGAAATAAGGATTCGAATGGAAGTCTCATTCTTCAATAAACAAGATCTAAAGAGATTCTTAATGTGACGTAGCTGGTACATAAGTCTGTAGATATTCTTGATTGATGTGATGTGGCATGGACCTCGCATTTTGTAGGACACAAGTTAGTCAAAGATTCTTGATATGGCAGCAACCAATGTATGTTGTTAATTTGACGTGGAAATTTGACTTGAAATGGCACGAACCTTGCGTTATACAAGACGCAAATTCCTTGCCATGTCACGTCTAGAAGAATCTCTGTAGAACGACATGAGGTTTCTCTGTATTTAAATTCCTATTGTTCCATCAAACCTAACCTTGTCAGAAACTTTTTTCTTCCTTTATATTTATCACTTTTTAGAAAACTTCTCGTTAATAAAAGGCATCCTCTTCTATTTGTATATTCTTCTTCTCTTGGTCTCCTTGAGAAACTTCTCATTCCATTAATTAGGAACAAGTGAACACCCTTTGAGTTTCTCTTGCGTGTTGGTATATGTTTGCTGAGCTTTTTCATTGCATTGTGTACTAACGATACCAAGAACATAAGTCTAAGACGGAGGTTTTCTCTCTTGTGACTTTGATTTAAAAAATAACAAACCTCTACTCGTCATTTTGTACGGATGTCATTGATTTGACTAGCATGTTAGTATCCGTTTATATAAGGCATCCTCTTCTAGTGGCTTTGTCTTCTTCTCCGTGCTAAGTATTGCATCGTCATTTATTATAGACACCATTGATTTGACTAATATTCACATTGTTGCAAGTTATTTACAAAATATGTTCGTTAGTTTTCAATTTCTTTTTGTTTGTAACATTTTGAACACGATTTTTACCCATCATATAATGTCCCATATGTGTCGATATAAATTTCAATTAAAAGATAAGTTACAATACTATACCTCTAAGAAAACAAATTACACAAATGTTTCAATTAAC
This sequence comes from Hibiscus syriacus, assembly GCF_006381635.1. NCBI lineage: Eukaryota > Viridiplantae > Streptophyta > Magnoliopsida > Malvales > Malvaceae > Hibiscus > Hibiscus syriacus. The sequence goes on along the minus strand of NW_024062542.1, from coordinate 161,997 downwards.
TTCCCAGAAATACTCCACAAACATATTTATCAAGTCATTTTAGCTTGTTCTTCATGCACAAACTAAGCTTTAGAACCATTTTTAATGCGAGTTTTACCCCCTTATACTATATTGTATGTGTCAATATTAGACTCAACAGAAAGATAAGTTCAAATACTATGCCACTAATCTTATGAATTATGAAAATTTTCCAACTTACATCTTGGGAAAATGCCTCGAACATGCATATAAACAAATGAATTGTGGCCTAGAAATGAATTGACCTCACGAGTTGTAGGACATGAGATCCTATGAAAAGACAATCTCACATTTTGCAAATCGCAAGGTCATTCTGACATGTTAGATTTTATTCAAATTAAAAGTCATGTCTTTTCAACGAACCTTGCGTCTTGTATAATGTGAGGTTCATCGATTCCTCACTTTGGAAAGGGTGGAGGATTGTTATGATAAGGGCCTATGTGTAGGGTTTTCTCAACATATTTCAAAATAATGGCAAATTTTTTTTGTAGTAATATTGTGGAGTTATTCCCATAAGAGGTGTTATCGAAAATTCTTATGCAGTGGTGTCTAATTCTATCGTCGATTTCGTCAATATGCGGTTAACTTACAAAACTTTTTATGAAGGCTCGAAATAAAATTATATCTTTCAAAACATTTCAATGGAGAATATTTACGTCATTCCATGGATTCAAAATGAGATAGGTTTTTAAGAAATATGTAAAGCTAGTAATAATCACAAAGCGTTATGAAGAGGAGGCATGTATGTTTATTTTAGTGGAAGAAATTTGGAGTCTAGTATTCATTGTTTGAAGAGAGCAACCTATCATGGTAATAGCAAGATCATATGTGTCTATAGTATTATTCTAATTTGTTTTGTGGTGAATTAAGAGATGAATGACTTCGAATCGTGAAAGCTCTCAATCTTGCCAATTTTAAGAAAATCAATATAGAAGTTATTCGTTCAGAGATTAATGTGATTGTAGGCTTAATGTCGTGGAGTCGTAACAACCTTGCTCTTCCAGAACTAGTCAAAGACTGCAATTGTGATAACAACTTTCCATATACTTCAATAGACTAAATTTGGCAATCGGGGAACATCCTCTATACTTGTTATGATTTTTTTTGGAACCATAAACCAACTTTATTTTGTAAGATGTTACAATAGAATGGATTTTAATTTTAATAAGTATTATCTATTTATTACAATAGAGTTTTTTGTTATTTTATTATATACTTTACAATACAATAAAAATATAATAATTAATTTAACCTAATTCATAAAATAGTTTGATATTTTTATTATTACAGTATGAACCTCACGTTACGCATACCGCGAGGTCCATTCAAAACACGTGGTAATTAAACTTGATGGTTTAAATTCTCCGAGATCTTACATTCCGTGGAACGCAATGTCATTCATAAAAATATTAAATTAGGAAATCTTAAAAGTTCATCTATGAAGGACGTATCTCACGAGTTGTGTAACATGAGGTCCTTATACGCATTATGTAGAATACAAGATAATCCCTCATAGACAGTTTGAGTGATATCTTCTCAATTAATGTTGTTTGGAGTTGTTTTTTTTATAAATGAATTTTTAGGATTTTTTTAATAAAAACGCCTCTAATCGGTAAAATTATTAATGCATAATAATTTGACTACCGACATGTCGATTGATAAGATTGCTTAATTGAAAATACCAAGATGTTCTTGATTTTTCTGGCTCATAATTTCAGGTAGTTCTGCAGTAAAAAAGAGAGCTAAAAACGGTGTGATCGGTTAAATAAATAATCGGTTAAAATTTAGACCGATTATGTTATATAATTTAACCGAAAATATTATCAAGTACAATAACATATTATGTACCACTTATATAATGTAATAGGTAGCGCTTATATAATAAAATATGTTAATTACTGGAAACATTATTAAGCACAATAACATATTAGATACCGCTTATATAATGTAATAGGTAGCGCTTATATAATGTAATAGGTAGTGCTTATATAATGTAATAGGTAGCGCTTATATAATAAAATAGGTTAATTATTGGAAATATTATCAAGTACAATAACATATTAGGTAACGCTTATATAACGTAATAGGTAGCGTTTATATATTAAAATAGGTTAATTACTTAATTTGTTATTACAACATATTAAGTAAACGCCTAAAATGTTACTAATGATAACATAATCGGTTAATTACTAGAAACATTATCAAATGTAATAACGTAATAGGTAGCGTTTATATATTAAAATAGGTTAATTACTTAATTTGTTATTACAACATATTAGGTAAACGCCTAAAATGTTACCAATGATAACATAATCGGTTAATTACTAGAAACATTATCAAATGTAATAACGTAATAGGTAGCGTTTATATATTAAAATAGGTTAATTACTTAATTTGTTATTACAACATATTAGGTAAACGCCTAAAATGTTACCAATGATAACATAATCGGTTAATTACTAGAAACATTATCAAATGTAATAACATATTAAGTAGCGCTTATGTAACAAAATAGGTAATTTCTTACTTAATTTGTTATCAGTTATAATAAACTTACATTAGGAATAAATGTTAATAAAATTTAATATACCTATTACATTAAAATACCTACCGTTTTTTTGAAGGTTGTTAATAATGTAAACGGTAAAAAAAATAGGCGATACCTATTACATTAAACTACCTACTAGATATGTTGAAAGTATCGATTTCATTTAAATAAGTATAGACACTTTTGGAATTTAAAAGAAAAGCAATAATAGCGTCTATAAAGTATCGATACTTTATAAAAATGTATCGATATTTTATAATATAACAAGTAAAAATATGACAAAACCAGTTTCATTATGACAAAAAGGGTAAATTTACCTGATATATTGAAAGTATCGATCATTTTATAAAAAGGATCGATACTTTACGATATAACAGGTAAAAATATGACAAAATCAGTTTCATTATGACAAAAACGGTAAAATTTACCTGATATGTTGAAAGTATCGATCCTTTTATAAAAATGATAGATACTTTACAATATAACAGGTAAAAATATGACAAAACCAGTTTCATTATGACAAAAACGGTAAAATTTACCTGATATGTTGAAAGTATAGATCGTTTTATAAAAAGATAGATACTTTACAATATAACAGGTAAAAATATGACAAAACCAGTTTCATTATGACAAAACCGGTAAAATTTACCTGATATGTTGAAAGTATAGATTCTTTTATAAAAAGGATAGATACTTTACAATATAACAGGTAAAAATATGACAAAACTAGTTTCATTATGACAAAAAGGGTAAAATTTACCTGATATGTTGATACTTTACAATATAACAAATAAAAATATGACAAAACCAGTTTCATTATGACAAAAACGGTAAAATTTACCTGATATGTTAAAAGTATAGATCCTTTTATAAGAAGAATAGATACTTTACAATATAACAGGTAAAAATATGACAAAACTGGTAAAATTTACCTAATATGTTAAAAGTATAAATTCTTTTATAAAAAGAATAATACTTTACAATATAACATGTAAAAATATAATAAAACCAGTTGCATTATGACAAAATCGGTAAAATTTACCTGATATGTTGAAAGTATAGATACTTTTTATAAAAAAGATCGATACTTTTTTGAAAGTTATGTAATTTATGTTTCAAATTTTTTAATAGTATTTCATGTTTTCCACGTACAATATTAATTTAATAATTTCATTTACACAAAAAATTATTTAATTATTTTGATATTTTATAAAATATTATTTAGAATTTAAATTTAATAATTTTAACCAAAGATAATAATAAATATGTAATATCTATGTTTATTGTTTTTAATTTAATAATAATATATACCGTAACATAAAAAATAAATCATTAACGCGTATAATTACTAAATTAATATCTTAAATCTCAATCAAAAGATAACCTTAAATTAATGTTTTTCACAGTAAAATACCTACCTATTACATTAAACTACCTACCGGATATGTTGAAAATATCGATTCTATTTAAATAAGTATTCACACTTTTGGAATTTAAAAGAAAAACAGTAATAGCGCCTATAAAGTATCGATACTTTATAAAAATGTATCGATATTTTACAATATAACAGGTAAAAATATGACAAAATCAATTTCATTATGACAAAAAAGTAAAGTTTACCTAATATGTTGAAAGTATCGATCATTTTATAAAAATGATCGATACTTTACAATATAACAGGTAAAAATATGACAAAACCAGTTTCATTATGACAAAAACGGTAAAATTTACCTGATATATTGAAAGTATCGATCCTTTTATAAAAATGATCGATACTTTACAATATAACATGTATAAATATGACAAAACCAATTTCATTATGACAAAAACGGTCAAATTTACCTGATATGTTGAAAGTATAGATCATTTTATAAAAAGGATAGATACTTTATAATATAACAGGTAAAAATATGACAAAACCAGTTTCATTATGATAAAACCGGTAAAATTTACCTGATATGTTGAAAATATAGATCCTTTTATAAAAATGATAGATACTTTACAATATAACAGGTAAAAATATGACAAAACCAGTTTCATTATGACAAAAACAGTAAAATTTACCTGATATGTTGAATGTATAAATACTTTTTATAAAAAGGATCGATACTTTTTTTAAAGTTATGTAATTTATGTTTCAAATTTTTTAACATTATTTCATATTTTCTACCTACAATATTAATTTAATAATTTCATTTACACAAAAAATATTTGATTGTTTTGATATTTTATAAAATATTATTAAGAATTTAAATTTAACAATTTTAACCAAAGATAATAATAAATATGTAATATCTATGTTTATTGTTTTTAATTTAATAATGATATATACCGTAACATAAAAAATAAATCATTAGACGCGTATAATTACTAAATTAATATCTTAAAACTCACTTAAAAGATAACCTTAAATTAATGTTTTCCACAGTAAAATAAGTATAGACCTTATATATATGTATCAATACTTACCGATAATCAAAGTTTATCAGTTACCAATTTTTTTAATAATTTTTCATGTTTTCTACCTAAACGCTATTAGTCTATCAACATAATAAATAGCGTTAAATCAAATTTATTAAATATTTTTTAATATATCCGATAATACCGTATATTAACAATATATTAATCGCCTTTCCCCAACAATCTCATAATTTCACATGTTCACGAAAACAAATATTGTTTTAAACCTTACTTGAATGTACCCACATTCCACCAATCGTACGGCCTAGATGTGAAAAGCTTTTATTTCGGCTCCGAACTCTCTCGATCTCGACCACCAGATTCAAGACACGTGTACGCTCAGCTATGCTTTGTTCCTTCCTCCGGTTTTGGGAATTTTTCAAGTGTGCCCCACACTCGCGAAGCTTCCACGTGGCATGTGCCAGGGCTGATCTAGTTGTTTTAACGAGAGGATCCTAACGGCGCGACCTAATCGCACCGCCGGATCTCTAATGGGTCCCGCCGCGTCCGAGTTAACTCGATTCGCCTTTCAAATGCTCCCGCCTTAATATGGAAGAGCTCAGACTCAGTGAGCTGCTCTGGATTTCTGCTTTTATTTTATGATGCCTTTCATTTCATTTTATAAATAGTTTGAGTATCAAAAAATTCAATTAAAATATTTAATGACGAAGCACAAAATTCATAAAGATTTTTCCATCTCTGGTTGTTTGTTTAATATTTTTTTATAAAAAGTTTTTAATATTAAATATTAAAATTTATTACAAACTTAAAAGCAAGACAGACGCAGGCAAAAGATAAGCATCAACTTCTTACCATGATCGGTTTTGATAATAAGATTCTGCACGCAATCGTAAACGAAACAAAAAACAAATCAAACTGTTTTTTTTTTCGGAAAAGAGATTAATCTTTAAATTCCATTATAATTATAATCGAATTAATAATTGATATATTTAAATATGATGAAATTCGAATCTTAATGATTAATATTAATATTCTCCTTGCTTTAGTTTTATCATTGAATGGAAATTTTATAAATCCATGATAAATGAGATTAAAATTTATATTAACTTTCCAATTCTTTATGTATTAAAATGTGTATCTATTTCTTTTTTTCATAACTAATATAAAATGTATTAGTTTTCATTACTCATGTCTAAATTTTACTTCGAGTTACTTTTTTAAATAATATATGTTGTTTACAAGTTCAGAATCTCTCAATCATTGATAATTGTCTAAACTATAAATATTTATAGATAACGACACTCCATTTTATTATTGAAGTGAATTTATTTAAATTAGTTTGTGTTTAAATTAAATATGAGAATTAATTTGTAATTCAACCATTGCAAAAACACTTTTTGTACATATAAATATGTGTATTTATTTATTTATTTATTTATTTTTCATGAAATTATTTTTCAAATGATACTTACAGCCTATTAGGTGGTAGAGGAAAATTATTTTTATTTAATTCTGAATAGTTATGTCTATATGATATATATATTATTAATAATTAAAAAATTCTAAACATATATTATACTATAGTTATTCCAGATATAGTTGAAAATCATAATGATAATCACATCAGACAATCAACAAAAGAATAGAGCATTAAAGTAAAATAAAAACATTTGTTTTTTCTATTGAAAAATTTTAAAATTATATATTTTAATTTTTTGTATTTATTTTCTATTGAAAATTTTTTTCGACCTCTGCAATTTTGTGAATTTACGTTCACCCTTAGGATTTTAAAAGTTTAAATTTACCCATAACATAAAATCTTATGTCCGTCCCTAATTATAATCAAACCTCAAGTTTAGAATAAAGAAATTTGCACTAACAACAAACTAACTTATAAATAATAAATGTAAATATAAAATTACTCTCATCAAAAAGAATAAAAAGAATTAAACTTGTGGATAGGGTTTAAAAAGTAGATCTACAACTAATGGATACAATTAAAGTTCAAATGTTATCGATAAATGTTGATTCAAGTGGTAAGTAATTTAATTTCGCTTAAATAAGATCTCAAGTTCGAGTTTTATCTATGTAGAAAATCCCTACTGGGGAGACTAACCCACCAAAGTTAAATGTGCGATCCAGATCGATCCAGATTAGTCAAGACGAAGCGTTGGAACCACAAAACAACAACAAAATTTTCAAATGTTAAATTGAGAGAAGAAAATTTAAAAACCAAATATATATATATATATATTGGTATAACCACCAATATCCAATCCATTGATCGACTAATTCGAATCGAGTACTGCAGAGACAAGGGTGACCCTCCCAACCCAGTTTATTCTATTTGCAATCGTTAGGATTCAAACTTCTAGCATTATTTAAGGAATTTAATGTCTCGTCTCACTAGATCAATTGGTTGTTTGTTATATATATTTTTATTTTTAATAGTAATAGTTGTTTTATTTAAGCTGAGTTTAAAGATAAAAATCGTGGTTTAAAGATAAAAATCGTGGTTTGATCCGCAAACAAGTCCAAATTATACCTAGATTTTTTTATTTGTTTGAAAGATTATTATTTGATTTATATCCGTGACTTTCTATATATTTATCAATACAATAGATGTAATTCTATAAAATAAAATAACTTGAATTAATGCTCAGCATTCTTGGGAGAGCACAAATACTACAAAAAACAATAATATCATATGACTGTTCAGTTTCTTGAAAAACAAGTAATTCAAAAAATATTAATTCTACTAAATCTTCCCCTGTCAATCTCAAACCTCTCTCTCTCTTTACGTGATTCGTTTTGTATTTTTTTTCATATGCTTTTTGGCGTATTATTACATTATCAGTACATTACATGATATTTATATATCGCGGAAACCCTAATTACGATTTTAGTTGCTACGATGAGTTTGGAATTTACTCTTGACGTAATTGTTTTAAGTTATTAGCTAGTTCAAATAATTGATGGACGTTAATTATTCTCTTAAAATATTAATATTTTTTTTTGGCAAATGGGCACTGGGCACCCAAGGGCCGAAGGCTTGTATTAAAGAAAAACTAATGTAATCTTTGTATTTTTTTTATCTAATGTGGCCCACCAACTTAGGAAGAAATCCAATCTCTCACCATAATCATTGAAACATATAATATTTTAATCATTTAATTACGTACGTTTGAATATCTTATAATTTCTAGTGTTGAATATGAAATTTCTCCAAACAACAATAATTTTTTAATTATTGAAGTAGTTTAGTTCATGCAAAATAAAAATAATATAAATATGATATTATATTATAAACCATCAAGTAGGAAAACCAATCAAGTGCGGGAGGTTAAACCTAATAAAATAATCCTTAACAAAATGGTTAAACAGATCAATCAAGATTAAACAAAAGATATCCTTCATGAAAATTTTAGAATCTACAAGCAGATCTGTATGGAAGTTGAGAAATTCAATTTGATTTTAAGTGTATAAATTTACTGTATCCCCACATGAGTGTTCAAACAAATATTTTTGCCTTTAGCCTTGTCAGCTATTATTAACTTTATAGTAAAAGACTAATTATATAGAGAAATCCTTCCAAAACCATTAATAATTAACTCGTCGCTATCAAACTTTCTGCCATACATTCATTCCAACTCTATATAAACCCCCATACCCCTAACCTTCTCAACTTCAAACCAATGTATATGGTTCACCATTTTAGCTAATCCTTTGATCATTTTTTCCCTGTAAGCCTATTGCCTGCTAGCTGCAACACCAAAATCTCGTTGTGTAAAGAACAAAGGAATTGAGGATAAGAGGGGTGAAGTTTTGTTTCTCCAATGGAAACTAGTGTTTTTATTTTACTATACGTGATTCTGTTTCTCTCTACTCTTCTTTCATACCCATTTCTAAGGAAGAAAAAGAGAGGGTTTCGTGTGGGAAGATCTAAGCTTCCAGCAGGTTCAATGGGTTGGCCATATATTGGAGAAACTCTTCAACTTTACTCTCAAGACCCAAATATATTCTTTCTTACAAAACAAAGAAGGTGCCTGTTGTTCTGACCTTCACAGGCTTCGTTGTCCATTCCCCTTTTGTCTGGTATACTGAAATTTGGTGGTGCTGCCATTGATTGTTTTCTTTGTGATGTTCAGATATGGAGAAATATTCAAAACCCATATACTTGGATGTCCTTGTGTCATGCTGACTAGCCCTGAAGCTGCAAGGTTCGTGCTGGTGACTCATTCTCATTTGTTCAAACCGACTTACCCCAAAAGCAAAGAGAAGATGATCGGCCCTTGTGCGCTCTTCTTTCACCAAGGCCAATACCACACTCGGCTAAGGAAGTTGGTTCAAAGCTCGATGTCCCCTGATGCCATCCGGAAGCTTATCCCTGATATCGAATCCATAGCCCTCTCTGCCTTGGACTCATGGGCTGCCTCTGCACAAGTTATTGACACCTTTAACGAGATGAAGAAGGTACATATAAAAGAGAAGATATTAGTAATAAGATTAGATCGCATCTTTAAACATGTTTCTACTGTGTTTAAAGGGTTTTTTTCTTGGCTGTATGATGTTGTTGTCCTATAGTGTTCCTCTCTTTTCTTACATTGGAATCCCTTTAGAATTTTATTTTTATTGTTGTCATGATTTTCTAACATGTGGACGGATTTCCTACTTTCTCTACAGTTCTCTTTCGATGTCGGCATCCTTTCCATTTTTGGTCACTTAGAAGAAGGCTACAAACAGAAGTTAGAGCAGAACTACAGGATAGTGGATAAAGGTTACAACTCTTTTCCTACCAAAATTCCTGGGAGTGCATATCACAAAGCACTCCAGGTAAGAACCATTTCGTTTCTCCTTATCATAGAAAGATATGTGTATGCATGCATGCATGTATATATGTGATCACTTGGAGGCAATTCTGACATTTTCTCTCTGAAAAGGCGAGGGAAAGGCTGAATCAGATTCTAGGTGAAATAATTTGTGAGAGAAAGGAGAAAAGGTTGGCGGAGAAGGATCTTTTGGGACATTTGTTGAACTTCAAGGATGAGAAGGGGCAAACTTTGACTGAAGATCAAATTAACGATAACATCATTGGAGTACTTTTTGCTGCACAAGACACCACAGCCAGTGTTATAACATGGATCCTCAAATTCCTCCATGATGACCCCAAGCTTCTAGAAGCTGTTAAGGTAAATCATTCTAGCATTCCAATTAAAGACTAAAAACATTTAACGTCCGGAGAATCAAATTAGTCTCAATTTATGATTCTCCAAAATCACTGCAGGCAGAGCAAAAGGCTATATACCAGTCAAACAGTGGAGGAAAGGGGCATCTAACATGGGCACAAACAAGGAACATGACTCTTGCACATAGGGTATGAATTGTTTAAAGGCATATATGTTGTTTCAGAAAAAGCAAAATTTCAAGCTTTTGAGTAATTTTCAGGTTTTAATAGAGAGCTTGAGGATGGCAAGCATCATATCTTTCACATTCAGGGAAGCAGTAGTTGACGTGGAGTACAAGGGTAAATAAATTAAAGACTTGAATATTCTTGATTTTAAGGGGGCATTAACGAATTACTTTTATTAACTGTTAATGTACAGGATACCTAATACCCAAGGGTTGGAAAGTGATGCCATTGTTCAGGAATATTCATCATAATCCAGAATACTTTTCTGATCCTCAGCACTTTGATCCATCTAGATTTGAGGTACTTGCTGTTTTCATAAAGATTATAGCAATCTTCTACTAGTTGTAATACACATACAAATAGGCATATAGGCTTACGATTTTTGTTTTTGTGGATACGGCTTCAAGCGGGCAGCTCCAAAACCCAATACCTTCATGCCATTTGGCAAGGGTGTCCATGCCTGTCCAGGCAACGAACTAGCCAAGCTGGAGGCCCTTATTTTCATCCATCATCTAGTAACAAAGTTCAGGTATAATTTCTTAGCCTATTAACAACGTCATATATCCTACATACCCTAAAAAGAATAACATTTAATTTTTTTAGTAAATATTGGCAAGTCTAACCTAATCAAGATTTTGTATTTAGTGGCAAAAGATATTGTAGTGCCAGAACAATTTGGTCAATTCCCTTTCTAATTGAGGGGGAGTGGTGATCTTTTATTTGCAGGTGGGAGGTGGTGGGCTCTAAAAGTGGGATCCAATATGGTCCATTCCCAGTACCTCAAGGAGGACTACCAGCCAGATTTTGGAAAGAATCCAGTTGTCCTTCCCAAAATATGTGCCCTTAAGTTACAAGCTTGGGAAAAAACCCATCTAGCAGAGCAGCACCCAGAAATTCTCTGCCCCTAACCAAAACCCTGTTATTTTTCATCACGGGGTTTCTAGATTCATATAAGATTTCACCTTCATTTACTATAATTATTAACTTCTTGTAATTTTTGCAGTTAGTAACTTCTTTTCTTTAAAATATGTATGTATATTATCGACTATAATAAAAAAATGTTAAAGAAAAACACAGATTACCCAACTTGCTCTCCCTTTCTTTCTTTCTTTTGTAAATATTTAATAAACTCATAACCATCGAATTCAATATCTATATTTAATTTGATATTATTTTGTCTTTGCTAATGTTATATCCCAGATCAAATCATTACCAATGTTATAAGAATTTAGTTAATCGGTTGATGTGAAATTACAAAAATAAATCAAATCATGTAGTAGACTGTAATTTTTTAAATTAAATTTTTTAAATTAATACATTAATTTTATAAAATTAAATCGAATACATTTATAAATATTATAAAATTATGGAAATTCTCATAAAACATATTTATAATTTATAAAATTAAGAAATTGCATTTTAACAATATAAAAATGGTTATATGACTAAAAGAACATAATTTTAGTAAAATATACCAGAACAAAATGAGATAAGTTCTAGGTATAGGCGGCGACGGATTTATGTAGATTATCTACTAGTTCACTCTTGAAACACTTGGTATCCTCCTGATACTCTATTCCTTCATCGTTACTATTTAATAAGTAAATATAATTTGATTTAATGTTTTACTTTTTAAAATTAATTATATTTATAACCTACGTTTTACCTAGTTTTAATTTCGGGTAGAAAATCCAACGTCAAAAGACCTACAGTTCAATGTCCTATTTTCTTTTTTATTTTCTAATTAACCTAGTTGATATACAGAATGCATTAACTTCTACCATTAATATATAGCTAGATTCATGTATTATACAACAAAGAAACGTATGCAGTCTCTTCACCTGGAACAATGCCTTAACTCCTATTGTCATAACCATTTTTTTATAAAACAATTAAATATTATTTTAAAAACGGTTATGATTTTAGTTTAGAAAATTGGTCGGTTTTGAATTGATTTGAATAAAATGGAAAAGACTTTCCATCGACCTTTGGGTTAGGTAGGTCGAATACCTAAAAACGTCTTTTAAAACAATTTTAAGGAAAAATTATTTTTAAGACAAAAAATTGGTCTATGTTCACAAAGATTCAATTTAAAAGGATTCGAGAGTTGATTATGAGTTGGGAATGATTAGTACCCCATAGCGCCCAAAATTGATACTGTGTCGGTTACACGTTGTCGTAATGGTGGAAGTTGTGAATCGAATATAAAGTTAAAATATGATCTTGCTTCGAATTAATTATTGTTAGAGAAAATTCTTTAACTCGAAAAGAAACCTCAAAATTAGGAATCATCCATCGGGAAAGCTATTTCGACTATCTCTTATCCATAAGAATATTCCCTCTTTGATAAAATGTGAATAGAATATAAATTGAATATTGACAGTTACGTAAAATAACGAAGATTTTCATTTAAAGAATAATATATTGCATTATAAACAAGATTTAATTAGTAAAATAACCGATATTTATTTCAAGTTCCCATGTCGTAAAATGTCGTGTCGGATTGCACCACTTCGACCAAGTGATGCTTTCCACGATCATTTTATGCATACATGTTCTTGAAACGATTTGAATATTTCATCCATGGATAAAATGCAATGGAAATAAATGTAATTAAAAATACAAAAATAACATGTTCACATTAAATTGAACTAAAAACATTATCTACATAATACACATAACCATAAAATATGTAAAATACATTCATACATAAATGACTAAAATAAAAATAAGTAAACATTACAAACCAAAATGAAATCATTAAAATACAAATATTTACAGGACTAAAATAAAATTAACAAAAATTAAAAGGGTTGAACAATAAATACATAAAGTTAAAGGACCAAAATAACAAATACAGAAACTTAAAGGACAAAAAAAACATAAATTTAAAAGTTCCAAAATAGTAAAAACAAACATTTAAGGGATTAAAATAGCAAAATAGATATTTAAAAGACTAAAACAGTAAAAAGAGAATCTTAAATGGTCTAAAATGGTATTAATAGAAACTAAAAGGGTCTAATAAACAAATCAGAGCCCTCATAATCAAATTAAAATAAATACAGGGACCAGAAACAAAAATAACTCATAAATAATGTTTACAAATTAAAATAAAATAAATAAGAAACATGGAGGACTAAACAATAATTAAACCTAAATACAAAAATGACTAAAATAAAATATATACAAATGTCATGGCCAAATTCGAATATGAACAAAAAATACATAATATGTAAAAATAGGACTAAAATACAAGTGTCGAAACAGTAGTACTCGAAATAAAATAAATCAAAACTTCATTAACTGGCTAAAAAGTAAGATTACAAAGGATCATGGACTTAGAGTGCTATTTACCCTTAGCATGAAAACACACTTAAGGTCATTGGCAAAACGACGTCGTTTCGCCTATATATATATATATATATATATATATATATATATATATATATATATATATATATATATATATATAATCTCTTAGGCAAAAAAATGGCCACCCACCTCATTTGTTCGGTTTCAAACCGAGAGAGGAGAGAGAGAGTCTTTAAACTCTCTCAAAATCCATCAACAAAGAAGGGAAAACCACTGTTCATCGATGATTCCCGCTGCGACGCATGATGGCCGAAGAGAGCCGAACACGCCAAATGAAACATCCCTCGCCCTTAACCCAAATATCATCCTAGTTTAGCCTAAAACCACTCATTAGCCCTAGATCTAGAGAGATTACCTCTCGGTAAACTTGGAAAATGACAACCCTTGGTGTTCCACGGCCTCCGACGAACCAACCTCCTCGGTAAGCTCTCTCTCATCTCCTCTTTCTTTTGGTTCGAATGATTTTTTCTTGCATTTTTTCTTAGTTTTTTTTCGAGTAGGTTCTTCCTCTGTATTTCCCCTCGAATATCTACTCTTCTCACCGAATCCCCCTTCTCTCTGTTCTTGATTCTCCTCCTTTTGGTGATATATCCTCTTTTTTTATCTTCTATGTCCTCTCTTTGATGGATTTGATAGTATCGGTGTAGGGTAATAATATCCTATATTTTTAGGATAAGATTTTCTTATTTTCTGATTTGGATGGGCTCTTGCTCATTGTTTGATGGATGTTTGGCAGAAACCGGTCACTGTTGGTGAAAACATCGATCAGTGGGACACTCGGTGGTGGCTCGGGAATGCTAGGTTTACGGCTCACACGTTGGGAGGAATGAACAGTGAAGTCCATGTGCCTGCTTGGTGGCTTATTATCACTGGTAGCGATGGTTGAGTTGGTACTTAGGGTTTTAAACCCTAATCCCTTGGGCAATCTAGACCGTTGAATGGGTCCAATCCAAGGGCTGAGATTTGGGCGGCTGGCAACAAAAGAGAAAAAACCCTAATTGGGTATTCAAGTGGGCCTGGGGTTGGGTCGGATCCTGGGCCGGTTCGGGTCTAGACTTCAACTGGGTTGGTCCGGGTTGGGCTCTGGTGAGCTTGTAATATGGGCTTGGATATAATTGGGTCACTGGTTTGTGGGCTTGAATTTAGGCCTGCAAAATGTAATTAAGTATGTAAATAATAATAATAATAATAATTTTTTGTAAACCCGGACAAAAACGAGTGTCTACAGCTGTCCCTCTTTGCATATTCTTGTATTAACAAGAATAGGGCAAAGACGAAAAAGACAATCAATTTTTGTCTTTTTTTTAAAATTTGATAGTGTTTGGTATTGGGGACGACATTGCTCATACGTGATGAAGAGTTCTTGGCCATATTTAGGGAGGGTGATAACATGGTTCCTACGCGATGAGGACAATGGTTATCTAGGGGTGACACGACTCTTACGTGATGAGGAGGTCTGGTCGGTGGATGACATGGTTCCTACGTGATGAGGATGGCATGCTATCTTTAGGGATGATAACACGGTTCCTACGTGATGAGGACGGCTGATTATCAGGGGTGACACGACTCCTACGTGATGAGGAGGTCTGGTAGGGGGATAACACAGTTCCTACACGATGAGGATAACAAACCATCTTTAGGGATAATGGTTTCAAGAGAAACCGACTCAAAGATGCATTAAGAGAATATGTCTCAAGAGAGACAAAATTTGTTTCAAGGAACCGACTCAAATATGGTTTTGTTTTAAGAAAAGCAGACTCAAAGATTTTGCGTTTCCAAAGAAACTGCCTCAAGGGTAGGGATGGCAACGGGTTGGGTTCGGGCCGGGGATCGGTCCCCCCATCCCCGTCCCCGTTTAAAAATCTCGTACCCGTCTCGCTTAAAAAACCGCGGAGATTTAAATGGAGATCCCCATCGGGTAATCGGGAAAAACCGCTGGGAAACGGGTATCCCCGTTTAGCATAAACAATTATTTAAACTGGTATCGGACCGAGTATATATATTTAAATTAAATATATAAATATTATATATATTTTTAATTTAATTTAAATTTATTAATATTATATATATATAATAATTATTTTTAATATTTATTGGGCCGGGTATTCGGGTAATCTCGGGCCGGGTATTCGGGAATCGGGGCGGGGATTACCAAACCCATCCCTGTCCCTATTTAAAACATTCGGTTTTTCCCCATCCATGTCCCTGTCCTCGTTTATCATCCCCGAACCTGACCCGTTTAATTCGGTTTTTGGTTTTCCCCGTCGGGTTCGGTTTTTTTGCCATCCTTACTCAAGGGAGACAAAATTTGTTTCAATGGAAACGATCTAAAGATGTTTGTTTTGTTTCAAGGGAAACATACTCAAAGATGGTAAATTTTGTTTCCAAAGAAACAAACTCAAGGATTTTTCTCAAAAGAAACTGTCTCGAGAGACAAATTTTGTTTTTAAGAAAACTGTCTCTAGCAAAACGACACTTTGTTTTGACAAAAACAACATCAAAGGATACTGATAGTCTACTTGTTCATGCTGGTGGATAAAATGCCTTCAGAAGATCTGATCGTTCGCATCAGGATGTTGAATCCCCAAAGATGCCTCAACATTCGATGTTGAATCTCCAAAGATACCCCATCATTCATCGTTTCTTGCTTCAACACTGATTCTAAGCATGAGCTTTGTGTCTGAGAGCCACATATCATCTATCAAGATATACTCCAGAGAGATTGTCTTGTTTGAAAAAAGTTTTTCTTTTTCTTTTATTTTCAAAAGTCTGAAAAATATATCAAGTAAAAGAGTTTTGAAAAATGTTTAATCAAAAGTTTTGAAAATATTGCCCCTTTCTAAGTTTTACAATTGAGACAAATCATAAAACAAGAGCTCATTGGATATCAAAGAATTAATTACACTTTTAATCCTTCAATAAATTATAGCTATTTGACAAGTGTCAAGATTAATGCTATCATTGAGGTATGGCTAAGTAAGGAAAGGATAAAAAAGTCTCAAGTTGTTATGTTTGGTCAATGGTTTGGTATTCTCATTTATATGTTGTTCACTGATCTGATGGAGTAGCTTTTGTACTCATTTATTGGAAGTGTTCTCAGAATCCCAGCTCTCATGATCTCATTCATGTTGTGCGATGCCTTATCAAGGGATTTGTACGATCGCCTCTTATGCAATATTTGCATAGTCTTCATTTCCCACTAGAGTGTACTCATGCAATCCTCGACCTAAGACAAGTTGTTTTCTTGCCCCATCAAATTTTGTCCCAAATATTGTCTTCCCTTGCCCCAGCTTCAATCTTGAGCTTCAGAGAGATATTCGTTGAATTCCAGATATTTCTGGAGAACTTATCTTGTTTGAAAATGTTTTTCTTCTTTGGATTTTCAAAATTTTGAAAAATATCAAAAATATTTTTGAAAACAATATTGCCTCTTTCTAAGTTTCACAATTGAAACAAATCATAAACAAGGGTTCATTGGATATCAAAAGAATCAACTGCTCTTTTAATCTTTGATAGCTGCAAATCTTTGACAAATATCAAGATCGAAAGGTTGGTTTTGAGGTTATCTACCTAAACACTACGGTTTGTTTCATAGATTCGGTCACCTTGAAGATCATGGCATGCCCCTCTTTCTTGGTTTGGCATTTTGATCGGAGGCGAAAAAAGTGTGACAACTAGCATAGCCAATTGCTAGACTCTTTAGAACACTTTCATTTCAGTTATCTGAGATCGTCCATTTGTTCAAGCTTCGTAGACTCATCTAGCCAAGGTAGTACATAAATATCGATCTAAAAATGAGATTTCTGTATGCTCGTGTGAGATCGACTATAATAGGTGTTCCTCAACTCCCTTAGTCCATATTCACTGAAACTCCTTTATTTAGTATTTTGGATTTAATTTGTCATTGTTTGGCTAGCTGAATTCAGCTTTATTGTACATATATTTTATAATTGCCTTTGTCGGCCAGCGAAGGATTCATGTCGTCACAAAGTCTTCGACTTGACAACCATAATGGAGCAAACACTGAATTGCCAAGTACCCGATCAATGTCATGGTTTGAATATAATCTATTCATAAAGCCAGGGCTTTCGAGTTTCCTCTATAACCAATTGCTTTAGCGGAATAGCTCAACTTTATTGTATACATACATATATATATATATATATATATATATATATACATTATGGGTATATGGATTCCATTTCTTAAGCTCATTGAGGAAAACATGTTATAGTCCCGATGTTTGTTGAAGGTCAGAAAATCTCATCGTTAGAGTTCAATTGCCAAGCAACTGACCTAAACTAGATTCACCTACTTGGCCATTCCATCTAAAAAGATCACGATCATCATTGAACGTCACTAACAAAAGCGGAAACCAATTAGTTTTTCAATTTCATGTGCTAGTTGTCCTATTTTGTCCACTCTTAACACATACTTGAATGCCAAGATGATTGACTGTACATGCTAGGAAAGAGCTATCTTGGTTCCTTCAAGGGAAGGGTATGCACTCTGATTTTTTTATAGATTAGGATCAAGGGGTCCTTGTTTTCCAAGGTTCAACCTTGTCATTTGTCATAGATTTACAACCTCAAATATTAAAAGGCTTTTAATTAAAATGTTATCCAAAGAATTTCAAGATTGAAATTTACTCTTTGCTCATTTCCTAAGAAGGAAGCATTTTATTAAAATATTCAAAAGTCAAGTGATTTACAAACATTTAAACATAGATAGAAAAACAAGTTCTAACAAGATGACATGCATGAGAATGCAACAAAGCTCCTGATGGATGCCCCAGTCGAATCCTAATTAGAATGCCCTCATCACACATTGAACGTCAATGCCCTGAATCGATCAGATCTTGGATCTTGCATTTCATTGCCCCACAGTTATCAGTGGTGTGCCCTGAGCTCCCAATATGATAGATGTATATGGCGTTAATATCACGACCTTCTAGATATGGGGCCTCTCTTGGTTTGGATTGAAATGGAGTCATAAGGTTTTTCTCAACTAGCGTTGGGAGCAATTCGGTAACACCCCAACCCGTATCCAACTCGGATACAAGTTCGAGGTGTTACATTGACATTTCAAATCGTTTATTTTTACAAAATGGCTGAAATTCAAATTCACATTAAAATAAACTGAATAATTTAATTTAAATACAATCATATGTTTTTACAAACCAATCAGAGCATTTTCGACTCAAATTTCTAATTTCATGCCAACTACATTTATAATAACCAAATACAAATCATTGAAATGCTTTTCTGATATGATCTTCAAAAAGGAGAAGCTGACCTATCTTGCTAACCTTGCTCCTCTTGCTTCTCAGAACCTACGTGTGAAACACTCACACGCTAAGTCGTTGACTTAGTGAGGCATATAAAATGTATAATGGAACTTTAATTACTTAACAATGCATACAATAATATCATACAAAATAGTATAACAATTCATGTAACAAATGCATGCATACACATATACTATCATTATCAATATTACTTTCATTAATTCCTTTTATCATATGTTATTATACTTAACATTCGTAACCATCATATAATACATTTAACCAAGAAATATACACAACACAACATCACATAAATCCTGTAATACATTTCACATAACAAATCATATACATCACATACAATGCATTTGTTTTTATCTCTTTATTTGCCCATGTACACTTCTGAGAACTAAAGATATTTGAGTGCATTGATGTTGTGCACAAATGCTGTCACCATAGCTCGTATAATTGTACCGAAGTGCCATATAGAATGTCTCAAAGGACCACATAGATGTCCCAAAGGACCACATAGAAATGTCCGAAATGACCACATAGAATTCTCCTTAAGAACCATATATATATTCCAAAGGACCAAATATGTGTCTTGAAGAACCGCATATATGTTCAAAAGGATTACATATATATCCCGAAGGACCACGTAGAACCCTTGACTCTTGGCATGCCAACTATACCCCTAGCTCTCATAACACACGTAACATGGCATTATCATTTATATTCGTCATATAGTAACATAGTCAACACAATCATCACATATACATGTACTATATAGCTCATATAATTTCTCATATTCATATAGTCACGTAGTTCACTTACACGTAGAACATTTTCATATGATCCATATTCACATGTCACATGGCTTATATCTTGTTCTTATATCTTCTCATAGACATATATTCACATGTCCTTGACACATAACTTATATCACCTATTCGTATAATCCCTTATATCCATATCATATAAATTATATCATATTCTCATGTAATCACATATATCATTTAACATATACAATAACATATAACACATACACTCATATTCAAGTACTCTGGCACACATAATAATCATATCAAACACATTCTTATATTCACGGATTCGTGCATTCTAATATAAGAAATATACTCGTCGTAAGTCTTATTTCCGTAACACATCATATACCAACTAGTATGCACTCACCTTAGCCTAATTAATCTAAGCAATACATATATCTCTTTCTTGATCGATCTTATCTCGCTGACTCATCTGATACTTTCTTCCATTCAATATCTACACTATACATATAATAGAGATGAATGTCTTAATTCGAGCCCCAATTAATCAATCGTATATAACACAAGCTATAAAAAGTACTTAATACCCCATTTTCATGTGAGTAGTATCGGTACCCAAGGTACAATACCGATACTTCTACCCTATGGTATCAATACTATACTTCAGTAGCAATACCCAATTTCGATTCTAGAATTCATCTTCAAAATGGAATCGATACTTGCTCAATGGTATTGATACCCCTAGTATTGATACTACTCATTCAATATCGATACTACTTAAAGATTCAATTCATTTTTACCTTATGATATCGATATTATTCATACAGTATCGATACCCAGACCCAGATATCATATTTATTTACTTTGGAGTATCGCTACTATTCATCCAGTACCGATACCCCTTGCCCAGAATTTACTTGTTTTACTCAAAAATTACTCAAAGCTTACTTAACTTCCATTCTTTTAACTCATTTCAACTCATTAAACTCAAGTATACTTATTATAACTAACTTATATCACTTAAACACACTTAAACATCCAAAATACTCAAAGAACCCTTGGAAATCAAAATCACACCAATTATCAAACATGTTCTTAATCCACTTCTATTACTTCTAACTTATTAATTAGACAATTGAAAATTCATATATAACCTCAAACTTCATTTACTCACTCTTTCTCATAATTCCACTTAAAAACTCTTTATACAAAATTTCCCATATCTTGTAACTCTGTTAATTTATACTTCTCTTATAGCTTCCTTAAGCTTTCTCAATACCCAAATAATCAAAACCCATAATAAATTATAAGAAATAACCAATTTGAGCATTCCTTACCTTAGCCAAACACTTACGTAGAGAGGAGGAAGAAATGATGGAGAAAGGATTCTATACTTCTCTGATAATTTCCCTTACCTTCCATGTGTTTATAAAAACAACCCTAATGAATATTTAATTCTTTTACTTGTCAATTGACCATTATACCCTTATATATTTCTATCTTTACTAATCAATCTCACTCACATAATTTTCTATTATATCCTTAAACTTTTCAATTTTTCATAAATTGATCACCAAGTTTAAAAAACTTATGTTTTAGTCACTAGCCCAGTTTTTGGGATGTTACAATTCTTTCCCTTAAGAAAATTCATCCTCAAATTTTCACTATACAAATAGATAGAATACTGTCTACACATATCTTCTAATATTCTTATGTTGCCTCGTCAATATAATCTTTCGTGTTTTTCCTTTAGTAAACTTGCCTTTCACCTTCAATTATTCACCTACCGTTGACATTTATAAGTCCATATAATGCCATACATCTTATAGATAGTAACATCAGTTCTTATCACTTCAGATCATGCGTCAATTGATTTCTTTCATCAATCTCTAATTGCCTTACAACATAATTGATCGCTTGTAAATGTATATGCTAAGGCAAGCAATTTTGTGCATGTATACACAATCAAATCAAGTAATATAGGGTAAGTGAGTTATCATCTCCTCAGGAATTGGTCTAGAATTTTCTTCACCATAACTAGAACTAGTTATCACAAGCTAATTCCTACTATCTTGTCAAACTAAAAACCTAATATTAATAAAACAAGGAAATACTATAATGTATGATTGCATAAAATTTTGGCCGAGACAAAATAAATATGCAGACTATTGAAATAAACAAAAAAAGACAAGTGTCGATTTAAATATAAAGCAAACAACCACATATTCAGACTTACCATAGAGTACTTATGCTAATCTTTTGCATTGACATCAATTATTCTAAGTCTAGAATGAATTATTATGACTTGCTTAAGTTGCCCAACATGATTACTAAGTATTCTTAGACTGTTGCTATGGCAATACCACTCAGCGTTAACTACAACCCTTGGTTTGTCAGACTGTTGTTGTAGCGATACCTCTCGACGAGAACTATAGTCGTTGTTATCCTACTCTAGCGTCTATCCCTTTTAGTCGATTGAAACCCCTCCTTATCTCTAAGGTAGACAAGTTAGAACATCATCATCCTGGATCCATTATATTTTTCACGTAGATCTATCTTAATTCTCTAGAATCTAAGAATCACTATCTAGACAAAAGGCGATCTCTCGATGCTCTTACAGTGTCAAGGTAAAATATTTAAACAATGAAAAAACAGTCATGAGCAAAAACATAATTCATCATTCATAAAGCAGAAAATAATTGTCTAGGCAAAATAAAGATTAACACAAAGTAAGACAGTAATAGTGCTATCAAAAAGTCATCCATGTATTATCATTTAATACAACCCCAAACATGTAAATAATTTAAGAACAAAGGAAGAACGACTCCCAAAACCGGGGGCTCTGTCATGATATTTATGATCAACATGTGCCTGCCTTGGTGATCAGCCTCTCTCGAGACCTGATCACCGCTCTACTATAGTCTGGCTATGGAGGACACCAAGGAAGATCGGTTGGTAAACAGTGGGAAAGCACTGCAGTTGCTCGCTCACACCTTCAGCAAAGCT
Source organism: Hibiscus syriacus (assembly GCF_006381635.1). Lineage (NCBI taxonomy): Eukaryota > Viridiplantae > Streptophyta > Magnoliopsida > Malvales > Malvaceae > Hibiscus > Hibiscus syriacus. The sequence goes on along the minus strand of NW_024062542.1, from coordinate 139,156 downwards.
CTTCTCTATTCTTCCTTGCCTCATCTCTTTGGCGGCTACGATTGGATATTTATAGGGAGAAATCTCCTAGGGTTTCACATGATTGGAGATTCCTTAAATAACCGTTATTATTCATCTAGACTAAAAAAGGAAAGGTGGCTGGCGACTGTCAGGATATTTAAGGCTTGCTTGCACGTGAAGGAGGTCATCCAGCTGGCATGTGACATAGGCGATTTTCGTCCTATCCGCTTCAAACTTTTCAGATAAACCTTGCCTTGGAAAGATAAATCTGCTCTCACGTTCTTCTCTATTCCATTGGCCCTTGCAAATTACGTTGTCGTGACTGAAATGTTTTTCCTCTGTAAGTTTCTTGCACATACACAATCCACACAAACCCTTTCTCCTCAGCAGCATCAATTAAACCAAATAAATCTTGCTGAAGAAAAACGTATCCACCACAAGCAAATATAACCTAAATGCAACTAAAATGTTGTACATACTTTGTTTAGACGAGAAATATCTTAAGTGAAAAGACTAGAAATTAAGTCTTTTTACGGAGTTATCACACCCTCAAACTTAAGCTATTGCTTGTCCTCAAGAAATGTACAATAGCTAGAAGAAAATTAAAATTGTCATTGCAAAGCATTGTTAAGAAAATCATATGGTTTGAGATTTCAGCCCTCAGCAAAAATAACTGGCCTCAATATTTTTTACAGTCATATCAGTCAAGTCCCTTCCTAGTCATGATTTCTTGCTATTGTGTGTGCGTGATTATAATCGGTCTATTCATTAAGGTAATTAGAAAACTTAAAGTAAGTTCTTCTGGGTTGTCAAGGCATCAAATTATTTGTCAGGCTTAGTTTATACTCCTAGTTATTTATCAACCCTTTTTTTGGGAGTCAACTCATTACACCTACCGTCCCACACTCTAGGTGAAAGGGAGCATACCTTCCACCCCCAAGCTAGTCGGGTAGATTTATCCTGTGACTACTTTCATTTACACATATGCCTCGATAACACTTAATTTCTTATGGAGTTTTTCTATTTATGCCTTGCATAGAGGAGTGTCCCTTTTATTTTTCAAGTTTTAAACACTAGGGAGTTCCACCTTAACCTTATAATATTTCAAATGTCTCAGCAAGTAGAAAGTTCTTTCCTAAAAATTTTATTGATTACCTTAAGTAGGGACAGCGTACAATCGTGTTTGTAAATTTCAAAGAATCAGGCCTAGGGTTGGTTCTCTTCTTTAGACAATTTTAACAATAATTCTGGCCTAGGAAATCAAATTATGCATTCATCATTGGACATCCCTAATCCATTCCAAACAATAAACCTAACATGCTTATGTCATGACAACAAAAAATTTCAACTAAATATCCTCAATTTCTTTTTAACAAAGTATGGCAAATATGGAAGAATACCTCCCCCAAACTTGAGAGATGCATTGTCCTCAATGCATGAGAACTAAAACTACATGAATTTATATGCAAATGCGAAAATAAAAAAAAACTAAATGTAAACTTACCGTGGTGGGGTGGCTTGACTGAACGCTCTCCTTCAACGTCGTTTGGGGGAGAGGGATTCTATGATCCTGAGTCTACTACTGCTATCATCGAGCTGGAGGATATGACCTGTCGTTTACTTGATACATTTCTTGTTGGTCAAGGCTCGTGCTGGAGTTGGTTGTGCAGGAAATGGAGTTGGACTCTGAGCTGATTCAGTGGCTGACATTGTTTTACGGACAGAGGTTGTATGGGACCTTGCTCGGGTTGTTTCGGGGAGGGAGAGAAATCTTCATCGGAGAAGAAGTTGGGTGAAGTCTCTTGAGTGCTTTCAGAGATTGAGAAGGATGAGGAGCTGAGGAACTCTTCTGTGTTGCCATGGCCTTCCTCTGGTATAGGTGAGACATGGGTGGCCAATAGTGGCACGTCTATGGGTACTTCTGGGGGACAGTCAATGTCGAGGCGTGGAATGTGCTGCCGCCAGCAGTGTATTTGAGAATGACTTTGGGAGAGGTAGCAGATTATCAATTGTAATCGGGAGAAACTCCTTGAAAAAGGCGTTTAGTTGTGTATCCCGTGCCTTAACACGCTCAAAGAAGATCTCAATGTGATCCTCAAGGAGCCCTATCTTCTCACGTTTCTTACGTGTACGTAACCACTGCTGTTATTCTAGCCGCGACAATAGATTTTGCTCCCCTCTCTAGACCTTCATACATGGCATTGTCATCGAAACTCATCAGCTCGGGTACTTTCTTATTGGTGATACCCTCCTTGGATTTAATAAAATCCTCAAAGGGCTCATCGGGGACCTTCGTTTTCCTGCACAGAGCCGATATCAAGTTAGAAAATAATAGATTACCCCAGTTTCTTTTGGCACACTCATGAATTTGCTCGAAGTTGAGTTCTCCAACGTCGATATTCCGTCAATATTCCTCCCGTATATTATCGAGTGTAAGTGCTTCAATCTTTTCATGAGCATAGTTGTGTTGTGAGATGTTGGCATAAACTCGCTTCCTCGTTGGAGTATTCCCTTCGAACTTGGCCCATCCGAAGAAAAGATCTTCAAGAACTCCGCTGTATGTTTCTTGGTCTGCCTCAACCACAAATTTCTTATGCTACTCCTTCACTTTCCCCAACTTGAAGTATTTATTGAGTGCTGAAGGGGAAAATCGAAGAATCTTCCCTCGGACATACACCATGTGGTTGGATGGGTCTTCAAGATAGGCGTAGAACTCCCTGACCATCGTTGGTGCTACGGATTTGGGGTGGCGAGCAAAGTTCTCCTAGTTGTGCTTCCTAATCACGTCAATGACTCTTCATCCTCTGATGGAAAGACAACCCGTCTTCCAAATACACTTGTCGTTCTTAGAGGATTTTGAAGTGTGCTTCGGCTTCGGCTGTTTGGAAACGTTCAAAGCTCGGTGTTGGGGTTGGGTTTTTTTTGATCTGGCCATGTTAATTGTTTGGTGCAATGAGTTCAGTGGCGGCGATGGGGGAAATTTTGTTGAAAGAAAATAAAATTTTATTGATGTGGAGAGAGAGAGTGAGGCACGATGAAGAAGATGGAGTTTGGGTGGTTTTTCCTGGAAAGTAATGGGTAGTTTCTTTGGGTTAAATGTGTCAAAACACGAGGGTAAAAGGATTTTTTCATTGAATGTAATATCCTTGATTGGACGTAAAGTTAGGAAAAAGATTACTTTCTCTCCTTAATTCTGCCACCCAAATCTCTTGCCCTAGGGTTATCTCTCCTTTCATGCGTGAACTATCTCCCCATGCTGCCACGTGTTTGCTACATGCCTGCAATAAATAAAAAAATATAAAATAAAGCCAAACGGATAATGTGTGTATAAAATAACTTAATTTATTTATGTACAAAATTCATATTTCCGTTGCTTAGGCAACAATTTTTTATTCAAGTAAGTAAGGAAAACTCTTGGGCATCATGTGCCATTGACACCGATTTATCTCCCATGACTGGGGCTCATTTTTACTCCTTTAGCCTCTTCCCGTTCACATTGAAAATGGAACCATCGTCTCGATTCTTGATTTCTATTGCCCCATTGTTATAACTTGATGTATGATGAACAGTCTTAACCATCGTGACTTTAGCTTGCCTGAGAATAACTTAAGAGCAGTACTTGTTGTCCAGAATAAAATTGCTTAGGAAATATTTTTCTGTCATGCCATCATTTTGTTTTGTCTTTGTATAGGCGGGCATTCTCGTATACATGTGCTCTGAATTCATCTATCTCGTTTAGTTCCAAGAGTCTTCTTTCCCCAGCAAGCTAAGCATCAATGTTCAACTTTTTGATGGCCCAATAGACTTTATGTTCAAGTTTCACAGGTAGATGACATTATTTACCGTAGACAAGTTTGAATGGGGACATTCCTAGCGGTGTTTTGAATTTTGTGCGATAAGCCCATAGTGTTTCATCTAGATTTGGCGACCAATCCTTTCGACTTGGGTTAACCACCTTCTCTAGGATCTACTTGATTTCTTAGTTAGACACTTTTTCTTGTCCATTAGTCTGAGGGTGGTATGCCATAGCGATCCTATGTCGTACTCCATATCGTTTCAATGCCTAGGCAATTAATTTGTTATCAAAATGAGTACTTTCATCACTAATGATAGCTTGCATTGTTCCAAAACGTGTGAATATATTTTTGTGCAAAAATTTTAGCACCGTTTTGGAATCATTCTTAGGTGTTGCAATGGCTTCAACCCACTTGGATACATAATCCACTGCCAAGAGGATGTACAACTCTACAAAGGATGTGGGAGAGGGTCCCATGAAGTCGATTCCATACATCAAAAAGTTTAAACTCCAGAATATTTTGCCATGGCATCTCATGTCGTTTTGATATGTTCCCTATTCGTTGGCATCTATCACATGACTTATAGAATTCATGCACATCTTTGAACAAGGTTGGCCAATAGAATCCGGACTGAAGTACTTTCGCTCATGTTCTCATTCCACCAAAGTGTCCTCCATACGGTGATGAGTGACATGGAAGTAGAATTTCTTTGTGCTCTTCTTCTGGAACGCATCTTCGGATTATTTGGTCTCCACATTGCTTGAATAGAAACAATTCATCCCAATAATAGTGTCTCACATCATGTCAAAACTTTTTTCGGCCCTGGCTAGATAAATCATGAGGAACAATACCACTAACAAGAAAGTTAACTATGTCAGCATACCACAGCGCAGCCATGACAAATAATATTTTCTCATTAGTTAAGCCCTCTTGAATTTCTGTTATGTCTTAGCAATCAGATTTATTATTTAATCTACACAAATGGTCTGCCACTTAATTTTCTGTACCTCTTCTATCCTTGATCTCTAAATTGAACTCTTGTAGTAATAATATCCATCGAATTAGCCTAGGCTTTGCATCTTTTTTATTAATCAAATATTTAATGGAAGAATGATTTGTATGCACAATTACCTTAGTGCCTATTAGATATGGCCTAAACTTATCGAATGCAAATACTACTGCTAAGAGCTCTTTTTCAATGGTGGTATAGTTCTCTTGTGCATCATTAAGGGTACGATTCGCATAGTAGATAACATGAAAGATCTTAGTTTTTCATTGCCCTAGCACTGCTCCTACTGCATAGTCACTAGCATCGCACATGAGCTCAAAAGGTTCATTCCAGTTAGGTGGGATAACGATTGGTGCTGCCGAAAGTTTTTTCTTCAAATCTGTAAAAGCATTCAGACAATCATTAGTAAATTCAAATGGATGATTTTGTTTAAGTAAAAGACACAAGGGTTTAGAGATCTGAGAAAATATTTTATGAACTGCCTGTAGAAGCCTTATGTCCAAGGAAACTGCGTACACCTTTCACATTAATGGTGGGGAAAGGTTTGCGAATACTTCCACCTTGACTTTATCGACTTCAATGCCTCGACATGAAATTTTGTGACCCAACACTATTCCCTTGGTTACCATAAAATGACATTTCTCCCAATTTAGTACTAGGTTGGCTTCTTCACATCGTTTTAGTACCTTGGATAAATTGCCGAGGCATCGATTGAAATTGTGACGTGAGACAGAGAAGTCATCCATGAATATTTTCATACATTCTTCCACCATATCTGAAAAGATTGTCATCATACATCTTTGGAACGTAGCTGGAGCATTACACAGCCCAAACGACATCCATCTAAATGCATAGGTACCATATGGGCATGTGAAGGTGGTTTTCTCTTGATCTTCCAGTGCTATGGCTATTTGATTATATCCTAAGTATCCATCAAGGAATCAATAAAATGTTTTTCCCGCTAACCTATCAAGCATTTGGTCATGAAAGGTAAGGGAAAATGATTTTTCTTTGTCACTTTATTAAGCTTCCTGTAATCCATACATATGTCAACCCGTGACTGCTCTAGTAGTGAGGAGCTCGTCATGTTCGCTTTTAACCACGATCACACCACCCTTTTTTGGCACAAATTGCACCGGACTGACCCATGAACTATCGGATATAGGATAAATCACTCCTACATCCAACTATTTTATAATTTCCTTCATGACTACCTTCTTTATGATCGGGTTGAGCCTTCTTTGGGGTTCTACCGAAGTACTGTGGCTATCTTCTAAATTAATCTTATATATGCATATGGTAGGGATAATTCCCTTCAACTCTACCATTTCCATCCTAGAGCCTTTTTATGCTGTGACAAAACATTCAACAAACTATTCTCCCGTTCGGAGGTTAGATTGGCAGAGATTATCACTGTAAAGTTTTATTACTTCCTAAGTATGCATACTTCAAATGTGATGGAAAGGTTTTAAGCTCCAAATTCGGTACATGTTGTAAAGATGATTCTGGAGAATTAACTTTATCAAAATCTAAAGGTTCAAATTTCGTTCCTGGTCTATTATAGAGGAGCCTCGATTGTTCCTTTGTCTTTCCTTCATATTGTACCTTGGTGTCGTTTTAGGGAACCCATTGTGTATCTTATTTAGATTTCTGTTACCAGGGTCATAATTCTCAGAATTGTCTTCTGAAAATAATTTGTCTAGGTCAAAGTTTTCTTGTTCATGCATCTCGATTATAGGGTCATGGCATAAAGTGTTGTATTCGTTAGCTTTAGAGATTCATCGTGTCCAAGGATTGCCTTTTCCTCCTCTTCTATTTTTCTAATGTATTGGCATTCCTCTAGTCATCCACATATTTCATGGAATTAAAGACATTGATTGTGACACTTTGCTCTCATTCTGCATTGTGAACTCTCTATTTTCACAATCTATTACGATTTTCCAGTAGCTAAAAAGGGTCATCCCAGAATAATAGGTGTATTTTCATCGGCTTTGCAGTCCAAGATGAGGAAATCAACTGGAAATACGTATTTGTCCACCATTACTATGACGTCTTCTATTCTGCCCTCGGGCCGCACATAAGACAGATCGTCCAGCTGTAGGATCATTGTGGTTGGACAAGCGTGATACCCTTTTAGTTTCATAAATATGGACTTTGGTATCAAGTTTACACTTGATCCCAAATCAACAAGAGCTCGTCCTACAAAGTCATTACCAATTGAGCATGGTATTATAAAATTGCAGGGTCTTTTTGTTTTGGTGGGAGTTTGCTTACTGCAGAACATATTTCTGTTACCGTGGCAACATGTTCTACCTTCTCTTTTTTGTAATGATGTCTTTAAAAACTTGGCATAGGAAGGCATTTGTTTGATGGCTTCAAGTAAGGGCACGTTTATATACATCTGGTCCAGAACGTCAACAAATTTCTTGAACTGGATGTCATCATTATGTTTCTTCAATCGTTAAGGAATCTCTAGCCTTGGCTATGAATTTCTCATTATCTGGACGATGCTTTTCTGAGCCTTCATCATTTTCCTTTTCTTACCGCGATTCATCTCGTTCCTCATTTTCAGCTTGTTCATCTGGTTGTATTATGCCATGGCGAGAATTGTTCAGGTGTTCTCCCCCAAACTTGTCATTTTGGTTGACATGTGTTCCACTCCTTAGTGTAAGTACACTACATTGCTTCTTTCTATGATGCTTAGTGATTTTAGTATCACTCGAGAGATTTCCTTGTGGGAGAGAATGTAATGTCGTAGCAATTTGGCCCACTTGATTCTCCAATGCTCTTAAAGATGAATTATGGCTTTGTAAAAGTGTGGCTTGGGTTTGTAGCAAATTTCCTTGATTTTTAATTGTTATAGAATGCTCGTGCATCAAGGTCTTTGTTGAGGCCATGAAATCTTTTGTCGATGCCATAAATTCCTACAATGACAACTCCAAAGAGTTAGTATTGGAATTAGTATTAGATGAAGAAGTTGTACCTTTATTGTTTTTCTAGGGCAGCTGATGATGATGGTTCTGGAAATGTCGATGGTCTGAGTTGCTTTAATGTGGCCTACTGTAACTTGCTGCTTGATTATTATTGTTCCCTTGATTACTCCATGAAAAGTTCGTATGTTGTCTCCAACCAGGATTGTACGTGTTTGAATAGGGGTTATTATTGCTCCAGTTATAATTGCCCAAAAAATTAGTGGACTCATGGTTTTCGGGACATTCACTCTCATGATGGTTGTCGTGAAAAAATATGCATGCTCTGTTGGTCACCTTGACTTCTCTTACCTCATTAGGACGTTGCAATTTTTTCAACATATTAGTTATGAAAGAAAGCTGAGTAGCTATCGAATCCTTACCCTCTAATTCATATACTCCAGATGTTTTTCTGCTGGTTCCTAATCTTATATTTGGGAATTGATAATCATTATTCGCTATTTGTCGAGGATATCAAAGGCTTCCTCTGGTGATTTGTCAAGTAAGGTGCCATTTACTAAGGCATCTAACATCATTCGAGTAGGTGCATTAACTCCGTTGTAAAACATCACTACTTGAGTCCAGTCATAAAATCCATGGTTGACACATTTGCGAAGTAGACTTTTATACCTATCCCAACATTCGTACATTGATTCATCATCTCCCTGGCGAAAACTTGCAATATCATTGCGAAGCTGTGTATTCATATTAGGCGGATTATATCGAAGTAGGAAATTCTTGCATAAATCTGCCCATGACTCCATCGAGCCTGAAGGAACTCCACTGAGCCAAGCTCTCACTCTATCGCGTAGGGAATAAATGAAAAGTTTTAGTTTAAGCACATCTTCATGCACTTATTGTTGTCGAAACGAGTCGCATACTTCAAGGAAAGTACGAATATGTTGTCTAGCATCCTCATTGGGTGAACCACCGAATTGGCTGATATAATTTAGCATATTAAACATCACCGGTTTAAGCTCAAAATGAGTTGCTTATATCTCATGTGCCACTAATCCTGGATTGAGGTAATCAAGAATTGGGTTCAAATGATCTCGTATCACTCTTGGTCTTGCAACTTGAAGATTAATTGTTGCATCTGGATCGTCGTGATCTCCCATGTTGTTACCTTGTAATTGTAGTTGGTTTAAATGTTCTCTGGTTCTTTTGTAACGTAGCCTCTGTCTGAACGATTGTTTAACTTCAAGGTCGAATGGTTCTAATGGTTTACCAGCAGATCTCAGGGTCATGCAATAAAAACCTACAAAAGAAAATAATAAACTATGTTAGACTAGATAAATATAAGGTGAAAAGAAAAATTGTTATGGTGAATAAAAATTTCGTCAGTTGCCAATCCCCGACAACGACGCCAAAAACTTGATCGATTGTAAATGTATATGCTAAGGCAAGCAATTATGTGCAAGTATATACAATCGAATCAAGTAATATAGGGTAAGTGAGTTATCGTCTCCTCAGGGATTGGTCTAGAATTTTAATCTTGACCATAACTAGAACTAGTTGTCACAAGCTAATTCCTACTATCTTGTCAAACTAAAAAGCTAATATTAATAAAACAATGAAATACTATAATGTATGATTGCATAAAAGTTTGGTCCAATAAAAATAAATATGCAGACTATTGAAATAAACAAAATAAAGACAAGTGTCGATTTAAATATAATGCAAACAACCTCACATAATCAGACTTACCACAGAGCACTTATGCTAATCTTTTGCATTGACAACAATTATTCTAAGTCTATAATGAATTATTATGACTTGCTTAAGTTGCCCGACAGGATTACTAAGTATTCTTAGATATTTGCTATGACAATACCACTCAGCGTTAACTACAACCCTTGGTTTGTCAGACTGTTATTGTAGCAATACCTCTCAGTGTGAACTATAGTCGTTGTCTATCCTACTCTAGCGTCTATCCCTTTTATTCAATTGAAACCCGCTCCTTATCTCTAAGGTAGACAAGTTAGAACATCACCATCCCGGATCCATTCCATTGTTCACGTAGATCTATATTAATTCTCTCGAATCTAAGAATCGTTATCTAGACAAAAGGCGATCTCTCGATGCTCTTACAGTGTCAAGGTAAAATATTTAAACAATGAACAAAACAGTCATGAGAAAAAGCATAATTCATCATTCATAAAATAGAAAATAATTGTCTAGGTAAAACAAAGATTAACACCAAGTAAGAAAGTCATGGTGCTATCAAAAAGTCATCCAAGTATCATCGTTTAATACAACCCAAACATATAAAGAATTCAAGAACAAAGGAAGAATGACACCCAAAACCGGGGGCTCTACCGTGACAATTCTGATCAGCACCGCGCCTGCCTTGGTGATCAACCTCTCTCGAGACCCGATCACTGCTCTGCTACAGTATGGCTATAGAGGACACCAAGGAAGGTCGGTTGGTAAACGGTGGGAAAACACTGTAGTTGCTCGCTCACACCTTTAGCAAAGCTCTTCTCTCTTTTTCCTTGCCTCCTCTCTTTGGTGGCTACGATTGGATATTTGTAGGGAGGAATCTCCTACGGTTTCACATGATTGGAGATTCCTCAAATAACCGTTATTATTCATCCAGACTAAAAAAAGAAAGGCGGTTGGCGGCTTCCAGAATATTTAAGGCTTGCTTGCACGTAAGGAGGTCATCCAGCTGGCATGTGACATAGGCTATTTTCGTCATATCCGCTTCAGACTTTTCAGATAAACCTTGCCTTGGCGAGATAAATCTTCTCCTCACATTCTTCTCTGTTCCATTGGCCCTTGCAAATTACGTTGTCGCGAATGAAATGTTCTTCCTCTGTAAGTTTCCTACACATAAACAATCCACACAAACCCTTTCTCCTCAGCAGCATCAGTTAAACCAAATAAATTTTGCTGAAGAAAAACTTATCCACCACAAGAAAATATAACCTAAATACAACTAAATGCAACTAAAATGTTGTTCATACTTAGTTTAGACGAGCAATATCTTAAGTGAAGAGACTAGAAATTGAGTCTTTTTATGGAGTTATCAATAACCCAAACATTTATTCTAGTATCATCTCAAAAATAACATGCCTACCCTTAACAACTTGATCAAAGAGAATATCATCATTCAACTGTATCTTACACTTCCTTAATACATATAAATAAATCCTTATCTCTCTGACTACATCTACTTGACAAGGAACACAACCTTAAATCTTCATCAGATATGATCAAGACATACACTTTACGAAATCGAACAATCTTTTCATATAACCTTACATATCTTCTAATAAATATTCATATATTCCTCATTACCACTGAGAATTGAATTTTTTTTCCTTACTTCTATATCAAACTTATAGTTTACACCTCCATATAATCTTTGTCATACTTGATCTTTTAAACTCTATCTTTAATTTCCTTATCTATTTACTTCATATCTCTAATTCTTATCTTTGATTACCAATCTTTATCACATCTTCATAACTTTAATAATCAATTCTACTTGCACAAAGCCTTATTCTTTCAAAATCCTTATTCAAATTACAATACACATATTCCGTTTATCATCTCAACTTTTCTACTACATCTTTAGCTTCCTTCAAATATATGAATCCTTATCTAACCAATCATATACATCCTTTTTAATCGGAATAACTCAACAGTAATTTACTCAACTTATCAAACCCGTACTCTTGCTCATACACATTACAATTTCCTTGGTTAAAACTAAAAAATTCTAACTTTATTTGTCTTATAAACTGATCATCGATGTACACTTTCTTGAATTCTTCTAAAAACAATAACCTCCTTGTAGACGGTAATTTTTACTGAAGACTCCTACAGTCGCACACCGTATACTTCTCAACCAAACGCAATCAACTTCATTTTTCTCGGCACCAAGTAACACCGTGGAGTTAGAGGACACAACAAACAACAAAAATCAAGAGTTTTAGTTCGGTTGGGACTCAAAAATTCAAACTAAAAATAACAAAATCATGGGATATAAATGGGCGGAAGAACACGATAAGAGGGGACTACTTTGGGAAGCCACAGAGATACCAAAATTCAAACCCTTTCGGAAAATATAAATCAAGAGAGAAGAAAGAAGAGAAGTTACCTTGTTCTCTATTGGAACCGGGGCCATTGACGCTACTTCATCGGACTAGAAACCGTTCATTTTTTTCGAAGAGGAAGAGAGATAGTCGAGATCGAGGTTCAGTCGACTTGTATTCATCGTCGATTTACGGTAACGATAGCTTACTTCTCTCTTTGCGCCGCAGTGAGGAAAGCAAAAGAAGGAGAGAGCACAGTTGAAAGAAATGAATTCATGCGTGAAATAAGGGTTTTTTTAAGTTTCATAGATTTTTTGGTTTAATTAGGACACTAGCCATTAAGGAGATCCTCCTTTATAGCGCTGAAATAATGTTTTTATTTCTTTCAATTTGGTCACTAATTGCATTTATTTTTATTTTGGAATCTCTATCTTACTTTATTTTAATTTAGTTAATTCAATTTTATTATTTATTTATTTTTTCTTTCACGGTTTTAGTTTAAATTTTATTTTATTTTTTTAACTAACTCTTTTACTCTTTTACTTTTTTATTTTATTCATTTCATTTTCTTAATTTATTTTAATTTATTATTTTTGTTTTTTTACTAACTTTTAATTATCTCTGTTACCTATTTTATCTTAGAATATTTTTCCTCGTATTTGTTTTTATTTCATTATCTAACATTTTGTGGTATTTTTAGTGGTAATTTTAATCGATCAAAGGTAATTATTCGAATCGATGTTTTAAATTTTAATTTTAATTTTTTTATTTTCGCCATAAAGACAACCGAAAAATTAATTGGTACCGAAAGGGCGGTTCAAGGGTGTTAATCCTTCTTTGACCATAATCGACTCCCGAACCTGACACATTTATGGTGAAACGTAGATCAGGTAAGATGGTGTTCGACTAGCCCAGGTCTTGTTTTAAAATGATCGATGGAGACTCCAAATCATTTTTTCCTAAGTCGAAACCCAATTCCGGGTCCAACCGAAAGACGATTGCGACACTCATCAATCGATTTTTTAACATTCTCATAATAACGTTTATCCACTATACTCTAATTTGCCCACGTAACAAAGAAACTACTCTATTTCAGAAAAATAAAGACCCTCTAATGTTATTCTGACGTGATTTAAACTTCTTGAAAACAACCCTTTATCTTATAAAGGCACTTCCTGAGGTGTTCACTCTTCATCCAGCCTGGCCAGGGCAGGTGAATTGCTACCACCATTAGGTCTATTACCACTCGCTTCACTTCGAAAATTCTCATGGTTAGACGTTAAATATAACATAACAATTTAATTCTATTAGCAAGACAACATACTCCTTACACTATCAGATCAGAAATTTTTCACTGTGTTGCCATGTATACATTTTAAAACTCTTTTAACTTCGATTTAAGCCTAGAATCGGTTAAACCTTAGCTCTAATACCATTAAATGTAACAGCCCCAACCCGTATCCGACCCGGATACAAGTCCGAGGTGTCACATTGACATTTTAAATCGTTCATTTTTACAAAATGGCTGAAATTCAAATTCACATTAAAATAAACTGAATAGTTTAATTTAAATACAATCATATATTTTTACAAACCAATCAGAGCATTTTCGAATCAAATTTCTAATTTCATGCCAACTACATTTATAATAAAAAAATACAAATCATTCAAATGCTTTTCTAATCTGATATTCGAAAAGGAGAAGCTGACATGTCTTGTTAACCTTGCTCCTCTTGCTTCTCAGAACCTACGTGTGAAACACTCACACGCTAAGTCGTTGACTTAGTGTGGCATATAAAATGTATAATGGAAATTTAATTACTTAACAATACATACAATAATATCATACAACACCGTATAACAATTCATGTAACAAATGCATACATACACATATATTATCATTATCAATATTACTTTCATTAATTCCTTTTATCACATGTTTTTATACTTAACATTTGTAACCATCATATCATACATTTAACTAAGCAATATACACAACATCACATAAATCCTATAATACATTTCACAAAACAAATCATATACATCACATACAATGTATTTGTTTTTATCTCTTTATTAGCCCATGTACACTTCTGAGAACGAAATATATTTGAGTGCATTGAGGTTGTGCACAAATGTTGTTACCACAGCTCGTATAATTTCACTGAAGTACCACATAGAATGTCTCGAATGACCACATAGATGTCCCAAAGGAACACGTAGAAATGTCCCAAAGGAACACGTATAAATGTCCCGAAGGACCACATATATGTCCCGAATGACCACATAGAATTCTCCTTAAGAACCATATATATATTCCAAAGGACCAAATATGTGTCTCGAAGAATCGCATATATGTTCCAAATTATTACATATATGTCTCGAAAGACCACGTAGAATCCTCGACTCTTGGCATGCCAACTATACCCTAGCTCTCATAACACATAACATGGGCATTATTATTTATATTCGTCATATAATCGCATAGTCAACACAATCCCCACATATACATGTACTCATATAGCTCATATCATTTCTCATATTCATATAGTCACATAGTTCACTTACACGTAGAACATTTTCATATGATTCATATTCACATGTCTCATGGCTTATATCTTGTTCTTATATCTTCTGATAGACATATATTCACATGTCCTTGACACGTGACTTATATCATCTATTTATATAATCCCTTATATCCATATCATATTCTCATGTAATCATATAGATCATTTAACATATACAATAACACATAACACATACACTCATATTCAAGTACTCTAGCACACATAATAATCATATCAAACACATGCTTATATTCATGGATTCATGCATTCTAATATAAGAAATAGACTCGTCGCAAGTCTTATTTTCGTAACACATCATATACCAACTAGTATGCACCCACCTTAGCCTTACTAGTCTAAACAATACACCTATCTCTTTCTTGATCGATCTTATCTCGCTGACTCATCTGATACTTGCTTCTACTCGATATCTACACGATACATATAATCGAGACGAATGTCTTAATTCGAGTCACAATTAATCAATCGCATATAACACAAGCTATACAAAGTAATTAATACCCCATTTCCATGTGAGTAGTATCGGTACCCAAGGTACAATACCGATACTTCTACCCTACAGTATCAATACCCAATTTCGATTATGGAATTCATCTTCAAAATGGTACCAATACTTGCTCAATGGTATCGATACCCCTAGTATCGATACTACTCCTTCAGTATCAATAATACTCATTCAGTATCGATACTACTTAAAGATTCAATTCACTTTTACCTTATGGTATCCATATTGTTCATACAATATCGATACCCAGACCCAAATACCACATTTATTTACTTTGGAGTATTGATACTGTTCATCTAGTATCGATACCCCTTGCCCAGAATTTACTTGTTTTACTGAAAATTTCTCAAAGCTTACTTAACTTCCACTCTTTTAACTCCTTTCAACTCATTAAACTCAAGTATACTTATTAAAACTAAATTATATCACTTAAACACACTTAAACATCCAAAATACTCATAGAACCATGGGATATCAAAATCACACCAATTATCCAACATGTTCTTAATACACTTCTATTACTTATAACTTCTTAATTAGAACCTTGACAAGTCAAATATAACCTCCAACTTCACTTATTCACTCTTTCTCATAATTTCACTTAAGAACTCTTTATACAAAATTTCTCATATATTGTAACTCTGTTAATTTCTACTTCTCTTATAGCTTCCTTAAGCTTTATTAATACCCAAATAATCAAAACCCATCATAAATTATAAGCAATAACCAATTTGAGCATTCCTTACCTTAGCCAAGCACTCATGAGAGAGGAGAAAGTAATGATGGAGAAAGGATTATAGACTTCTATGATAATTTCTCTTACCTTCCACGTGTTTATAAAAACACCCCTAATGAATATTTAATTCTTTTACTTGTCAATTGACTACTATACCCTTTATCTTTCCATCTTTACTAATCAATCTCACTCATATAATTTCTTATTAAATCCATGAACTTTTTAATTTTTCATAAATTGATCACTAAGTTTCAAAAACTTACGTTTTAGTCACTAGCCCGTTTTTTGGGATGTTACGAATTCCTCATATGTCATTGGAATTGGATTGATGTGAGATGCCCCACATTGTTTATTCTGGTAGGAAGGTTCATGTTTAAGTGAACATCTTGTAATCAATGTCTTAAGGTTTTATTGGTAGAAAATGTTTGTTTTGCGTCTAAGATGACTATGGTGTGACTTTATTGGCTCAATGAAAGGTAATGGAATGGATTTTTGTGTATCAAAAGGATAAATCCAATGTTTTAAGGTCTCAAAGAATGTTTCAAGGTCTCAAAGAGAGGGAATGTCAAAATTTGGTCATTTGGTAGTGATCATGAATTATTTTGGGTCAAGAATCGAGGGCTTTTATTTCTGGTTTTGGACAGGATAAGAAAGGTAAAATCATGCCATATGTTAAAAATCTATAATTCTTGAAGAATTAAAAGAATATGTAATTCATTCGATATTCTAAGAACTACAGATTTAAAATTCGTTCAATTGTTCAATTTTAGAATGTAGCATAATTTCAATCATTAAGACTAAAAATATTTAAGCACATAATAAAGATAGAAGAAAAACGAGTTCAAACAAAACAATGCTCTCGATGCAAATGGTAGATGCAATGCCCCCATTCTTCTTCGATTGTCCATGCCCAGAATCCATCAGATTCTGGATCTTGCACTTTAGTGCCTTACAGTTTTCAGCGAAATGACTAGAGCTTCCTATGTGATATCAACATTATAGACCTCAGGATACAGAGACTCTTTTCTCAAATCATCCTGAAAGGCTCAACCATACAACCAGTTGAACAAGCTCCCACCATACTGATTTCAGTTTCCTCTTTTAATTGTCAATGTGGTTAGGACCACTTTATCGAATCCGCCACGGATTAACTCCATGTCTTTATGAATGATGCATGTGAAAATGCTTAAAAATAAAATACATATACAAAATGCAAAGATGCAAATGCAGATGTAAAAATGTTGATCCCAACGATGAATATCTTAGAATAATTTTCACTAGAAATAAAAGCTTTCACATTACAAGACAGTCCACTTTACAAACATGCCTTTGCTTAGATGGTTAAGTCTGAAGTGGATCACTGATTCATCTTGGATATTCATCCTAAAAAATGATCCTCCTCAAGCGTTCTGTAACCTAACTCCATTAATGCCCGGCGGTGCTGAAGTCAATGTGTCACTCCTTGATAGTTGGTGATGAAATGATCTTAGATAAGACTCTACTGCTGGATTACTCCTCTGATAAGTGGATAGTCATTTTAGTCTCGAATATTGCACAATCTTCGACCTCACTACTTTGTCTCGGGTCTTTGTATTTGGAACTGATGCCCCTCAATGCTCTGTAAACTAACTCCGTTAATGCCTCATCGGTGCTGAAGCCATTGCGTCATTCCTTGATGACTAGCGATGACATTATTGTATATAAGATTCCACTACTGGATTACTCCTCGAATCAGTGGATAATCATTTCAGTCTCGAATATTGCACGATCTTTGAGCAAGTCTCATTCTTGTACTCTGAACTTCTTTAAGCCCTCGGTGCATATCTGTGTATGCGACTGCTTGATTGAAAATTTCTATCTCTTATTGTGAAAAGTTTTCTCTCGATATCCCTTTGCGGATCAACACTTTCGTATTATGTTATACCGATGAAATGCAATGCAAAGAAGGATGAAAATGACACACACAAAAGAAAAGAAATTAGTTAGTACGAGCAAGATAATCAATAAAATTAAATATGTTATTTAAAGATAAATATAACACCTACCCCGTCATGATATCTACCCGAGCATGCTTTTATTAGATAGTAATCCTACCTAGACATGCTTTCTACCCACAATGATTTATTTTCAAGAAATTAATTCTAACCGCAAGGTATCTAGTTCATATATTGTTATTCGAAAAGAAATATATTCTACAAACTTAAAGCAAAAGGTAAGAGTTTAGAAACGCTCATCCTTTGTGTCCACCTAATTTTGGGTACCTACTAACGGACAAAGGTACGATATGGCTATACCTAGGGTGACCGTTTTACAGTTCACTATATGCATGGTTTCGACACTAACAGGAAAAGGGTACTCAAATTATCCTTGATGTCGGTGCCCCCTTGGGCTGCTAGATCCTCGATCCTCACCCATTACAGGTTTCGAACGAAATGAGTTCAATTCGAGGGGATTCACTGTCTTATACCCATACGAGGAATAAATCCCTACGAAGGTATAAGGTATGTATCCCTTGGGTTATTTGCTAAAACTCATACGAAGAATAAATTCTTACGAGAGTAAAGCATTCACCCTGGCTAATTTGGATCGAATCTCGTGTATAGAGCTCATGTTATGTAAATGCACGTGATGTGTGTGAAGAGGAACGTACCTACCTTTGACTCAAAAGGAAAACAAAACAAGACAAAAAAACTTGATACAACCTTGACAGAGCTGAAAATCGAAACATTAGTATGAAAATTTAAAGAAATGAAGAAATTAAAAAAACTTCAATAAATGGATCATAAGTTAACTATAGACTCGAACTCATAGTTTCCACCACAACGACAATGAGTAAGCGATATACAACCTGACTCTCTAAAAAAACTCTCCAGCAGAGTCGCCAAGCTGTCATAACCATTTTTTTGATAAAATAATTAAATATTATTTTAAAAAGATTATGACTTTAGTTTAGAAAATTGGTCGGTTTTGAATTGATTTGAATAAAATGGAAAAGAGTCATCATCGACCTTTGGGTTAGGTAGGTCGAATATCTAAAAACGTCTTTTAAAACAATTTTAAGGAAAAAATCATTTTTAAGACAAAAAAATTGGTCTACGTTCACAAAGATTCAATTTAAATGGGTTCATGAGTCGATTACATGTGGGGAAGGATTAGCACCCCCACAGCGCCCAAAATTGGTACTGTGTCGCTTACATGTTGTCGTAATGGTGGAAGTTGTGAATCGAATATAAAGTTAAAATATGATCTATTTATCGAACATTGATGAATTTGCTTCGAATTAATTATTGTTAGAGAAAATTCTTTAACTTGAAAAAACCTCGAAATTAGCAATCATCCGTCGGGAAAGCTATTTCGACTATCTCTTATCCATAAAAAATATTATCTCTTTGATAAAATACGAATCGAATATAAATTGAATATTGACAGTTACGTAAAATAACGAAAATTGTCATTTAAAGAATAATATATTGCATTATAAACAAGATTTAATTAGTAAAATAACTGATATTTATTTCAAGTTCCCATGTTGTAAAATGACATGTCGGGTCGCACCACTTCGACAATGTGATGCTTTCCATGCTCATTTTATGCATACGTGTTCTTGAAACGATTCGAATATTTCATCCATGGATAAAATGTAATGTAAATAAATGTAATTAAAAATACAAAATAACGTGTTTACATTAAATGAAACTAAAAACATTATCTACATAATACACATAACCATAAAATATGTAAAATACATTCATACATAAATGACTAAAATAAAAATAAGTAAACATTACAAAGCAAAATGAAATCATTAAAATATAAATATTTACAGGACTAAAATAAAATTAACAGAAATTAAAAGGGTTGAACAGTAAATACATAACGTTAAAGGACCAAAATAACAAATACAGAAACTTAAAGGACCAAAAACAAAAATAGAAATTTAAAAGGTCCAAAATAGTAAAAACATACATTTAAGGGATTAAAATAGCAAAATAGATAATTAAAGGACTAAAATAGTAAAAATAGAATCTTAAAGGGTCTAAAATGGTCCTAACAGAAAATAAAAGGGTCTAATAAACAAATATGAACAAATTAGAGCCCTAATAATCAAATTAAAATAAATACAGGGACCAAAAAAAAAATAACCCATAAATAATATTTACAGATTAAAATAAAATAAACAAGAAACATGGAGGACTAAACAATAATTAAACCTAAATACAACAATGACTAAATAAAATATATACAAATGTCATGGCCAAATTCAAATATTAACAAAAAAATACATAATATGTAAAAAAAATACTAAAATACAAGTATTGAAACAGTAGTGCTCGAAATAAAATAAATCAGAACTTCATTAACTGACTAAAAAGTAAGATTACAAAGGATCAGGACTTAGAGTACTATTTACCATTAGCATGAAAACACACTGAAGGTCCTAGGCAAACGATGTCGTTTCGCCTATATATATATATATATATATATATATATATATATATATATATATAATCTCTTAGGCCAAAAAATGGCCACCCACCTCATTTGTTCGGTTTCAAACCGAGAGAGGAGAGAAAGAGTATTTAAACTCTCTCAAAATCCCTCAACAGAGAAAGGAAAACCGCCGTTCACCTACGATTCCCGCGGCGGCACACGGTGGCCGAAGAGAGCCGAACACCCCAAATGAAACATCCATTTGCCATTAACCCAGATCTCACCCTAGTTTAGCCTAAACCCACTAATTAGCCCTAGATCTAGAGAGATTACCTCTCGACAAACTTGGAAAACGGCGACCCTTGGTATTCCACGGCCTCGGATGAACCAACCTCCTCGGTAAGCTCTCTATCCTCTCCTCTTTCTTTTGGTTCGAATGATTTTTTCTTGCCTTTTTTCTTAGTTTTTTTTTTGAGTAGGTTCTCCCTCTGTATTCCCCCCGAATTTCTCCTATTCTCACCGAATCCCCATTCTCTCTGCTCTCGATTCTCCTCCTTTTGGTGATATATCTTCTTTCTTTTTTATCTTCTATGTCCTCTCTTGGATGGATTTGATAGCCTCGATGTAGGGTAATAATATCCTATATTTTTAGGATAAGATTTTCTTATTTTATGACTTTGATGGGCTCTTGCTCACTGTTTGATAGATGTTTGGCAGAAACCGGTCACTATTAGTGAAAACATCGATCGGTGGGACACTCAAAGGCGGCTCACGCATCGGGAGGAATGAACGGTGAAGTCCACATGCTGGCTTGGTGGCTGATTATCACTGGCGGTGGCGGTTGAGCTAGTACTTAGGTTTCAAACCCTAATCCCTTGGGCGATCTGGACCGTTGAATAGGTCCAGATCCAAGGGCTGAGATTTGGGTGGCTGGTAGCAGAAGAGAAAAAAACCCTAATCGGGTATTCAAGTTGGTCTGGGGTTGGGTCGATCCTGGGTCGGTCGGGTCTGGACTTCAACTGGGTTGGTCCGGGTTGGGCTTTGGTGAGCTTGTAATATGGGCTTGGATGTAATTGGGTCACTGGTTTGTGGGCTTGAATTTAGGCCTACAAAATGTAATTAAGTATAATAATAATAATAATAATAATAATAATAAAATAATTTTTTGTAGACCCGGACAAAAGCGGGTGTCTACCCTTATCATTAATGTGGATCGTATATTTATACAATACTATCATAAAATTTATCAGAATATGGATCACATTAATAAATCTTGAATCACGATTACTTTACAAAATCGACATATCTTCTCGCTAGTTATTTTAAATTCCTTTCTTCTACTATTTCTATTGTTTCTTTCTATTCTCAATCATAACATATTACATATGTGGCAGGATGACCTGCATCCACCCAAAAGGAAACTTCAAATCAGGACCCTAATTACGTAAAGAACGTGGGAGAAAAGGAATAACCGATCTTGTCTTATGAAATCTTATTTCCAGAACAATATAAAACCTTAAGAAAATCCCATAATTATGATTTTCAACAGTTGAACATCTCTGCAGTAATTTGGTTTTCCAGACTTGGTACGTTAATGAAACACCTAGTTATACCAGGTTATCAGTTGTCTAACACTTTTTTTCAGCTTTCAATTTTTGAAACAATCAAAAGCTTTCGATTGAATGAGAATGATCTAAACCTAAATTTCTAGGATCACATAAAGCTACTTAGAGAAACGTATAGAAAATCAAACATGTACAAAAAGATCACAGTAGTAACCTTCTCTAATAATTATCATTTTTATCAGATTCTTTTGTAATTATTGGAATAGATAAATGAAGATCAAAAGTTGATTAGCCAAATATTCAAATGACAAATGACAGGAGCTACGGATCACAAAACATGTACCAAAAATTGGACTCTTTACAAGAAACATGGGTAACGCGACAGATTCCTACATAACAGAGCAACAAATAATTCATTACAAAAAGATTATATAAATTAAATTCCAGTATGGTGTGAATCATTACAAAATGTAAATTAAATCAATTAAATACTATCGGTAATTGAAAATGAAAGAATTACTGATAAAGAAAGTATGAATCACAAACATTTGTAGAAACAAATGAACATGCAAGTGATCGCCCTCCTTGATTCTTCTTTCAGAGTAAAGAAGGAAGCTGACTGCATCAGTTCAAATCCACTGAATACCAGATGAAATTCAAAGAAATCAGAGAGAGTAAATACACTCTGTAGAATCAACCAGTTTTACTATCTTATAAACAAGCTGTAGCACACAAACTGCAATTATGAAGAGACCAAATCATGATAATGGGAATCCCACTACATATCGCCAATCGTACTTTCTCTCTGTTTTCTGTCTCAGAAATTTAGTCTTTTACATAGATTCAATTCAAAGAGGAAATTCGCTTCCTAAAATCAACTTGTTTCATTATCCCAGAAACAAATTGTTATCAAACGAGCCGGTCAATCTGAGGTACAAAAATAATGATATAATGTCCTACAAGTCTGGTTGGTTCTCTAGATGCCTCGAGACAATAGATCAAATCAAAGAAATCAATGTTCATTTTTATTCGTATGAAAATACTCCTGGAATCATATGAAATTCGAAGAAAATAGAAAGTGTAAATACAGTTCCTAAAATCAAACTTTCTTCGTTATCTTTTCAACAAACAGGTACCAAACAGATCTGCCATTCTGACAAAATCACGCCAAAATGACAATTACACGTCGATCTACAGACTTAGAAATTCCTGATGTAGTGTTGTGCTGATCTTATTTCAAGCGGCTAAAACAAAACAGTAAAATAAAAATGAGGGGAGTTTTGCCATTGTGAGAAAAAGAAAGGTAAAGAAAGTAAAGATTAAAATCAAAGTAAAAGAAATGGAAACCCAAATAAAGTTGAAAACAATAATGATGAAATCGCTTCAAGCTAGCTTTGTTTCAATTTCGTTTGATCATCGAAATGGAATTTTGCTCAGGGATTCATGTCGGTTATAGTCTACAAGGTCCAACCCAATTTAACATGCCTTTCTCTCTAGTAACCGATCTTTCCAAGTCACTCTCCGAAATTCGATTCTTGAATGGGCTAACCACAACTATTGTCATTAGAATAAACATAATTAAGTACTAGAAAGGCCAAACTCAAAATATGTTCTCTCGTCAAGAATCAGATCTGATCTCGATTTTTCTTAGCGGACCACCGTTAAGTGTGTTCACAGGAAGTCGAATTTACCACAGGCCGATCTTTCCTCCCAACTATAAATTAAAACAACATCTAGACCAACGAACTTTTTTTTATTCGAAAGTGTTTTAATTTTGTAGGTAAAGTCGATTGAAAAACCAATAAAACAAAAAATTAAAAATGTATCCGAAGGTATTTTAATGTTTTTCAATTCTCACATATGAAATTGAGTCATCGCTAGCTCTCGGCTAATAAAGAAATTAGCTAAGAATGGTGGAAACCATACTTAGCATAGTTTATAAAAAAAAGGTAAAAAAACGTAAAGTAAAGAAAGTGTAAATGAAAAGAAAAATAACTCTGATTGAAATAAAGAAAATAAATTAAATTAAAGATAAAAGATATGATGTTAAGCTTACCCCATGAAGGGTATTTATAGGCTTATAAATCCTAAATATAAAAAGGAATTGAAAATAAAAGATAATTCATATGTTTTCAAATTCAAACTTCAAAACTAAATCCCTAAAATATCTCTCTAGATCATGCTAATAGGTTGCTTCCATAATCTTCCTCCTTATAGAAACTGCCATGTCAGACCCGCGTCATGCCCAAAGTCAGACACGCGTCATGCCCAACGTCGTGTCCATGTATCTAGTCGTCATTAGAAAATTAAAAAAATGCAGATTACATCATTTTTTGTCAATTCCAGTAAACATGTTACTACATAGAAAACATATGAAATAAAATCCAAATCAACAGTGATAAAGTCAAAAAAATTGGAGAATTAGCAAATAAAAAACGAAAATTAAACGCTCATCAAATTTCCCTCACTTGTCTCATACTTGTCCCAAGCATGCTTTAATCAAACTAGTTAAGTACTTAATTTACTTTCCTCTGTTTCGTTTCATACCAAAGCAAATTATGAAAGTCAAGCTCACAATAACCATTTGAATCAAAACACCAATCAAATGAATAAACACAAATAGAATTAAGTTAAACAAAATTGCAAATTCCAATCATTCATCAATAAAAAATTCAACCTAACTTAATTCCTCACAAGGATTCAATCCACTCAAATGTGTTTCGTGTGCAAAATACACTCAAAGTCAAAACAAGAATTTCCATAGGCTTGTAACATAATCAAATCTCCACCACTTAATAGAAATAAAGTGCAAAGATCATTGGGTCTTTAAAAAAGGGTGTAATGAGGATTAGGTAAAGGTAGGGAAAAGGCTAGAATTGGGGTTTGTAATCGAGAAATATAATTTCTACAAACGATTTAACCAATTCTACAAGCAAAAGAAAGATAAATGAAACACTCAAATATTTACATCAAACAACCATTTTTTTCTTTTTTTTTCTTTTTTTTTTCTTTTTTTTCTTTTCTTTTTTGACTTTTAATTTTTTAATTTTTAATTTTTTTTCTATTTATTTCTAATGTTGCCATTTTTTTCCTTTTTTTGGCATTTTTCTTTCTTTCTTTATGGAATAGGGTTACTCAAAAATTTCAATTCTTTGTCTCTACAAGGGTGAAAAGAGAGTAAAAACAAAAAGGATTAGGTTTAAGATTTAGGTGGAAACAAAGAAGTGAAAAAATGCCCAAAATGGTTCACTGATGGAGAAGAAAATGGTAGGCTCTTTTTTCGGGGGAAAATGATGTGAATCCTAATGCCCAAATAATATTAAAGCACAAAATTTCTTGTGTAGTCTCAAAATGTATCATGCCACAAGTTCTAGAGTTTCAAGATTTAGTTCGACACACTCAAACAAGAAAAAGAGAATAAAAATTAAGTAACGTGCTCAAGGCTCAAAATCTCACCAAAATGTGTTCATCAATTAAGTTAGGCGAAATTCAATCAACAAAATCAAAAGATGTTACAATGAAGTCAAATTAAATTCTTAATCAGGCAATTCAACTATCAAGAGTGTCCATATTCAAAATATTTACATGAACTTAAACGATCATAACATGCTAAAGATAATCGACGAAAATAAAAAATTTCAACCAAGTATTCAACCAATTCAATCAAGCATACAATCAAACAATTTCACAAGACAAGTAAGATGAAATTCAATGAAATCTTTACCCCCTCATTCAAATCGTATTGCCCCAATACAAAAATAAAATTGAAAGTGCAAGAGAAAGGGTAAAGAATACTCCTCATGGTCATTGGCGATGATGGCAAAAAAGGGTTGTTCGGTTGGGTTCGACTGCTCAAAGAAAAGTTGTCAGGGTGTGGATCAACCAAAGTTTCCTACAAAACCAAAGGGAAATACCATTAGTAATGGGTAACAAAAACAAACCCATTTATTTACCTCAAATTTTCTAATTCGGTTGTGGACGATGTTTCGTCCACGATTAATCGAAAAAAGGTAATTGTTGAACTTTTTATGTTTGAATCGTAACTTTATAAGTGAAGAAGAGAGAATATGAAGGAAAAATGAGAATTTACGACGCGATGGTAGGAACAAAATGAATAAGGGATCGAAACGGAGAAGTGGTGTCAGTAGGTGGAGCGTGGGACAAAAGGCCATCGGTGTTAAGGGCGAGTGGCTGTTAATTTGCTTTAAGATGGATGAGTTTATAGAAATAAAATAAAATGAAGAAAAAGGGAAACTGTCGAGTGACTGTTGCATTAAATAAAAGAAATGTGATGAAAAAGGGTTTAAAGGGCTAAAGAAATCACGTGGGTTTGGGTTTGTGTTTGAGTTTGGAATTTCTCTTGGAACAAACAAGGCTAATTTTTTTACAATAGTTTCGAGGGAGGATTTTTTTGGCGTTTGGATAGGAAGAGAAGGAGGTATTGGTTGATAAATCATGTTGATTCTTCTATTGTTTCTGTAACTAAAGTTCGGATGATCTCTCAATCCCAGACTTGAGGTGTTATCCTATAGGTTATAAGGCCTTTGAGAAGGTCCCGAAAAGTTGCCTACGGTGTTGACTTGTGCACTGGATTCATCTTGTAACATTGGTTAGTAATCTGTCGGATGATCCGACATTGTACAAACTTTTGCGACTCTAATTTTTCCTGAAACAAGCCAATTAACTATGTCAGTTAATTTATTCAATCTACTTTCAATCGAAATAGCACTTACTTCGTGAACCTGTTGGTTGGGTTCACTCGTTGATTTGAATTGTTGTGAATTAACTGCCATCGTTTTGATTTAATTTCTTGATGCATCTGGTGTCATATTGACGAAAGTGATGCCATTAGCGACATCTATAATTTTCTTTTCCACCGGAAGTATTCCTTCATAAATATATTGAAGGAGTGTCTGTTCGGATAAACCATGATGCAAAAAATTGGCACACAACTTTTTGAATCTCTCCCAATAATCGTAGAGGGTCTCTCCTTTGTCTTGTCAAATTCCCAAAATGTTTCTCCTCAGCTTGCTTGCTTTCACCGCTGAGAAATATATGTCAAGAAAAACACGTGATAAATCATCCCAGGTAGTAATAGAATTGGGTGGTAAATAAAATAATCATTCCTTAGCCGATCCAGTTAAGGAAAAAGAAAACGTTCTTAGTTTGATTTGATCCTCGAAAACTCCCTAGGGCTTTATACTGGAGCATACCATGTGAAATTCCACGAGATGTTTATGCGGACTCTCATTGGAAAGACCATTGAAGGTATGAAGGAGATGGATTAATCCGATCTTGAGTTGATAAGGGGTCTCTCCATTAGGAAAAGTGATACAAAGTGTCTGTTGTACAACGAGAGCTGTGACTAGCTCTTTAATCGTTCAATGTGCCATCAGTTCTGGTTTAGGTGTGAGTTTGCGACTTGTGCAATTGGAGTGCCTTCAGACACTAATTCTTTGTAGGATGGCATTTTGAAAGTGGATTCCAGATTTGAATGTTGCTTACTTTGTTCTCTTTGTTGTTTCTTTCGTTAAAGCGTTTGGCCATGGGTTCTACAAGCTCTTACTTCGATCTCCGGGTCAAGTTCTACTAAATCTCTTGGCCCCTAGTCATAAAATAAAAATAAAAATATAGATAGGTAATTTACTGAAGTCCTCGATAATGACACCAATTTTGACTAGTGTTGTTTTACTCACCAAAATAAAATAAATCATTTTCTTAAATAAAATAAATGAAATTAAGTATAATATAGTGAAAGAGGGTCGATTGACAACGACTTATAAATTCCTGATGTAGTGTTGTGTTGATCTTATTCAAAGCAGCTAAAACATAATGGTAAGATAAAAATGGGGGAGTTTTGAGATTGTTAGAAAAAAGGTAAAGAAAGTAAAGAATAAAACCAAAGTAAAAGAAATTGAAACGTAAATAAAGTTGAAAATAATAATGATGAAATCGCCTCAAGCTGGCTTTGTTTCAAGTCTGTTTAATCATCGAAATGGAATTTTTCTCAATGATTCATATTGGTTATAGTCTACAAGGCCCAATCCATTGTAACTTGTTTTTTCTCTCTAGTAACTGATCTTCCCAAGTCACTCTTTGAAAGCCGATTCTTGAATGGGCTAACCATAACTATTTTCGTTAGAACAAAAAGAATTAAGTACTAGAAAAGACCAACTTAAATTACGTTGTCTCATTGAGAATCGAATCCGATCTCGATTTTTCTTAGCAAACCATCGATAAGTGTGTTAACATGAAGTCGAATTTGCCACGGGCCGATCCTTCCTACCAACTATAAATAAAAACAATATCCAGACCAACGAGCTCTTTTTTATTCGAAAACATTTTAATATAGTAGGTAAGGCCGATTGCCAAACCAATAAAACATAAAATTAAAAATGTATCCCGAAGGTATTTAGTGATTTTTAATTTTCACATATGGAATTGAGTCATCACTAGCTCTCGGCTAATAAAGAAAATTGCTAAGCATGGTGGATACCATACTTAGCATAATTTATATAAACAAGGTAAAAAAATGTAAAGTAAAGAAAGAGTAAATGAAAAGAAAAAGAACTTTGATTGAAACAAAGAAAATAAACTAAATTCAAGATAAAAGTTATTATGTTAAGACTTACCCCATGGAGGGTATTTATAGGCTTCTAAATCCTAAAGATAACAAGGAATTCAAAATAAAAAAATAATCCTAAAAAATGAAAGATAATTCAAATGTTTTCAAATTCGAACTTAAAACTAAATCCCTAAAATATCTCTCCATATCATGCTGACTAGACTACTTCCAGAATCTTCTCCTTCTAGAAACTGTCACGTTAAACCTACGTCTTGCCCAGCATCGTGGCCATGTCTCCAGCCACGAACAGGAAATAAAAAAATGCAGATTGTGCCCTTTTTCTGTCAATTCCAGTAAACATGTCACTGCACAGAAAATAAATGAAATACAATCCAAATCAACAGTGATAAAGACATAAAATATGAGAATTAGCAAGTAAAAAGTGACCATTAAAAACACTCATCAGAGATTGTTGAGTTTGATCTTCCATAACAATTTCTTTTCTTAATTGGAGAATTATTCAAAATAATCTTATTGAGATTCTAGACTCACTTCTTGATTAACGACATGTATGATCACATGGATATCATCAAAAGAGATAATAGAAATTGAGTTATAATCCAATTCCTCCTCAAAATTAAATCCTTAAACCTTATTTCTCCCTCCAAACTCAATATCTTAAAAGATAGTGTTAGAGATCCCACGATAAAAGTATTTTTAATTATGAGATCATAAAACTTATAACCCCTGGACCACTCAAAATAACCAAAGTAGTTGTTTATTGTTTTAGAATTTAATTTCTCCTCATATGTCCCAAATTAACTTAAAAAAGAAAAACCCTTTGTAACATATTATTGTATCTTTTAAGTTGGACCCTTAACAACTACATTCTGATTTTTTACCCTTATCTTTATATGTACTTTTCAAGTGAGTACTTTTAGACTTATTATGCTTCAACATTTCTTCCTCTTACACACAATAAAAACGAGTTCATTTAGAGTTCATTTCTCCCTTTGAGTGTAGTAAGGTTAGAGGTAGGACTGGAAGAGTTGACTCTTTAAGTTTTTTTTAGGAAGTGATACTAAAATCACAAGAGCAAGTAATTTTTTAGAAAAAAAAAACTTAATCTTAAGTGTCTTAAGTCTTGAACCAATATGAAACATATCCATAATGTACTCCCTCACATTTCTTTGACCTTTATACTTTATAGACATCAAAGAAGCCAAAAGTGATGTCATTTAAACCTTATTGTTATTGGAAAAGTATTTCTCAATTTTGTCAAGGAAACCATTAGCCTTAGTAATCTTTTCAGATTATGTGCCCCTAAAGGCTTCTAAAATGTTGTGCTTCATGACCATTAAACTTATGCAATTTAAAAAAACACCTCTCAAAATCTCTTATACCAATTAACAATGTTATCCCCCATGAGAGGTGGAAATTATTCTTTCCTTAATGCAAAGTCTATGTTTAATCAGTCAAAACCTGACGTAAGTGCATTTTTTTCATTCCTTCATATTCACTTTCCTAAGTGCATTTTTCCATAGAGAAGATACTATGGTATCAATAAATAAAAATAATAATTTGAATATAGAACAAAATATAAATAAAACTAAAGCTTACATCTTAAGCAAACAAATAAATTCAAAATTATGGCTAATTTCCATCACAAGATACCAAACACTACATCAATATCAAGTCTTTGGACAGTAATATTAACAGTAAATGATACTCTTGTTGTAGTAATCAAACATGGACAATAAGCTATGTTGAACAAAATACTAATCTTTGGACTAATGTAATGCTCACATAAAATAAATACCTTATAATTGTCACATGTTATTACCACAAGTGTTTCTTGAAATCCGACCAAATATTAACTTTTATTTGGGTTAATTAATAAACGCATGAATCACAAGAAACACATGATCATCTTGATATTCCAAATAAATTAGTCTACACAAAAGAGGTCACTTTGGCGGTATTTTATTTCAACTAATATATCAAACTATCATAAATAATCATAATATGAATTAATTTGTTTCAAAATATATATATTCTATTAACCAACAATCAAAACTGAAAAAAAAGATGAATTGAATATATACATATATTGCATTAACAATATAAATCATGGTTATCAAAACTGGACCAGATCGGCCGGTTCAACTGGTTGAACCGTGAACCGGTGGCCTGTCCGGTCCGGTTACCTCACAAAACTGGTCTGGCAATGAACCGGCCGAAAACCGATAGAACCGACTGAAAACCGATAAAACCTGGGTGAACCGGCTGAAAACCATAAAAATCGGTTTGAACCGCCGATTCACTTTTTTTCTTTTAAAAAAAATTAATCCAAACGACGTCGTTTGTTCAACGAGCCAAGTCAAATTCGAGTATTACTGAGCTCGACTCGAACTCGAAAACTTTAAAAGTAAGCTCAACTCGACTAAAAAACTCACGAGCTAAAAATTATCAAGTTCAACTCGAACTCGAAATATAATATTAAAACTTGAACTCGAAAAGGCTCGAACTCAAAAAAAATTAGAAGTTCGATTGAAGCCTAAAATTTGAGCTCAATTGAAGCGAAAGAATAGTTCGCTATGTGCTCACCAAAAGGCTCCATGATTTTGAATGTCAAATTACCTCTATTATTTATAGAAGTAAGTTGGGATGCTCTTCTATGTTTCTTAGCCACGTGGGATTGTTTTGTTCTCATATTTTTACTCTTTAAACTTTTGGGATGCTCTTCTATTTTTCTTAGCCATATGGGATTGTTTTTTTTTAATTATTAAACCAAATGACATCATTTGTTATGATTTTTTAAGCCTCAATTTTATTTTTTTGATTATAGTTATATAATTATATTTATTATATAATATGTTTTACCTTAAATATTATGTTGTAGTTGATTTGAATCATTTTGTTTCACTTGATTTTATGGTTTTTAATTTATATATGTTATGACTTGTGATATTTTTATACCTTTTAATATTGTAAACTTAAAAAAAGTGTTACATATATATTAATATTGCTTTGAATATTATGTAAAATTAAAAAAAAAATTATTTTATATAAAATCAGGTTCAACCGCAGTTGAACCTGGTTGAACCAGTGAACCAGTACCTTCACCGGTTCAATGTCCGGTCCGGTTTTAAAAACATTGATATAAATAAAATCATTGAAATATTGTCAACCAATCAATTTCTCTTAATTTATCTTTCAATTAAATTAAAAGATAACCAAAATAATAATAAATTTTAATAAACTTAAACCTTATCTTAAGATATCAAGTACTCCATTAATATTTTATCTTTAGACAAAATATTCACCTTAAGTGATATCTGATGCGGTAATCAAACATTGACAATAAGAAGATGTTAAGCAAAAATCTTCATTTGGGTTGATTTATTACTTACACATCAAACCGAATAATTATCACATGTTTAGTACCAAAGTTGAAAATGCAATTATGTCAACTATTAATCTTCCTTTGGGCTAATTTATACTAACATGTCTTCAATTACATGTACATAACATGTATAAAATATTTTCCATAACTAAAGCCACTTTAATGACTTATTGCTTTAAGTAAGTCGTCTCAAAAGCAATATCAATATTCAAATTTAATATTTCTATAACACTCAAAGGTCAAATTTGAAATTTCTAATTACATTAGAATATCTTAAACTGTAACATCCTCAATACTTGGTTAGTGACTAAATTGTAAAACTTCAGAATTTAGTGATTAAAGTAGAATATTTGAATAGTTCAAGGGCTTATATGGAAGGCATTCATGAGGTATTGATACCTGAAGAACAGTATCGATACTATAAAGATGGTATCGATACCATCTTTGAAATAAGAATTAGAGAATACAATATGGGTATCGATACCTAGGCATGGTACCGATACCACAGTTAGGGAAGTATCGATACCCTATAAGGGGTACCGATACTACTTCAAATAGAAAATGAAATTTTGCCTTTCCTTTAGTTTAAGAAATGAAAAATCAGAATATGCTATTTGGAATACTTGTATGTATAAATGTATGATTATGTAGATATTGAACGTAAACTCATTCTGGAACAATCGAAGAATTAGAAACGGTTGAGAAAGAGATAAATTCTAGAATCGATTCGAATCAAGCGAGGCTAAGGTGAGTGCATACTATATATATAGTTCAGTGGAAATAAGACTTGTGATAAATCTATTTCTTATATTTGATTTCATGATTTCCTTTTTCATATACATGCATATGTTATGATTATAATGAGTACTTGCATAACACTTAAGTACTTTAATATGATACAATATGTAATGTCTGCAATCATAAGAGAACAAATCCAAGTATGTGTAATAAGAAAAGTGATCATATGTGTACATGTGAAGTGAATCATGAGTTTATATGAGAAGTGATAAAAGAGATATGAAATGTGAAATGTATCAATATTTAAGCCCATGTTATATAATATGAGAGCTTTAGGTATAATTGGCATACCAAGATTCGAGGGTTATAGTGGTCTTTCGGGACATAGTGGTTCTTCAGGAAAAGTGGTCCTTTGGGACAAATTTTAAGTGCACCTAATGGGAATTTATTCGAGCTGTGGTGATAGCTTTTGTGCACAACCTCATTGTACTCACGTACCTCCTGTTCTCAATAATGTTCGTGGGCATCCAAAGATAAATTTAATTGAAACTCTTATAAGAAGTTAAGTTTCATTTGTGCATGTTATGATCATATATGTTATAGTTTAGTAAATACATGCAGATTGGAAAGTTAAGATAGAATGATAGTAGTGCATGTTTCATGAATTCATTATTACATGTTCTTTTATGCCTTACTAAGTCTGTGACTTAGCGTGTAAGTGGTTTACACGTATGTACCAAGAAGTAGGAAGACCAGAGTTAAGGTCTAGAAAGACATCATCTATTTTAAAGCGATCAAATCAGAAATGATTTAAAGCAGTATGTCCTTTTGTTGTAATAATTATGTTGGCATGTAATTACAACTTAAATCATATATGCTCTGATCGATTTTGCAAACGTTTTGATGGTGTTTATGTAAATTATTACACTATTGGTTCATGTAAAAGTTATAAATTTTATGAGATTTTGTAAAAGTAAAAGTTTTTAAAAGTCAATATGACACATCAGACTCACATCCGGGTCAGATACGGGTTAGGGGTGTTATATTTAATGGTATAAGAGCTATGGTTTAGCCGGTTCTCAAAGTGAGAACTTCTGATCTGATATAATAGTGAGTACGTTATGTTGCTAATAAAATGATATGGTTATGTCTTATTAGTTTTCCGGACATGATAGTTCTCGAAGTGCAGCGGGAGACGATAGACCCTCTAAGAGTAGTAATTCACCTGCCCTGCCCAGGAAATGTGAAGAACATGCACCTTCTAGAGTGCCTGTGGGTGATCAAGATATTTTCTTCAGGACGTTGGACACTGTTTTGGTGTGTTTCCAACCTCCTGTTTCTTCAACTCAGAGAATGAATGTTGCGAATGAGTTGAATGGTTTAGAAGCTCTAGAATTTATAGGTGAAGCCAAAGAAGGTCATGTTTCTACGAACCTTTGGCTCAATGATGTAAAAGTCATGCTTGAGGGACTTCATTGTCCTAATTCGGAGAAGCTGGATGAAGTGGTCTCCTTGCTCCGAGGGCAAGCGAGAATTTGGTGGACCAATGTTACACTGAGGATGACTAGTGATCAGATAACTTGGTCCTTGTTTTTAGAGGAATTCAAGCATAAGTATATAGGAGATCAATTCATTCAATAGATGAAGCAAAAGTTTATGAATCTGAAGCAATGAAATCACACAGTGTATGAATATGAGTTTGAGTTTAACAAGTTGAGCCGCTTTGCTGCCAAACTTATTCCGGCAAGAATGATGCTTGTGAATGGTTCATGGAAGGCATGTGTTCAATATTAAAAGAAATGTAGATTGTGTTGAACATGTCCTCATTTCAAGAGGTGGTAAACCGTACTAAAGCTCTGGAAAGAGCTCAGCATGAAAGGTTCGGAGATCGAAGAGCTCAGACATCTAAAAGAATGGGTGCTTCTTCGAGTTCTGCACCAACAAAAAGAGGCAGAAATGCTGGTTCTTGACCCCAGGCTAGATTGGAGTCAGTGACATCCTCTGCAAGAGGATCAAATTATATGAGAGGCAGACAAACTCAATCTGTGGGATCTGGAACTAGGAGATCTAACCAGGGCCAAGTCATACAATGTCCACATTGTGGAAGGAATCATCCGAGAATATATAATGATTTCTGGAGCTTGTTTTAAATGTGGGGACATCGAACATTTTATCCGGGATTGTCCAATAATAGCCGATGAACCTGTAGAGTCGAAGAGATCTGCTTCTATGACTTGGAGAGGAAAGGGTAGAGGTAGAGGAATAAGTCAGCCAAATTCCTCTACTCAACAGGAAATACGCTCCACTACTCGAGTGTATAATCTTAAGACTAATAAGGATCGAGAAGACTCAGAGATTATAGCATGTATCTTTCAATTGTATGACAAGAGTGTTTTAGTATTGATTGATCCGTGCTCTACATATTCTTATATTAGTAGTACATTGGTGAGAGAACTACAAATTTAGTTAGAATCTATTAGCAATGATGTGATAGTGACTAATCCGTTAGGACACAGTACTCGGGTAAATAGAGTGTGTCGAGGGTGTCCTATATGGATTCAGGGAATTGAATTCCCTGTTAATCTGATGGAATTACCTTATGACAAATTTGATGTGATATTAGGAATGGATTGGTTATATTGTTACCATGCTAATGTCAATTGTAGACTGAAAAGAGTAACGTTGAGGAGTTTAGAAGGTGTAGAAGTTATTGTATTTAATGAATGATAGAATCCATTGGAAAATGTAATATCAGTGATTTTCGCAAAGAAGTTACTACTATAGGGACGCCAAGGGTTCATTGTTAAAATGATGGATGTTAGAAACAAAGAGAAAGGGATTGAAGAATTCCTATAGTTAGAGAGTTCCCAGATGTATTTCCTGTAGAGTTGCCAAGTTTACCTCCGGACAAAGAGGTGGAATTTCAGATTGAGATAATGCTGGGAACAGAGCCCATTGCAATGGCACCATACATAATGACCCAAAAAAGTTACAAGAATTAAAGATTCAATTATAGGAACTGTTGGATAAAGGGTTTATTAGACCAAGTGTATCATCTTGGGGAGCTCTAGTTTTGTTTGTCAAGAAGAAAGATGGTTCAATGCGTCTCTACATTGATTATAGGTAGCTCAATAAAGTGACCATCAAGAATAAGTATCCCCTCCTTAGAATTGATTATTTGTTTGATCAGTTAAAGTGAGCTTCAGTATTCTCCAAGATTGATTTGTGGTCGGGATATCATCAATTAAAGATTCAAGAGAAATATATTCCAAAGACGGCATTTAGAACGAGATATGGTCACTATGAGTTTATTGTGATGTCATTTGGAGTTACGAATGCACCATCTGCTTTCATGGATCTGATGAACATAATATTTCAACCCTATTTTGATCAATTTATAGTGGTATTTATTGATGACATTTTGGTGTATTCGAAGTCATAAGAAGAGTATAGTACGTATTTGAAGATAGTTTGCAGATTTTATGAGATAAGAAGTTATATACTAAACTATCTAAATGTAAATTCTGGTTGAGCGAAGTGACCTTCCTTGGACATGTAATTTATGCAGAAGGAATTCGAGTGGATCCTCATAAGATTAAAGCCATTCTGAAGTGGGAAATTCCAAAGAATGTATTGGAAGTTTGAAGTTTTCCGGGGTTAGCCGGTTATTATCGGCGATTCGTAAAAACTTTTCGATGATAGCTTTACCCTTAACTAGGCTGACGAGGAAAGATGTAAAATTTACTTGGACTCCGAAATGACAAGAAAGTTTTGAAATGTTAAAGAAGATTTTGACATAAGCTTCAGTCTTAGTTCAACCTGAATCTAGCAAGAACATTGTAGTATATAGTGATGCGTCCCATAATGGTTTGGGATGTGTGTTGATGCAAAAAGGCAAGGTGGTGGCTTATGTGTCGAGACAATTAAAACAGTATGAGAAGAATTAACCAACACACGATCTAGAGATGGATGTAGTAGAGTTCGCTCTTAAGATATGTCGTCATTATCTATATGGTGAATGTTGCTATTTATATACCAATCATAAAAGTTTGAAGTATTTGATGACTTAGAAAGAGTTGAATTTAAGACAAATGAGATGGGTGGAATTCCTAAAGGATTATGATGTGGTGATTGATCTTCATCCAGGAAAATCCAATGTAGTAGCGGATTCCTTAAGTCGAAAGAAGTTTGCAACCTTACGAGCTTTAAATGTCAGATTATCATTAAATAGAGATGGTGCAATATGTACGGAATTGACTCTCAAGCCATCATGGTTAAATCGAATTAAGGATTTGCAAGCAAAAGATGAAAAGTGTCTGAAGAAGTTGCAACAAGTAAAGAAAGAGGAGATAAAAGATTATGAGATCAAGTCTGATGGGAATCTGTATTACTGAGGAAGATTAGTGATTTCGGATGATGATGATTTAAAGAAGAAATTGTTAATAGAAGCTCACTGTAGTCTATTTACTATGCACCCTGGTGGAAACAAAATGTATATGGACCTCAAGAGCTGATATTGATGGCCTAGAATGAAGAGAAATATTACGGAATTCGTATCCAAGTGTTTAACTTTCCAGCAAGTCAAAGCAGAGCATCAAGTTCCATCAGGATTATTGCAACCAATGTATATTCCTCAGTTAAAATGGGGAAATGTAACGATGGATTTTGTGACAGGGTTGCCTTTAACTCTGAACAAAAGAGATTCAATCTGGGTGATCGTAGATAGATTGACTAAGTCAGCCCATTTCATTCTGGTACGAGCTGATTTTTATTTGGATAAATATGTTGAATTGTATATCAGGGAGATTATACGATTACATGGTGTACCTATTTTCATTGTTTACGATCGAGATCCTAGATTCACATCGTGGTTTTGAAAGACTTTGCATGAAACGTTAGGGACTCGATTGAACTTTAGCACAACATTTCATCCTTAGACGGATGGACAGTCTGAGTAGACTATCCAAATTCTAGAGGATATGTTAAGAGCTTGTGTAATAGAATTCAAGGGATCATGGGAAAAATACTTGCCACTTGCCGAGTTTGCTTACAACAATAGTTATTGGTCTAGAGTTGATTCAATAAGTGGAATAAAAGTTCAAGTAATTCAAAGTAATCTCAAAACGACAGCTGATAGACAAAAATCATATGCGGATCTGAAGAAAAAAGAGATAGAATTTCAAATTAGAGATAAAGTGCTTTTAAAAGTATCTCATTGGAAGAATGTTTTGAGATTTTGACGAAAAAGAAAGCTAAGTCCTCGGTTTATTGGACCTTATGAGATATTAAGAGAGTGGGACCAGTGACATACCAACTAGCTTTGGCACTTGAAATTGAGAAGATTAATGATGTTTTCCACGTTTCAATGCTTCGGAGATAGAGATTTGATCCCTCCCATATTCGTGACACCAGGAGAGATAGAGGTTCAGTCTGATCTGACTTATGAGGAAGAACCGGTCCAAATATTAGCTCATGAAGTGAAATAGTTAAGAAATAAGAATATTCCATTGGTCAAAGTATTGTGGAGGAATCACAAGGTAGAGGAAGCAACGTGGGAACGTGAATAATACATAAGGAATCAGTACCCCCATCTCTTTGTGCAATGAAAATTTAAGGATGAATTTTCTTAAGGGGAGATTTATAACATCCTCAATACCGGGTTAGTGACTAAATTATAAAACTTCAGAATTTAGTTATTAAAAGTAGAAAATTTGAATAGTTCAAGGACTTATATGGGAAATATTGTGTAGGATTGAATTACAAAGAATGAGGAATATAATGACAAAATGGTCATCATTTAGTAAAGGAAATAATTAAATTTTGTTATGGTTATATTAAACCCACGTGGATGGAGAGGAGACAAAAATCAAGTTTTTTGAGTTCTCTTCTTCTTCTTCCTTCTTATACGTGGAAGCCAAAGCAAAGGTGAGTTTTCTTGTTAGCTGAGTATTAGTTAAAGTTAAGTATGAGTTTTGATCATTAGATGTTACTTAAGCTTAAGGAAAGCTTAAGTCATCTTAAAATCAAAAGATAAGGAATTATGAGGGATTAAAGATAAGAGGGGAATAAGTGAAATCTTGGAAAAGAGTTAGTAAATAAAGTTTAAAACTGGAATTGACTTGTCATCAACCTAATTAAGAAGTAGGAAGTTTTAGAATTAAAAGTATAACATATTTGTTGAGTTAATCGATCAACGAAATTGGCCAAGAGGGGGGTGAATTGGCAAATAAAAATTTCGGTGGAAGCTTTGCAGAAAATTGAAAGTAATTGCGCAGCGATTTAGAATGGTTCGACTTTCTCAACCAAAGTCTACGTCCACTAACTTAGCTATCCACACTAAGGATTTTCCACAAATTCACTAATTTGCCTTTCTTTTGAGGACAAAGAGTAACCTTACAAATCCCTCAAGAATTATACCCCAAATTCTTGAGAACACTCTCTCCCAAAGAGAACAATACAAATTTTGTAAACTTACAAGAAAATCCTCACAAGGCAAGATGTTTGCAC
The DNA here is from genome assembly GCF_006381635.1 of Hibiscus syriacus. Taxonomy (NCBI): domain Eukaryota; kingdom Viridiplantae; phylum Streptophyta; class Magnoliopsida; order Malvales; family Malvaceae; genus Hibiscus; species Hibiscus syriacus. The sequence goes on along the minus strand of NW_024062542.1, from coordinate 100,294 downwards.
AATTCTAGAAAAAAAAAGAACACTCAAGAATGATACAATTGAGCACAATAAGTGTTCTTGAAAGCAAAAATGAATATTGAATGAAATAGGCTTAAAAATGCTCAAACTTAAGGTTTGATGCTTTCTCTTTGATTTTCTCTTGATTCTTGTTGATTGTTGTTTCTTATTTTTTATCAATGGCTTCTAAGCATGTTTAAATACTCCTTCAATTGATTCAGAACGTTAGGGATGATTAGTGGAGTCAATGGAGCCGTTTTAGTGTGAAATCAATTAATAAAACAGCTTGGAGCGTGGGGGAATCGGTACCCCCTCATAGGGAATTGGTTCCCTAAGTGTAAAATTCAAATATTTCGACCATTGATCAGGGGGAATCGGTCCCTCTGAGCATTCTGATTTTCTCGGAGCCAAACCATTCAGGGGGAATCGGTACTCCCTTGGGGGGGAATCGGTTCCCTCTGGACAATCTGGAATTTTTGGCTTTGAAACGGTTCAAAATACTTTGTAAAATTGTTTGAAATTATTTTAAGATTAAAACTTAATTTTACACTTGAGTAAGGATTAAAACTGACATTTGAAAGATTCGGAGTAATATTTTGATATTCGAATAATTATATCGAATATACTTAGAAAATCTTTTGGAAAATCTTAAAATTCATTTAACTTAATTTGTTATATCGAAATATCAAAATGTTTTCAATAATCTCCCCCTTTTTGATATAACAAAACATTTTAGTAATTTTAAGATTTTTAAATCAAGTTTGAAATTACTCCCCCTTACTCTAACATTTCTCCCTTTTAAAACACTTTAGCATTTCTCCCCCTTTTTGTTAAATCAAAAAGACCTTTAAAAGATTTTAAACAATTTTTTGAAAAACAATTAAATATAGCTTAAGCTGCTAAGATCATAATCGAGAGAAAGGTTAGTCATTAGTTTCATAATCAAATATTCATAATCAAATGTGAAATAGCATAATTGGTCATAATACAACTAATATGATGCAAAAATAAACATTAAGCTCAAAATAAAAGATAAAACCAAACCAAATATCTAAGAAACATAAGTTCAAACATCCATAATCCATCAAATAAGTTCAAATATCCAACAACCAAAGTCATTCAAAATGTTGAAACAATAAACTCCATGTTATATTACAAAGTACTAAAGCAAGAAAAAGAATCAAGCATCCGCAGGAGGATCGGGAGGAGGAAAATGAGCTCATATAGTGGCCATCTCAAGTGAAAGTGCATTAATGCGTTCATTCATAGAAGCGTTGTTCGCGCGCATCTCTCGGAGAATTTCCAATTGTTGAGATCCCATTGTGGATAAATGAGACTCTATGGAAGTGAAGCGAGAATCCATGGATGCATATCGAAAATCGAATGTCTCCATAAAGGATTGAAAGTATGGAGGCATTTGATCCTCTGTTCGTGCTTGTTCCTCTGCTGGTGCTTGTTCCGCGTGATGTTCTTGCTCATTGTTGGAGTCATCGGCTTCCGGAGGTTGTTCATTAGTACGAACCCAAAGACAAATCTCTTCATTAAACTTTCATCCCGATTTGGTTAAAGAGAAGAGGTTGATTCGGTTTTTGAGGGGAAAGGACGCATCAAGACCAACTCTAAGCCCAACATTCTTAAACAGATTACTAAGAATACAACCGTAAACTAAAGAAGAACATAATTTCTTATTGGGAACAAGATTTACGGTTTCGAAAAGTTTAGAAAAGATAATTTGTGGAAGGTTGATTTTGAGATTATTTTGGACACAATGTAGCCAAAATAAATCCAAGGCTCGAAGAGTAGAGTAACGACCTCCGGATGGTCGAAACCACCAAGAGATCATAAGGTGAAGGAAACGGTCGTGAAGATCTAAAACACTCGCACTATCCCTTCGTTTATAATGAGATTCTACCGTTAGTTTTTCATTATCTAACCCGTCATTATCTAATCCTAATGTGGTGGCAATCTATTCCGAGTCAAGATGAAAGAATCGTCCTAGAAGATAGGATTGGATTTCTATGGTTAAGGTTTTATCTTGGTTTTAAATGCAAACGGCATTAGAGTAGAAGATACAAACGAGTTGGTGGTAAACTATAGGTTCAAGCTCGAAGAGTTTATCAAATTTCCACTCTTGAAGAGTAGGAAGATGTCAAAAATTGATGTCTAACATGGTTTGAAGAGATGGGATTCGTTCTTCCCAGATTTTGTAGGACTCAAAGTATTGACAAAACATAAAGTAGAGATTTTGTCTACGACCGGGTTCATTGAAGCAAGAATTGCGAATGGTCATGTTTGGATCATCGGGATTAGGATTAGGAATTTGTTTGATAGGTGGAGGATTTGGAGGTGAGTTTTGAGGTTAACTAGAACGACTAGAGGAAGGTCTAGAACGTTTGTGAGACATGATTTAAGGTAATCAGAATGGAAAGAATAACCTGCAATTTTAAAACACATGTATGCAATATAATCAATCCCAAAACTCAATTGAGTCCTCAATATCTCAAGGTTCTCTAAACCAATCCTAATGGGCAAAGTTTTTGAAAACTATTGAAAAATAAAGTTTTGAAAATCAATATACGTATAGTTTTCATACTAACAACATAATTAAATCAAAACACAACAGTTTGAAATTAATTAATTTTTTTTAATTTCGAAAATTCAAGAATTAATTGAAAAAATATGAGATTTTGATGAAAATAGTTGTAAAATCTAGTTTCTAAACAATAAACAATCAATCCCTGATCACTATTTCAGTCTAGAACTAATTAAAACTAGTTTTATGTTCAAAAATTGATAAAATATAAGTTTTAGAAAAATAGCTTGAAGAATTTCAGATTTGAGTGAGATTGAATGAAGTTTGCATGATTTTGATGATTCCAACAGGTTTAGGAGTTGATAATTGAAGTAATTCTGATTAAAAACGGTGTTTTTGATGAAATATGGAGATAGGGAGAGAGTAGAGAGGAGAACGACGACAAAGAGAAAGAAGAGAGGTTTTGAGAGAGAGGGTTTTCTGGGCGTGATATAACCAGAACCCTCAGGGGGTATCGATTCCCCTACAGGGGGTATCGATTCCCCTACAGGGGGAATCGGTTCTGTAACATCCCAAAAGTCGGGACAATGACCAAAATAGAATTTTTGGTAATTTAGTGACCAATCTCAGAAGAGATTGAAAGTTTAGGGATTTAAATGAAAAGTATTGATGTTGGATTTAAATAACAAAGTTTGAAGTAACAAGGGTATTATGGTCATTTTTTAGGAAATATTTTTATTTCCCTTTATAAAGGGTAATAAGCACATGGGAATGAGATAATTTCTCCAAAGCATTCTTCAGTCTTCTTCTTCTTCATCCCGTATCTCCAAGCTCAAAGGTGAGTTTCTTTGCTTGTGGATTAATTATTGAATTTAAGGTTGGGTTATGATCATTAGAGGATAATTAAGCTTAAGGAGAGCTTAATTTGTTCTAAAACAACAAGATGAAAGATATATAAGAGATTAAAGAAAATGAGTTTTTAAGTGAATTTTTGAAATAGAAGGAGTTAATAGATTTTGAAGTTGAATTTGACTTTTCAAGGGTTAAATTAAGAGATGTGAAGTGATAGAATGAGTTTTAAAACATGTTGAAAATCTGGTATAATTCTTGAAGTGAATGAAGAGGGGAGGATATTAAGGTTAAAGATGAGATAAATGAATATAAATGAGTTTAAACATGTATATGTAAGTTAAGAATAAGAAAGGGGATGATATATGAAGTAATTAAGCTGAAAAGAGTGGATTTTCAGGTATAAATTGGAATTATGGGCTATGTGCATCGATGCACATTCAATGTGCACCGATGCATCAAGGGTAAATCCCAGAAATTGTTCAAGGTGTATCGATGCATCTGAAGTGCATCGATGCACTCTTCTAAAATACGAACATCGAATGCCATCAGTGCATCGATGCACCCCCTTAAATGTAAACATCGAATAGGATTTATGCATCGATGCAGGGTATGGTGCATCGATGCATACCTTCATTAAAAGATAAAAATGGCTCTTCTTTTAGCCCATGAAATGATAGTTTAGAATATATTAATTAATATATTGATTAGTATCAATGAATTACTATGTAGATTCAGAGCCTAAACAAGTTCCAGGACTTGGCAAATAAGATCTATCAAGGAAAAGATAACAGATCGGTATTGACTAGTGAGACCAGGTGAGTACATGATATTAAGTGTACATGATGTTTATGGAATTAAGACTTGCGATGAGTCTAATTCTGACAATAGATGACATGAGTATAATAATATAAGTATAGTATGATATGATGTTAAGAGTACCTGAGCATGATCCTGTAATAATATGGTGCTAGAAATATATGAGTAAATGCATAGGTTTTATTGCCGAATGTATCTTTATATGTGAACCTTGTGAATGCATATATGCGTGATAATAGGTTATATGATCATAAGAGATAAGATATATGATAAAATATATGTGAAAGTGATATGACTCATATGTGTTTCTATGAGAACGTTACACGATATGCTATGTATGTTATATGAGTGATGTGAATATATGTTATGAGATAAGAATCATCATTATGAGCTATGTGAAAAAAAGAATACAAGTACAAGCAGAATGTTATGTGATATGTGAATGTGAATTTCATGGAAAAATGCTACGTGAAAGTAAACTACGTGACTATGTGATATGAATATGTGAATGTGTAATGAGGTAAAAGATAATGCCCATGTCATGTGTTATGAGAGCTATAGGTATAGTTGTCATGCCAAGAGTCGAGGGTCTACGTGGTCCTTTGGGACATATGTGTTATAAGTGGTCCTTCGGGACATCTACGTGGTCCTTCGGGACATCTACGTGGTCCTTCGGGACAAATTCTACGTGCCCCTAGTGGGAATTATACGAGTTGTGGTGACAGCATAGTGCACAACCTCTATGTACTCACATACCTTAAGTTCTCAGTAGTGTGCATGGGCTAACCAAAAAGATAACGATAAAATGTGAGTTGCAATGAGAAATGTGTTATATGTTTTATATGATGATATATATATGAATGTGTGTATATGTTACAGGAAAGAATATGTATTATGGGTTATGGCATTTGTTATGGGATGTACATGAATATATGTTAAGGTATATATATGAATGAACATCAATGACTCATATGATGATGTAAGAACATGTTATAAGATATAGAATATGAAAATAAGAGATCATATGAACAAGAGATAAGAGATAGAAAGGATAATCATATAAGAGTATGAGAAAATATAAATGGTGACATGCATGTGTGTATGTAATTGTTACATGAAAAAGTATGTATACCAGTATGACGTTGTATTACATGATATGTTCATGCATTTGATAATTTACATATGTATTTATATGTCTCACTAAGTCTATGACTTAGCGTGTGAGTGTTTCACACGTAGGTTCAGGAAAGCAGGAAGAGAAGCTAAGAGGAGCAAGACAGGTTAGTTTCTCCTTACCGAAGGTCAGATCAGAACCTAAATGAATAACATGTATTTTTTTATATATATAGAATTTAGTTGGCATGTAATTAAAAGATTTGTATTAGATACACTCTGATCAGTTTTGTAAAAACATATGTTTTATATCATAGAAAATAAATGGTTTTATTAGAAATATCAAATTGAATCTTGGGTATTTTGTAAAAGTAAATGTTTTGAGTAGTCAATGTGACACCTCAGACTCGTATTCAGGTCGGGTACGGGTTGGGGGTGTTACAGGTTCCCCTTCAAAGGGGGAATCGGTTACCCTTTAAGGGGGTATCGATTCCCTCTACACTAAAATTGCTAAAATTTGATTTTAAACACTCAAAATACTAAATTAATTTGCTCTAGTAGTATTGGCAACTCATATTATGAAAAATTAACTATGTTCAATCAATCAAATCTATCATTTAAAAATTATTTGAACATATAATCAATTTTTCACAAAGAAATCATAAACTCTCCCTAACTAATAGTAAAGAATGCAATTAAAATTAATTATAAGCATTTTTCATTTATTCTTAAAAGTGCTAAAATTATTTTAAACACTAAGTGAAGATAGGTCAGTTAAACCTAATTCTCTCCTAAGTGTCCAAAATCTTTCCTTGTCTAAAGGCTTTGTAAAGATATCCGCTAATTGATGCAAAATATCAACAAATTCTAGAACTATATCTTCCTTAGCGACATGGTCTCTAATAAAGTGATGTCTTATTTCAATGTGCTTAGTTCTAGAGTGTTGGATGGGATTTTTAGTGAGACAAATAGCACTAGTATTGTCACACTTGATAGGAATGGTACCTACTTCAATTCCATAATCAAAAAGTTGTTTCATCCATAAAACTTGTGCTCAACAACTACCAGCTGAAATGTATTCTGCTTCAGTGGTAGATAATGTAACACAATTTTGTTTCTTTGAAAACCAAGAAATCAGCATATTTCCAAGGAATTGGCAAGTATCGGAGGTGATTTTCCTATCTAATTTGCATCCTCCATAATCCGCATCAAAGAAGGCATGCAAGCTAAAAGCTAGAGTCTCTAGGATACCAAAGTCCTAAACTAGGAGTGTCCTTAAGGTATCTAAAGATTCTCTTAACAGCTAGTAAATGTGATTCCTTAGGGCATGATTAAAATCTAGCACATAAGCAAACACTAAACATAATGTTCGGTCTACTTGTAGTTAGATAGAGCAAAGAGCCAATCATTGACCTATATAATTTAACATCCACACATTTACCTCCTTCATCCAAGTCAAGCTTTGTAGAAGAGCTCATTGGAGTGTCATGAGGTTTCCCATTTTCCAGTCCAAACTTCTTGAGCATATCTTTGACGTATTTAGCTTGATTGATGAAGATGCCATCTTTTCTTTGCTTGATTTGGAGTCCCAAGAAAAATGAGAGCTCCCCCATCATGCTCATCTCGAATTCACTTTGCATTAGCTTAGAAAATTCTTGGCAAAGAACATCATTAGTAGAACCAAATATTATATCATCAACATAAATTTGAACTACTAATAAATCTTTACCTTTATGTTTTAAAAACAATGTAGTGTCAACCTTCCCTTTAGAAAAACCTTTTTCAATTAAAAAAGTTTGACAATCTTTCATACCAAGCTCTAGGAGCTTGTTTTAAACCATAAAGTGCTTTTATCAATTTAAGAACATGATCCGAAAATTTTGAATCTTCAAAACCTGGAGGTTGTTCCACATACACTTCTTCTTTAATATAAAACCATTTAAAAATGCATTTTAACTTCCATTTGATATAATTTAAATTCATGAAAACATGAAAATGCTAATAACATTCTAATTGCTTCCATCATAGCTATGGGAGCGTATGTTTCATAATAGTTTATGCCTTATTCTTGAGTATAGCCTTGAGCAACAAGTCTAGCCTTGTTTCTCACTATATTACCACTTTCATCAATCTTATTCCTAAATACCCATCTAGTACCTACAGTAGATTTATTACTAGGCCTTTCAACTAATGTCCATACTTTACTTCTCTCAAATTGATTTAACTCTTCTTGCATAGTCATAATCCAATGTTCATCATTTAATGCTTCTTTAATATTCTAGGCTCTATGCATGAGAGAAATGCAACATAATTACAAATATTTCTAAGAGAAGATCGAGTTGTTACCCCTTTGGATGGATCACCTATAATCTCACCATCCTTGACATAGTTGTACTCTCTTGGATAAGATATTTCCCTTTCTTCAATGGTTGAATTCTCGAGAGGATCATGAGTTTCCTCATCTTTCGTTTCTTCCTTTGATGATGGTTCTCCAACGTCATGTCTAACGTCATTTGTATTTATAATGCCTACATCATCATTCACACAAGAATCCTTCCTCGAAAGGAGATTATCATCGAAAACAACATGTATAGACTCTTCTACATCTAAAGTTCTTTTATTAAATACTCGATAAGCTTTAGAATATAAGGAATAACCCAGAAAAATTCCTTCATCACTTTTAGCATCAAATTTGCCAAGATTGTCTTTACCGTTGTTTAAAACAAAACATTTACATCCAAAAGAATGAAAATAGCTAATGTTAGGCTTTTTTTTAAAAAAAAAGTTCATATGGAGTTTTCTTCAAAATAGGCCTAATCATTACTCGATTAATAACATAACAAGCGGTATTGTGGTTTCCGCCCAAAAATATTTTGGGAAATTGTTTTCACAAAGCATGGTTCTAGTCATTTCTTCTAAAGTTCGATTTTTCCTCTCAACAACTCCATTTTATTGAGGGGTTCTAGGTGCTGAAAAATTATGGCTAATACCATTAGAATTAAAAAATTCAGTAAATCCAAGATTTTCAAATTCAGTTCCATGATCAATCCTAACACTAGTTATAGAGTAACCTTTTTCGTTTTGGATTACTTTTGAAAACGTGATGAATTTTTCTAATGCTTCATCTTTAGTACTTAAGAATAGAACCCAAGTAAATCTAGAATAATCATCTACCAATACAATTGCATATTGTTTTCCACCCAAGCTAGTAGTTCTAGATGGCCCAAAAAGATCTAAATGAATCAATTGTAATACTCTACTAGTGGATACGTCATTAATGGATTTAAAAGAAATTCACTTTTGTTTTCCTTTAGCACAAGCATCACAAATTTTATCATTATCAAATTTTAGTTTAGGCAGCCCTCAAACCAAATCTCCTTGAACTAACCGTTGCAAAACACTCATACTAGCATGTCCTAGTCTCATATGTCATAACCAACTATCGTGCTCATCCTTAGCAACTAGGCATAAATTAGTCATATCTATAGAGTCTAAATGCACCATGTATATGTTTCCTACTCTATTACCAATAAGCATAATCCGATTAGATGCAATGTCAATAACTTTACAACCATTAGTTTCAAACATGACATTGAATCCTTTATCACAAAATTGACTAATGCTCAAAAGATTATGCTTTAATCCATTCACATATAAAACATTTCTAATTTGTATGGAAGAGGTATTACCTATTGTACCTATACCTTCGATGTAACCTTTTGAATTATCACCAAAAGTCACTTCTCCTCCTTTTTTGGCGTTAAGCTCTATGAAACGGATTTTGTCTCCGGTCATGTGTCTTGAACATCCACTATCAAGGTACCATGAGTTTGAATTGGTTTCCCGTGCCTTGTAGCAATGCTCCTTTTCCTACAAACATAGATTAATTTCTAATTTTTGGTACCCAAATTCTTTTGGGTTCATATTCATTAGTTTCCAAAATCTTAATCCCCTTAGGTATCAATTTGTGTAGGATAATCTTTAGTAGTAACGAGTCCTTTAGGAACCCATATACTTCTAACGATTTTTTCATTAGAGGTTCTTTGGGGACCTCTATGATTGTAGTTTTTAAAACTTTTTCTAACAAAGTTGGATTTTGAATTTTTTCCATTTTAAAATGTTTTGTTCCAACTTTATCAAAAGAAGCTTTAAGATCATCAATTTTCTTTTGATGATCATCATTGACCTTTGAAAGTAAATTTTGCAAATCCGAATTTTTCTTTTCAAACTCTTCTAGTTTGATTTGCAAATCTTTGATTTTACTTTCAAGATCATTGTTGGTTTTGGATATGAGTTTATTTTCATTTTAGAAATATCATTTTTATATTTTAAAAACAATTTCTCATAATATGAAGCTAACCCATTATATTCCTCTAATAACTCATCATAAGATAAATCATCTAAATCAAATGAGTTAGAGGCTACCTTAGAATCTTCCCTGAATGCCATCAACCACAAGTTTGCTACTTCTTGTTCCTCTTCATCGGAACTTTCTTCATCGCTCCATGTAGCCACGTGAGCCTTGTGCTTACTCTTTGATTGGCCCTTCTTCTTCAATTGTGGGCAATCATATTTGACATGCCCCGATTTTTTACATTCATAGCAAATGATCGAGTCCTTCTCTTTTGGTTCATTTTTGAAGCCTTCATTTCGTTTAAATTTTCTTCATCGATTAGGCCTCATTATTTTTCTGAACCGTTTGGCAAACAATGACATTTCCTCTTCATCGTCATCTTCATCCGAATTACTCTCATCTTTTGTTGATTTGAGAGAAACTCCCACATTCTTCTTCTTCTCCGTCTCCTTCTTTGGCTCGTCTCTTTTCTCAAGGTCTTCTTCTTCTTTAAGTATCATTTCATGCATGAGGAGAGAGCCAATAAGTTCATCGAGGGTCAAGGATTTTAAGTTCTTAGCATCGATGATCGTCGTCTTCTTTGATTGCCAAGCTTTTGGAAGAGAGTAAACTAATTTCCTTACAAGCTTTTCATTTGGAATGATTTCTCCATATGATTTGAGATTATTGATAATCGTGGAGAATCTATCTATCATAGCTTTGACATCTTCATCTAGTTTCATCCTGAAATTTTCATAGCTATGAGTTAAAAGACTAATTTTAGATTCTTTTACCTCATTTGTGCCTTCATGAGTGACTTGTAGTGTGTCCCATATCTCCTTGGCGATTGTGCAAGATGAAACTCTCCCATATTCATCCGGTCCAAGAGCACAAAATATAATATGGATAGCTTTGGAATTGAGCTGGAACATTCTTGTCTCTCCTTCACTCCACAATCTTGGATGAGTGGAAAGTTTGATGTATCTATCTTTTATGATATTCCATTCTCTCATGTCACTTGCTTGAATGAAATAAATCATCTTATTCTTCCAATAAGCATAATTAGCTCTATTGAAGAAATGAGGCTTGTTAACGGGCAATGAATCAAGACCGAAGTCGGAGTTTGAAGCACCGACCATTGATGAATTGAAAATCGATGTAACTCTTCCCGAATCGACTCAAGAGGCGATTAAACCTTCAAATGAGTGAGGCTCTGATACCAATTGTTGAGTTAATCGATCAATGAAATTGGCCAAGAGGGGGTGAATTGGCAAATAAAAATTTCAGTGGAAGCTTTGCAGAAAATTGAAAGTAATTACGCAGTGATTTAGAGTAATTCAACTTTCTCAACCAAAGTCTACGTCCACTACCTTAGCTATCAACACTAAGAATTTTCCATAAATTCACTCATTTGTCTTTCTTTTGAGGACAAAGAGTAACCTTACAAATCCCTCAAGAATTATACCTCAAATTCTTGAGAACACTCTCTCCCAAAGAGAACAATACAAATTTTGCAAACTTACAAGAAAATCCTCACAAGGCAAGATGTTTGCACAATTCTAGAATAAAGAAAGAACACTCAAGAATAATACAATTGAGCACAATAAGTGTTCTTGAAAGCAAAAATGAATATTGAATGAAATAGGCTTGAAAATGCTCAAACTTGAGGTTTGATGCTTTCTCTTTGATTCTCTCTTGATTCTTGTTGATTGTTGTTTCTTATTTTTTATCAATGGCTTCTAAGCTTGTTTAAATACTCCTTCAATTGATTCTGAACGTTGGAGATGATTAGTGGAGTCAATGGAGCCGTTTTAGTGTGAAATCAATTAATAAAACAGCTTGGAGCGTGGGGGGAATCGATACCCCCTCATAGGGAATCGGTTCCCTAAGTGTAAAATTCAAATATTTCGACCATTGATCAGGGGGAATCGATACCCCCTTAGGGGGGAATTGGTTCCCTTCGAGCATTCTGTTTTTCTCGGAGCCAAACCATTCATGGGGAATCGGTACCCCCTTAGGGGGGAATCGGTTCCCTCTGGACAATATGGAATTTTTGGCTTTGAAACGGTTCGAAATACTTTGTAAAAATTGTTTTGAAATCATTTTAAGATTAAAACTTAATTTTAAACTTGATTAAGGATTAAAAATGACATTTGAAAGATTTGGAGTAATATTTTGATATCCGAATAATTAAATCGAATATACTTAGAAAATCTTTTGGAAAATCTTAAAATTCATTTAACTTAATTTTTTATATCGAAATATCAAAATGTTTTCAACAATATTGAAATTTAGTATGATTCTTGATTTCTATATAGAGGATAGAATTTTTAAGATAAAGATGTGATAAATGAGTACAAATGGGTTTAAGTATGTGTATGTGAGTTAAGAGTATGAAAGGGAATGAAACATGAAGAATTTCAGCTGATGTGGAAGAATTTTCGGGCTTAAAAAATGATTTATGGGTTATGGGTATCGGTACTGCTTCATCAGGTACTGATACTTCAAGAGTAAAATAGGGAAGACATTCATGAGGTATCGATACCTGAAGAACAGTATCGATACCAAGGGTACCGATACCATAAGGACGGTATCGATACCATCTTTGAAACAAGAATTACATAATACAATATGGGTATCGATACCTAGGCATGGTACCGATACCACATTTAGGGAAGTATCGATACCCTATAGGGGTACTAATACTACTTCAAATAGAAAATGAAATTTTGCCTTTCCTTTAGTTTAAGAAATGAAAAATCAGAATATGATATTTGGAATACTGATATGTATAAATGTATGATTATGTAGATATTGAACGTAAACCCATTCCGGAACAATCGAAGAATTATAAACAATTGAGAAATAGATAAAGTTCTAGAATCGATTCGAATCAAGTGAGGCTAAGGTGAGTGCATACTATAGATATAGTTCAGTGGAAATAAGACTTGTGATAAATCTATTTCTTATATTTGATTTCATGATTTCCTTTTTCATATACATGCATATGTTATGATTATAATGAGTACTTGCATAACTCTTAAGTACTTTAATATGATATAATATGTAATGTATGCAATCATAAGAGAAAAAAATCCAAGTATGTGTAATAAGAAAAGTGATCATATGTGTACATATGAAGTGAATGATGTGTTTATATGAGAAGTGATAAAAGATATATGAAAATGTGAAATGTATCCATATTTAAGCCCGTGTTATATAATATGAGAGTTGTAGGTATAATTGGCATGCCAAGAGTTGAGGGTTATAGTGGTCCTTCGGGATATAGTGGTCATTCGGGATAAAGTGGTCCTTCGGGACAAATTTTAAGTGCCCCTAGTGGGAATTTATTCGAGCTATGGTGACAGCATTTGTGCACAACCTCAGTGTACTCACGTACCTCCTGTTCTCAATAATGTACATGGGCATCCAAAGGTAAATTGAATTGAAACTCTTATAAGAAGTTAAGTTTCATTTGTGCATGTTATGATTATATATGTTATAGTTTAGTAAATACATGCAAATTGGAATGTTATGATACAATGATAGTAGTGCATGTTTCATGAATTCATTGTTACATGTCCTTTTATGCCTCACTAAGTCTGTGTCTTAGCGTGTAAGCGGTTTACACGTAGGTACCAAGAAGCAGGAAGACCAGAGTTAAGGTCTAAAAAGACATCATCTCCTTTAAAGTGATCAGATCATAAGTGATTTAAAGCAGTATGTCCTTTTGTTGTAATAATTATGTTGGCATGTAATTATAACTTAAATCATATATGCTCTGATCGATTTTGCAAACGTTTTGATGGAGTTTATGTAAATTATTACATTGTTGGTTCATGTAAAAGTTTTAAATTTTATAAGATTTTGTAAAAGTAAACGTTTCGAAAAGTCAATGTGACACCTCCAACTCGCATCCGGGCCGGATACGAGTTGGGGGTGTTACAGAAACAACCCATAATAAGGTTACATAAAAAGTGCTATAAGAAATTAAAAAAACTTAAGTCTTTGATTGTTTCTGAAGAATTCCTTAAACATGCATTTAATTATAAATTCATAAATTAATAAAGACACAAAAAAACGTTTAGTCAAAATCAAAATACATATTAATGAATTAAATCTTTAATCAAATCGAATTTAAATATATCAATGTGATATATATATATATATATATATATATATATATATATATTCTATGATCCATAATAGTACAAAATCAATATTGGAATTTCTAATCACATCATGGTTTTCGAAGTAAATAAGGTTGTTTAAATGATGTTATTAGAAATTAAAAAAAAAACTTAATATTTGACTATTTCACAAGAATTTTTTAATAATGAATTTATCTTACTAGACCAAAACAATGTTTGCCTCAACTTTGAGTGTTTACCTTTCCTCTTTTGACATCCAATTGTTGATTCCTCCGGTGTCCATATTTGACGATTTTAAATCCACAAATAAATGATGAAGAGAACAAAAAAAAAAGATGTAATATATTACATATCATCAAAATATTATTGGAAGAAACAAAATAAAACCATATGAAACAAAGACCATAAATTAAATTCATAATAATACAAAACATAATAACCTAACTTTTGGTTTTGAAATTCATGAAAATAATAAAAAATATAAATTGATTGTGACTAAAAGATGTAACTGTTGTAGTATGAATAATTCAAATCCATATACTAAGTTACGACCAAATCATAAAATAAACAGAGAATATATTTTATCAAATTTTGGATTTCCTTACTAACCAAAACGGTTGAAAACTTTATAGTTTTTCTTTAAACATAATATTTCTATAATAATAAAAATAAATCATATGAAATTAAAAGAAACTGAAATTAAAACAGTTTTAAAAGGAAAACATACAAAGAATTCAAACCTAATTGAATTATGCATTAAAATTAATGCACATAAGCACCAAGCAATTAAAAAAAATTTATCGCTCGTCAATCATGCATAAACAAAAGTTTTAAATATATTGATAATGGCAATCCAAAATATACAACTTTATAAATACCATATTTTATCATAATTATACTAAATTTTCTTTTAATCGTAAAATTTATAAACCCTAAAAATAATATACCTTAAAATATCAAATCCTTCAAACTTTAGAAACACATCAAATCTAAAAAGAATAAAAGAAAATTTCAATTCTCAATTATTGAACATGACAGGTGATGATAACACTTGTTAGAACTAAATCATAATAAATATGAAATTAACCAGGATCTAATTATGTCAAACCATCAATAATAAAATAAATATTAGATGTGAAAGCGTACCTGAATTAATTGTAGGTTGAAATCCTTGAATCTTTATTTGGTTGTAATATTCCAAGAAGATATAGTTCTCTTAAGTATAAACTCTTTGACGGGTATAAGATTAAATACGTTATTTTCTATTTCTTAGGGATCATAACCCCTTTATATAGCTGATTTAAGAATAAATTATTGTGTGTACTTATAATTCTGTCTATCATCGAATTATAAATACAACTTTAATAATATCTACAATTTTATTTATATGACACTTCTAATACCTTATGACTTTATAACATAATTGACCACTTAATTTATGTCATATGTTATGATAATAATATACATTATAAATATGTACTCATAATTATAAATTTTAATTAAACATTAAAATCCTAAATTAACCCAAAAAAAATTAATCATCTAAATGAAAATTTCGACACCTTTTCTCACAGTAAGCCTTTCAATAAAGTTGGTGAAAAATAGTTATCTTTATGCCTTTTCACTAACTTTTCTTCGACACTAAACAAACTCAAAATTACTTTTCTTACTTTACAATACTTCAATATTTATTCTACCGACCAAAAACTCCCCAGGCAAACAAAATAATATATATTTAAACTTTCAAAAATATATATTTAAATATAAATATGAAAAAAAATAAGATTATATTTTATTTCCATTGCTTTTCTTGGTAGGAAATAGAAAAATAATAGAAAATTGGAGTAAAGAAAATGAAAAAAATGTTTTATTATTAAACCTTTTATAAATTAAAATAAGAAAAATAAAAGGACACATAATAAAAAATATTTAACTCATACAAAGTTATCATTTTAATTTATTATAAATTTTCTATCAATTAAAAAATCACTTTCCTCTAAAAAATTTAAACAAACTCTACTATTGGGTTGGTATAAATGGTAAACAGCTTGATATCGCTAAATAAGTCTTGAATTCGAGTCTTTGTGTATGTAAAAAATCTCTACCGGGAGATTCACCCATTAAAATTAAACGTGTGATGATGGTTGATACGAATTAGTAAGGACAAAACATAGAATAAAAAAAATAAAAAATAAAGTATTTTGGTGTCTAAATTTAATTTTAAGGTGTAATTTGATATTTTTTTTATTCAATTAGATACATAAATTTAAATTATTTTTATTTAATTTATGTTTGAATTTGATTTTGGATTCAAATTATTACTTAAATTTAACTTCTTGATTCAAATTAATTCAAACAAATTATTTGTTATAAGTACCAATTAGATTTAAAAAATAAAATAATACCATATTAAAATTTCAGTTTAAATATATAATTAAATTAAAAAAATTAATCATTAAATTTCACCTTAATATCAAATTTAAATATTAAAATATATACCGAACCTGAAAAAACTTTTCTAGTCATGCAATAATATTTTTCAATTTAATTAAAGAAATAAATTCACTTTAATTAGTGTCCAGTCAAATATTAAAAAATTGACTAAATGTTGAAAACTAAAATCAAACATAATTAGTAACTTCTTCCGGATAAAATCTATACAAAACCTTTGATATGCCACGTGTCACGCCAAGTGAAATGGAGGAATCTCATTGTGGGAAAACTGGTTGGCAGCTGCTGGGGTGCGGCGCTACCAAATATACAAAAGAAATTGGCAGAAGTGAAAAAATGTCAAATTTTGATTTTGGTCCTTCTCTTATTTTTAATTATAAAATATAGTTTTTTTTCTTTTAACTTAGTAGTATAGTTTAGGTTTAAAAATAGCAGTATAATTTAAAAATCAATTTTATAATATTATCATCAATGCAAATAATTGGTTTCATTAAATATTTTAATTAAGGTAATAATATTATATTCAAAATATGTCAATTCATGGTATTATAAAAGTTGAACACTAAGAGAATAGTAAAAGGATTAATATCATAATTTGACATAAAACGGAAAGAATACACGAAATGTATCAAATTCCAGTTAGCGAATAGCACCTCACAAGAAAAACATTCTGTTGTTTGCTAAATAAAGAACACGAGATCTTTGCCAGATCTCTCTCAATCGTATTGGGGATATTTCCCCTTTCCTTCTTCATACGTCTTTAGCTGAAAAAAGCCGAAGAAAGAAAAACAAATTAGGGCTAGAAACCAGATCTCTCCCAAGCATTCAATGGAAGCTCAATGAAATGCAGTGTTGCACTGAGAATCTGATTTTTGGACGGATTTTGGAGCCTTTTTGATTGATTATTTTTTCTTCGAAACTGGTGTCCTATGGAGTCATCTATTTGGAGAAGCAATGCCAAGCCAGATGTGCTTCACTTCCTTGCGGCGGTTCACTTCGCTCCCGGTTTTGTTGTCGCCAGGTTCTTCCTTGACAAATTCATTTTTCGTGTAAGATTTGTCTTGCTTTTTTTTTTTTTTGTCTTTTTGGCAGTTGATATGGATTCCTGATTTTTTTTCTTTAGTTCTCCATTGTTTTTTTTTAAGTTTTTATAATATTTCGTTTTGTTTTTATAAGCTATACGAAATTATCGAATTCGATTGAGATTCATTGTGTCCTTACAAAGCTTTTCCAGTTTTGGTTGATTAGCAAGTTTTTTATTGATATAGCAGGAAAGTGAGTTAACTTTAGTGGTTTAGCTTAATTAATAGTGGGTTGACTTGAGTCTGCGTCTAAATATGTTAAAGAAGTTGATGTCACATCTGAAAGAGCAACAATATATAAGAACGAAAGAATTGTAAGAATAAAGAAAGTGAAGAAAGATAAGAGATGATTAATAGTAACCAATTAGGCTCGGAAATTGAATGTTTACAGGATAATATGGTTACATCTAAGATGAACTTCAAGGAGCTGTCCACATGGAAGAATTAACTTTTTCATTAAATTGTTTGATTTAGAGAATTTGTCCTCAACTCTTGAAAGTTTGTTGAAGATCGTGGAAGAAGCATATGCTTGTTAGTTAATTGAAGTGATGTTAAGTTTGTTTTTGATGCATTGGATTATGAAAAACTTTAGAGAATTTGTTTTTTGTCCTCAATGGCAACAGGTTTTCTTAAACTTTAGAGAAGTAACATAAGGCATCATCACGAGAAATGTGTGGGGCCGAGTGTTGATGCCTTATGTTACTTATCTAAAGTTTAAGAAAACCTGTTGCCATATTTATGGCATTGGTGGTAACACACTGTCGATCAAATCCTCCCTTTAATTGTTCCAATTTCATATCTATATTACATGCTAGTGCAAGCACTTAAAAGTGGGTACATGAAACACTTCATCTTTTGTTAATACATTTTAATTTTTCTTTGTGTGCATTTAGAGGTTGGCCACCTGGATGTTGTGTAATGGATCTGCTCCTTTGAAGATGAATGATGCCACAAGAGCAAAAGTTGTGAAATGCTCAGAATCTTTGTGGAAGCTGGCATACTATGCTACTGTTGAAACATTTGTTCTGAAAATAACCTATAAGGAGCCATGGTTCACAGATACAAAAGAGTATTTCAGGGGCTGGCCAGATCAAGAGTTGAAGTGAGTAACCTTGTTTGTAGACTTATACCGAATTGTTTCAATCTCATATTTGGCAAGTATGCAGTTACATGCACTCTTTATGAGGTGAATTGTCTTTTTTTATTAACTGACAGAAAGTTAATGTTCATCTTGGATGTCAAGGATCTGTGTATCTGATCTCTAAAATTACATTATATAAAATCTCTTTTCCTGTCTGATTATTCCTTAAGAGATGGGACAAGTCATCTCTTGTTCTTGTATTTAGTGGTTGGAAAGACTTCTGTATACTGAAAGGAAAAGGAAAAAAATTTCGTCCTATTTTCCTTTTGCTTAACTGAAACCATTAGTTATTTTTATAGACATTTATAGTCTGCATTTTACTTCTCAAAAGTTTACCTTTTCTTTACTTTGAAATTAATTACAGACATGTTTGTAAAGAAAAGATGATACTCATTCATGTGTACCACTTTGTCAAGCTACAGTGAATGCTTAGTAATTCTTGTATTGATGTAGTTGAAAACAGATTTGCATCCAATATCTGATTGTTATTGTTGAGTTCTTGTTGTTGTGGTCACTCTTGTCTAAAGTTCAGCTCATTTGTACCTTTTTTCTTCACTATTAGAAAGTAAACTATACTAAACTTGTTCTTATTATATGCAGACAAGTCTTTTGACTTGTTTTATTGTACTTCTACTTGATCATTTAGTTCTCATTGGTGTCGGGTCTAAATGATCCCATTTTCTCTTTCAACTGCATGTATCAATCTTGACTTTGGAGTATCATGCTAGTCACCATCTTAAGAGAAAACAATCTCTCATGGAATGTTATTCCACTTTCAAGGAAAATATCTGCTTTATCAGTATTTTAGTTGAAAAATGTGGCTTTCTTTATACATGCCCCGACACATGTTCTTTCTCTTTAAATTTCCTTCTTTAATTGCTGGGTCTTGAATCGTGGAAGGGTTGGGCTTTGTTATACCTTCTGGCAACCTTTTTGAAAGCTAACTTTTTTTTTTCTTTTTGTTCAGGCTTTCCCTAAGCCTTTTCTACATGTGCCAATGTGGGTTCTACATCTATAGCATTGCTGCACTACTTGCTTGGGAGACTCGAAGGAAGGATTTTTCTGTGATGATATCTCATCATGTAATTACTGTAATGCTGATAGGATACTCATACATTGGAAGGTAATTTGCCCATTTCTGTGGATGTGCACCGTCATTACCACATACGAACAGGGAAAATATTCATTTTATCCCCAAATTGCATGATACATATACTCTAAAGTATGTTCTCTTTATGTATGCATATACGGTGCATACAGTAGCTCATGTAGCACATGGTCAAATTGTTACATGCCACTGTTGACTGGTATGGTATAAAATATTTTGGCGCATTGCCATCTTTTGGATAATTAGTAGTTTTTACAAAAGACAACCTGGAAGCTTTGCTATTTCATATAAGAAGAAAGTTTATGCCAATTTTTTAAATATTGTGCAACATTTCAACTTTTTCATCAACTCTGGTGAAAATGCAACTGTTTTTCATTCTGCAGTTTGTGTTCTTCATTGCTTTGATGATGTCATATCCTCTCCTCTCTGCATTTTATTTACTGGTGTTAGTTATGAAGTTGTCATCATCTAATTGTTGACTGAAGTCAAAGAGAGGTATTTCTAGTCAGTTGTTTAGAAATAGATGCTGACATCAGAATTGTTTACTGTTGCTAGTTAGGAAGTTGTCATTATCTAATTGTTGACTGAATTCAAAGAGAGGTATTGCTAGCAAGTTCTTTAGGAATAGATGTTGACATCAGAATATAGGAGTATAACAGAGTTCTTCGAGGGAGAACATAGCCATCGAGTATTTTAAAGTTTTCCTGGTACGAGTTAATTTTATCAATTATATTTACTTGTGGATATCCAAGTTGGAAGATGATTATAGTTTACCTTTTTTGCAGCTTTTTCCGCATTGGTTCAATTATCCTTGCCCTACATGATGCAAGTGATGTGTTTTTGGAAGGGGCTAAAGTTTTCAAGTATTCCGAGTGGGAGCTTGGAGCAAGTGTGTGCTTTGGATTATTTGCCATTTCTTGGCTCCTGCTACGTTTGATACTATTTCCATTTTGGGTCATTAAAAGCTCAAGGTTTGGTCTTTATAGTTAATAATTTGATTTTGCTACATTACTGCACATTGGTTGATCATGTATCCACTCCTGTGGTTTATCTCTCTCAGCTATGATGTTCGGGAGTTTTTAGATCTTTCAAAGTCATATCCCACATCCCTGTACTATGTTTTCAATACCATGTTGCTGATGCTACTTGTGTTCCATGTCTACTGGTGGTTTCTCATTTGCTCAATGATCACGAGACAATTGAAAAATAGAGGAAAAGTTGGAGAAGACATTAGATCTGGTAAGTCTTTTTCTATCCCCCACCACCAAATAACACTAATGGAGGGGGGGGGGGAATCATTTTGTCTCTCGCTCTGTGATATTTGGGTGTTTGGAGATTGTCTGAACCTTTATCATTTTGTTCTTTGGAAATTGTAAAACTTCTCTTTTCTGTTGTTATTTGTTACAAGGAACTGTTAAAACTTCTCTATCTCCCTGAAAAATAAGTCGTAGAAGAAAAGAGGTCAGAAACATGAAAGCATTGGAATTTTGAAAATTCTTGATAGCAAGATGGTATTAAAGCACCTTAGATAAATACTAATTATTTGTTACAATATAAAAGAGCAGCATTCGAATTGCGTCTGGTGACATCATCTAAGTTCCACTAAAAAGATGATAAATTACAATAGTTTGACTTGACTTAATAGGAAGAAGACCTGCTGCTTGACTTTGTAACCCATGTTGCCAGCTTGACTTGAAATGTTTAGGCTTTTAAAGTAAGTAACCGAAATAAATCTCTTTGAATTACAAAATTAAAAGTTTCCAAATTCTGCTTGTCTAATTTGCCAACTCTTGAGGCATTTGTTCCGAATTAGCCATTAAAACACTTCCTCTCTAATTAACATAGAGTTGTTTTTATTTATTTTGATGTGTTTTTTTATTGAAATGCAGACTCCGAGGATGATGATTAGACAGAAGAATTCAGAATCCTTTTTTTTTTTTTTGATGTTTGGCTCAATGCTAAGCCTTGAGGGGATCACCTGTTTTAGGTTTCATCTCTGCACTGTAATTGGTCATTACATTGGGTAGGAATTCTCTATTATTGGTTTCAATTTTTCTAGTTGATTCTTCTCTGGGTGGGACGGTGGGCGATGAATCCACTGCTTGATTTCTTTTTGATGTATAAGTAATAGGCAAATTACTGTAAAAGTTTTATCTGGATAAATCAAAGTTGTGAGATTCTCGGTCATCAGAAGGGGAAATGAATACAGGGGCTAAAGTGAAGCAAATACCCATGTTTATGTTGAATTTTGTTAGTTTCTCTTTACGACGCAATACCAATTTCAAGTCAGTTTTGAAATGGTAGTAACACTAGAATAATTCAGCTACCTTTAGCATGGAATCAATTCATTTCTTCTCATAGTTCCTCAAATCTCTTCTTTCTTATTCTATACATGGTAACAATTGTCATCAACAAAGCTATGATTAACCTAATGATTGTGGTGAAGTGCTTTGAAGCAATGAGATCGTGCTGATAGAAATCAATGGAAGCAGTAACTATCGAAGGAAGATTTCACCGGAAATATTGTTGTCACTTGTGTCGATCTTCGACTGCGACTGCGACTTGCTATTAAAGATTTTTCTTACAGGTTTCACTAGAATATTTATTCAATTTACAGCTTGCTCAAATTTGACATTTATATAGTCTACTTCATTTACTTTTACAATCTTACTAGTTAGTCTAAATTGTTAATCTGGTTCATAATTCTTGTTAATATGTCAAATTTAAATTGATATAATGTATTTTAGAATTTTAAGTAATGAATTGTTCTATGTAGCCATTCAATTGTGATTCATGTGTTTATATGTTGAAGAAGTGTTTTATAATTTAATGTGTTATATAGTTCTTGTTTTCTTCTCGTCAAATCTTCATATATACATTAATTTTTTTTAAATTTTTTTTTGTTGAATGAAAATTATACTAAAAATCAATTGTGAAGGAGTATTATATCGATAAGTTTTTTCATAATTATTTTAGGTATATTTGAATTTAAAAAAACTTTAACATGACAACGAATTTTATTAATAAAAAAAATTGAATGAATCCCACAAATTGTAAGAGGAAAATATTTTTTTATTATGTTAAAGGGGAAAAAGAGAAACGTGAGAAATAAGCCACGTCATGTCTAAAGTAAGCTTGACACGGTGTTACGTTACCTTGATCCCCACCTATTTTCCGTTTCTAAATAACTGGTGGCTGCCGGATGGAAAGGAACAAAGAAAAGTATCCCAATTGGCGGAGAAAGAGCGAAAGATAGGAAGAGCCGCGGTGGCGAAATCTTAATCTATGTGGCCGCCCCTCTTTCCTCTTTTTCCCTTCCCCCTTTCTTTTCTTCCCAAACACGTCCCATTGTTCCAAACCCCAACCTCTTCCCTCCCTCTCTTTCCATCTCTCCTTTCCGCTCTTTCTCCCATACCAACCTTACAAAATCCCGCATAACTCCTCTCCTCGCTTTCTCTCCCTCTAATCCCGATCCCTCTCCTTTCCACGATGGGCTGGGTTCCAATCCCACTCCTAAGGTAAGCCTTTCCTAAAACAAGTTTCAATTCTGGTGAGTTACTGTTTTTTATGGATTGCGGGATTTGGATCGAGTTTGATCATTTTAGGCTTATGATTTAAAATTTGAGTAATTGAGCTTTAGCAATTTTTCTTTCAGAAATCTGTCCGTACCAATCTGATACATGAGATAGAACCATTGGATGTTAGCCTTATCCAAGAAGATGTATCCCCTACAACCGTGGATGCCATGAAAAGGACTATATCGGGCATGTTAGGTTTCCTTCTGATAGGTTTCAAGTCTTCATCGAGGCACTATGGGAACCTCTCTCAAAATTGTTGGTTTCTTCTATGATGACTGGGTATGTTCATATTCTATGTGATGTGAATGTGATGTGCTTCATTATATTAAATGTTTCTATGCTCCGGTTGGTTGCGAAGTAGTAGAAGAAACCTTGTTTAGGGGCTTTTTGTCTCTCTGCATGTTGTGATGGTTTCAGTGCTTGTTGGCTATGTTATTAAGTTTCAGATGCAAGTGTCGGATATGGGCGTATGTTGGACGCTGATATATTCAACTTTTTAATAAGTTTTCCCCTGTATTTGGAGGGTCCTTGGGGTCATATACGGTTTACTTTTGAAGAAAAGTTAAGCATTGGAACAAGATAACTTGGTAGACATGCCTTTGCAGCTGACTTATTAACTGCATTTGGAGGGTCCTTGGCCTCATTCACCCCTTTTTAGGAAGAAAAAGGTTGATAATACTTGATGTCATATAAACTTTTGTTTTGCTGAAAAGCCAAATCTTAAGCTCATCTGTATCGTGCCAAACTTAGTTTTTTTAGTATTGAAATTATTATAACATAAAATTTATGAATTCAATAGTAAAATTTCTTGAGAAATTATGGTGATTTGATATATTATATATATATATATAGAAATAAGAATGGATGTAAAAATTAATATTAGAGAAGTGAATTTATAAAATTTTAGATGGTAAAAATATAATTATATCAATAATTAATTGGTTTACTTAGATGAGATATTATATATTTTAAAAATAAGATCACAAATTTAAATCTTATTAAATGAGTTTATATAATATTAAATTTTTATAATATTTAATTTATAATTAATAAATTAGATACTAATAATTATATTATAAATTGAATCGGTTAGATTGGATACAAAAATTGACAAAAGGCAACTGAATTCGATGAATTTAAGAAATGATGGTTCCGGCGAGGGAGGAAGAGGATGGGGGGTCCATCTATCTAGCTGGACTTTTTAAAATATCTAACTGGCAGTGCAAATGGGATTTGTCACGTGAGAGGTAGATTAATATATGGTTAATAAACGCCGTGATCGAAAATTTAATAAGATAATTAATAAATTTGGTAAAATGCTACCGGAAATGTTGACAGACTTATAATGTTGTAGGTGGAAAACATGAAGAACTATTAAAAAAATTTGGAACTAATAAACTTTGGTTATCGCTAGGTATTAATACATATATAAGTAAATATACTTACTTTAATGTGGAAAACATTAATTTAGGGTTACCTTTTGAGTGAGTTTTAAGAATTAATTTAATAATTATAAGCATCTAATGAATTATTTTTATGTTACGGTATATATTATTATTAAATTAAAAATAATAAACATATATATTACATATTTATTATTATATTTAGTTAAAAATGTTAAATTTAAATTATAAATAATATTTTATAAAAATCTAAATAATCAAATCATTTTTTTGTGTAACTGAAATTATTAAATTAATATTGTATGTGAAAAACATGAAGAACTATTAAAAATTTTGAAACATAAATTGCATAGCTTCTGTATTCATACTTACTCTAAAAATATGAATATTGTTTCGACTGTAAGCTATGTTCAACTATTGTCCTGAAAAAGTATTCATGCATATATTGTATGTATTGATACTTTTATTTAAAACCTAATCGGTTAAAATAAAATAGGCGCTACCTATTATGTTAAACTATCTACTATTTTGTTTGAAGGTTACTAATAATGTAAATGGTAAAATAAAAGAGGTGCTACCTATTACGTTAAAATACATACCAGTTTGTTTAAAGGTTACTAATAATGTAAACGGTAAAATAAAATAGGTGTTACCTATTATGTTAAATAGACGCTACCTATTACGTTAAATAAACGCCACCTATTATGTTAAACTACCTACCGGTTTGTTTGAAGGATACTAATAATGTAAACGGTAAAATAAAATAGGTGCTACCCATTACGTTAAAATACCTACCGGTTTGTTTAAAGGTTACTAATAATGTAAACGGTAAAATAAAATAGGCGCTACCTATTATGTTAAATAGGTATTACATATTACGTTAAATAAACGCTACCTATTATGTTAAATTACATACTGGTTTGTTTGAAGGTTACTAATAATGTAAACAGTAAAATAAAATAGGTGCTACTTATTATATTCAAATACCTACTGGTTTGTTTAAAGGTTACTAATAATGTAAACAATAAAATAAAATAAACGTTGCCTATTATGTTAAATAGGTGCTACCTATTACGTTAAATAAGTGTTACCTATTATATCAAACTATCTACCGATTTGTTTGAAGGTTATTAATAATGTAAACGGCAAAATAAAAAGGCGCTATCTATTACGTTAAAATATCTACCGGTTTGTTTAAAGGTTATTAATAATGTAATCGGTAAAATAAAATAGGCGCTACCTATTATGTTAAATAAGCACTACCTATTACGTTAAATAAGTGTTACCTATTACGTTAAACTAGCTACTTGTTTGTTTAAAGGTTAATAATAATGTAAATGGTAAAATATATACAACTTAATTGTTTGAAATATTTTTTTAAAATTCGAAAGTATGAATACTTACTATAAAAGTATGGACACTGTAAAGGTTAATAATAATGTATCTATACTTACTCTAAAAGTATGGATACTATTTCGACAGTAATGTAAACGGTAAAATATATACAACTTAACCGTTTGAAATAATTTTTTAAAAAAATTTGAAAGTATGAATACTTACTCTAAAAGTACGAATACTCTAAAAGTTAATAATAATGTATTCATAATAATAATGTATTCATACTTACTCTAAAAGTATTGATATTTTCTAAAATATCGACCATCAGATCATAGTAGTATCTGTTGAAAACATTTTGATATTTCGTTATAACAAATTAAGATAAATGAATTTTAAGATTTTCCAATAAGGTTTTCTAAGTATATTCGATATAATTATTCGAATATCAAAATATTACTCCAAATCTTTTAAAAGTCATTTTTAATCCTTACTCAAGTGTAAAATTAAGTTTTAATCTTAAAATAATTTCAAAACAATTTTACAAAGTATTTCGAACCGTTTCAAAGCCAAAAATTACAGTTTTTCCAGAGGGAATCGATTCCCCGGAACCGATTCCCCCCTAAGGGGGTACCGATTCCCCCCTGAATGGTTTGGCTCCGAGAATTCCAGTATGCTCGAAGGGAATTGATTCCCCCCAGAGGGTACCGATTCCCCCCACTGTTCAACAGTCAAAATATTTGAATTTTACACTTAGGGAACCGATTCCCCATTAGGGGTACCGATTCCCCCCACGCTCCAAGCAGAAATATTAATTGTTTTCACACTTAAACAGCTCCAAAAACTTCATTAATGATCCCCAACGTTCAGAAGTGATTCAAAGTGTATTTAAGCAAGCTTAGAAGTCATTGATCAATAACAAGAAACATCAAGCAACTAGAATCAAGAGAGAATCAAAGAGAAAGCATCAAACCTCAAGTTTGAGCATTTCAAGCCTATTTTTCATTCAATATTCATTTTTCTTTCAATAACACTTATTGTGCTCAATTGTATTTATTCTTGAGTGTTCTTTCTTTGTTCTAGAATTGTGCAAACATATTTGCCTTGTGAGATTTTTCTTGTAAGTTTGCAAATTTGTATTTCTCTTTGAGAAAAGAGTGTTCTCAAGAATTGGGGTATATTCTTGAGGGAGTTGTAAGGTTATCTCTTTGGCCTCAAAAGAAAGAACAAATTAGTGAATTTGTTGGAAAATCCTTAGTGTGGATAGCTAAGGTAGTGGACGTAGACTTTGGGTGATAAAGTCGAACCACTCTAAATCGCTGTGCAATTTCTTTCAATTTCCTGCAAAAGCTTCCACCAAAATTTTTATTGTCAATTCACCCCCCCTCTTGGCCGATTCAGTCAATCGATTAACTCAACAATTGGTATCAGAGCCTCACTCATTTGAAGGTTTAATCGCCTCTTGAGTCGATCCGGGAAGAGTTAAATCGATAAAGATGGCGTTTACTTCCGGTTCATTCTCCATGGAAGAATCCAGACCTATTGACATGCCTCCACACTTTAATGGAACAAATTATCGTCATTGGAAGAGTTTTATGATGATATTCATCAAAGCATTTGATATGGAAGCTTGGATGATAATCAAGAAATGATATTCCTCTCCTACTAAGAAGGCAAAGAAGTGGAGTGTTTAAGAACGGAAGGAAGCTCAACAAAACTCAAAGGCTATGCACATGTTGTGTTGTGCAATTGATCCTAATGTATATAAAGGAGTTTCTTCTTGTTCAAGTGCCAAGGAAATATGGGATAAGCTTGAGGAGATCTATAGAGACAAGGAAGAAGAAGAACCAATAAGAGTGATGTCTCTATTAGCTCTCACAGAGCCAAAGGTATCTTCTAACTCAAATATATCAAATTCAAAATCTTTTAATGAGTTACAAGATGCTTATGATAAATTATTTTCGGAGTTTGAGACCATGAACTCCAAATACAATAAATTGATTTCTAAATTTATTGCTAAAAATGATATTCTTTTGAAAGCTAAAACAGACTTAGAAAATCAAAATGAAATGTTGAGAAAAGAATTAGAGCTTTCAAAAATAAAATCTGAAAACTTTGAAAAAGAAATTTTCAAATTAAACAAACTTCTTCTAGAAATGAAAATGGATTTTGAAAATCAAAATGAAATCTTGAAGAAGGATTTAGAACTCTCAAAAATTCAAATTAAACAAACTTCTTCTAGAAATGAAAATGGATTTTGAAAATCAAAATGAAATATTGAAGAAGGATTTAGAACTCTCAAAAATGAAATTTGAAAGTATTGAAAAAGAAAATTTCAATTTGAAAGATAAGCTTGAATGTTTAACAAGAGAAAAAGAGATCATTCTAAATAATTCATCTAGTTCAATAATGACAATATGTTCACATTGTCATTATCATGGTCATAAGGACCATACTTGTCCTTTAAAGAAAGGAAAACGATTTAAAATTACACAAGTATGGGTTCCAAAAGGAACAAGAGGCATTGAAACTAACGTTCAAGGATCCAAAGCAATTTGGATACCAAAATCTACTTAAATGTCTCTTGTAGGTGTGTGAGAGCAATGGTGATAAAGAAGATGATATTCAAGATGCTCTAGACACACATAAAAAGGGAATGGGTAACCTCTAAACTTAATTTTTTTATTATTTGGTTGCTCATTTAGTTTATGCATGCATGAGGTTTTAAAATGTTGAATTGTGTTTTATCTCATGTATGTTGAAAAATATTGTATGATGAACATGGTAATTTTTGGTAATGTTTTATAAACTCTAGTTCATCATATTAATTTTTTGTCAAAATTGTTTTTAAAAAGTAATTGATATCTCTTTAACAATTGATATTGATTTTTCAAGAACTTTGGTTTTGCAAAATTTTGACCTGAAATTTTTCTTAATGTTTATGCATAGATTTTTGTTTAAATATTATAAAGTTTTAATGCATAACATTTTCAAAAACTTTGTGCATGTGCTCTTAATCTCTATAATCAACATTGCATAATGTTTTATATGTGAATGGGTTAAAAGCATAATCTTTTGAAAAATAAATGTGATAAAAGATACAATGTTTTATTTTAAATGATTGCAAAATTGATTGACATTGCATCTATTTTCGATTATGCTTGTTGGTCATAAAATAGGGATATATATATACATGATGCATTTAGATTTTATTAATATGACTATTTTGTGCCTAGTTGCTAGGGATGAGCATGATGATTTGTTATGGCATAGGAGACGAGGACATGCTAGTATGAGTGTTTTGCAACGGCTAATTCAAGGTGATTTAGTTCGAGGGTTGCCTAAGCTTAAATTTGATAATGATAAAATCTGTGATGCTTGTGCTAAAGGAAAACAAAAGCGAGTTTCTTTTAAATCCATTAATGGTGTATCAACTAGTAGAGTATTACAATTGATCCATATAGATCTTTTTGGGCCAACTAGGACTACTAGCTTGGGTGGAAAACAATATGCATTTGTCTTGGTAGATGACTATTCTAGATATACTTGGGTTCTATTTTTAAGCACTAAAGATGAAGCATTAGAACATTTCATCACATTTTCAAAAATAATCCAAAATAAAAAAGGTTACTCTATAACTAGTGTTAGGAGTGATCATGGCACTGAATTTGAAAATCTTGGATTTATTGAGTTTTGTAATTCTAATGGTATTAGTCATAATTTTTCAGCACCTAGAACCCCTCAACAAAATGGAGTTGTTGAGAGGAAAAATCGAACTTTAGAAGAAATGGCTAGAACCATGCTTTGTGAAAATAATTTGCCAAAATATTTTTGGGCGGAAGCCACAAATACCGCTTGTTATGTTGTAAATCGAGTAATGATTAGTCCAATTTTAAAGAAAACTCTATATGAAATTTTCAAAAATAAAAAGCCTAACATTAGCTATTTTCATCCTTTTGGATGTAAATGTTTTGTTTTGAACAACGGTAAAGAAAACCTTGGCAAATTTGATGCTAAAAGTGATTAAGGATGTTTTTTGGGTTATTCCTTAAATTCTAAAGCTTATCGAGTATTTAATAAAAGAACTTTAGTTGTAGAAGAGTCTATACATGTATTTTTCGATGATAATCTCCTTCCGAGGAAGGATTCTTGTGTGAATGATGATGTAGGTATTATAAATACAAATAAAGTTAGACATGACGTTGAAGAACCATCATCAAAGGAAGAAACAAAAGATTAGGTAACTCATGATCCTCTTGAGAATCCAACCATTGAAGAAAGGGAAGATCTTATCCAAGAGAGTACAACTATGTCAAAGATGGTGAGATTATAGGTGATCCATCCAAAGGGGTAACAACTCGATCTTCTCTTAGAAATATTTGTAATTATGTTGCATTTATTTCATGCATAGAACCTAAGAATATTAAAGAAGCATTAAAAGATGAACATTGGATTATGGCTATGCAAGAAGAATTAAATCAATTTGAGAGAAGTAAAGTATGGAATTAGTTGAAAGGCCTAGTAATAAATCTACTGTAGGTACTAGATGGGTATTTAGGAATAAGCTTGATGAGAGTGGTAATATAGTGAGAAACAAGGCTAGACTTGTTGCTCAAGGGTATACTCAAGAAGAGGGCATAGACTATAATGAAACATATGCTCCCGTAGCTAGGATGGAAGCAATTAGAATGTTATTAGCATTTGCATGTTTTCATGAATTTAAACTATATCAAATGGATGTTAAAAGTGCATTTTTAAATGGTTTTATAAAAGAAGAAGTGTATGTGGAACAACCTCCAGGTTTTGAAGATTCAAAATTTCCGGATCATGTTCTTAAATTGACAAAAGCACTTTATGGTTTAAAACAAGCTCCTAGAGCTTGGTATGAAAGACTGACAAATTTTTTAA
This sequence comes from Hibiscus syriacus, assembly GCF_006381635.1. Taxonomy (NCBI): domain Eukaryota; kingdom Viridiplantae; phylum Streptophyta; class Magnoliopsida; order Malvales; family Malvaceae; genus Hibiscus; species Hibiscus syriacus. The sequence goes on along the minus strand of NW_024062542.1, from coordinate 69,493 downwards.
TAGAAAAGGTTTTTCAAAAGGGAAGGTTGACACTAGATTGTTTTTAAAGCATAAAGGTAAAGATTTATTAGTAGTTCAAATTTATGTTGATGATATAATATTTGGTTCTACTAATGATGTTCTTTGCCAAGAATTTTCTAAGCTAATGCAAAGCGAATTCGAAATGAGCATGATAGGGGAGCTCTTATTTTTCTTGGGACTCCAAATCAAGCAAAGAAAAGATGGCATCTTCATCAATCAAGCTAAGTATGTCAAAGATATGCTCAAGAAGTTTAGACTGGAAAATGGGAAACCTCATGACACTTCAATGAGCTATTCTACAAAGCTTGACATGGATGAAGAAGGTAAATGTGTGGATGTTAAATTATATAGGTCAATGATTGGATCTTTACTTTATCTAACTGCAAGTAGACCTGACATTATGTTTAGTGTTTGCTTATGTGCTAGATTTCAATCATGCCCTAAGGAATCACATTTACTAGCTGTTAAGAGAATCTTTAGATACCTTAAGGACACTCATAGTTTAGGACTTTGGTATCCTAGAGACTCTAGCTTTAGCTTGCATGCCTTTTCTGATGCGGATTATGGAGGATGCAAATTAGATAAGAAAAGCACCTCCGGTACTTGCCAATTCCTTGGAAATATGTTGATTTCTTGGTTTTCAAAGAAACAAAATTTTGTTGCATTATCTACCACTGAAGCCGAATACATTTCAGCTGGTAGTTGTTGTTCACAAGTTTTATGGATGAAACAACAACTTTTTGATTATGGAATTGAAGTAGGTACCATTCCTATCAAGTGTGACAACACTAGTGCTATTTGTCTCACTAAAACTCCAATCCAGCACTCTATAACTAAGCACATTGAAATAAGACATCACTTCATTAGAGACCATGTCACTAAGGAAGATGTTGTTCTAGAATTTTTGATACTTTGCACCAATTAGCGGATATCTTTACAAAACCTTTAGACAAGGAAAGATTTTGGACACTTAGGAGAGAATTAGGTTTGACCAACCTATCTTCACTTAGTGTTTAAAATAATTTTAGCACTTTTAAGACGAAAAATGCTTAGAGGGAGTTTATGATTCTTGATGAAAATTAACTTTATGTTCAAATATAGTTTAAAGATTAATTTGATTGTTTGAACATGATTAATTTTTAATATATGAGTTGCCAATACCAATAGAGAAAGTTAATTAGCATTTTGTGTGTCTAAAATCGGATTTTAGCATTTTGGTGCATAGGGAATCGATACCCTCATGAGGGAACTGATTCCCCTATTGAAGGGGAACTGATTCCCCCCACGGGTTCTGGATATATCACGACCAGAAAACATATTCTCTCAAAACCTCTATTCTTTCTTAAACATCGTTCATCCTCTCTTTCTCTCTAAATCTCCATTTTTGCCAAAAGCTTCAAATACAAGTCGGAATTAGATCTTTCTTCAACTTCTAATCCTTGCAAACAACATCACATTCTCATAAAATCCAAATTTTCAAGGTAATATTTCAAAATCCTCTATTTCATTGATTTTTGAACTTAGGACTAGTTTTGATTAGTTCTAAGATGAACATTACATCGGGCATTGGTTATATGATGATTTTACAACCAATTTTGTAAAAAAACACTCAATTTTTCTTTTAATTTCAAAATAAAAAAAATCGAGAATTGTTGTTTTAATTGATGTTTTTGATTTAATTATGTTGTTTTTATAAATGTTGTTTTCATAAAAACTATGTGTATTATGATTTTCAAACATTATTTTCCAAATAGTTTTTCAAAATATTGCCCTTTAGGATTCGGTTTAGAGAACCTTGAAATATTGAGGACTCATTTGAGTTTTGGGTTTGATTATATTGCATACATGTGTTTAAATTTGCAGGTTACATATTCTATTCCGATTCTTAAACCATGTCAAATCCTAAACGACCTAAGACATTGTCTAGTCGCTCAAGTCAAAACCGACCTCTTATTCCTCCACCCAATCCAAATAACCCAAATATGACAATTCTGAACTCTTGTTTCAAGTACCTGGTCGTAGACAAAATCTATATCATAGGTACCATACTTGTTTTGAGTCATACAAAATCCGGGAAGAACATATCCCTTCGATTCAAGCTATAGAAGATATGGACTTCCAATATCTTCCTACTCTTAAATCCTAGAAGTTTGATAAACTCTTTAAACTCAAACCTTTGGTTTATCATCAATTAATCCACATTTTTCTATTCCAAATCGCTACCCATTTTGGACTAGATAACTCAGGTTTAATGAAAAAGAGACTGTGGATTCACCCTATAAGTCTAAGGATAGTGAGAGTACCATAAGAACTTATCGTGATATATTCCTTCATTATATGATCTCTTGGTGGTTTAGACCATCTGGAGGTAGGTACTCTTCCCTTAGGAACATAGATATATGGTGGATATACTGTATCCAACATAAAAAGAAGATTAATCTACCACAAATCATCTTTAGTGAGTTTCTATAAACATTATTCCTTCCAAGAATATAGAAACCTTGGTTTATGGTTGTCTCCTTAGTAAATTTTTTATCAAACTCAGTCTCAGGGTCTCTTCTGATATTCCTATCCCTCTTCAAAACCAAATCAATCTTACTTTCTTGAAGAAAGCAAGATGGAAAAAGGATAAGGAAACGGGCCAATGGATTTATCATCCCGAACTCAAAACTTTGAATTGTGAAACATTTTGATGTTCATGGATTGTTTTATTTTGGATGTTTGAATTTGATGGATAATTGGATATTTGAACTTACATGCTTATATATTTGGTTTGTTTTTAACTTTCATTTTGAGCTTAATGTTTATTTTTGCATCATTTACATATTAGTTGCATTATGACCAATTTTTGTCATTTCACATTATTTATTGTTGAAAACATTTTGATATTTCGATATAACAAATTAAGTTAAATGAATTTTAAGATTTTCCAAATAATTTTTCTAAGTATATTCGATAGAATTATTCGAATATCAAAACATTACTCCAAATCTTTCAAAGATCATTTTTAATCCTTACTCAAAGTGTAAAATTAAGTTTTAAACTAAAACAATTTCAAAATAATTTTACAAAGTATTTCAAACTATTTCAAAGCCAAAAATTCTAGATTGCTTAGAGGGAACTGATTCCCCCCCAAGGGGGTACCGATTCCCCCCTGAATAGTTTGGCTCCGAGAAATCCAGAATGCTCGGAGGGAATCGATTCCCCCCCCAGGGGGTATCGATCCCCACCCCCTTGTATAACGGTCGAAATATTTAAATTTTACACTTAGGGAACCGATTCCCCATAGGGGGTATCGATTCCCCCTACGCTCTAAACTGTTTTATTAATTGTTTTCACACTAAAACGGCTATATTATTTTCTCTAATCATCCCCAACGTTCAGTGATTCAAGGTGTATTTAAGCAAGCTTAGAAGCCATTGATCAATAACAAGAAACATCAAGCAATTAGAATCAAGAGAGAATCAAAGAGAAAGCATCAAACCTCAAGTTTGAGCATTTCAAGCCTAGTTTTCATTCAATATTCATTTTGCTTTCAAGAACACTTATTGTGCTCAATTGTATTTATTCTTGAGTGTTCTTTCTTTGTTCTAGAATTGTGCAAACATATTTGCCTTTTGAGGTTTTTCTTGTAAGTTTGCAAATTTGTATTTATCTTTGAGAAAAAAAGTGTTCTCAAGAATTGGGGTATATTCTTGAGGGAGTTGTAAGGTTATCTCTTTGGCCTCAAAAGAAAGAACAAATTAGTGAATTTGTTGGAAAATCCTTAGTGTGGATAGCTAAGGTAGTGGACGTAGACTTTGGTTGATAAAGTTGAACCACTCTAAATCGCTGTGCAATTTCTTTCAATTTTCTGCAAAAGCTTCCACCAAAATTTTTATTGCCAATTCACCCCCCTCTTGGCCGATTCAGTCAATCGATTAACTCAACAATTGGTATCAAATCCTAACTCATTTGAAGGTTTAATCGCCTCTTGAGTCGATTTGGGAAGAGTTATATCGATAATCAAAGTCATCAATGGCCTCCGCTTCAAACTTCGACTCCAGTCTCGATTCGATGCCTGTCAACAAGCCTCCTTTCTTCAATGGAGCTAACTATGCCTATTGGAAGAATAGAATGATGTACTTCATTCAAGCAAGTGACATGGGAGCATGGAATGATGTAGAAGAAGGATACATCAAACCTCTCACTCATCCAAGGTTGTGGAGTGAATGAGAGACAAGAATGTTTCAGCTCAACTCCAAAGCCATCCATATCATTTTTTGTGCTCTTGGACCAGATGAATACGGGAGAGTTTCATCGTGTACAAACGCCAAAGAAATATGGGACAAACTTAAAGTCACTCATGAAGGTATCGATGAGGTAAAGAAATCTAAAATTAGTATTCTAACGCATAACTATGAAAATTTCAGGATGAAACCAAATGAAGATATCAAAGCTATGATGGATAGATTTTAAACGATTGTCAATGGTCTCAAAACATATGGAGAGATCATTTCAAATGAAAAGCTTATGAGGAAGTTAGTCTACTCCCTCCCAAAATCGTGGCAATCAAAGAAGACGGCAATCATCTAGTCTAAGGACTTAACGTCCTTAACTCTTGAAGAGCTAATTGGGTCACTCCTCACTCATGAAATGATGCTCGAAGATGAGGTGGACCTCGACAAGATTGATGAGACACCAAAGGAGAAGGAGAAGAAGAAAAACATTGGAGTTACTCTCAAATCCACAAAAGATGAGAGTGATTCGAATGACGATGACGGTGATGAGGAAATGGCATTGTTTGCCAAACGATTCAGAAAAATGATGAGACCTTATCGAGGAAGAAAATTCAAACGAAATGAAGGCCTCAAAAATGAACCGAAAGAGAATGACCCAATCATTTGCTACGAATGCAAAAGGCCAGGGCATGTCAAATATAATAAGCACAGGGCTCATGTGGCTACATGGAGCGATGAAGAAAGTTCTGATGAAGAGGAACAAGAAGTAGCTAACTTGTGCTTGATGGCATTTGGGGAAGATTCTAAGGTAACCTCTAACTCATCCGATTTTGATGATTTATCCTATGATGAGTTATTAGAGAAATATAATGGGTTGGCTTCGGATTATGAGAAATTATTTTTAAAATATAAAAATGATGTTTTAAAATTGAAAAATGAAAACAAACTCATATCCAAAACCAACAACGATCTTGAAAGTAAAATCAAAGATTTGCAAATCAAACTAGAAGAGTTTGAAAAAAAAATTTAGATTTTCAAAATTTACTTTCAAAGATCAATGATGATTATCAAAAGAAAATTGATGATCTTAAAACTTATTTTGATAAAGTTAGAACAAAACATTTTGAAAAAGGTGGAAATTCAAAATCCAACTTTGTTAGAAAAAGTTTTAGAAACTACAATCATAGAGGTCCCCAAAGAACCTCTAATGGAAAAATAGTTAGAAGTATGTAGGTTCCTAAAGAACTCATTACTACTAAAGATAAAAATATCCTACACAAATGGATACCTAAGAGGACTAGGATTTTGGAAACTAATGAATATGGACCCAAAAGAATTTGGGTACCAAAAATCAAAAATTAATCTATGTTTGTAGGGAAAGGAGCATTGCTACAAGGCACGGGAAAAAAATTCAAATTCATGGTACCTTGATAGTTGATGCTCAAGACACATGACCGGAGACAAAAGCCGGTTCATTGAGCTTAACGCCAAAAATGGAGGAGAAGTGACTTTTGGAGATAATTCAAAAGGTCATATTGAAGGTATTGGTACAATAGGTAATACCTTTTCCATACAAATTAAAAATGTTTTATATGTGAATGGATTAAAGAATAATCTATTGAGTATTAGTCAATTATGCGATAAAGGATTCAATGTCTTATTTGAAATTAATGGTTGTAAAGTCATTGACATTGCATCTAATCAGATTATGTTTGTTGGTCATAGAATAGGAAACATATACATGGTTCATTTAGATTCTTTTGATATGACTAATTTATGCCTAGTTGCTAAGGATGAACATGATAGTTGGTTATGGCATAGGAGACTAGGACATTCTAGTATGAGTGTTTTGCAACGGTTAATTCAAGGAGACCTAGTAAGAGGGTTGTCTAAGCTTAAATTTGATAATGATAAAATCTGTGATGCTTGTGCTAAAGGAAAACAAAAGCGAGTTTCTTTTAAATCCATTAATGATGTATCAACTAGTAGAGTTTTACAATTGATCCATTTAGATCTTTTTGGGCCAACTAGAACTACTAGCTTGGGTGGAAAACAATATGCATTTGTCTTGGTAGATGACTATTCTAGATATACTTGGGTTCTATTTTTAAGTACTAAAGATGAAGCATTAGAACAATTCATCACGTTTTCAAAAGTAATCCAAAATGAAAAATGTTACTCTATAACTAGTGTTAGGAGTGATCATGGAACAGAATTTGAAAATCTTGGATTTACTGAATTTTGTAACTCTAACAGTATTAGCCATAATTTTTCAGCACCTAGAACCCCTCAACAAAATGGAATTGTTGAGAGGAAAAATTGAACTTTAGAAGAAATGGCTAGAACCATGCTTTGTGAAAATAATTTGCCGAAATATTTTTGGACAGAAGCCACAAATACCGCGTGTTATGTTGTAAATCGAGTAATGATTAGGCCAATTTTAAAGAAAACTCCATATGAAATTTTCAAAAATAAAAAGCCTAACATTAGTTATTTTCATCCTTTTTGATGTAAATGTTTTGTTTTAAACAACGGTAAAGAAAACCTTGGCAAATTTGATGCTAAAAGTGATGAAGGAATTTTTCTGGGTTATTCCTTAAATTCTAAAGCCTATCGTGTATTTAATAAAATTACTTTAGTTGTAGAAGAGTCTATACATGTTGTTTTCGATGATAATCCCCTTCCGAGGAAGGATTCTTGTGTAAATGATGATGTAGGTGTTATAAATACAAATGACGTTAGACATGACGTTGGAGAACCATCATCAAAGGAAGAAACGAAAAACGAGGAAACTCATGATCCTCTTGAGAATCCAACCATTGAAGAAAGGGAAGTATCTTATCCAAGAGAGTACAACTATGTCAAGGATGGTGAAATTATAGGTGATCCATCAAAAGGGGTAACAACTCGATCTTCTCTTAGAAATATTTGTAATTATGTTGCATTTATCTCATGCATAGAGCCTAAGAATATTAAAGAAGCATTAAATGATGAACATTGGATTATGGCTATGCAAGAAGAGTTAAATCCATTTGAGAGAAGTAAAGTATGAACATTAGTTGAAAGGCCTAGTAATAAATCTACTATAGGTACTAGATGGGTATTTAGGAATAAGCTTGATGAGAGTGGTAATATAGTGAGAAACAAGGCTAGACTTATTGCTCAAGGGTATACTCAAGAAGAGGGCATAGACTATAATGAAACATACGATCCCATAGCTAGGATGGAAGCAATTAGAATGTTATTAGCATTTGCATGTTTCAATGAATTTAAATTATATCAAATGGATGTTAAAAGTGCATTTTTAAATGGTTTTATAAAAGAAGAAGTGTATGTGGAACAACCTCCAGGTTTTGAAGATTCAAATTTTCCGGATCATGTTTTAAAATTGACAAAAGCTCTTTATGGTTTAAAGCAAGCTCCTAGAGCTTGGTATGAAATATTGTCAATTTTTTTAATCGAAAAAGGTTTTTCAAAAGGGAAGGTTGACACTACATTGTTTTTGAAGCATAAAGGTAAAGATTTATTAGTAGTTCAAATTTATCTTGATGATATAATATTTGGTTCTACTAATGATGTTCTTTGCCAAGAATTTTCTAAGCTAATGCAAAGTGAGTTTGAGATGAGCATGATGGGGGAGCTCTCATTTTTCTTGGGACTCCAAATCAAGCAAAGAAAAGATGGCATCTTCATCAATCAAGCTAAGTACGTCAAATATATGCTCAAGAAGTTTGGACTGGAAAATGGGAAATCTCATGACACTCCAATGAGCTCTTCAACAAAGCTTGACTTAGATGAAGGAGGTAAATGTGTAGATGTCAAATTATATAGGTCAATGATTGGATCTCTACTTTATCTAACTGCAAGTAGACCGGATATTATGTTTAGTGTTTGCTTATGTGCTAGATTTCAATCATGTCCTAAGGAATCACATTTACTAGCCGTTAAGAGAATCTTTAGATACCTTAAATACACTCCTAGTCTAGGACTTTGGTATCCTAGAGACTCTAGCTTTAGCTTGCATGCTTTTTCTGATGCGGATTATGGATGATGCAAATTAGATAGGAAAAGCACCTCCGGTACTTGCCAATTCCTTGGAAATATGCTAATTTCTTGGTTTTCAAAGAAACAAAATTGTGTTGCATTATCTACCACTGAAGCCGAATACATTTCAGCTGGTAGTTGCTGTGCACAAGTTTTATGGATGAAACAACAACTTTTTTATTATGGAATTGAAGTAGGTACCATTCCTATCAAGTGTGACAATACTAGTGCTATTTGTCTCACTAAAAATCCCATCCAACACTCTAGAACTAAGTACATTGAAATAAGACATCACTTCATTAGAGACCATGTCACTAAGGAAGATGTAGTTCTAGAATTTGTTGATACTTTGTACCAATTAGCGGATATCTTTACAAAACCTTTAGACAATGAACGATTTTGGACACTTAGGAGAGAATTAGGTTTGACCAATCTATCTTCACTGAGTGTTTAAAATAATTTTAGCACTTTTAATAATAGATGAAAAATGCTTATAATAGCAATTTTTGATTGCATTCATTGCTATTAGTTAGGGGGAGTTTATGATTCTTGATGAAAAATTAATTTTATGTTCAAATATCGTTTAAAGATTAATTGAATTGTTTGAACATGATTAATTTTCAATATATGAGTTGCCAATACCACTAGAGGAAATTAATTTAGCATTTTGGGTGTTTAAAATCGGATTTTAGCATTTTGGTGCAGAGGGAATTGATCCCCCCTTGAGGGAACCGATTCCCCCTTTGAAGGGGAACCGATTCCCCCCACAGGGGAATCGATACCCCCCTGGGGTTCTAGTTAAACACGGGCAGAACCCTTATTTTTGTTCAAAACCCCTTATTTCTTCCACCGTTTCTCTCCTTCTAAGCACTCAAATCTCCATTTTTGCCTAAAATCAACGTTTTTAATCGGAATTCACTTCAAATATCATCCTCTAAACCTGTTGGAATCATCAAAAACGTGCAAACTTCATCTAATCTCACTCAAATCCGAAATCATTCAAGGTATTTTTCCAAAACTTCTTTTTATCAATTTATGAACATAGAACTAGTTTTAATTAGTTCTAGGTTGAATTTTTGATCGGGCATTGATTATTTAGTGATTAGAAACTAGATATTACAACTAATTTCATCAAAAACACAAGATTTTTTTTCTAAATTTTCTAAATTTTCGAAATAAAAAAAAATTAATTTTCAAATTATTGAGTTTTGATTAAATTATGTTGTTATTATGAAAACTATACATATATTGTTTCTCAAAACCATATTTTTCAAAAGTTTTTTCAAAAACTTTGCCCATTAGGATTGATTTAGAGAACCTTGAAATATTGAGGACTCAATTGAGTTTTGGGATTGATTGAATTGCATACATGTGTTTTCTTAATTGCAGGTTATCAATTCTATTCCGATTTCCTAAACCATGTCCAATCCTAAACGTGCTAGGTCTTCATCTAGTCGTTCACACCGTCAACCAAATCCACCTCCAAATCCTCATTCTATTCCAATTTCTAATCCTAATCCCATTGATCCTAACTTGACTATCCAAAATTCGTGTTTCAATCATCCTGGTCCTAGAAATCATCGTTTTTGGTATTATCAATATTTTGACTCTTACAAAATCCGGGAATAACGTATTCCTTCTCGTCAAGCTATGTTAGCTATCAATTTTAAATATCTTCCTCTTTTACAAGAGTGGAAATTTGATAAACTCTTTGACCTTGAACCCATCATTTACCATCAACTTGTTCGTATTTTCTATTCTAATGCCGTTTGTGTTAACCAAACTGAAACCGAAACCATAGGAATTCATTCCTACCTTCTAGGACAATTCTTATATATTGACTCGGCTTACATAGCCAATACATTCGGATTAGATAATGATGGTATTTCAAATGAAAAACAGGTTTTAGGATCTCGTTATAAAAGAAGGGATAATGCAAGTGTCCTAGACCTTCATGAACGTTTTCTTCATCTAATGATTTCTTGGTGGTTTCAACCATCCGGAGGTCGTTATTCTACTCTTAGAGCCTTAGATCTTTGGTGGTTACATTGTTTCGAAAACAATATTAAAATCAACCTACCTCAGATTATTTTTGCTGAAATTGTTGAAACCGTAATTCTTGTTCCTAACAAAAAACTCTGTTCATCTCTTGTTTACGGTTGCATTTTAAGTAATATGTTTTCCAAAGCTGGGCTTAGAGTCGGTCTAGATGTCGTTTTTCCCCTTAAGAAACAAATTAACCTTCTTTCCTTAACGAGAGCGAGATGGATTAAGGATAAGGAAACCAGTGAATGGGTTTGATCTTCTGCAAATACTCCGGGAGCTAGTTCTTCACAAGCTCCACCCGAAGCTGACAAAGATCTCGAGCTTGAGCAATTAATGCGAGACATCGATGAAGCCGAGATGAGCCTGAGCAGCCCGAGGAGCAGCCCGAAGAGCAAGCACAACAAACGCATCCAATGCCTCCATATTTCCAATCCTTTATGGAGACATTCGATTTTCGATACGCTACTATGGATTCGTGCTTTACTTCTATAGAGTCCCATTTATCTACAATGGGAGCTCAACAATTAGAAATTCTTCGGGAAATGCGTGCAAATAATGAAGCAACCAACGCACGTATTAATGACCTCACTAACGAAATGGTCGCTATGCGAGCTCGTTTTCCTCCTCCTGATCCGGATATGTGATTCTATGTTTTGCTTTGAACTTCAAACATATTGTTTTAACATTTTGAATATTTTGGAATGTTTGAATTTGTGGATTGATTGACTTTGAATTTGTTTGGATTTATGAATGGTTAGAAATTATCTATTTGGTGTGATTAAATTTATTTATTATTGCATCATTTACTTCATGATTAGATATATGACCAATTTTGCCATTTCACATTAATTATGAATATTGATTATGAAACTAATGGCTAACGTTTCTCTTGCTTGTGATCTTAGCAGCTTATATTATATATAATCAATTGGCTAAACGATTTCAAAACCTTGTTTAAATTCTTTAAAATGTCTTTTTGATTTAACAAAAAGAGGGAAAAGTTAAAAATGATAAATGAGAGAAGTGTTAGTGTTAAAGTAAGGGGGAGTAATTTCAAAACTTGACATCAAAATCTTAAAATTACTAAAATGTTTTGTTATATCAAAAAGGGGGAGATTGTTGAAAACATTTTGATATTTCGATATAACAAATTAAGTTAAATGAATTTTAAGATTTTCCAAATAATTTTTCTAAGTATATTCGATAGAATTATTTGAATATCAAAACATTACTCCAAATCTTTCAAAGATCATTTTTAATCCTTACTCAAAGTGTAAAATTAAGTTTTAAACTTAAAACAATTTCAAAATAATTTTATAAAGTATTTCGAACTATTTCAAAGCCAAAAATTCCAGATTGCTCAGAGGGAACCGATTCCCCCCCAAGGGGGTACCGATTCCCCCTGAATTGTTTGGCTCCGAGAAATCCAGAATGCTCGGAGGGAACCGATTCCCCCCCCCTTGTATAACGGTCGAAATATTTAAATTTTACACTTAGGGAACCGATTCCCCATAGGGGGTACCGATTCCCCCACGCTCCAAACTGTTTTATTAATTGTTTTCACACTAAAACGGCTATATTATTTTCTCTAATCATCCCCAACGTTCAGAAGTGATTCAAGGTGTATTTAAGCAAGCTTAGAAGCCATTGATCAATAACAAGAAACATCAAGCAATTAGAATCAAGAGAGAATCAAAGAGAAAGCATCAAACCTCAAGTTTGAGCATTTCAAGCCTATTTTTCATTCAATATTCATTTTTCTTTCAATAACACTTATTGTGCTCAATTGTATTTATTCTTGAGTGTTCTTTCTTTGTTCTAGAATTGTGCAAACATATTTGCCTTGTGAGATTTTTCTTGTAAGTTTGCAAATTTGTATTTCTCTTTGAGAAAAGAGTGTTCTCAAGAATTGGGGTATATTCTTGAGGGAGTTGTAAGGTTATCTCTTTGGCCTCAAAAGAAAGAACAAATTAGTGAATTTGTTGGAAAATCCTTAGTGTGGATAGCTAAGGTAGTGGACGTAGACTTTGGGTGATAAAGTCGAACCACTCTAAATCGCTGTGCAATTTCTTTCAATTTCCTGCAAAAGCTTCCACCAAAATTTTTATTGTCAATTCACCCCCCCTCTTGGCCGATTCAGTCAATCGATTAACTCAACATTTATGAATATTGAATTATGGAACTAATGGCTAACATTTCTCTTGATTGTGATCATAGCAGCTTAAGCTATAAATATCATCAATTGGCTAAATGATTTCAAAACCTTGTTTTAAAAGTCTTTTTGATTTAACAAAAAGGGGGAGAAATATTAAAAGCGTTTTTAAAGGGGAGTAAGTGTTAAAGTAAGGGGGAGTAATTTTTCAAAAACGTCGTTTTTGATTTCAAATTCTTAAAATTACTAAAATGTTTTGTTATATCAAAAAGGGGGAGATTGTTGAAAACATTTTGATATTTTGATATAAAAAATTAAGATAAATGAATTTTAAGATTTTCCAATAAGGTTTTCTAAGTATATTCGATATAATTAGTCGAATAACAGAATATTACTCCAAATCTTTCAAAAGTCATTTTTAATCCTTACTCAAGTGTAAAATTAAGTTTTAATCTTAAAATAATTTCAAAACAATTTTACAAAGTATTTCGAACCGTTTCAAAGCCAAAAATTATAGTTTGTCCAGAGGGAACCGATTCCCCCCCAAGGGGGTACCGATTCCCCCTGAATGGTTTGGCTCCGAGAATTCCAGTATGCTCGGAGGGAACCGATTCCCCCCATGGGGTACCGATTCCCCCCACTGTTCAACGGTCGAAATATTTGAATTTTACACTTAGGGAACCGATTCCCCATTAGGGGTACCGATTCCCCCACGCTCCAAGCAGAAATATTAATTGTTTTCACACTTAAACGGCTCCAAAAACTTCATTAATGATCCCCAACGTTCAGAAGTGATTGAAGGTGTATTTAAGCAAGCTTAGAAGCCATTGATCAATAACAAGAAACATCAAGCAACTAGAATCAAGAGAGAATCAAAGAAAAAGCATCAAACCTCAAGTTTGAGCATTTCAAGCCTATTTTTCATTCAATATTCATTTTGCTTTCAAGAACACTTATTGTGCTCAATTGTATTCATTCTTGAGTGTTCTTTTCTTTGTTCTAGAATTGTGCAAACAATCTACCTTGTGAGGATTTCCTTGTAAGTTTGCAAATTTGTATTGTTCTCTTTGGGAGAGAGTGTTCTCAAGAATTTGGGGTATAATTCTTGAGGGTTTATAAGGTTACTCTTTGTCCTCAAAAGAAAGACAAATTAGTGAATTTGTGGAAAATCCTTAGTGTGGATAGTTAAGGTAGTGGATGTAGACTTTGGTTGAGAAAGTCGAACTACTCTAAATCGTTGTGCAAATTTCTTTCAATTTTCTGCAAAAGCTTCCATCAAAATTTAATTGCCAATTCTCCCCCCTCTTGGCCATATTCGTCAATCGATTAACTCAACAGTATCGATATTAATTTTAAAAATAATTGTCATCCAAATATACGTAATATATTAAATCTTACCGATATTATTAAATAAAACTTTAATATTCCAGATTGCAACCTACTTCTTTATTCAAAATAATATTATTGGGTGCAATCTAGTATGTTAATATTTATTTACAACAAAATAAGAAATTAACATATTTTGTTGTCATGGGATTTCGAAGGCCCCATCAGCTTAAACATTGGTAATATTTTAGGAGATACCTAATATGTTGATAATATTAATAACAAAATAAGTATTTAACATATTTTGTTATCATCGGATTTCTAAGGCCCTATCAGGTGAAACTTTGATAATATTTTAGGCGCTACCTAATATGTTGATAATATTGCTAACAAATTAAAAAATTAACATATTTTGTTATCGTCGAATTTCTATGGCCCTGTCAAATTTAAAAAGACGTTACCTATTACATTAAATAAATGCTACTTATTATGTTATTATGGTTGATAATGTTTCAGTAATTAATCTATTTTGTTATCGTCGGATTTCTAAGGCCCCATCAGCTTAAACTTTAGTAACATTTTAGGTGCTACCTAATATGTTGATAATATTGATAACAAATCAAATAATTAACCTATTTTGTTATCGTTGGATTTCTAAAGCCTCATCAACTTTAAAAAACGCTACCTATTACATACATAAGCATTATCTGTTATGTTATTATGGTTGATAATGTTTCAAGTAATTAACCGATTATGTTAAAGTCAATATTTTTGACGCATTTTACATGCGACGTTAATATTTCCAGTTATTACCATTATTATTACCAATACAAATAATATTTTCGGTGAAAACATATAATATTTCTAGTAGTGTTTTTAACCAATCACACTATTTTTTAACCGTAATTAATCTGCCTCACAGCTTAACCTCCTTGGCAAATGTAATTTGTACACCAAGTTATAAAGTGGGGAGATTTGGTTGGTATTTTGGAGCACCGCCACAAATACTTGGGTCATGCCCCGCTGTCACTCTATCATTTGTGCTCCGGGATCAATACTATATTTCCATTTTTTATTCTTCTACATCATCATTGCTAATTAATTACGGCTAATTTCTAAATTTGGTCTCTTAACCATAGATTTAATCTTAATTTTTTTAATAATACAATTAGATTATAAAAGAGTATTTATTTAGAATTTTTTAATATACTAACAATATATAATTATACTACAAATTCAATTGATCGAATTTAAAACTTTTAAGGAGAACATTCCATTTTACTACTAAAGTTATTTGACTAATCCTTTAATTTAACATAATTTAGGGTTTGTTTGGTAATGTTGTCTAAAACTATTTTTAGCTAAAAGTTCGTTTTGATGAAAAAATTATGTCTAATGAGTAAAAATTGAAGAAAAAAATGCGATGGAAACGGTATTTTCAATCCAACCGCAAAAGTTATAATTTTTAGACTTTTCATTTCTAACTTTTTCGTTTGGAAGTAAATTTATATTTTCACACTTATCAATGTATGAGCTCCACTCATTTATCATGTAAATAACATTGAAATTCAATTTTCTTTATTAATTATGTTTTTTATATTGTATTTTAATAATTTAATGCTAATACCCTTAAAAAATTATTTAATAATTTATTTTAATTACTTAAAAATAAATAAAATTTATGATTTATATATTAAAATATTAATAGTGATTTATTATAAAATATATTTTTATTATAATTATATTTATATATTTTTATTTTTATTATAGTTTAAATTGATATATTTCATATAATAATTATTTATTTTAAATTTATTTATAATATATATATTATTTTTTGAATGGCTAAAAAGATAAATATATCTTTTAAACTATTTTATTTTAAATTTTAAATGAGTGATTGTAGTTAAATAAAAAATAATTAAAATAATATTTTAAAAATTCAAATATTAAAATGTATTGATAATATATTTTCTCTTAATAAAATATTTGATATATAAAAATATTATTAGTGAATTATCTTAAAATATATTTTTATATTATTTTTATATTTATTTAAATTGATATATTTTATAAATCATAGTATTAATAATTATAAATATAATATAAATTTTATATTTTAATTTACAACATAATATCTAAAATAAAAATTTTATTTTTTTAAAATTAATTTTAACAATAATCTCAAACAGTTACATTTTGAACTGCACTTTTAAAAAGTTACTTTTAAAAGTTTTTTCTATAATATTTTTAGAAAGTACATTTTAAAAAAAAACAGTAAATTGACCCTTCATTTAACTACTTTTATAAGGTCACTCGTTGATCTAAAGAGTTAACACCATTAACTATTATGGTTTAAATATTATTCTATCCTATTAAAATTATCTCTTATTAAATTTTTAAAAGTTAAATTTTTTAAACTTTGACCAAAATAATTTTAAATATTTAAAAGATTAAATTTTATGAAAGTTATAGTTTAAAACTATTTGATTGAAGTTTTTTAAAATATATTTTTATATTTTTGTTGATAATAAATTTTAATTAATAAAGAATTGAACTTTAAAAAATTGATCAAAAA
This sequence comes from Hibiscus syriacus, assembly GCF_006381635.1. Classification (NCBI taxonomy): domain Eukaryota; kingdom Viridiplantae; phylum Streptophyta; class Magnoliopsida; order Malvales; family Malvaceae; genus Hibiscus; species Hibiscus syriacus. The sequence continues at coordinate 53,106 of NW_024062542.1, read as the reverse complement.
AGTCAATAATAGACATTTTAAGTGGGGCGTAGGTATTAACATGGACCTTTTTCTTTAAAACACCCCTTCTTGTCATTCCCCTATTTAATTTAATTTAATTTAATTTAATTTAATTTAATTTAATTTAATTTAATTTAATTTAATTTAATTTAATTTAATTTAATTTAATTTAATTTAATTTAAAATTGTTTATATTTTGGGGACCTAATTCCAAGTTTTTGAAATAATTGGCAAGTTTTCAATTTTTTAAGTTTTCAAGCAATTAAGGGACCTAACCTGAATTTTCCCATCTCATTTCTAAAAGAGTTATATGTAAAGATAAAGTTAGCTGCAAGTATTGAACCCGTTTCCTAAGTTATGGCAAACCATGACTTTACCAGTAGGCTAGGTCCTATTCATTAATATAAAACAATAAAATTAAGTTTTAAATAATCAATGCTAGATCTTTAATCTCCAAAAATTATTTCCCAATCAGATATGAGCTAAATTATAAATTCAAAATTCCCCAAATTTCAATTTAAAATTCTTGGATATGAAATGGTGAAAATGACCTTGAGTTACAAATATGACATGATTTACCTTTGATAGTGGAAATGACATGAAAATTTATACTTGACCTAATATAATTCCCGAATCATATGTTTAAGATCTTAATTTGTTAGAAAACCTGATAATCATATTCTAACTCTTGAGATCGTAAAATACTCAGATTTCTTGGTTTCTAAATAAACGTATATAGATCAATTTATCGAAACTACTCTACATTTCTGATTTGTTTGAAATGATTGAAATATCCTTGAGTACTAAAATGACTTGAATACCCTAATGATCTAGAAATAAGTTAATTGGATAAATTCTGGAAACACCAATGAACATAAATATTGTACCGCCCCTAAAGGTTATGGAGCACGACTCAATCACATCAATTATTTTTGTTATTGTTGTATTAAAAAAAATAAATATAAATATAATACATTTTCGTCTCTTTAAGGTTCGTACAATGATGATTCTAAAGGTGAACAACTCAATTAGTGCATTCAATATTAAGAAGTAAATATTCGTGAAGGATCTCAATTCTAATGATTGGCAATTATCACAATGTTGGGATATGATTTTTCCAATTTAACTCAAAATCATGATAATTCGATATAAATCATGAGTACCGCAAATCATCATTTTACCCTTATTGTGTTAAATTACTAAGAATTATTTAGGAATCAAAATGTTTAGATTGCCCTTGATGTCCTAAATAGTTCTAAAGTAAGGGTCCCTCAATACCTTTTTTATGCACTTGAATCCTAAATGGCCATGAAACATCAATTTCTAAATGGTTGACTTGATTCGTTAGTAATCGAACCCTTTTAATAAGGACATCATTTGTGAAATTTGATCAATCTATATAAGTTTCATGTTTTCCCTTCCTGATAACTATTAAGTCCTTTTGAAAAAAATAATTGGATCTTCTAGTGTGTTCCTTGTGTTCTATATGACTATTTTATATGCTGTGAAGTAAGACTGTTTTATCTGTTTTAATTTACGAAAGAATTATCTAATGGAAATTTTGACCCTAATTTACTGATTAAAATTATGTTTACCTTATATATGTTCTTTATTTACCTGTTTTATTAAGAAATATAAATATGTATGATACTATTGTTTACTATAAAAAACTATTTTATTACTATATAGGATGTGACATGAAGTTCTGCTGGTATAGTTCCGATCAAGTTGGTAATTTCCTATGGGCTTAAGGTGACCCTTGGGTGGGGTCTTCCCCGAATGAGATTAGGGTAAGACCTTATAGTTCCTAAGGTACTCCTTTAGGATAACTCATTTGCTTTGTGCTTAGGGTAAGTTCTTATGGACCTGAGGCACACCCCTCAGGTGGCTCTTATGCTTTGACTGGGGTAAGACCTTATGAACCCAAAGTGATCCCTTAGGTTGGCTCCTGTATCCAATGGGTATAGGGTATGTCTTTATAGATGCAGGTCTAGGGAACTGCATATCAGTATTTGGTTAGAGGGTATCATTATGATTTTAAAAAATCATTTTCCTGAAATAACTACTCATAATTTTGAACTATATATACATTTATTCCTAGTTTTGTAGGAATACACTATACACTATACACCCTCCATTTCAATCTCTTAAAAATATCTCTCTGAATGCTTCATCTGAATTGTAGGTTTTCTAACTATTACATGAAGAATTAATTAATAAGCCTCAGCTCATCACTAGAACATTTATAAGCCTAGATCAACTAATATTTTTTATTCTTTATCATATACCTACTTGTCTTTTAGCATTATCTAGTAGTTATGTATTATTGAGCTTTCCTAAAGTTCACTTTGTTATTCACCATTTTAGGTTAAAGGAATCGATCATGTGTAGCATCGACATCGGTAATGGGAGTTCATTCGACGTTACTTATAGAGTTTGGTATAAGTATAATTAGGGGGCACGTAGGTGAATTATTTTTATATTAAGTTAGAAACTTGTAATGAGAGTAAATTTGGTGGTGAAAAAGATAACTAGTTACGATGATGTGGGACCCCTATCGTGGAGGCACTATATGCACGAGATATTGGGGACCACGAGGGAATGATTTCTTACTTTCTGGAGACATTCGAATGAGAAAGAGGGACCAGTGGTGCACGTTTGCTTTTAGGAGCATCTCGTGTGACTCTTGGAGGCACTTTGAGACCACTAGTGTGGCAGCTGAGGTGGAAGGGGTCCACCAGGTTGAGAGGTTCTCATGTTGGAACCATTGTAGCTGCCGGAATACAATGGGTCATCATTGGAGGAGGCGACAGCAAAGGGAACCCTAGGGTTTCTTGAAAATTTTAACATTTGGGTCGGCTGTTTTGACATTGGCTTAATGTAGTGGGTCATATTTGGATTTTATGTAATTGGATCTCGGTTAATTTGGGATTTAGCTGGGTTAAAGATGGATTATAATATGGATTTGGTTGTTTGGTGAATGGACTTCAAATTTTTTGTAAATGACCATTTTAAATTGAGCATTTGGTTTCTATTAAAAAAGTTGTTAGTTAAATTTTAACATGGTAAATTCCCAAAATGAACATATGTATGGTCTTAAACCCAACAAAGCCCAATTTAGCAGCGGCATGCTGCTAATGCCACTTGAATGAATTTGAAGTTGATGCACGATCATCTTTAAATTAGTCTTCGATCAATTTCAATCCAACTTGAATTGTCTAGAAAAAAAATTAGGGTATTACAAATGCCCCTTGTATTTTCTTTAGATTGTGATTAATTTTTTCTGGTTCGATTGTGAATACTTTTTTGGTTGTTGTGAAAACAAGAATGTAACAAAGATAAATAATGACATAATTTTTTATGGTTCGATTGTGACTCTATTTCTTCAACACCATCATCATTCTCCAACTTTCTATTGCTCTTATCCATTTGTCTTTCTATTAGTTGGTCTAACCATGGGTATTTAAAAATCTTCTTGCATGATATGCCCCAATCCATGAATGTTAGCGCTGCAAAGACACAATTATCATTGATTATCACATGTGAGTGTTTATTTTTATCATTTCCATTCATTTTTTTATTTTTCTTTAGAAATGATCTTGTGTTATGTGAGACTAAAAACGATCGTTTTATCTCTAGGGAGATAAAATTTGACTTTTTGAAGTAAGTGATTTCAAGAAACACTAAAAAAATTGACACGAGTGAAGAAATTTTCTTTTGTTTTTTTAAGAAAAAAATCTCAAGTGAGACAGAATTTGTTTATAAGAAAACAATATAAAGTGAGAAAAAACTTTGTTTTAAGATAAACAAACTCAAGTGAGATGAAATTTGTTTTTAGAAAAACAAACTCAAGTGAGATGAAACTTTTGTTTTAAGAGAAATGATTTCAAAGTTTGTGTTTCGAGGGAAACTATCTCAAGCGAGATGATGCTGATCTTACTCCTTATGTGATGGAATCGAGCAAAAAGGGTAATGTTGATCCAACTCCTTATGTGATAAAATCGAGCAAATGAGTGATGTTGATCCCACTCTTTATGTGATGGACGAGACAAGGTTAAGCAAGTTATTCTCATTAAGAACTTCTGTAACCCTCTCAGACCGATGCAGGTAACCCGATCCGATCTGGAATGTCACATTAGGGCCACCGGAGCGACCCATTGTAAAAATAGCGGAAAATTTAAAACTTTTATTAAAACATGTAAATTATAAAATGATTTATCGGTACGATGAAATAAAACAGATTTTCAGACTCATATATAAAACAAAATACAATTACATGTCCCCTAATCACATGTACCATACTCTGCAAGCAACGCCGAAAAAACTCCCTTACTGAAGTCGTTAGCTGCATTGATACAATTCTTTTAACCTGAAAAGGTGAGTAACAGAGTGAGCTTCAGAAAGTTCAGTAATACAGAACTACCAGATGATGCTGAAGAACGTGCAGATACATATAAACATATATTTTTCTTATCGGTTCAGACATCTACAAATTTTTATGTTGAGTGGAAATCCTACTGGTATTTCAGATGGTAACGGACAATGAGCTTTCAGTTCAAAGAAATATTTCAGACGACTGAATTCAGGAAATCAGAATAGGTTATCTAGTGTGTTCCCATAAAACCAGTAAAAAGATACATATCTTTTTAAAATATATATATATATATATACACCCCCATCCTTTCACAATCTGTTTGTGTAGGTTCTCCGGAACCATACACCCCGCACAACCAGTGAGGCTCTGAGCACACAGCCGAGAAGCCTGCATATATACTTCCTCCAACAATAAACCCCCCATATAAAACATTTCTCCATTAGTAAACGAAGATATAAGAAATCAAAACAGAATTCATATAAGATATCATAACAGAATCCAGATAAAAAATCAGAACAGAATTCAGGTAATGTATTAGAATATAATTCAAGTTAGAAATCAGATAAAATATTTATGTGATTAGGGAACACACTATTGGAATTTATAATCACTATTGGAAGAGTTCAATAACTAACGAAATCATCAGTTATTCAGAATGTGACTTGAGCTGATAAGGAAGAACTAAGATTCAGAACCTTTACAATCTATGTCGATTGATTGGATTATCGAACAACTCCAGATGAATAGCTCCCCGAACTAATACTTGTCAACTTGTCAATTCATTAACCTTCCAGGGTATTTATTTTTTAATACCAAATATTCTTATCCATAGATCATCTTCTGAGTCATCAGTGAACATATCTTAAGGAGACGAACATATATTCTAATGGTCTTTATTTCATTTCCATGTTTCAACTATATTAGGAAATGTTGACGTACTTGATTTATGGTTCATAATCCATAAGGATGATACATCACGTAAGTTCATCCGAGTTTTCAGGCTTATTCCAATCTCTTACCTAATCCTCAGTCCTTAAGGTTACTTAGTACATTTAGCAGTCAAGTCCTTTACAGTTACTTCGGGGTTTTCCATAGTAATTCAGACATTTCTGAATTTCAGATACATATTGTATTTCCGTTCAATTCAATTTGGTGGTCATAGTTGATTTGTCTAATGAATATCCACTTCTTAATATTGAATGCGATCTAGAGTTTAGATGAGCTGAATACTTCCAAAATTATCATCAAGCCACACTTGAGAATACAAACATGCATTCAAGTGACATCTATGTCATTCAGGTACTGATATAACACTAACATTGGTTGCTCGACTTAATATGTGATCCATAACTTTTAAGAGTAGTACCGTATCCATGTTTATTTGGATTCCTTAATTAATCCAACACCTCTACTTATTTTAGGTCATAAGGATATTTTGGTCATTCTGGTGCTCAGTTTCATTCCATTCTTTTCAGAGCTCGAGGATATCCAATCATTCCTAAGCTTGGTGATATTCTTGAGTCATTTCCATTATAGGGGTATTTTGGTCATTTTATAGATCTACGACATTTTAATCTTTTCCTTCTATCCGGTCTTATTATTTAATTTAATCTTATCATTTACTTCAGTCCTTTCAAACAATTCTGACAAAAGAGCACCATTGATAAATCATTATTCAGGTATTTACTTATAACTCGGATATTTTTTGGTCAAGTGCCTTCTCAGATTTTACAAACAGAATATCATAAATTTTTCTGCACTAAGTCAGGATCTTAACAATCAACTCATTCAAGGTTAATTCGGACTATTTTACCTCTCAAGGGCATTTTCATAATTTATTAACCAGATAATTTCGGTATTAACTCTTAACAAAAATAATATAATTTAGAGATCCTATGATTAATTGATTTCTTGAACATTCTCTGATCTTGAAATTATTCCCTTAGCAGACTTCTAGTATCTTGCACAAACCCTCTTGGGGTTAAAAACCGATTATCCAAAATTTCCAAGCAAAACTAGCATTTCTTATGCACATCTGAAAATTTATCAGATCAATATGCCTTTTTAGAGTTATTAATCAACTTCCAGGGACAATTCTTGTCATTTTACAACATAAGGGTATTTTCATAATTTTACCTAATCGAAATATTCTCATAAATTCTCATCTGAGTACCTTTAATATTTAACCTTTGTTGATATAAAATATAAGTTACAAATCCAGGGTTGATTCCTTTATCACTAATCATAAAACTTGTAATTTAATTCTAACAATCCCTCAATCTCTTATATTAGTCATTCGATCCGTATTCAGTTAATGAATTTCTACCGCATTCATATCGAGTGTATAAATTAATCAACTCCATAAAAGTGACCAACATTATCTTATTCATTCATTTATCAATATCAACATGTTCCATAAAGCATAAAGAGGTAGTAAAGTATTATCTCATTTTTCGTGTCATATTGGTCGACCATTTAAATTCCATTCGAACGCCCTCGATCTTTAATTCAACTTCCAATATTTCCCTCACGATCCAGGCCATCAAAAGTACTAACTCGTATCCAAATAATTTCCCTCGCCATAAAGATAGCTTATTAGAATTTAAATAATAATTTGGAAACCCAATTTGTATAATAAAATACTTGTGAGCTACTTTAATTATTAATCACTAAAATTAGAGACTGAACCGAAATAATTTACACTATTGGGACATAAACAAAAACTAATGAAAATTAGAAGACAAGGCTAAGTTCTTACCAAACCCGGTGGACTCATAACACAATTTTTCCACTTTATTCTCCTAGACACCACCCACGTAATTTTTCATATTGGAACCATAGCCCCATTTTCCTTTGTCCGAGCAGTTTATTCACTTGCTGAAACTCCATTAATTAGAACCAGGATAACTTGTGGACGATTTGGTAAATGCGCATTCATAAACTTCATACGATAAATCAACGGGTATTGAAACACTTATCTCTTTCATCAAGAATCATACACAGAGTTTGAGCTTGCTCAGAGAAGGTTTCAAGCTCATTTTCCTCCTCAACATATCCATTGGAAACTCCCTCGTGCTCTATGGGTTAAAGCAAATTTTGACGCTAGCTTTAATCAAGCATCAAGAAATGGTTGGTCAGGGGTGAATGTTTGAGATGAAAAGGGTAATATTCTAGGATCTTGCAACAAGAAAGTGATTAGGATTACCTCAAGCTTTGCAGCCGAAGCCATGGCCGATGTACACGCTATCTAACTAGTCATTGATATGGGCTCACGCGCGTCTATTTTGAAAGGGATTTTAAGGGCAGTGATTCAGAGGCTAGCTTAAGCAAAATTGTTAGGGATGATGATCAAAGGCCAAAGGTTTATTGTGGCAGTAGGTTTCACTACTATTTTATTGTTTTCTTTCTTTCCAGCTCTTAGCCACTTGTGGTTTTTTTTATTATTTTCCCAAACAACTCTTCCCACTTGGTTCTCCATTTTCCATAATAATAATAATAATAATAATAATTAGATTCACATAATTCGGGTGTGACAATTCTCCCCTCCTTAAAAGAATTTCGTCCCCAAAATTCATTCATGTCACATAATTACATAAATGAAATTTTCATCAGTTCTTTCCTTTAAGTAACTGTTACATAAATATGAGTTCTTTACTAATCCTTAACCAGCTGAACATACATTTTTATCATAACTTTTCCTCATTTCAATAAAAGAATCCGAACGAAAATTTCTTTGAGGAATCAATTTAGTCTTGACTACGAGAATAAACTCATAGAACAATAGCATATCTTAATTTTATTTTCGGAGTCGGGTCAAAATTTCTCAGATGAGTAACTTTAATGGCTCGTATGGTACTATACAGAATTTAGACAGAAGTTACTGGTATTCCTTTACGAAATGATAGAGTCCTAACGAATGAAAACTTAGGTTTACTCGTTACAGTTAAGGACTCAACCTTGGAGTTCCGACTCAGATAAGTACGATTGTAGTCTAGGGGCATATACTGATCAGAAATTTTTTTAAAATTCGACCAACCGGTCTATCTTGAAAATTTTGACTCAAACCAAAGCTCTAATACCACTAAATGTAACCCCCTCAGACAGATGCGGGTAACCTGATTCGATCTGGAGTGTCACATTAGGGGCACCGGAGCGACCCACTGTAAAAATAGCGGAAAATTTAAAACTTTTATTAAAACATGTAAATTATAAAATGATTTATCAGTACGAAGAAATAAAACAGATTTTCAGACTCATATATAAAACAAAGTACAATTACATGCCCCCTAATCACATGTACCATACTCTGCAAGCAACGTCGGAAAAACTCCCTTACTGAAGTCGATAGTTGCACTGGTACAATTCTTTTAACCTGAAAAGGTGAATAACAGAGTGAGCTTCGGAAAGCTCAAATAATACAGAACTACCAGATGATGCTGAAGAACGTGCAGATACAGATAAATATATATTTTTTCTTATCGGTTCAGAAATCTACAAATTTTTATGTTGAGCGAAAATCCTACTAATATTTCAGTTGGTAACGGACAATGAGCTTTCAGTTCAAAGAAATATTTCAGACGACTGAATTCAGGAAATCAGAATAGGTTATCTAGTGTGTTCCCGTAAAACCAGTAAAAAGATACAGATCTTTTTTAAACATATATATATGCACCCCTATCCTTTCACAATCTGTTTGTGTAGGTTCCCCGGAACCATACACCCCGCACAACCAGTGAGGCTCTGAGCACACAGCCGAGAAGCCTGCAGATATACTTTCTCCAATAATAAACTCCCCATATAAAACATTTCTCCGTTAGTAAACGGAGATATCAGAAATCAAAACAGAATTCAGATGAGATATCATAACAGAATCCAGATCAGAAATCAGAACATAATTCAGGTAATGTATCAGAACAGAATTCAAGTCGAAAATCAGATAAAATATTTATGTGATTAGGGAATACACCAGAGTTTATGGATATTATTCAGATGTACAAGATAATCTTAACAGGCAGAGACACATGTGTCTTCAGTATACCGATATAATATCGAAATTTAGAATCAATATTGGAAGAGTTCAATAACTGACGAAATCATCAGTTATTCAGAATGTGACTTGAGCTGATAAGGAAGAACTAAGATTAAGAACCTTTACAATCTATGTCGATTGATTGGATTATCGAACAACTCCAGATGAATAGCTCCCACAACTAATACTTGTCAACTTGTCAATTCATTAATCTTCCAAGGTATTTATTCTTTAATACAAAAATATTCTTATCCATAAATCATATTCCGAGTCATCACTGAACAGATCTTAAAGAGACGAACAGATATTCTAATTGTCTTTATTTCATTTCCATATTTCAACTATATCAGGAAATGCCAACGTACTTGATTTATGGTTCATAATCCATATGGATGATACATCACGTAAGTTCATCCGAGTTTTAAGGCTTATTCCAATCTCTTACCTAATCCTCAGTCCTTAAGGTTACTTAGTGCATTTAACAGTCAAGTCTTTTACAGTTACTTCGGGGTTTTTCATAGTAATTCAGATGTTTTTGAATTTCAGATACATATTGTATTTCCGTTCAATTCAATTTGGTAGTCGTAGTTCATTTGTCTAATGAATATCCACTTCTTAATATTGAATGCGATCTAGAGTTTAACTGAGCTGAATACTTCCAAAATTATCATCAAGCCACACTTGAGAATACAAACATGCATTCAAGTGACATCTATGTCGTTCAGGTACTGATATAACACTATCATTGGTTGCTCGACTTAATATGTGATCCATAACTTTTAAGAGCAGTACCACATCCATGTTTATTTGGATTCTTTAATTAATCCAACACCTCTACTTAGTTTAGCTCATAAGGGTATTTTGGTCATTCTAGTGCTCAGTTTCATTCCATTCTTTTCAGAGCTCGATGATATCCAATCATTCATGAGCTTGGACAATTGAAACCTTTCTGTTTCAGAGGTCAAGGGTGTACTCCTAGCCGCCAACCTTGTAGAGATTGCACCTACAGTCCTCAAATCATCATCCGATACGTAGTCCCAGAGTATTAGCTAGAATTCTGCTGCTTTGCCTGAAGAAAATAAAGGGAAGAAACCGTAACCAAAATGAGAAAAAAATCCATCAAGTACATAATTTTTTAAACCATGGTTTGTACTTAGAAGTCTATCGTTTAATGCGAGATCTAACATAAATGTGCCCACAATTGAATGCCACGTTGAACATAATATAATACAGGTTAAAGTGGTTCAAATGCTACACTCAACCGGTTCTGAAACGGGTAATACTAATTTGCCATGTAAATGAAGTGGGAGCAGAAGTGATCTGGATAGTCATAGTGGTAGGGATGTTAGTACTTCGAACCACTTATATTACAGTATAGAAAGCACCAGCAGTGGGACTGGACAGTATTGGTAATAAGTGATGCAAAAGCAACCACCAATCGGATAGAAAGAATCAATAACAGCAATGGGCCTGGAAATTATGGTACAACTGGTAGCCGGGGAGTAACAAAAGAAATATCTTTTAATGTATTAGCAGAAGTGGATCGCAAAGTAATGGCAGAAGCATAAAAGCATAATTATACTCCATTTAAGAATATATATAGATATATTTAGAGAGAGATTGAGGGAATAATTTCAGCATGACGTTTTTAAGGAAAAAAAGAAAAAGCCTGCAGAAACATGATGATTCTGTTGGGAAACTTCATAGAAGTATCTAGGATATCAAAGGCAAAAACAACTGTAGAAAGTTAAATTCCTTAGTGACAAACCCACCCGACTGAATTGCTGGAGCATAGTGCACGGTAAGTTTTGGACCAAGCAAAAGTGTCATCCTTAACCAGCTATAACCCCAAGTCATCTTCCTAACAGCTCTATCATATGATATGGTATCTTTTTCTTATTGCTAAACCAAGCCAGACTCCTAATGACCCTAATACCAGACCCCATATTACTTTTTGGGCTCAGTCTTATAATCATGGAGCACAATCAACAGCAAGGCACTGAATATTCCTACAGATAGTGACACAGTTCATCATATGATAGTTGCTTCTTTTGATTATTTTACACCCTCAACAGATCCACAAAATCAAACTACAAGAGCAAAATATTACCCGAATTCAGGTAAACTTTTACACAAGATTATTCCATACAATCATCCAACTTCACAAATAAATTGCAGGTTTGATGTGATTGTTTTACAGGAAATTCGCAGCAGACAAAGAATAGCTGGGATATATGTTTTGTCCAACTAGAGTGGCAAGAGAGTGCCAAAGGTAAGTTCACCGTCATGGATAAAAGCAGCTTCCAAATGATGTCAAAGATCATGCAGAATATAATTATTCAATATAAATTAGAACATGATTCAATAGCTACTATAATTTACTTGTTCTTGCACTTTGACAAGTAATAATAACACACATAATCCAAGGAGAGAAATGCTAAAAGTATGAGTTTCAAACTTGAAGAGAGCTCTATGTATCAACCTGTTTGCAGAAACAGACACGCCCCTCAGTCGCTCAAGAAGAACTTGCTCTGGCAAGTAGAACAGCTCCAGGAAGCCTTTCATCTGAACTCAAACTCCGACTCCGCCTGCTTACATTGCTTACACCATCCACATTTAAACCATTGCTTGATAAAAGCTCGCTGGTACCTTCATCACGCCTTGCTCTTGCAAGCCTCTCATTTGATCTCAAACTTTGTCTTCTTGAACTGCTTACACTGTCTGCATTTAACCCATTGCTCGATACAAGCTATCTGAGATCTTCGTCAAACTGCACTGATGAACGCTCCTGAAAAAGTCATATTCAGTACAGAATTAGCCAGAGACTCAATATTCAATAACAATAGGTACCGACACAATCTCAATGCATCCAAATAAAAATGATTACGCGAAGGAAAACAAATTATAAAAAACAGTTAAAAATATCAAAACTATCGTTAGTTCTTGTATAGGCAGGTGGCCAAATTTTATTCCAAGTAAACTAAGGGTTTAGTTAAATTATCAAGAACTTTTATATTTATAAAAATATTTTCTGTAATTCCAATGATAAATTTAACTTAAGACTATTGAATTTCAGAGCAGAGTTCAACATTGAAACATAAAACATACAACGAATACAACAAAGTAGTTAAATCCAATTTACGATTTAAAAGTTAAAATTGCAATTTATTTTACATTTCAAAAATAGTACTCAAACCAACATATTCCTCAGCAACCCAACAATAAATAAATAATATCAAATAAAAGGTAAATGGGGAATTGAAAAATTGAGCGTACAGAGAGGGAGGAAGCACGAGTGGTCAAGTGGCGCACGTGGGAATACCGGCGGATAGAATCGCCACGGTCCAAATCATGCATGCTATTATGATGACTGAGATGATTCCGACGATGGTAATTCCGTTCCGTCGAGGATCCAATCCCAGAATCCGGATCAGGTCAGCCTACTCTCGACCTTCGAGTGTAGAATAACTCCGAAGCGCTTGTCATTCAACTAAAACCCTTTACATAATCTCGAAAGAAAAGAAAACCCTAATTATTTTGAGCTGATTTCCGGATTAAAAAACTCGCTCTTTTTTAATCGAAAAAATAATTAAATATACCTTCCAAAATTCAAATTATATTTTGGATTACGAGAAACAAAATTAAGAGAAGCTACTGAATTCTTCGACGAAACGCCGGGGAAATTTGCTGCGAAGAAAAATCGACAGCCCTTTGCGTCGAAGAAACGGAATAAAGATAAGCGTAAACTACTTCAAATACCATCAATCTTTAAATTTAGACTCGAAAATGGGACTGACGTTTTAATTTTACCAATTTTATCACGAACGTTTATGTTTCACTACAATTACGTCACCCTGTCATTAATCTATTAACGAGACGATGACATAGTATTTCAATGCCGTGACGGTGATGACATAGACTGTTTTATTAAAATGACGTAGTTTTTTAAATGACTATTTTTATTCTTAAAACGTTGTAATTTTATGAATGACTTTTATTATTCCCAAAACCCATTAAACTATTCATTAATATATTATTATTATTCCGAAACAAAATTAAAAGGTTAAAATATTTTCCCTCAAAACCCATCAGATGAAGGAACCAAAATCAATCAGATGTTAAAAAAGTCTAAAAATTCTTTATAACTAAAAAAGATTTATTTCATTTCATCTTTTATTGCAAAAGCAAAATAGAGAAACGATTCCTACGATCCAAATGAATGACGAGCATGAAATATGGTAATGGTGCTTAAAAAGAAAAGGTTTTTTTTTAAGATTTGTTCGAAATACTTTTAGGATTTTTATTTGAAAACATTCTATCTCTAAATATTTGTTGTTTTCTTTGTTAATTATGTACCTGAAATAGGGTTTTATTTCTTGGGTTTTTTTATGTTTGTGATAAAATATTATAATTATGGGTTTTTTTGTTGGGACGATTTTTGGTTTTTAGGGTTTTTTGTTAGGTTTTTAGGGCTTTATACGATCTAAATATGACATGTCTTGCAATCTCACTATACTTTATTTATTGTTTTGTATTTGTTTTCTCTCTCTTGTGATTGTTGTTGAATTTGACTATTTTTATATGTTGATACTACATATGTTTAATAGGGTTTTTTTATCTTGTGATTGTTGCTGCTACATATTCTTAATAGGTTTTTATCTTGTGATTGTTGCTGCTTTCCCATATGAATATAAAGTTGTTGCATATGATTGTATTGAATGAATAGTTTATCCATATAAATGTATATTGTTGGATGTTGACTATTTTTAAATCTTTTTATGGTAAGTGGTTGTTGCATCAAATTTGTTGCTTGTATGATTAATTGTTCTAAAGTTGTCATCAATGGTGGTCATAAATTTTGTTTTTTACAAGTTTGTATGTGAATGATGACCCATCTATTGGGTTTTATATATTTGCTACTAGTATTCTAAAAGTAGGGTAAGGGACCACCATTATTCTAAAGTAAATTTTTAATAATAACGATTTTTTAATGAGTTTTGAGAGGTGGAGAATCTAAATATTTCACAATTGTTATGCACCATGGTGGTTTTATGGTAAATTCATCTGGTTTTAAATACACTAGAAATGAGGTAAGTTTTATTTATATGTGTCATGTGGACAGTATGTCAATGCTTGAAATGTATGATATTGTGGAAGAGTTAGGTTATTCTAGTTTGTGGGATTTGTTTTGGAAACAATCTAGGCCTAAATTTATTGTTATTCCATTAAGAACAGACTATGATATCATTAGCATGTTAGAAGATATGCCCGGGAATAGGCACATTCATTTGTACTTGAAGGAAAATGAAGCAAACTTTTCGAAAGAAATCACTAAAACCATATATCAGAATGCAACTGAAACTCGTGAAATTGTTATAACTGAAACTCATGAAACTTATGAAACATTCAAGACTGAGTTAAACTCTGAAGAAGATACATATTATGTTGCTGATGACACTGATTTTTCTAATAGTGGGTTTGAATATAATGAAAACGATGTGAGTAAGGAAGAGGGGTCTGTATCGATACCCGAGGGTCATATGTTATAATTTTGTTCTCAATTACTTTATTAATTTAACTACTTTGATTTCTTTCATTGATAGGAGTCGCATGCATACATGTTGTTTCTGTAATGGTGTTAAATAATCAAGGCTTGAAGCTTATGTTTACAATTCTTATTTTGTAATCACTCAACGAGAAATTTATAGTCACTTTATTCAACCCATGAGAGACCATAATCAGTGGCTAACTGACACCACTAGTGAACTAGTTATACCACCAATAATTAGAAGGCCACCAGAAAGACCTAAGAAAAATAGAAGAAAAGAAGCAAATGAGCCATAAAAGTCTCATGCAACAATGAGCAAGAAAGTTCTTATGATGTACTGCTCTAAGTGTGTTCAACCAGGACATAACCAAAGGACCTGCAAATGGATAGTTGGAGGTAATATGCCACCTAGGAAACCTAATTTGAACTCAACAAGGGAAACCAACCAAAGAAGGGTTGAATTAAGGCACATCAAGACAAAACTACAAGTATATATTTCTTATTCTTTTTTAAACTTATATCAGAATTATGTTTTGAGATTTTGGTACACTTATGAATACATGTTAGGAGAAGAACTACGACAAGGATCACACCATCATCAAAGGATGCAACATCATAAGCACCATCATCACAAGTTGCAACATCACAAGAACCTACATCACAAGTTGTAACATCACAAGCATCATTATCATCACAAGTTGCTAGTCCATTTGTCTTTATTCCTACTCTAGGCCACACATTTTATCCAACCAACCAGCAAACAGAAACTGTAATGACAGTTAGATGGATGCCAGCCTCATAAGAATATGTGACTGCCAACCAACATTTAAGCCAGTCAAGCCAGACTTCCCAAGTAGACTGTGGAACTATTTTTGTAAAATGACCAAGGATTTTATAGGTTGCTATTCTTCTACTTTATTTGGATGATTTCATAACTTAGATACTTGGGTTGATATTTTGGGTTAAATACTTAAGTTGGTGAACTAGGTATTTTGAACACATTTGTTTATTCACATTAATATTTTGTTTCATATTTTGGTGGGTTTTATAGGTTGATACTGTTTCAACTTAAATGCTTATATGCACTTTATGTTTTTGTTCACATGTGTTTATTATCAACCATAACTCTAATTGAATGACATTTATTTTGTTTATCATTCATGTTGTCTTCGGTTATTGAATGTCATCTTTTAATTGAATTTTTATTTCAATTACATCTATAACTACCATGGTTGACATTTGACATTTTTTTATCATTCATTTTGTTTATCCTTATGTTTATCACACAAGTAATTTTAACAAGCATAGTTTGACATTTTAAAGGTAAAAAAAATTATAAACATCAAAGCACCGAGTTTTTTTAACAAGCAAAGTTCAACAATTAATTTTACAAAATCATCTAACAAGCACCATCATTTTTAACAAGAACCAACTCGTTAATCCTAAAATTGTCACCCTTAATTTTTCATCCCATTACAAACCAAAAGTATCATCATCACAAATTCCAACCTAAAATTTTATCACCATTGTTTTAACATCAATGATTTAGGTACCAACCCAATGTAAACCCTAAAATAAAAATAACAATCCAAACAATTCTCTCATTCATCTTTCTAATTTTAATTGCTTTGATTTTCTTCAACAATCCCACAAGAACAACGCGTGCTCATTAAGTCATTGAAGGATCAAACCAGCAGAAAAATCAACAACCATGTATAACAAAACTCCCATAGTTTTTATAGCCAAAACATCTTCTCCCGGGATTATCATTGGACCTCTAAGACCTTAAATAAGACTCGGATAACATTTGTTGGCCTTAGGGAAATGAATAGGTGACTTTGGGATATAATTCGTTCCCAAAATAGGGCACTTCAGGTCATGAGTATCGATACTGGAAGAACAGTACCGATATTGTTCTTCGTGTAGTGTAAAAGCAAGGGAAATTTGTGAGGGTAGTATCAATGCTTCCTCAAAGGGTATCGATACTCATGGTCTAGTCTCGATACTCAAGGGGTGATATCGATACCGGTGGCAAGTTTAGGATTCCAGTAGCCAATTTTGTTATTGATACTCATGGGAGTATCAATACCAAGGGTACAGTATCGATACTCCCCATAGGGGTATCGATACCGAGTTATTTTCAAAACATCAAAGCTATTTATGGTATCGATACTTACCTCGAGTATCGATACCTGAGGGTCAGTATCGATACTGTTAGCACAATATCGCTACCATTGTCATGAATTGGGAAATTTTATAATTGATTTAAGTGTTCGGGTTTGGGGGTTTTGAGATCGTATAAACTTTATGTACCATAAAATAAGTGGGAACAACTAAAGTAACTAATATCACCCTAGAAATCAAGCAAGTTAGGATGACATAAAAGTGGTCTTTGTGTGACGTTCGGGAAACAGTTAGGACACCCGAGTTACTCTAGCATTATGATGATCGTCTTTTATGTGAAATGTGCAGATATTGTTTAACCAAGTTGTTGGATTTTGCGGAAGCTCGAATCGACAACCAAATCGATTTGCCAAGAGGGGTCGGGTCGGTTTTTGTGTTTAGGGAGTAAGGAGATTGAAAGATAGAAAATTGCACAGTGATTTATAGTGGTTCGACTTCTCAACCAAGTCTACATCCACTACCTTAGCTCCTCACCAAGGATTTTCCAACAAATTCACTAATTTGTTGTTTCTTTTTACAAGACAAAGAGATAACCTTTACAAACTCTCTAGTTTTTCACGGGTTAAACTAGAACCTTTCCCTAGCTTTTAATAGTCTTAGCTAGAACCAAAACCCTTTTACAATGAAAGGAAATGTAAACAAGAAAACCTCTCTAAGGTAGGTGTTTACAAGAATTAAGCTTACAAGACAAAAATATTTACAAGAGAAAGATGAAATAAGAATGAAAAAAATCTTCTCTTGTGTTTGATTGCTTGGATAGTTGTTCTCTTACTTATTCAAGTGTCCTCAACTTGTTTTTATAGCTTGAAATGAGTTTGAAGTCGTATCTAGCCGTTGGGGATGTTTTGGAACCGCTGGGGACTTATTTTCTGCAAAATAAGGTTGTCCAGAACTAGAAGTACCGGTACTCCACTATGGGGTATCGATACTACCTTTGTTAAATTCAAATTAACTAGCTGTTGCTAGTCGTTGGAGCCTTGTAGTATCGATACTGTCTCAGGAGTTTGATATTACTTTGTACTATGGTATCGATACCCTTGCATGGTATCAGTACCATTTTTGCATTCTGGAATTGGAGCCTTCATGGTAGTATCGATACTACCTTGATGGTATTAGTACTACCTTTGCCTATGATGTTGATACCAGAAGAACAATACCGGTACCGTTCATGTGGTATCAATACTGCAAAGAACAATATCAGTACTTCTTTGTATTTTGTGCTCAATTCCAATTCAAATGGACTTTGAATTATTTTTGAAATCTTTTAAAACTTTGAATAAATTCAATTCAAGTCCACAAACATTTTGCCTTAATTTGTTATATCGAAACAAGTTTTACACAAGTACGCATTCGATGCAAGTAAAATTATGAATCATACCCAATACTCAAGAGCCTATAGGGGTTCGGGATGTGAGCTTTTGATGCATGTAAAATTTTGATCCTCACCCCGAAACTCTCGAGTAGGCGGAATAGACAAGATAAGTTCCAATGCACGTCAAATTTCGTCTCTTACCTGAGATTATTCCGTCTCAAGATAGGCTATAGTGTTGTCTGAGATGCACATAAAATTCCTCCGACCACATCGCTGGACCTATCTCATGTTTTTTATGTACTTATGTATATTCATAACTCTATGCACCGGCATGTTCATGCAATGAATGCATGTAGTATTGCATAGTTATTATCGTGGCACTGAACTTGTGAGCTCAGCGTATGGAATGAGATTTCGTGCAAATATCCGTAGAGGATCGACGAGGAGCCTATTGTACCGATACATTCCAAATCAACCACTTCAGAGTATGTATTGAGTTTGTTTAGAGGGCATGTATTTACGTGGACCTTGTATATATTTAGAGTCACAACTCTGTTTTGATTTAAAACTTGGTGGTTTATTTTATACATATTGGGAAACCCTCATATTTTGTAAACTTTTATTTATGATCCTTAATTCATGTTATGGTAAACGATTATGAATGCTTTACAAATGTTTTGAATGGAAAATTTTGGGTTAGCCACTTCGGTGGCCCATGTAACGCTTTATCCGTACGATCTTCGGGTCAGACCAGATTAGGGTGTTACAATATTTTTATTTACATTAATTTTAAATTTGAATAATTTATGTTTAAGTTATACAAGACTGAAATTTGAGAATTTTAAATAGATTTGAATTTCCAGGCTACCCCTTGAAAAATTAAAACTATCATATTTTAGATTTTTCTATGTATTTTTATTGAAAATTTGTTTTCGACTTCTAAAATTTTATAAGTTCAAGTTCACCATTGACATAAAATCTTGTGCCCGTCCTTGATAATCACGATAATAAATATATATTTTATTATTAGCATGTTAATACAACTTTAAATATCTAAAATATAATTCAAATTTAAATACATTACACAATAAGATTAAACACCTACTAACTCACTCTTACCAACTCAGCTGCTGAGGCCAAAATGCTTTATTCATAAACTCCTACTAACTCACTCTTTTTTATGACTAATTTGATCATCACATATTTTAATGGAAATAGTGATCGTCGTGAAATGGACCAAATTGTAATTCACCAGTCTCTGGTTTATCGACACCGTCCGTGCTTCTGACCCAAAAACTCCGGCCAAAAGAAGCTGCCCAGTCGGGAACATCGTCCATCACCCATTCATGGCCTTTAGGATAGTATATCCCACTCTTTGGATGTGGAACCCAGCTCGATGAACCTTTTATACCGTCTTTACTATTGCACTTGTTAATGATCTCCCGGTCTGCCCCTGCAATTTTGCTCAAATGTCGCTCACTTCGCTTAGCATCCCTGCACAAGTCCGACGAAACGTCTTAAATTATTCAATTTGTCTGATTCGAGATCCGACAATATTAATAGGAAGAACAGCACCAAAGATTACAGGTTCAATCATGATAAAGAAAACATGAAGAACAACAATAATGATAACGTTGAGTACCTTAGGATTAAAATCTTAGTTTTGGTAAAAGCAGCTCTTCCCATGCAATATAGTTCTTATAAAACCCTAAAAAGGACAAAAAAGTAAGTGTCTATGGACTATGGGATTAAGGAATAACGTTAGGAGCTAGGTTTATATAATGCTTTGGAAGTGCGGTTATTGTACTTAAAATTGCATCCCTGCGAAGAATAAGTTCCATTTTTAAGAAACAAGAACATTATACTTTACCTATAAACAAAAAAAGGAAAAGCAAAGAATATCGACCATCGGTGTTTTCCCATGGTGGGGGGATCAATTCAACCATCTGCGGTGTTAAAATCATATGCTCATAGAAAGAGTTAGTACTGATCAATTCAGTGTTTTATTCTAGAGATTAAGTTAAATAATACTAGAATATATATTAACTATTTTTTATATTTTTTAAATTACTCATAAACTCTACATCTAAAATTAATTAAATTAAAAGATGTGTTTGATTACGTTTAAATTTATGGTTTCTGAATTTGTGTGAACATGAGTTATACTTGTAAGAAGGAATAAAATCGGAGATAGATATTAAGAATATATTCAGCGCAATAACTTACTTCTTATACATTTATGGGTTAGTTATTGGTTGATATATTTTTATTAAAAATTCACATAAACTGACTAAATAACAATGGCATTAATGAAAATTAAGTGGAAATAGTATTATTCTTCTAATGAATTTAAATTTAAATAGTTATATTTATAGAATATGTGTATATTATCAATAGATTAAAAAAATTATATAAATACGATTTTTTAATAATTGAAAAAAAAAACTCCTGCCCATCTAATTTATTATTTGAGCTTTTTATTTTTATTAAAATATATAATAAATGGAATTGCCCCTCCCCGACATACAAACACAATGCATTGCACTTGTGAAACAAATGTCAAAAAGGAAAAAAAAATAAGTTGACTTATTTTATAAAAAATATTTTAGTTAATAGACTGGAATAAGAGTCAACTTATTCCAGCAGTCCTATTTATCCATTTCTAGATATTAATTGAAAAAAATTCAAATGCAGAATCATCCTTATTAAAATTTTCTCATTCGAACAAACAACTTTCATCAACAACGCAATTTCTATTCTTTTCTAGTGGGTACGATTTTTATTTTATTTTTAAGATTTATTTCTTCCATATTTTTTTTTAATTATTTGTATCTTTCTAACATAAATTATTTTTATCGTGTGTAAAGCAATATGCTTGATAATTCTAGAGATTGGTGTGAGTAGAACTGTATAAGGTGACATTTGTTCAAAGATAACTCTCAATTATTTGACATTGTCTGATGTTTGAATCCAAAAACTTAAAGAATAACAACAATTTCTTTATTACTTAGTTCGTTCAGTTTGTGCTTTTAAAAATATTGTATACATGCAATTGATATATATTAGCAAAAAAAATTCATTACCCAGGAGTGAAAAAATTATTTCATACAAGGTGTTTTAATAGTGTTATATGATCTATTTAGGATATAGGGTTATAAATTTATGGTTTAGATTTAAAATTTAGAATTAAAATTTAGTAATGTTATTTTTTGAGATTTCGATTTTGAATATTATGAATGTTAGTGATATAAATGTGAAATGGTTGAGAGTTATATTTAAACATATACTACCGTATAATTACCCTTGATTAATTTAAAAAACCAAGAATTCAGAGCGAGTGTTGGTAATGTTTAATTAGTGATGTATACTATAGATTAGTTGATAATTCTTAATGTTTGATATATATTATAGTTAACCTTTAAGATAAACTATTCGTATGATCACTTAATTATTGTTTTTATTTATTTTGACGATCGTTTTTAAAATTTTATTAATCGGATCCTTTACCTATCTAAGTGTGTGTCAATCAAATAAATTGACAATAATGTTTAAAGGAATGACTAACATGACAGATATGTTCTCTTTGCTTGTAAGTATTGTTGGATGTACAATCCGAATAATTTTGCTTTTATAACTTTTATTCTATTCTCTTTCTGAACGGCACGGTCGGTCTGAAAATATTATGTTTTTAATCGAATTTAATACATCGTTTCGAATCTGAAGTGTAAAAGATTCCTGAAGTCGATCCGTGTTAATTGTCTAAGTATTTCTGATGTATGTTGTTTTCTCTGCTTCAAAACATTGTTTGCATGCATCTCTTCATGGAAGCTGTCCGGTGATCAAAGGGGAGAAATGGGTTGCTACAGGGTGGATTAGAGACCAAGACCAAAAGTGGCTGATCCAAGAAGTCGTAAGAATTTACAAATTAACAGTGTTTTGTGCTAATTATCATATAAGCTTCGGTTATTGGAAGTGTAATTCCTTATGAAAACCAGACCGGATTGTGCAATTCCAACCGGTAGATTCGAGAATCGGTTGCTTCGATTGTTCAACTATGTACTAAATTAAGTCAGAAGACCAAACAATCAGCCAATACTGGTAAAAAGTGGGATAAAAGTGATAAAATTAGAATTCTGTTTTGTTTACTTTGATTTCTTATTTGACCTTATTTAGAGGTGTTCTTGTCGTTCTTCAAGGTAAAATCAAAATTAAAATAGCTTGTATTAGACTGTAAATGAGATGAGACAAATCGTGAGTTATTTGAGATTGATTGGGTTAAAGCTTGATAAATACTAGACTCGGATGGACTAGGTTCCAGCTCGACCTTGACTCAATTTATTAACGAGCATAAACGAGCTACTTGATACTCGACTCGAAAAGCTCGCGACATTGTTTTTTGCCC
The DNA here is from genome assembly GCF_006381635.1 of Hibiscus syriacus. Classification (NCBI taxonomy): domain Eukaryota; kingdom Viridiplantae; phylum Streptophyta; class Magnoliopsida; order Malvales; family Malvaceae; genus Hibiscus; species Hibiscus syriacus. The sequence goes on along the minus strand of NW_024062542.1, from coordinate 30,256 downwards.
TGGTGGGGAGAAACTAGTACGACTTAGTGGTTTTCTTGGAAAAGATTTTGAAATGTGACGAATCACCACCAATCATTTTAAGGTGCGATTGGGACACCATAAAAATTAGGTAATTTTAATAAAACATTTTATTTTATCAAAAAACCAAGCTTAGGGTCTACAAAAACCAAAAAACATGTTCGAGAGTCAGTTACGCACAGGGAATGATTAACACCCCCACAACGCCCAAAAATTGCTACCTAGTTGATTACCCTATATCTAGAATCGTAAATTTTAAGTTTGAACTTTATCTAATTTAAATTCATTACAGATGCAAAGTTGAAAAGTGTATTCGTTTATTAAAACCAATAGCATTCGCCCCTAGCATGAATGCGAGAGATCAACTATTGTGCCTAAAGTATAGATGATAAAGGGTAATCCCGAGCCGAAGCTTATTGGGCGTAGAGCGTATTGTGTTTATCACCAAGAAGAGGGTCATGGCATTCAATGTTGCCACAAATTCCGAGAGGTACTTCAGGAAATGATAAATAATGGTGAAGTAGAATTCTTTAATCAAGAGGAGATCAAAAGAAAGATGGATGTTTGCATGACGGATAGCTCTAACAGGATGCAAGGAATAAGAAAACATGTGGTCATTAGAGTCAAGTCTAGGAATGAGAGCTCATCATCAACGACTCCTAAAGTCGTGATTACAACTCTGTCTCCTTTCCCATTCAAAGACACACAACAGGTTCCTTGGAGTTATGCTGCAAGTGTGTCTATACCAAAAGGGTCGAGATCCTCTGAGAGAATAGAGAAGGAAAAGAAATTAATCACAGAAGAAGTGAGTAAGGTAGGCCATTTCATGAAGAGTGGGAGATGTTACTCACCCGAGACGTCCAGAGAGGCAGACAAGGAGAAAGCCAAAGCCAAGGTAACATAGTGCCAAAAATCTTTAATGAAGAACCTCCACCAACAATTAATGAGCCAGTGACTAAAGCTCAGGCTCATGAATTCTTGAGGTTCCTAAAGCATAGTGAATATAGCGTAGTAGAGTAGCTTCACAAGCAGAAAGCCAAAATCTTAATATTAGATTTGTTAATCAATTCAGAGGTACATCGGAACGCCTTTCTGAAAGTGCTAAACCAAACATTTGTCCTTGAGGATATATCGACAGATAAACTAGATCGAATCATGGGACATATAGCTGCAGACAATTACATCACATTCACTGATGATGAGATTCTGGAAGGTGGGATGGTATCCATCAAAGATTTAAATATCATCACTCACTGCCACGACCATGTCTTGATAGGGGTTCTAATAGACAATGGGTCCGCACTAAATGTTATACCTTTGGCTACACTACAGAGGATGCCCGTAGACAACTCACACAAGAGAGCTTACCATAATGTTGTCAGGGCATTCAATGGAACCCAAAAAGACGTGATGGGAAAAATGGAGATACCCTTGTTGATTGGACCTAACATCTACAACATTGACTTTTTTGTGATGGAAATCCTCCCGACCTATAACTGCTTATTGGGAAGACCCTAGATCCATGCTGCAGGGGTAGTTCCTTCGTATCTACATCAGAAGTTAAAATTCGTGATTGATGGGAAATTGGTCAGCATGGAGGCAGAAGAAGATCATTACTTCAATAACATCCAATGCCCCATACATCGACGTCAACGAGGATGTCCTGGAATACTCATTCAGGGCCTTAGAGTTCATCAATGCATCATATGTTGTCGAATGAAGCAAAATTCCACGTCCCATGCTATCTTATTGTACTAAGATGGTAGTAAGACAAAATTTGGGAAGAGGGACAAAGACTGTCAAAGGATTGGGTAGGAATCTATATGGAATGGTATGACTCATTGCTATCGAATGGAAGAGAGACCGTTTCAAGCTAGGATTCAAGCCCACTTTCAAATAACGTGGCCAAGAGCTGAGAAAGAGGGCTGAAGCAAGAAAATCCAGAATGAAAGGTGAGGATATCCTTGGGGAACATATGTCATTCCCTCCTGTAGAGAGTTCTTTCAAGTTTAGAGGAGTGTACAATATGGAGCAGCAATTGACCAATGCTATCAAGACCGAGGAACTGATGAAAGAACAGAATATGCTACGAGAAGCTTTGGAAGGACTGTCTGTCAACATGATTACTAGGGCAACCAGCCTGGAAAGTTTTAAGATGGAATCCATCCTTGCTTCCCTGGTGAAGAACTCAACAATTAGACGGCAGAGGACCTCTGTGTATTTTTAAGGCTAATTCAAAGTAATGCTCAAAGATAACTTTTGCAACATTTAAAAGTATCAAAAGAACATTTTTTAAAAATCATTGTTACCAAAGTTGATTAATTCAAGATACTTTTCTTATTTCTTAAATGGCAATCATTTTTATTCTTCTCATTTTTGCATTGCATTCTTTGCATTATATTTTTTATTCTATATTCTTTATTCTTTACATTCATATTTCAATACATCCGAGCCAAATTTTATGCAGATGTCACAATAATACTAGCATGAATGTTCCTGAAGTTAGTCACAAGATAGATTTTAAGCGATCTTTATGTCTGGAAGAAGTCAATGAGAGCGAAGATGAGGAAGATTGTGAGGTTCCAAATGAGTTATTAAGATTGGTGGAAAAGGAAGAGAAACTAATTATACCCCACAAGGAAGAAATATAGCTTGGGAATTTGGGAACATCATAAATGAAAAAGAGAGATAAAAATTGGCACTACTTTGTCCTCATAATAAGGCTAGAATTGATAAGTTTGCTCCAAGAATTCAGAGACGTCTTTGCATGGTCATACCAATATATGTCTGGGTTAAGCACTGATATAGTAGTCCATAATTTGCCAATTAGACCATAATGCAAGCCAGTTTAGAAAAAACTTAGGAGAATGAGGCCAGGGATGCTATTAAAGATCAAAGATGAAGTGACGAAACATATTGATGCAGGTTTCCTTCAAGAGCAAAGTATCCTGAATGGGTAGACAATATAGTCTCGGCACCTAAGAAAGATGGGAAGGTTAGCATGTGCGTGGATTATCGAGACCTTAATAGGGCTAGCCCAAAAGATAATTTTCCCTGCCTCATATAGATACTCCGGTGGAAAAAACTACGGGGCATTCATGGGTGGCATCTCGAGATATAATCAGATCAAAATGAATACTGAAGACACGGAGAAAACAACATTTATAACCATATGGAGCACTTTCTGCTATAAAGTGATGTCGTTTTGATTGAAAAATATTGTGGCAACCTATCAAAGAACCATGGTAACTATCTTCCATGATATGATGCATAAGGAAATTGAAGTATATGTGGATGACATGATTTCCAAATCCCCGAACCAAAGAAGATCATATACAGAACCTAAGAAAACTCTTCCAAAGGATGAGAAAGTATCAATTAAAGCTCAATCCAGCTAAATGCATAATCGGGGTAAAATTAGGGAAATTACTTGGCTTCGTGCTGAGTCAGAAAAGAATCGAGATCGATCTAGACAAAGTCAAGGCAATTCAAGATCTTCCAACACCTCGCACACTGAAAGAAGTTCGAGGGTTCCTTAGAAGATTGAACTATATATCTCGGTTTATTTCCCAACTGACTGATAAGTGTGACCCGGTGTTCAGATTGCTCAGAAAGAACAACCCTGGGGTATAGAACGACAAATGCCAAGAGATTTTGGAGATTATCAAGAAATATTTGTCCAATACTCCAACCCTAGTAGCATCAGTATTTGACAGGCCGTTAATTCTATACTTAACTATTTTCGAGAATTTAATGGGGTGTGTTTTGGGGAAAAATGATTAGTTAGGAAAAAATGAGAGAGCTATTTATTACTTGAGCAGGAAATTCACCGATTATGAGACTCGATATCCACCAATTCAAAAGTTATGTTTTGCTTTAGTTTAGGCAACCCAAAGGCTCAGGCAATACATGTTATACCACACCACGTGGTTAATATCAAGGATGGATCCATTAAAATTCTTGATCGATTCTCCTAAATTAACTGGCATACTGGCCAGGTGGCAGATGTTATTATCTGAATTTGATATTGTCTATGTGAGCCAAAAGGTAATAAAAGGGGTATCATAGCCGACTTTCTTACGAGTCATTCCTTAGAAGATTACGAGCTTTTAAACTTCAATTTCCCATACGAGGATTTGATATGCATCTCCACTGAATAAGAAAGTGCCATGGGCGACAAATCCTAGAAATTATACTTTGATGGAACCTCTAACACTTTGGGGAAATGAATTTGGGCAGTGTTGATTTCCCTAAAAGAAATCTATTACCCATTCATAAGTATATTGGAATTCTTTTGTTCCAACAACATGGCAGAATATGAAACATGTATTATGGGGTTAAAAGTAGCCATTGAAAGAAAAGTCAAAACTCTTAAGGTATATGGATATTCCTCTTTAGTAGTGTATCAACTAAGGGGAGAATGGGAGACAATCAAATGGTTGATGCTCTGGCTACGTTAGTTGCGATGTTTAAGGCTAATAGGAAAACATATGTGATTTCAATGAAGATGCAAGTGTATAAAACCCTGACACGTTGCTATCTCCTAGAAGAAGAAGTGGATAGCCATCCATGGTACTATGATAACTTACAGTATATGAGATACAAAACATATCCTCCAAGTGCATCTGAAATCGACAAGAAAATAATCAGAAGAATGGCAATTGAATATTTCCTCAATGAAGAAATCTTGTATAGAAGGGGTAGTGTAGTGATTAAGTATTGTTAAGGTGTGTGACAACGAAAGAAGCAAATAGCATTATGGAATAGGTGCATGGTGGAATGAGTGGAACACATGAAAAAGATTTATCTATGGCCAGAAAAATCATGAGATATGAGTACTATTGGGAAATGATGCATACAGATTGTGTCGACTATGTAAGAAGATGCCACAAATGCCAGATATATGCAGATAAAAATTCAGGCACCACCTTCACCTCTATATGTTATGATCTCTCCATGGTCATTTTCCATGTGGGGTATGGAAGTCATTGGGTTAATTATACCAAAGGCTTCAAATGGGCATCACTTTGTCTTAGTGGCAATTGATTATTTCACTAAATGGGTAGAGGTTACTTCATATTCCAATATCATGAGATCTACAATTTGCAAATTCATAAAGAAAGAGATAATATGTCGATATGGGTTGCCAGAAAGGATCATCAAAGATAATGCCACTAATATGAATAAAAATATGATGGATGAACTCTGTGTGCAATTTAAGATAAAACATGCCAACTCTATAACCTACTGCCCAAAAATGAATAGGGCAGTGGAAGCAGCAAACAAAAACATCAAAAGGATCTTTACGAAGACTACTGAAACCTATAGATATTGCCATGAGAAAATACCCTTTGCCCTATATGGATATAGGACCATTGTACGAACATTGACAGGGGAACCCCTTTCTCTTTGTTCAATAGAATAGAGGCAATCGTACCCATTGAGGTTGAAATTCCATCACTTCGAGTTTTGAAAGAAGTAGAGTTAGATGAAGCAAAATGGGTTCAATCTCGGGTTGATCAACTGAATCTTATTGAAGAAAATAGATTGAAAGCTATATGTCATGGGAAGATGTACCAAAAAAGGATGATGCGAGCCCATGATAAGAAAGGTCACCCAAGAGAATTTCGAGAATGTGATCTAGTGCTTAAAAAGATCTTTTCGATTTATAAAGATTTTTTTGGGAAATGTATGCCTAATTGGGAAGGGTCATACGTTGTCAAAAATGTCTTTTCTAGAGGAGCGTTGATTTTGACAGATATGGACGGAAAAGTGCTGAGGAACCCAATAAATTCAGACTCTGTCAAGAAATATTACGCTTAAGAAAATGATGAAAAAAATGGGGAAAGAAAAGAAAAATGAAAATAAAAAAGGACGGTTCAAGATGAAAATCTGTAAAGGACGTCTTAAAACAAAAGAAATGACTTGAGTTGAGTTGAAAACCTAAAAAAGCGGCTCAAATAATTTTGATATTAGGGCATCTGACAAGTAAACCCTCTTGAAAGTTTGTTAGTTCATGAGAGACTTCACATATGCAGACAGCTTCGCGACATTGAGATCTCACAGATAGATTATCACCTCGAGGTGTCAATTTAACTTATTCGGGAACACTTGTGCTAGAATTCATTGAGACATATGCCTTTTGTGATCTATATATCATAATATCATAGGTCAGACAATGGATACTACTTAATCTCTTCTTTTAACTTCTTCGTCAGATGGAAGTTCATTAATTATGGATCACCTTCTTAAACTGAAAGCTCTCAAGCGACAAGAAATAATTCCCTTCGGCTAAGGAGGAATGAACGAAAAAGATGCCCCATTACGAATGTCCACGAGACAAAACTCTCTGTTTTATGGAAGCCAATCCAAGGAACCAAATCACAATGGGTCGAAGACCTCCTTTTCTTTCCAATTAGTCAAATTCTTTGAATACGAGAAAGAGAGCAACTCCAGATTATTTGGTTGTTCCAAGAGCTGCAGAAAGGGATGCTTTAGTTTTTTTCTTTTGGTACTAAAAATATGGGGGACAGGAAATAAGAATAATATGATTGCTTGACTTGGATCTGCTTGCTACTTGTCTTTTATTTTCTTTTGTTTTTTTTTTGATTCCTCTAGACTGCCCATTTTTGGGTTTTCAACCTAGAGTTCATCTTCATTTTCTTATATCTTCAGCATTTATCTCTCTTCTTGTTGAATCCGAATCTTTGAAACGATTACACTTGATCAACCTGGTGGCTTGAGGCTCAATGAGTCACTCATCTTGAAATATTTGATTTATTTTTTTCATTTATATTTTTTCTTTTTCTCTCTTTTTCTTTTTCTATCTTTTATCTTTTCTTTTTTTATCTTTTCCTCTTTTTTTCTTTTCTCTCCTCTTTATCTCTATATTTTTATGAATTTATTGGATGAGTATAGGACTCCAATTACTTTGCACAACTTCTTTTCCTCTTTATTTCTTGCATTTTGGAAATTCTTTCATTATTCTCGACTGAATTTGATCTCTAAACACTTTGCCTTTGACCTTTGATAACTCCGTAAAAATACTATATTTTAGGTATTTTTACTTAAGTTATTGATTGTTTAAAAGCCATTGACATAGCATTTTAGTTGTATATAGTTGCATTTTGGACATATTTTCATGTGGTGGATAAGTTTATCCAAGGCAAAGTTTATTTGATTAAATTGATGCTGCTGATGAGAAAGGTTGTTTGTTGATTGTGATGATGTAGGAAATGACTGAGGAAGAATTTATTTGCCGAAACAAATTAATTTGTTAGGGCCAGTAGAACACAGAAGACGAAGACAGTGAGGAACAGATTTTTCTTGCTAAGGCAAGATTTATCTTGCAAGTCTGACGCGGATCTGATGAACTGCTGACGTCACATGGCCAGCTGTCCAATTTACCTCACGTGTAATCAAGCCCCCAAGACTCTGATAACAGTCAACCGCCTTTCCATTTATAGCTTGGATAAGAAAACACGGGTATTTAGGGAATATTCAATAACACAAAACCCTAGGAATTCCCATTATAAATACCCAGTCACAGCCGCCAAAAAGATGAGGCAGAGGGGAGAATCATACAGAGAAAATACCTTAGGTTTGGAAAAAGGCGGTTGCGACGTCCTTTTTTCCACCGCCACTACTCGTCCGTCCTTGGTGCCCTCTCTAGCCAGGCTTCGCCGAGGCGGGAGCCAGGCCCTCGAGAGAGGCTGGTGTATTGGAGCAGTCATGGTGGTGGTCTAATGTCATGACAGAGCTCTGTTCTGAGAGTTTTTCTTCCTCTTGTTCTTCATGTTTTATTTTTCTAAGGGCTTGTACTTAATGAATATTTTTGGGATGATGTTAACCACAACATAAACTATTTTATTTGGTGTTATGAATGGTTGGATGATATTTTATTTTACCATTAATGAATGATTAAGTATGTTTTGTTAAGTGTTGTTTTGTTCACTGTTTTAACCTTTTGCCTTGACACTGTAAGAGCTCCGAGAGATTACCTAGTGCCTAGGCAAAACATTTCTAGACCTTGTAAGAGCTTTTGAGAGATTGTCATTTTTCTAGAAATAGATTCTTATATTTGAGAGAATTAAGATATATCTACTTGAGCAATGTAATTGATCTGGGATGCTGATGTTCTAACCTGCCTACTTTAGCGATAAGGAAAGGGTTTCAATCGACTAAAAGGGATAAACGTTAGAGTATGATAGACAACGACTATAGTTCACACTGAGGGGTATTGCCACAACAGTCTGACAAACCAAGGGTTGTAGTTCATGCCAAGTAGTAATGCCATAGCAACCGTCTAAGAATACTCAGTAATCCTGTCGGGTAGCCTAAGCATAGCATACCAAATCATTCTTAGCATGAAATAACTTCTCGTCATAGCAAAACTAACCTAAGTGCCCCGTTAGAAGTCTGATTATATGAGGTTTCCATTTTATTTATAGAGTTTTGATAAATTTAGCATTGACAACATTTATTTGTTTACCTTTACAATTTTTCTTACCTCGGCCATACTTTTTTCCATCTGATCATACCATTTGCCACTGCATATTTTCCTTGTTTATATCATTAGACTTTTATACTTAGGATTAGTTAGTGACACCTATTCCTAGCTATAACAATCTTTTAAAAGCCCTCTAATCCCTGTGGAGATGATAACTCACTCACTACTATATTACTTGCATTGATTGTGTACACTTGCACATATTTTCTTTCGTTATTCTCGACTGAATTTGATCTTTAAACACTTTGCCTTTGACCTTCCTTGTGGTTCCTTGTTATTTCTCTTTATTTCAGAGATATTTTCCCCTGTAACAAAACTAGATTGACGATCTTTACTCGTGCGAGAAGATATCCTTCATCTTGCCCCCCAATGTGGATGGTGATCCTTGGTTAGGGTTGAATCAGAAGAAAAATAATTCAGGCTCAAATTGGGACAACAAGGGATATATTTTCTCTTTTGTGGAGGGATAAATTAAAGCAGGTCGTTCATCATTTCATACATAGAATTCTTTGCAAAAAGAGGTATCCCCAAGGGATGAATGTTTAGGACTAACTTTTATTTACATGAAAACAATGTAATTACTGCATGATAGAATTATTTAAATCATTCTCTTTAATTTTTTCTTCTTGCTTCGATCATGCCCCAATTATTCTAGCTTCTCTTCAACAAGTTGATCCATGATGCCCCATCTCGTATCTTCTTGTAGGAATATTCAAGGACAAATGAAAGTTTTGCACTTTGAGGCCTTTCGATTTCACTGGTGTAAAGAAAAATAATGGTTTTGTATCTAAAAAACAAAAAATGTGACTTTGAAGTCGTGTATATGGAGAAACGTAGTGTTATAAACAGATCGGCTCTACCCGAGAAGGTAAAAGTATGAATTTGGTGTCTCGAAAAAAAGGTAAATGTATGACTTCGGAGTCTAAAAAATGGCTTGTCAAAATTTGGTTTTGGTAATGACCATGAATTATGTAAGGTAAAAAAAGATCGAGTAATTGTGTTTTTAGTTTTGGACGAGATATGAAAGGTCTACTTTGCCATTTTCCAAAGATCTGTAATCCTTGAAAAATTAAAATAATCTTTAATTAATTTGATACTCAAAGAACTAACGGATTAAAAATATGATTCATTGCTTATAGCCTTAACAGTAACATAAGTTCAATCATCAAACATTTTTACAAAATATTTAGTAAACAAAGAAAGGAATAACAAAAACAAACTCAAACAAGACCCTGTAAGTGAAATAGAGCTTCATTATGAGTGAAATAATCTTTTCCTAATTAGAATGCCTCATTACTCATCAAAAATGTGGGTGCTCGACTGGATCTTCAGGGTTGTTACAATCTGATGCCCCACTTGCTCATTAAAAAACCATGTCTCTGAATCAATCAGATCTTGTAACTTGTTTTTCGGTATCCCAAAGTTCTTAATGGCATTTCCCAAGCTTAATATCCATGGCTTTCAAACCTTCTTTAGGTACAAACGGGGTGGCTTCAATTTACCTTCAGACTTTCTGTCACAAGATTCTCAGCGAGTTACCACCAGGATCCATGTTTAATTTATTTTAAGATGCAATATATATTATGCAATGTATGATGTATAGATGTGAATGTAAGGATGCAAAAATACACATACGAAAATACAAAAATGGGAATGCAAAATGTACAATGTAAATGCATGTATGCAAGAGGTGTCATTCCAGAGTGACCATCTTAAAACAATTTTCATTGAACATAAGGGTTTTGGTATGTCAAACAAACTTTACGTAGAAGTGATAGCTTTAACTCCTATCTTCTTTATCTCCTTCAGAAGCCAAGTTAACATCCTCTCATATTCGAGCATTGAGTTGTCGATCTGCTTCAATTTTATTGCGAATCCAGCTAAATCAATCAACTTTTGTGCCACATTACTTTCTTGGATCATAGCTTCTCATACCGTCGTCTTTTTCTTTTATATTTTGTGTCAAATCTCAGAGTAGTAAACAAAGTTGTTCCTTTTTTCCTAGTAAGAAAGTCTTTGTTGTTATGAACTCCTTGGGCAATATTTTCAAAATTATCTACAATTATAATCAATCTCTTGTTCCTGGCTCTAGTGGCTTCTAGCTTAGTATCAATCACACGCCTGTGACTCTTATATGAAGCCTCCATGTTGATTATGGACATATCCAACATCTGATTCTCGACTTGGCATATTTCCAAATCATACATGGTTGTATTGCGTCTCGCAACTTGTGATTCTGTCTCCATTGTTCAGCATCATTTTTCAGTTCAGTGCCCCTTTTGTCCACTCCTCAAGGGACACACTTGAGCTTCGTACCTTAGAAATCCTTCTTCCTCCTATTATCCTTAACTTTGAACATTTTTGGCTCCAACCTAACAGGACAATCAGTTACCAAACTAGGTAGTCCTTTCATCTTGAACTCCATGATCTAGAAAGTGCTGAATTGATGCTCGAAGGTGATGTAATTCTCAATGGCATGTCATTGAGCTCCTCTCGACTTGGATTGAACTAGAGTTTTCAGGTTTATTTCTCCTGACGTTGGGAGCAGACTCTCAAATGACCATGAGTTCTGATTGCAGTGCTTCTTTTCATCTTTTTGAACTTATACAGTTGTCATAATTTTCTTAGGGTCTCCAGAGAACTTGTTGATACGAATGGTGATTGTTCTTGACTTCTCATGCACTCTTGTGTATTTAACGTCGCATTATCGTTTTCATCGAGCTTTTTCCTTTCTCTTGCAGAAGTCTTTTTTTCTTGGCTAGAGCAACTAATCTATCCATCCTCTTGGACATTTGCTTTTTTATTCCTCTTATCTTATTTTACTCTTCGTCAGACATAAGATATTTAAGTGCATAGCTCTCCACTATCCTTTGAGTCTCCTCAAGATGTCATTCTCTAGATGTGTTATAGTTTACTTGAACGTAAAACCCTTTTTCCATCATGAATACACTTAAATGTCTATGCTATTCAGATATTGATATAGCTTTAGGGTTGATCTACTCACTTAAATGTTTTTCATTACTTTTAAAGGTAGTCCAATACATATGCTTATTTAGATTCCTTAATTAATCCAAGACATTTACTTAGTTTAGACCATAAGGTTATTTTGGTAATTTTTGTATTCAGTTTTATTCCATTCATTTTAGAGTTCGAGGATATCCAATCATTCCCGAGCTTGGTGATATTCTTGATCATTTCCATTCTAGGCTATTCTGGTCATTTTACAGATACAATGTATTAGAATCATTTTCTTTTGTCCGATCTTTTTATTAAATTCAAACTTATCATTTACTTTAGTCCTTTCGAACAATTCTGACAGCATAATACCCCCGATAAATTACTCTTCAAGTATTTACTCATTATTCGAATATTTTCGGGTCAAGTGTCTTCTCAGATTTTACAAACGGAATATCATGAATTTTTCTGTATAAAGACAGGATCTTAACAATTAAATTCGTACTTAATCGGGTTAAGTAAAAATCCTCAAAGTACTTTCTCATCCAGGGTTAATTCAGACTATTTTATCTCTCAAGGGCATTTTCCTAATTTCTTAACCCGATAATTTCGATATTAGCTCTTAACGAAAATAATTATAATTTAAAGATCCTATGGTTAATTGTTTTCTCCAATATTCTCTGATCTTGAAAAGATTCCTTAACAGACTTCTAGCATCTTGCTCAACTCCTCTTGGGTTAAAAACCGGTTATCTATATTTTCTAAGCAAATTTAGCATTTCTTATGCACATCAGTAGTTTCATCATATCAATATGTCTTTAAAAACCTCTTATCCAACTTCCATAGTCAAATCTTATCTTTTTATAACATAAGGGTATTTTTGTAATTTTACCCTATCGGAATATTCTCATAATTTCCCATCTAAGTACCTTTAACATATAACCTTTGATGAAATAAATTATAAATTTCAGATCCAGGTTGATTTCTTTATCACTAAGCACATAACTTGTAATTTAATTCTAACAACCCTTCAATCTCTTATATTAATCATTCGATCCGTATTCAGATACCAAATTTCTACCACATTCATATCGAGTGTAGAAACTAATTAACTACACAAATGAGACCAACATTATCTTAATAATGCATTTACCATTCACATGTTCCATAAAGCATAAAGAGCTAGTACAATATTACCTCAATTTTCGTGCAATACTGATCGACCATAAAATTCCATTCGAACGCCTTTGATCTTCAATTCAACTTCCAATAATTCCTCAGATACATATCAACATAAATTATATCATAAACGGATCTTAATTGCGATAAACGGATTGAATCGGGTGATAAATCAGTAAAAAATAGCTTATCGGGTTCGAATTTGGCAAAATGGACTTCAGATTCGGATTCAGGACGTCAAAAGCATAAAAATGACTTTTCAAAAATTTCAAATTTTCGGTCAAAATCAAAGTCAACGGGTTTGACTGGCAATTTCAAAGTCTTCAGATTCGAATTTCGAAAAACGGACAGCGGAATCGGATTTGGAACATCGAAAAATGTTAGGATAGGTATACTCGGTCAAAGTCAAAGGTCGTTTAATGCTCGGTCAACGTCGATCAACGCCGGTCAACGGTCAACGGGTCGGGTTATGACCGGTCAAACCGGTCAAAAACAGTTCAAAAACCGGTCAAACCGGTCACTTTTTCCTTCCCCACGCGCAGTGGCGGCGTGTGGGCGCGTATGAATAGTGATAAATTCCAGAAAAAAATCCTAAAAATTATTTTGAGCGATTTCGAGATACTTACAAAGCTCGGTTCACAATTTTGAACGGCGAAGAGCTCGATTTCAACAAAATCAGAAACTTTGACCGCTTCACCTCTTCACGCACCACCTTCGACGGAGACCAAGGATGACATTGGCAGACTCGGAACGATGCAAGGAACACGATGGTGCGGGAGGTGTCGTAAACGGATGCTCGGATCGTCGTGAATCGATGAAAAACCAATTGAAATCGGGTTATTACTGACGATACTTCCGACTGAAATTAACGACGAATGGCGATGATTCACGATGAAAGGTTTGAGGGGTTTTGTTCCTCGGTTGACAACGAACACGATGGTGGTTTCGGCTCATCGATCGGAGGTCGGACGACGAGTAGATCGGAGTTGAAAGGAGGGTTGTTGGAGAAGGGAAAACTGGAAAAATGAGAACCTGCGCACGGGGAGGGGGTTTATAATTCAACTCATAATAAAAATGGGTAAACCATGAGTTTAGCCACTGAATTTCTTGCACTTTATAAAACGGTCTACCAATTTTAAAACTTTACAATTTAATCCACCGTTTCTTTCAAAATACCAATTAAATTCACCATTTTATAATTTCTTAAAATTTAGCCCCTAAATTGGGGTGTTATAATTATTTCCTCCTTAAAAGAATTTCTTCCTCGAAATTCACTCATGTCACATAATTGCAGAAATAAAACTTCCATCAGTTCTCTCATATCTTTAAGTAGCTTTTACAAAAGTACGGATCCTCCACTAATCCTTAACCAGCTGAGCATACATTCTTATCATAACTTTTCATCATTTCAATAAAATAATCATAACGGAAATATCCTTGTAGAATCAATTCAGCATTGGTTACGAAAATAGGCTCATGGAGTTATAACATATCCAAATTTCATTTCCGGAGTCAAGTCAGAATTTCTCAGATGAATAACTCTCACATGGCTCGTGAGGTACTTTACAGCAGCGTTTAGACAGATGTTAATGGTATTCCTTTTTGTACAATTGTAGCCTTAACGGATAGAAACTTCGGTTTACTCGTTAAAGATAAGGACTCAGCCCTGGAGTTCCAGCTCAGAGAGGTACGATTGTAGTCTAGGGGCATGTACTGATCAATCATATTTTGACATTCGACCGGCCAGTCTAACTTGAAAATTTTGACTCAAACCATAACTCTGATACCACTAAATGTAACCCCCCAGACCGATGCGGGTAACCAGATCCGATCCGGGGTGTCACATTTGGGCCACCGGAGCGACCCACTGTAAAAATAGCGGAAAATTTAAAACATTTTTTTTCAGTACATGTAAACTAATAAAATCAGTTGTCACTATTTAAAAATAAAACAGATTTCCAGACTCGTATATAAATCAAAATACAATTACATGCCCCCTAATCATATGTACCATACTCTGCAACAACGCCGGAAGAACTCCCTTACTGAAGTCGATAGATGCACTGATACAATTCTTTTAACCTAAAAAGGTGAGTAATAGAGTGAGCTTCGAAAAGCTCAGTAATACAGAACTACCAGATGATGCTGAAGAACGTGCAGATACAGATAAACATACATATCCTTATTATTTCCGAATATTTACAAATTTTTATGCTGAGCAGAGATCCTACTGATATTTCAGATGGTAACGGATAATGAGCTTTCAGTTCAGACAAATATTTTGGATGATTGAGTTCAGGAGATCAGAATATGTTATCTAGTGTGTTCCATAAAACCAGTAAAAAAGATACAGATTTCTATTTTAAAACATATATATATACACCCCCATCCTTTCACAATCTGTTTGTGTAGGTTCCCAGGAACCATACACCCCGCACAACCAGTAAGGCCCTGAGCACACAGCCGAGAAGCCTGCAGATAATCTTCCTCCAACAATAAACCCCCCAGATAAAACATTTCTCCGTCGGTAAACGAAGATATCAGAAATCAAAACAGAATTCAGATCAGATATCATAACAGAATCCAGATAAGAAATCAGAACAGAATTCAGGTAATGTATCAGAACAGAATTCAAGTCGGAAATTAGATAAAATATTTATATAATTAGGGAACACACCAGAGTTTATAGATATTATTCAGAGGTACTGGATAATCTTATCAAACAGAAAAACACATATCTTCAATATACCGATAGAATATCGGAATTCAGAATCACTATTGGAAGAGTTCAATAACTGAAAAAAAATCATCAATTATTCAGAATATGACTTGAGCTGGTAAGGAAGAAATGAAGGTTCAGGACATTTACAATCTATGTCGATTAATCAATTTATCGAACAACTCCAAATGAATAGCTCCCAGAAACAATACTTATCAACTTTTCAATTCATTAACCTTCCATGGTATTTACTCTTTAATACCAAATATTATTATCCATAGATCATCTTCTGAGTCATCACTGAACAGATCTTAAGGAGACTAACAAATATTCCAATGCTCTTAATTTCATTTCCACGCTTCCACAATATCATGTAATGCTGACGTACTTGATTAATTTGTTCATAACCCATTGTAATTATACACTATGTAAAATCATCAGAGTTTACAGACTTATCCAAATCACTTACTAAATCCTCAATCATTGAAGTTACCTAGTTCATTTAGCAGTCATGTCCATTCCAGTTACTTCGGGATTTTCCAGAGTAATTCAAACGTTCCTGAATTTCAGATACATGTTGTATTTCCGTTCTATTCAACTTGGCCTTCGTGGTTGATTTGTCGAACAAATGTCCAATTCTTAGTACTGAATGCGATCTAGAGTTGAGCTGAGCTGAATACTTCCAAAAATTATCATCGAGCCAAACTTGAGAAGACGAATACACGTTCCAGTAATATATATGCTATTCAGATATTGATATAGCTTTAGGGTTGATCTACTCACTTAAATGTTTTTCATTACTTTTAAAGGTAGTCCAATACATATGCTTATTTAGATTCCTTAATTAATCCAAGACATTTACTTAGTTTAGACCATAAGGTTATTTTGGTAATTTTTGTATTTAATTTTATTCCATTCATTTCAGAGTTCAAGGATATCCAATCATTCCCGAGTTTGGTGATATTCTTGATCATTTCTATTCTAGGTTATTCTGGTCATTTTACAGATCCAATGTATTACAATCATTTTTCTTCCGTCTGATCTTATTATTGAATTCAAACTTATCATTTACTTTAGTCCTTTCGAACAATTCTGACAGCAGAATACCCCCGATAAATTACTCTTCAAGTATTTACTCATTATTCGAATATTTTCGGGTCAAGTGTCTTCTCAGATTTTACAAACGGAATATCATGAATTTTTCTGTACAAAGACAGAATCTTAACAATTAAATTCGTACTTAATCGAGTTAAGTAAAAATCCTCAAAGTATTTTCTCATTCAGGGTCAATTCAGACTATTTTATCTCTCAAGGGCATTTTTGTAATTTCTTAACCAAATAATTTCGATATTATCTCTTAACGAAAATAATTATAATTTAAAGATCCTATGGTTAATTGCTTTCTCCAACATTCTCTGATCTTGAAAAGATTCTCTAACAGTCTTCTAGCATCTTGCTCAACTCCTCTTGGGTTAAAAAATCAGTTATCTATATTTTCTAAGCAAAACTAGCATTTCTTATTCACATCAGTAGTTTCATCATATCAATATGTCTTTAAAAACCTCTTATCCAACTTCTATAGTCAAATCTTATCTTTTTATAACATAAGGGTATTTTTGTAATTTTACCCTACCGGAATATTCTCATAATTTCCCATCCAAGTACCTTTAACATATAACCTTTGATGAAATAAATTATAAATTTCAGATCCATGTTGATTTTTTTATCACTAAGAACATAACTTGTAATTTAATTCTAACAACCCTTCAATATCTTATATTAATCATTCGATCCGTATTCAGATACCAAATTTCTACCACATTCATATCAAGTGTAGAAACTAATTAACTACACAAATGAGACCAACATTATCTTAATCATGCATTTACCAATATTCACATGTTCCATAAAGCATAAAGAGGTAGTACAATATTACCTCGATTTTCATACAATACTGATCGACCATAAAATTCCATTCGAATGCCTTTGATCTTCAATTCAACTTCCAATAATTCCTCAGATACAAATCAACATAAATTATATCAGAAACGGAGCTTAATTGCGATAAACGGATCGAATCGGGTGATAAATCAGTAAAAAATAGCTTATCGGGTTCGAATTTGGCAAAATGGACTTCGGATTCGGATTCAGGACGTCGAAAGCATAAAATATGACTTTTCAAAAATTTGAAAATTTTGGTCAAAATCAAAGTCAACGGGTTTGACTGGCAATTTCAAGGTCTTCAGGTTCGAATTTCAAAAAACGGATGGCGGAATCAGATTTGGAACGTCGAAAAATGTTAGGATAGGTATACTCGGTCAAAGTCAAAGGTCGTTTAATGACCGGTCAATGCCGATCAACGCCGGTCAACGGTCAACGGTCAACGGGTCGGGTTGTGACCGGTCAAAACAGTTCCAAAACCGGTCAAAACAGTTCCCAAACCGGTCAAACCGGTCACTTTTTCCTTCCCCACGTGCAGTAGCGGCGCGTAGGCGCGCGTGAATAGTGATAAATTCTCGAAAAAAATCCTAAAAATTATTTTGAGTGATTTCGAGATACTTACAAAGCTCGGTTCACAATTTTGAACGGCGGAGAGCTCGATTTCAACAAATCAGAAACTTTGCCCGCTTCACCTCCTCACGCGCCGCCGTCGACGGAGACCAAGGATGACACCGGCAGACTCGGAACGATGCAAGGAACACGATGTTGCGGGAGGTGTCGTAAACGGATGCTCGGATCGTCGTGAATCGATGAAAAACCAACTGAAATCGGGTTATTACCTACGATACTTCCGACTGAAATTAACGACGAACGGCGACAATTCATGATGAAATATTTGAGGGGTTTTGTTCCTCGATTGACAACGAACACGATGGTGGTTTCAGCTCGTCGATCGGAGGTCGGACGACGAGTAGATCGGAGTTGAAAGGAGGGTTGTTAGAGAAGGGAAAATTGGAAAAATGAGAACCTACGCACGGGGAGGGGGTTTATAATTCAGCTCATACTAAAAATGGGTAAACCATGAGTTTAGCCACTAAATTTCTTGCACTTTATAAAACGGTCTGCCAACTTTAAAACTTTACAATTTAATCCACCGTTTCTTTCAAAATATCAATTAAATTCACCATTTTATAATTTCTTAAAATTTAGCCCCTAAATTGGGGTGTTACAATTAGAATGCCCTAAATACTTTAACGATTATTGCTTTTATGAGGGGAAACTCACAATCCTTTGTCTCGATCCAAAAAACCAACAAAATATAACAAAAGTCAGAAATCTGAAACATGCAAATCACACGTTAGTACAACTAATGAATAAAAGATGTACAATACGATGCAACCAAAACATGAGCATCAAAATTTAAATATCATTCACATTTACCCTTTTCAACAAAAGATGACGTATAATCGATTACGGCCTGACTCTATAAGGTCCCCAGTGAAGTCGCCAAGCTGCTTGAACAGTCCTTAAGCTTTTTTGGGCTATGGCGAGGAGCGATCCAAAGTAATTTTGGAAATGATTGGTTTTTTAAATAAATGCATAAATAAACAGATTTGGAGTCGCCATCAACCTTTGGGTTAGGTAGATCGAATACCAAAAAAATACATTTTAAAATAATTTTAAGAAAAAAAATTTAAAAGATAAAAATTGATCTGCGTTTAACCAGAATTTTTTTTTAAAAGTGTTCAGGATTCGATTACGTGTGGGGAATGATTAGCACCCCCACAACACCCGAAATCGGTACCTAAGCGATTATATGTCATCTAAATATTAATATTGGAAAATTTGAATAACATTTAAATTATGATCTATTTTTAGAAAAACAATATAAAGGTTGTTTGTTTTTGCACGAACAGTTCTCGAAATACCTTCCTTGTCAGTTAAGGGGGCATTTCCATGGATTCCCCCATACAAAATAATATTACCCAAATACATATATTAATTATATTAAAAAATTTCATTCGAATATAAAATGTATTATTTTATTTAAACAATTCTTGGAAACACACTACTTGTCAGTTAAGGCGCGCTTCTATAAATTTCTTGAGTAAAATAATATTTGAAAATATTGCAACTAGCAAGAAATTAACGAATATGTAAATGATGGACCAAAATAATAAAAAAGTTAACTTTAGGGATTAAACTATACAACCAACAAGAATCAGGGGGGCAAACTTTAATCATTCATGACAAAATGTAAATATTTAAAATAAGGCACTCAAATTAAAATAATCACAAAGATAAAATAATAAACATAAAGGGACTAAAATGAAATAAAAATAAAAACAATATCCAAATCATAAACCATCAGTGACTAAAATGCATAAATTGATGATATCGTATCTAAATTATAATTAAATAATAAACAAAACCCAAACAGTGGCTAAAATGAAAATAATAATAAAAATAGTGACAAATTTCGAATAAAACAAAGTGACTAAATTAAAACAAGCAAATTAGAGCATAAAATCAAAGAAATAAAATAAATAGAGGACTAGTGACCGAAATATAAAATCACACATAAAGTAAAAGGACTTGTAAGAAAATAAACCAAAAAGTTAGAGCTAAGAAATAAAAAAGTGAAAATCACTAAATCAATCCCTAAGTATTAAAAGATTAAACAGTCACTACACATGCCTAAAATGTAAAACATGCCTAAAAGTACAAGGACCAAACAAAAATGAAACCAAAAATATATAACATACATAAGAAATGGGTAAAATATAAAAACGGGTAAATTATAAAAACGGTCCCCACAGGTGACCATTTTTGCAAAATCACGCCTAGCTTAGGGGGACCAAAGTGTAATTTCCCCCTAAAGTTTTCTATAAATACCAACCTTTCATTTTTTTATTAATTTTTATTTCTTTTTTTTAAAAAATTCTAGAGTTTTCTCTAGAAAACCGATCACCGTCGGTAGCTTACCACCGGTCGGCCGCCGTCGGTGGTTGTTGGCCACCAAATTTTACCCGGAGATCTGTCTCGGCCTCTCGTCTAGGATTTGGGCTCCGTTTCACCGGGGGATGCGCCAAACGTTGCGAAATAGCCAAAGACTGTTTGGCTTTCCTCTATCCGATCTGTCGCCATCCGCCATTGGATCACCCCGATTTTGGGATATGTTATCCAACATCGTCTTCTCTTCCTTTTCAACGGTTTGATCTTCAAACGAAAGCCCCAAGCGTCAGCGAGGTAGCCTGCCGAAAGATATGAAACCATTCTCTCTCTTTTTTTCTCTTTAGTTTGTTTTGATTCGAATTTAAAATATGCATGGGTACGAATGAAAGAAATAAAGAAAAAGTTTGTTTTTGTTGTAGTGATTTTTTTAAAACACCAAAAAGGGGAGGGGTTTTTACATTGCTTGGTTTGAATTGAGATTCTCCCCTTCCCTGAATTCCTTATGTTACAACTGGGTCTTTTGGGTTCTGCCCCTTTTTACAGAAAAAATCGAGCCCCATGTTCCTAAAACTGAAGACCCTTATCCTCCCTATTACTGCTTTTTACTTTCTTTATAATCCATTACAAAGTTAGAATAAAAAACAAAATTTTATTTTGATTGTTGCGTGGAGCAGAGGTCCTGGCTTTGTAGTGGTCACATGATGGTGGCAGGAGTAGCTGGTGCTTCATGTGGGTGATGTAGCTGCAGTATGGTAGTGGCAGGAGTAGTTGGTGCTTCACGTGGGTGATGTAGCTGCAACCGGGTCCGGTTCGGGTCAGTTGAATTGGGTCGGGTTTCCACTGTGGGCTCGGGTCTTGACTTGAGTCCCTTGGGCTTATTAGGCTTGCTTCTTTGTAACTGGGCTCGGTTGTGTTGTTGGACCTTGGGTTGTAATTTTGGGCCCGGTTGGGCTTGTTGTAATTTGGGGCCCAGTTTCGGGTTTGTATCCTACAAACAAAAAAAAATAATAATAAATAATAATGATAATATTAAAATAAAATAAAAATGGGTCTCCAGACTAAAACGAGTGTCGACAGACCCTCTCAAAGAACAAATACTTAAGGTGAACATCACCCAAAATTAAATAAAATCAAATTTTAGACGAAACCCATTTCCTTTCTTGGATAAAATACACAAATAATCCTTAATTATAAAGAATGTTTACTCTCACAACTGTTAGAATTCATAGAATGATCTCTGGCTATAAAATATTATTGTAACACACCAAAATTTAATTAAAAGAAAGTTGAGGACTAAATTGTAAATTTTTAAAAATTATAGCTCAGTTTTAAAACTTGTGGGAATTTCAGGGACTTATCCCTAAATTAAACTATTTTTTGGTTAGTGGAAAATAAACCCCTCGTTTGAGCAAGCCAACCCCAAACCCATTTTCCCCAAAAGTAACCCCCACCGCCGACCACTACTCTCCGGACATCTGTAGCGGCCACCCACATCATCAGTAAAATCGATGGCATCCTATGAACCAACCCCGACCCTGGTGTACCTAGATCGATGGTCGTTCATGGAGAAAAAGGGAGAAACCATCCGCGCTCTCATTCGTCGATTCTCCCTCCACCGACTTTCTAAATAGGTCACTGCCCGTTCCAGTGAAGATGCCGTCTCAGGCCGAGCAAAACCCCTCTTTCAATTCATCGAGAGGAGTTGTCGTTAGCCGTGGGGAGCCGTTGGAAAATCGTTGGAGAAACCTGGGTCACGCCTCGGAATATTGTGAAAGACCGATCCGACGATCGTCTTGTCTCACCGTCCTTTCTATCGAGTTCCTTAGCTCCGTGTGACCAAAACCAAACTGAGTTCGTCGCCTATCGTCATCGTTTTCACCGATCAACGGCGTGGGTAAGCGTTTCAGTCCTTTTTTTATTTTCGAAGGATTTTGACTGATATTTGAGTTGATTATGACTTGATAATGATGTTTAGCTGCTTGTGGAGTAATCAGCCGACCACCCCGAGCCCGTATTCTCCGCCACACGCCACTGTATGCGTGTGGGTGTCCCTTAGCTTTGGTTTCTCTTAGAACTGTCTAGACTGATCCGAACCGACAAAATCGGTCTGAACCGGGTCTATTTGACCCGATCGAATTAACCCATTGACTTTGACCGTTGAGTTTGACCGAAAAGTTAAAAAAATTTAAAATCATATTTTATGTTTTTCGACGTCCTGAGTCTGAATCTGAAGTTCGTTTTGCTAAATTTACACTTGGTAAGCCATTTTTCAGTACTTTATCTTCATATTCAATTGGGTTTTTCGATTAAGTTTAGTTTCTGAAGTAAATTCGTTTGCTATGTAACATCCCCAAAACAGGGCCAATGACCAAATTATAAGAATTCAAAATTTTATGGTTTAATTAGAATAACTTGAAAAGTTCAAGGATTTATTTTAGAAATTTTGTTCAGGACTTGATATCAAAGTTGGATTATTGGAAAGGGTATTATGGTCTTTTCAAAGGAAAGATTTTTATCTTCCCTCTTTAAGTGATATAAACACGTGGGAAATGGGAGAAAAGCTTATCCAGAGCCTTCTTCAGATTTCTTCTTCCTCTCCACCGTGGGTTCTTCTTGCATAAGGTGAGTATGTTTTCTATGGATTAATTATTTCATTTTAAGGTTAGTTTTCGTTCTTGGAGCATTAGCAAAGCTTAAGGAAGCTTAAAGAGAATTAGAAACTAAAAGATTGACAAGTTATGAGAGATTAAGTAAAACAAGTTTTTGAGTGAATTGTTGAAAAATAAAGAGTAAATGGATTTTGAAGTTGAATTTGACTTGTCAAGAGTTGGAATAAGAGATTTAATGTATTAGAAATGATTTTGAAACATGTAGATAAATTTGTAAGATTTTTAGTTCCAAGTGTTCTAATGAGATATTGAATGTTTGGATGTGTTAAAGTGATATAAGATGGTTTGAATAAGTATATTTGAGTTTAAGGAATTGAAAGAAGTTAGTATAGTGGAAGTTAAGTAAGTTTTAGAAAATTTTCGGGTAAAATATATAAGTTATGGGCATGGGGTATCGGTACTGTTCATCCAGTACCGATACTTCAAAGCTAAAGAAGTATAAGTTAAGCTTAGGGTATCGATATTCAATGAACAATATTGATACCATATGATATAATCTAATGAGATCTTTAGGAAGTACTGATACCTAAAGAGCGGTATCGGTACTGGTTTAAGGGGTATCGATACCAAGTGTCTAGTACCAATATCATTATCAAGTTATAATTACAGAATGTTGAAATGGTATCGGTACCTAGGGAGTATCGATAGCATAAAAGGGTAGTATCGGTACTATAGTATGAGTACCGATACTATTAAGCTTTAAATGTCAAATTGAGTGGTTCTTTTAGCTTAAGTTATATTGATTGGTTATAAGCAATTCGAACTTTGATATTCATATAAGTCTTATATTCGTATAGATATCGATCGAAGACAAGTTCAAGACGATTCGAAGCTACAAGAATGTGCAAAAGTCCTAAGTGTTTGTATTTACTAGTGAGGCTCAGGTGAGTACATATGATTATAGTATACGATTATATGGAAATTAGACTTGCGATGAGTCTATTTCCATGTATTGATTTTTATGAATGTATGAAAATAAGTATAGTTGGTAGCTAAATTATGCGAATATGTATTATTATGTTCTTTGCTATGTGATATGATTTATATAATGATGTGACTCTATGATATAAGTTACGTGATCATGAATTATGTAAATAATAATGACTTAAGTAATAACAAGAGGAAGTGGTATAAGCTATGTGGTATAAATATCAATGATTTTATGGACATGTAATATAAGTTAGGTAAATCATGTAATATCTATGTGTCTATATGTCTATGAGAAGATAGAAGAACAATATGTAAATCATGTAATATAAATTATGTAGCTATTTGTTATTGACTTAAGTAATTATGTGAATATGTGATATGTGAATAGGAACCCTATGAAATATTCTAAGTTTAAGGAAATTATATGATATATATTATATTGTATGATAATGATTTAGGTGAATATATGATAATAAGGTATAAGTTATATGAATTAGATTTATGTGAAATGATATAATGGACTTATGTGATTAAATGAAGACTAAGATAAGTTAAGTAGCATTGATATGTATGATAATAAAATAAGAATTGGATATAAGCTAGGAAATACTGGCATAAGTAATTATACTAACCTGTAATATTAGTTGTATGGTAATTATATAGGAAACCAAATGAGAATACATGTTTGGGTAACAAAATATGTGAAGCTGAACTAAGTGAATATATGAAACTAGTATAAACTTTATATGATATAGATGATTGTGGAAATATGTAAGATAAGTTATATTGTATTGATATAAGGATTATATTAAAATATGTATAAGAGTACTTGCTTAAATTATACGGGTTGAAAGGTGATCATAAGAGAATAAAGAATAAGTTATCTAATATAAGTTATGTGATTACTTGTATGTATTAATACATCTTGCTAACATTATATGTTAAGTGACATGAAGTTATGTGATATGTGTTATAAGACAATGATCTAAATGAACACATGAAAATGTTACATGAACCTTGTGATATACGCTTTGAGATATGACCCATGTGACTACATGTGAAATGATATAAGTTATGTGATGATTTGTGTAACTATGTGAATATATGATAAGAATAAATGATAATGCACATGTTATGTGATATGAGAGCTAAGGGTATAGTTGGCATGCCAAGAGTCGAGGGTTCCATGTGGTCTTTCGGGATAAATATGTGGTTTTTTGGGACAAATATGTGGTCCTTCGGAACAAATTCTATGTTCCCCTAGAGGGATTTTATACGAGTTATGGTGACAACATATGTGCACAACCTCAATGTACTCACATATATTTTGTTCTCACAATTGTACCATGGGAAATTAAAAAACATAACATAAGAAGCCTTGTGTGATATTATGTGTTTTGCTGTGTAAAATGTAGGATATGATGTGTATAAATGTGAACTAGAAGATTAGATGATAAGATGGATTAAGGATAATAATATTGATAATTATAAGAAGGTGAAGGATTATATTTATGAGATATATGTAGGTATGTAGTTGCTACATGAAATAACACATTATTTTGTATGATATGATGATATGAAATGAGGTTAATGATGATAATGACAAGATATGGGTATGTATACATTTGATTATATGAATATTCCATGGTTTTGTGTGATATCATAGTATGAATTGTTAAGTATTTAGAGTTTCCATTATATGTTATATGCCTCACTAAGTCATCGAGTTAGCGTTTGAATATTTCACACGTAGGTTCTGAGATGGTTAGAGAGCAAAGAGGGTTAAGACAGGTCAGCTTCTCCTTTCCGAAGATCAGATCAGAAAAGAATATTGAATTATATGTATTTTCTTATAATGAAGTAGTTGGCATGTAAATAAAGATTTGAACAAGATTTGCTCTGATCGGTTTTGTAAAATTGTATTATTGTAATTAATGTAAATTATTCAGTTTTGTTTTCAATACAAACTAGAGTTTTAGTTGTTTTGTAAAACTAAAGGTTTTGAAAAGTCAATGTGACCTCGGATTAGTATCCGGGTCGGGTACGGGTTGGGGTGTTACATGCTATGTATCCGAGAAATTATTGGAAATTAGATTCAAGTTCGAGAGTGATCAAATGGAGTTTAAATGTTCGATTGGTGGAGCACAAAAATCGAGGTAATACTTTACTACCTCTTTGCATGTTTTATGGAATATGTTGTTAATGAATAAATGCATGTATGTATATGATTGGTCAATTATGCATGTTTGGTTATAGGATGGACTCGAAACGAATAAGGTTTAAGTTATAAATTGGTTAAGACTCGATTGAATTATATAAAGGAATTAAAAGACTGATAAGAAATAATTTCAAGTACTGAGATTAGTCTGAAGAACAAATTACCTGAGTATAAAATTATGAAATTACCCCTATAAGGTAAAAATGGCACGGACTAACCTAAGAGCAAAAGGACCTTGAGAATTTGTATTTTAATTTGATAAATCACTGTTTCATCTGTTAAATTCTCAATATGCTCGAATAGTCATTGATAATTGGATCCTAGCATTTGAGAAGGTAAAAGACCTATAATTGTTTATTTATCAGCAAGCATCTAAAGACTAAAATATTGGAAGTACTATTCATGTTTGAATTATTAAGAAAAATTGAATAAATGGAAAGACTGGATGGAAGGAAATAACCGAAATACCCTTGAATTGTAATTTGAACAAAATTCCCTTGCACTACAAAAAGACCAAGATTACCTGTAACACCCCCAACCCGTATCCGACCCGGATACGAGTCCGAAGTGTCACATTAACTTTTCAAACCTTGACTCTTAAGAAAAATCCCGGGAAATTTAAAACTTTATTAAATCAAAATAAAGACTTTATCAGAGTGCTCGTACTTAATGACTTATTACATGCCAACACTTTATACATAACCAAATACATACTTTGTCAAATATTTCTGATCTGATCTTTTGGTAGGGAAAACTGACCTGTCTTGCTCCGCATCCCTCCTTACTCTTCTCGAAACCTACGTGTGAAACAATCACACGCTAAGTCGAAGACTTAGTGAGGCATAACCACTTATAATGCACTTTAAAACATATATTGATACATGCATGTTCTGTTCTATCATGTTATAGCAATTCCAGGCATTTTTCATATCGTATAAAATCATATCAGATTAATCGCAGTAAATACATACATACACATATAATTCATCATTCACAGGTTATCATATAATCACATACTTTTTCAATCAAACACTATACACACAACATCATATCGTTTCTATAGCATTTATCATACCACTAACTTATATTTGTTCATATCTCTGGATTAGCCCATGTACATATATGAGAACTATCGATATGTGAGTCTATAGAGGTTGTGCACTATGCTGTCACCACAGCTCGTATAAATGCACCGAAGTGCCCCGTAGAATTGCACCGTAGTGCCATATAATGATGTCCATAAGGACCACATAGAATTCTTTAAGGGATCAAGTATGTGTCTTTCCAGACTTCACACATGTTCCAAAGAATATACATATGTCCCTAAGAACCGCGTAGACTTGCACCGTAGTGCCATATAATAATGTCCATAAGGACCACATAGAATTCTTTAAGAATCATATACATATGCTAGGGATCAAGTATGTGTCTTTCCAGACTTCACACATGTTCCAAAGAATACATATGTCCCTAAGAACCGCGTAGACCCTCGACTCTTGGCATGCCAACTATACCCCTAGCTCTCATGACACATAACACGGGCGTTATCATTATTTCATTTCAAATATTCATATAAACTGTAATTCACTTTCACATATCACTTATCACATAGCTTATAATCATAAGTTTTTGTCTCGTAACATATACTTGTTTTCACATATATATTCCTATCAATTCTTATACCATCACATAATTCCTTTAACATACATAACATATCATGTAACATTATAATAGAAATACTTATAAGTCATATCACTTAAAGCGCATATACTTATAGTCACATTGCTTATATCTTAATCTTATGCCTTCTCTTAGACATATATATATATATATATATTCAACATGTTCAGGTAATTCACCATTTCATCACATAATTGTGTATTCATATAACTCATTTCATTTCATTTCATATCTATCTATATATATATATCCTCAAGATTATCCTAATAAATCATATAGCACTCTTATATTTCGTATTCATCTAGGGCAGACTTATAAACATATCTCACTTCTATTATTTCTCTATATATAATCTAATATGTTTACTTAATTCAATTTCATATAACTCCTATAATCTTCTCATATAACCTCATAAATTTCTATCATACAACCCATGTGTTATAGTTTTATTTAAACCTATGAATCTTTCCCATCTAGCTTATCTTATACGTTCATCTTATCATTTATGTTCAATCCCCTATTAGTGTACTATTCTCACTTCATCCTATAGATCAATATTATCCAGCTTATTTCACTTATCATATAATAATTATATTTTACTATGATCACATAGTTTATATCTCATACTTTGCTTTCTCATGTTCACCTATATCATATCATATGGCTCATATCTTTCTCATGCAGTCACATAGTTCAGTTTCACATATATATATATATACATTATATAGCACATACTTCTCATAACATTACATTCAAAAGCATGTCAACACATATATTCATGCATACATACAATTCATGTCATTCATATACGTATAATCATCTATTCATGCATTCTAACATAGGAAATAGACTTGTCGCAAGTCTTGTTCCATTTAGCACCATAAACTAACTAATATGCACTCACCTGGCCTCACTAGCCAATTCAAATCTCTTATCTTTCCTTGATCGATCTTACTTGCCAAACGTTCCGGAATTTCTTTATGCTTAGAATCTACATAAATGTACATTTCGAGACAATCAATAGATACCTACACCTTGTAATTGGATACTATCAATTTAAATGAACTTATTAATCCATATTCCCAATTTTCCTTTAGGGGGAATCGGTTCCCCCCATGGGGGTATCGGTTTCCCCTATGACATACTGGAAATTCTTGTTCGTTTGAAGGGGTATCGGTTCCCCTTGAATGGGTACCGATTCCCCTTGCCCAGAAATCATATTTTCAACCCGAAAATTACTTCATTTCCTCTCAAACACTTCATATATCATCTCCTTTTCATTCTTAACTCTAGTACACATACTTAAACCAATCTATATTCATTTATTTCATCTTAAACCTCAAAATCCTATATTCCATACGAGATTCAAAAATCATACCAAATTTTCAATGTGTTCTAATTCCAATTCTAACACCTCATACTTCTTAATTAGATTGATGACAAGTCAATTCATCCATAAAACTTCAACAACCCTACCCTATCAAAATTCCATCTTAAAACATATTGTAAATTCCTTCATAATTCCTTTATCTTATTGTTTAAATCCTATATAAGCTTTCCTTAAGCTTATTAATACCCAAAGATTCAAAACCAACTTATAAATTCCAGAAATTACAGTTAAAATCAAATTACCTTTAAGTTGGAGCTACGAGAAGAAGAAGAGAGAGTAAGAAGAAGGCTTCCAGAACTCTCCCAAAACCCACGTGTATCACTTGTATTTAAGAAAATACAAAATATTCTTTAAGCTGAAAAGACTAAATTGCCCCTTTAATTATCCATCTATGCTATTTAATCCATCATCAAAATTCTTTACTTAAATCCCAAAACTTTTAACTTATTTCAAAATTGAGCACTAAATTTCCCAAAATTTACATTTTAGTCACTGACCCGGCTTTCGGGATGTTACATTACCCCCTAAAAGCGAAAAATAGCGCTGAACATATATATCTGACCAAATTACCAAAAAAAAGGTACATATGTTTGGATTGATCAGAATTTCTGAAATGTCCTCAAGCTACGAATAAGTAAAATACCTTCAATGTTCAAATGACCAAAATACTTGAATTCTAAAGGAACATAATACTTTGAAGTCTAGATGATCAATTAACATCGACTGTTGAAGCGGCCCATTTTTCTAACGACTTAAAATAAGTGGATATTGTTGCAATTCATGAATAAATTAAAACCACCGAAATATTTGTTCATCATGTGAATATCTGGCTAATGTTGATTATAAAGGTGGTTCGTTCAACTAGTGCAATAGTACTAGGGATGGAATACATATTCGTCATCTAAGATCCATTCAACGATGATTTGGAAGATGATCAGTTCGGCTAGTGATGTCAGTATTAAAGTGTTAATAATCCTTGATGTGCATCGATTTGACTGATTGAAAGGTATCATAGTGCTGGAATTTGTTCAGTTCAAGTTGACTCGATATCCTGATAAACCGACATGAATCTTAAATACCATGATCTCATTTC